>NC_139556.1:81826004-82426004 GCF_965112155.1 Podarcis liolepis
ACACAGAGAGAATCCTGCCAGTCTCCTTGCTAATCAGAAATCTGTGCTTCATTAGACAAGGGCCAATTCACCTGAGCCCTTTTCAACTACTGATTACTTGGCTTTGTAGGTCCAGATTTCAAGTGGCTGATGAGCCCCTGTGAGTTGCTGTTCTTGACGTCTATTGCAAAGCATGAGTCTGCATTCTTTGGTGATCACTCGTAGCCGAGTAAGATTGTCTTCCATAAACAC
Source organism: Podarcis liolepis (assembly GCF_965112155.1). Classification (NCBI taxonomy): domain Eukaryota; kingdom Metazoa; phylum Chordata; class Lepidosauria; order Squamata; family Lacertidae; genus Podarcis; species Podarcis liolepis. The sequence continues at coordinate 81,826,236 of NC_139556.1, forward strand.
GGTTTTAACAATGAGTCTGTAAGTGACGGTGGAGGCCAATTCTGGATACACACATCCTTCCACAGTGGGGACATTGGTTTCTGGGCAGGAGTTGATCATGGGACTTTGGGGTTTGGGTTTGGGATGGGTTTTTGGAAGACGCCTGTGCGTGAATTTGTTTTATGTGTGTAGATCAGTGCACACTGACCAACGCACAGGGGAAACTGATGGACGCAGCCATCCTCCACCTGCAGAGAGATCTCTAGTACCCTAAACAGGCACAATGTCATCAATTAATGCCTTGGACTTCATGTGCAGCATGGGTACGCACCTATATATCCTGGTGGTTGCACTGCCCTTGTTACTACACCTGTGTATTTCCTTCAAATCAGTTTGATAGGAGGGAGCATGGCAAGGAAACAGTGCAAGTGGAAAAGTGTATGAAGCTCCTCCCTACCTCCCCCAGTCTTTGGGGAGGGACCATAACAGAGTGCTCCTTTGCAGGCAGAAGGTTCCAGGCTTAATCCCTAGTACGTATCTCCAGGTGGTGGAGCAGGGTAAGGAGGAGGACACCCACTTGAGATCCTGGAGAAGGGCTGCCAGTCAGAGTAGGCAGAACTAGGCTAGATGGGCTAATAGTCTGACCTGGCATACAGCAGTTTCCTATGTTGTCTGCAGTGACTGCAGATAGAGAGAGATGAGACACAGAGCAGTATGCAACATGTAGTGCGCCTTAAGCATGAGGCAACATTCTGTCACAGGACCAAATGGTGATTTAGCACGTTGCCACAAACAAAAATGTTTGCAGCGGTAGCTTGACAGCTTGCCATTTTGACACGTGACTGAGAAAAAGCAAAATGGTCGCCTACCATTGGGACTGGTAGGCAGAGCAGTGGTGAGAGGCACCAAATGAGGAACCGCCAAGGGAAGAGAAGGCTCAGAGCCCAGAGACTGGTGGTGGGACGACAATGAGTGGTTAGAAGGAGAAGCCGGGGTGGGGGTGGGGAGGAGGTGTTGGAAGCTGAAGATGGAACTGGATTTTGTGGTGAGTCTGGCAATCCAGAGTCAGAGTCAGAGGCAGGCCAAGAGGCGGAGTGGAGGCTGGCTGCTGAAGAAGCAAGGGCCCACCCTCCTGGTGTGACCAGCTCCCGAGCCTGCTGGTCTCCCAGAACCCACAGAGATAGGAAGAGGGTGGAGCTCTTTGCAGGAAATTGTGGTATGTAAATGTAATAAAATAAAGGCAGGCAGCCACCCAGAGGCTGGCTGATGGGAGAATGAGGTTGGTGGGGCAGTACCCTTCCCCCTAATAAACTACCCTCCATTAGCTTTTGGAGTGGTCTTGGGAGCCAGGGTGAGGCACAAGAAGTGTCAGAGCGAGTCTGTCGCTTCCCCACTCACATCTCAGGAAATGAGAAGCTTGCTTAGGATGGCCAGTGAGTCCTACACGGTGGGGGGGGGTTGGGGGGGGAGAGGTGGGGCAGGAATCCAGAACAATGCAAGTACTGCGTCCATTAGATTTTGGCCCAGCCTGACCTTGGGAACTATCTCCATTCGGAAAGTTACAAAAGGGAGCTTGTCTTTTACATAATCAAAAGGAGTGCTCAGGCAGTTGAAATCAAACATTTAATATGCCAAGCTCTTGTTTGAGTCAGGCTTCAGATGATTTAAATAAGTGTCATGCTGTCCCAGCTCCCCAAAAACTGTGGGAATAGGTCAAGACGATCTGGACATACTTTCCTCCATTGGCACAAATACCCTGACCACAAGGTAGCTTTGTTCCTGACAACTTCTCGGCAGTGACTCACTCAGCCGCTGCCCTCCAGGCGAGACTTCGACAGGGTTATCCTTTCATCAAACAAGAGCTGGCAGGCAGCCCTGCCTCGCTTCCCACTCCCCCCCTCCTCCCTTTGCAGAGGCTCAGGATGCAACCAGCATCACCCATGATGAAACAGGTTCCTTCTGCCCAAGACTTTTCTATTTATTTGTGTTGTGTTTTTGTGTGTGTGTTTTTTACAAAGAAGGTATTTACAAGGGAAAGCTGAATTTCCGGCTATGCTGAGCTCAAGTGTTATTCCCTGTAGCCACTGTATTCTGCTCTGGTCAGACCTCACCTGGAGTACTGTGTCCAGTTCTGGGCACCACAATTCAAGAAGGACACTGACAAACTGGAACGTGTCCAGAGAAGGGCAACCAAAATGGTCAAAGGCCTGGAAACGATGCCTTATGAGGAACGGCTAAGGGAGCTGGGCATGTTTAGCCTGGAGAAGAGGAGGTTAAGGGGTGATATGATAGCCATGTTCAAATATATAAAAGGATGTCACATAGAGGAAGGAGAAAGGTTGTTTTCTGCTGCTCCAGAGAAGCGGACATGGAGCTATGGATCCAAACTACAAGAAAGAAGATTCCACGTAAACTTTAGGAAGAACTTCCTGACAGTAAGAGCTGTTCGACAGTGGAATTTGCTGCCAAGGAGTGTGGTGGAGTCTCCTTTTTTGGAGGTCTTTAAGCAGAGGCTTGACAACCATATGTCAGGAGTGCTCTGATGGTGTTTCCTGCTTGGCAGGGGGTTGGACTTGATGGCCCTTGTGGTCTATTCCAACTCTATGATTCTATGATTCCCTGCAGGTATTTGGAAAGGCGCAAGCTTAAGGTTTGGCAAGCTCCTGCAATGCTCCTCATCTGCTTTTCGCCTAATTAAAAAGAACATAAAGTGTGGAGCCCATGGCCCTCCAGATGTTGTGGAACTCCATCTCCCATCAGTCCTTGCCAGCTTTGGACGATGCTCAGGGATGGTGGAAGTTGGAGTCCTGTAACAGCTTCCCCACCCTTGTTAAAGAGAGTCGGTGTGGTGTATCAAGAATGTTGGACTATGACTTGGGAGACAAGGGCTGGAACCCCCCACTCAGTCATGAAGTCCATTGGGTGACCTTGGGCCAGTCACTGTCCCTCACAGTTGCTGTGAGGATGAAATGGGGGAAGGGAGAACTATGTACACACCTCAAGCTCCATGGAGGAAAAGGAAAAGAAAAATACATGTGGCTGCTACATACAGTGGATGCTCAGGTTGAGAACGTGATCCATGTGGGAGGCACATTCGCAACCTGCAGTGTTCGCAACCCGCAGCACCGCATCTGCACATGCATGGGTCGAGATTCAGTGCTTCTGTGCCATGTGCAAAGCACGATTTAGCTCTTCCACACATGCACGAGCGCCGAAACCCGGAAGTAACCCGTTCCAGTACTTCCGGGTTCAGCACAGTGCGCAACCCGAAAACACACAACCTGAAATGCCTGTAACCCAAGGTATGACTGTATATTTGTAAATATGTTTAACTGCGCATGTAGACATGCTTGTTTGTCTATAAATATCTGATCATCCTAGATAGCTCAGTTGGTTAGAGTATGGTGCTGATAATGCCAAGGTTGCAGGTTTGATCCCCGTATGGGACAGCTGCATATTCCTGCATTGAAGGGGGTTGGACTAGAGTATGGGTAGGCAAACTAAGGCCCGGGGGCTGGATGCGGCCCAATCGCCTTCTAAATCTGGCCCTTGGATGGTCAGGGAATCAGCGTGTTTTTACATGAGTAGAATGTGTCCTTTTATTTAAAATGCATCTCTGGGTTATTTGTGGGGCATAGGAATTTGTTCATCCCCCCCCTTCAAAATATAGTCCGGCCCCCAACAAGGTCTGAGGAACAGTGGACCTGTCCCCTGCTGAAAAAGTTTGCTGCCCCCTGGACTAGAGGATCCTCAGAGTCCCTTCCAACTCTATGATTCTATGATCTACATGTTGCTTTTGGAGATTCCTGTAGGTTTTCCGTGCCTTTCCTTTGGTTCTGACTTAGTATAAGGTTGTTCATTTCCCATGGAGGAAGGGGCTTTTTCTACACATACAGTGGTACCTCGGGTTACATACGCTTCAGGTTACAGACGCTTCAGGTTACAGACTCCGCTAACCCAGAAATAGTACCTCGGGTTAAGAACTTTGCTTCAGGATGAGAACAGAAATCACGCGGCAGCAGCAGGAGGCCCCATTAGCTAAAAAGTGGTGCTTCAGGTTAAGAACAGTTTCAGGTTAAGAACGGACCTCCGGAACGAATTAAGTTCTTAACCCGAGGTACCACTGTATATAGTTAAAGGTGGGGAGGGTGGAGCTGATGGTGACATGAAGGCTGGAGGTGGGACCAGCAAACACAGATTCTCTTTGCTATTTGCGTGCTCAGTATATAAACAGAGGGATGACGTGAATGGGGACTTTGTGCCATGGAATCACAGAAGAGTTGGAAGGGACCCCAAGGGTCATCTAGTCCAACCCCCTGCAATGCAGGAATCCTGCCCGCAGCCATCCCTGGGTGGGGTCAAACCACTAACCTTCTGACTAAGAGCCAGGCACGCTGCCTCCTCTCACCTGTGATAACGATGGGCATTTCCAAAAGTCTTGGCAGAACACATCTGTTTTTACTGCTTCCTAATGAAGTGAATGATGGGATCTGCTGCTTCTCGAGAAATTCTGGGAAATAATGCCCCTTTTGCAGTTCACTTTTATTGCTGACACGTTCCCTGGGTGAGGCTTTGCACATATACACGCACAACTAAACACACACACACACACACACTGCTTTCTGAACTTTGATCGAAGTCATTAAACTGCTGAGGCTAATAAAAGTCCCTTTACCATATTTGCTTTTGGAGGCAAAATTGTTCAAAATTTGAGGACCTCTCCTTGAATTTACTGGTATTTGAAATAAGTGTTGACCTTTGAATTATTCTTATTTTGTTTAAGGAAACATCATAATAGACTGAGTTCTCTGTTTGCAGGTCTGTGTTTTGTCTCACCATGGCAACACAACATGATAATAATTTTACAAGGGGCTGTTCTCCTTAAAGATCTCTTGCCTGGTGCGGGCTGCTTATCTCTGCAATGTCACAGAGCATACCAATGGGAAATGGAACCAAGGCTCCGTAGGAAGCAGTGGAAACACCTTGACAATAATGGAAATTCCCTTCGTTCAAATATAGTTTTTTTTTACAGTACAGGGTTTCTATGCCCACCTATGCAATGGGCATGTACGGTAGACAGCACTTTGCCACAGTACTAAGAACACAAGAAGAGCCTGCAGGATCAAGTTAATGGTCCATCTAGTCCAGGTTCCTCCTTTCCCAGTGGCCAACCACATGCTTCTGAGAAGGCCTCGGACAGGAAGTGACTGCTGTTCCCAATTCCAAATCATAGCAACTAGTAGATAGAACATGGCCAATACATAGTCTTATCCCTCATGAATTTGTCTATTCCTCTTTTAAACCCACATCGTACCTTTCAAAGCCAGACACAGGTTTTAGGGTCACATTCAAAACCTTTACACATGGGTTATCATGGATAATTAGCCAGGGAGAACAGCATACGGTGGGTTGGTTTATTTGGGAAAGAAGGAAGGCCAACCCACAGTAAACCAAAATCTGGATTGAATGCAGTCAGCACTAGTCACCCCCCTCAAGCCATTCTCACCCAGCAGATTCCTTTTACCCTCCACCCACCTTCCCACTGTGAACTGACAAAACTCCCACAGCCATGCCATATCTCCTACAGCTTCCCCTTTCTCATCCAGTGCTCCAAGCGATCTCCTTTCCCCCTCCCTCCACACACAAATGCCAAAGTAGTTCATTACAACCAGAAGCCAACAAACTGCTACGCTTAACCTAGAAGCTTCTGCCTGCCATTCAAAGCACACCACTCAACCCTTTGTCTGTCTGCCAGGCCTCAGAATAAGCCACGTTTCCTCCAGTTTTTCAGAGCGAGACAAAATGGCTGCCGGTTTTACCTCAAGCCTTTGTAGAACCACAACACCCACCTGAGGATGTGAAGGAGGACACGCATGGGGAAGAACCACAGAGGCCACCTTAAGCTTGGAAGAAAGGTGGGATATAAATGTAATAATAATAAATAAATGGCTGCTTCATCATATCTCTAGGGTCTTTGGCTTGGCACCTTGGAATACCATACACTGGGGGAACATTGATGGAAGAGGAATACTGTGCTCCTGTCTTGCTTTGCATAAACGTCTGGTTAGTCTGACCTAACAAGGTCGTCTTATGTTACTTTCATTAAATGCCACAAAGTTCTTTAAAAAATAAAACAAAATCTAATTTAAAGATTTATCCTGCTTCACTCTGGGTTTGTGTATTGAGGCCAGGAAATTTGTCTATAGCATTTATATTTGATCAGGCAGTTTCAAGAATTCCGCTTCTGGCGTGCTCAAAAACGAGTTCAGCTTGTACACAGCACCTAATTAGCCTATGAAATTAATTTTAATGGGATTCTGAGAAATGCATTAGCATGTGGAGCTTCTAAAAGGATTGGATTCTTTTTTAGAGGCTTGGTCTTTGGGGGACTTCTAGCACAGATAGCCAAAAAAGAAAGAAAGAAAGAAAGAAAGAAAGAAAGAAAGAAAGAAAGAAAGAAAGAAAGAAAGAAAAGGAACCTCTGTGTTCAGAGAGGTAGGGATATGTGAGTATGAATATGAGATAACAGCAACAAACCATGTGAGATTATGGATAATGCTGTCTCGCTTTGCTTCTGAAACCTCCCATGGTCATTTAGCAGGCCACTGTGGAGAGGGGATCTGCTACTCTCTAACTGGTGCTGAGAATGCCTGATCAAATCCTTAGACCCCACCAAATCAAAGCCCCTTTTAGCCATTTAATGTGTGCTTTCAATGAAAATGTATCATGTAAAAGATTGGAGTGGCAAAAAAACCCTCCCTCCATTGCAGGGGGGTGCGAGCTGCCCATAGGGTGGGACACACTATGGGGCCTCTGGAGTCTGCCTGTCTCCTCCCACTCAGCCACCCTACAGTAGGGGGGGAGGCAGCGAGCGGACCGTTTGGGCAGTGTGGAGCCTGCGCGCGCCCAAGCCACAGCATCTTCCCCAGGAGAGACGCATGGCTCAGCGTGCTGCAGGCCTCGCAGTGAGTGCCGCCTGGCATTTTGTCACCCCCGTCAGTGGTGACACCTGGGACGGCCCGCACTCACCGCACCCCCTTCCTCTGCCCCGGGTGCAGTTAGGTAATTTTAGGCTCTAGCGTATAAAACCAATGCAAGCATGTAATGTAGATATAAACCTGAGATTATTCATTGACCTGATCTTAATGGCAGTTGACACCAGGGGTGTGGAAATAATGTCATTGTAGTGTAAGGGGAGGATTTATTCTCTTGGCTCTTTTCTAGTGATGTTCACATTTGAGCCATTTCCCTCTTTCCCCCTTGTACTGAAGGAGCCTGTTTGTACGATGCCGATTAATCTCCCCCTTGCAATGCGTTCGGTTCATTTTCCAGTGACTGGCCTTTAGCAGATCCCGTCACCAGGCGTGGAATTATCACGGAACTTCTTTCCCTATCTAAGTTCTCTCTGCATATCTGAGGGAATTAATGACCATTAATGTTGCATATCTTTTTGGCAAGAACACGAAAGATTTCAGCAGGGAAGTGAGGCATGACATTCTTCTTTGCAAATTTCATGAGTGACTCCCAACCGGAGCGCATTCCCCCCACGAGAAGCCAAGGTATATGGAGCCACTTTACTCAGCTGTTAACAAATTTGGAAATGCCTGGCTAGATGCTAGTCAATAAAGATTGGCTTCATAGGGGAAGAAAGGGAAATATTTGGAGATTTTAAATGCAGAATGTGAAGCAGAACATCCCTTAGACAAGATCAATCTAACGGAGGCTCTATTTCTGTCTTCAAATGATATACCTGGATGGACTAAGATGATGAACACACTTCTGTTTACATCCAGTGTGCTCTCACTACTTGTTTGGGAAGCAGTGTACACATGACATTAGCCAGAATTCGTATCTGTCCTGTATGTGTCCTCTTGTCGCATTTTTTTTTATCCGAATTAAGAAAAAGAATCACCCAGCTGCATTGTTTTAAGCTGGTAATGAGTACACAACTTCAGTTTTGCTGTGACAGAACTAATAATGGTAGCGCAGCAATTAGTGAACACAGCGTTATGGTCCTCAGATAAAGGTACAGCGTTATGGTCCTCAGATATGGTACAGATAAAGATAACTAGGCTTTTATGAAGGTTAATAGTTTCTCCCTGTCCCTTTAGCTAATTAGAAATGCAAACAACCATTCTGTTACCACAGAAACTGCTAGTGGTTGGCAAAGGCGCCAGATCCTAGGGGTCACCCCCCAAAAAAGGTGGGGGGGGTTTGAGGGGGTTGGGGCCCCTCAATATTTAGAGGGTGTTTAGCTCCACCCCCTCACTTCTTGAGATGTCAGGACGTCGCGTCAGGCCCCCTCAATCAACTTGGGAAGATGGCGCCTGTCCTGTTAGGTGTGAATGCCATCAACGGAAAGAAAAGAGGATACCAGTTTCTGGAAACTACAAGAGTAGAGAGTGCAGTTGTGCTCAGTTTCTCACTTGCAGGTTTCCCACAGGCATCTGGTTTGCCACTGAGAGACCAGGATGCTGGACTAGATGGGCCACTGGCCTGACCCAGCACCAAAGAGTGAAGGCAGCTGCCTTCAAGCCCTGCCTGTGGACTTCCTGGCATCATCTAATGGACCACTGGTGAGAACAGCAGACTGGATTAGGTGGGCCATTGGCTGATCTCCCAGGGCCCTCTTATGTTCTTCAGTATCGAGACTCTGCTTGCTTATTCTCCCCATTCTGATTTTGTCTATGCTAATCCGCCCAAAACCAATTTGAAAGGCTGCTCCTTTGGCTTGCCACTGAAAGGAGGATCTGTCAGTCACCCTGGCTCTCCCACAGATGTGCTCCCCTGCCTTCTCCCTCCACTTCACCACAGTTGCCATGTAATGTACGGCTGCCGCCATGCATTTTTACATCATATATTTTTTTAGGATGGAGGAGGGCAGCACGGCAGCACTTCCGAGTGTAGCTGGAGGTTCAAGCGACAGAGTGAGTGGGATAAATCTCTGGTTGGTTGGAGAGGGAAGTAGTTTTCCTCAGCTTTAATGCTGTTAATTGTCCCACCCGTGGTGGGCTGTTGTGCAAAAGGCAACAACAGGGTGGGTTGTGCCGTGCCCTGAAGCAACGGCAAGAGTCCATGGAAGCTTCTTTGCCTCACTACGTGAATTGCAAACTGCTGCTGGTGCTCTCTGACAGCGCCATTTGGGACGGTGTGGCAGTAGAGATGGTGACGTGGGATTCCTGCAGATTTTAAAAACTAGGTTATAGGTGAAAGGGACAAACCAGATATGATGTGGGAGATCCAGTCTAAAAGCAATCTTGGAAGATAGGGGGAATTGAATCCAGGTTGTGGCACTGAATTTAAAATATCAATCAATCTGCATATTGTTTCCTCAAACATCTGGGCTGTAATGTTTCTCTGTCTTGCAAAGTTTCTTACTATCACTCAGGCTATGTGCACACTATAGAGTATCACTTACTCCAGCTCCGAGACACTTCCATCACGGGTGTTTGAAGCAGCATGCAAACAATGTTAGTGACGATCCATAGGTATCCTGTGTCATGAACTGGCAGGACGATGGGGAGGAGGAAGATGGTCCTGGCGAGGGGTGTAGCTGGGACTGGGACACACTGGGTCAAGCAGGGGATGTGGAAGGAAGTACTTGCAGGATGACAGAGGATGGAGGTCAGCGAACAGGAACCAGAGGAGCAGGACCATCACCAGAGCCAGAGGGGCCCCTGTCTCCCTGAACATGGCAGGCTCTGAGGCATAGAGAGCAGTGGGCTCCAGGAGGCTGTGGCAGGCCTCACTAGCCAGCCAGGTGGGGCTCACTAGCTCTGGGAGGAGGGGTGTAATTCCTCAGCTGGAGTAGGCTAACAGGTGAGGGTCACCTTCCTCATCAAGCCCAGATGCTGCAATCAGCATGCAAAGTACAAAAGGGCAGCAGAGCTGAGGTGCTGTGTCTGCTCAACTGCCCATGTTGAAAGACCTCAGCTTAGATGCTCCTGGACTGTTCTTTGGGTTGGAGTCTAGACTGTATCTTGGCTCCTAGACTTCAGACTTGGCATTCTTGGGTTGACCCTGAACTATGTTTCCTGGCCTTTGGACTTTGCTTGCGTGGATTGATCCCTGGAGTTTGAACTTTGGACTTGACTTGCTGCCAGGTAAGCCCAGGGCATCAGGACATCCTGTAGCTCCTTGAGAAACACTCCTGTTCGATGTGTTGTCCCTCAAACCAGCTTCCATCAAATTGGAAAATGGAAGGCGAGGTTAAGCTGAGGTGTGTACAGTTCAGGGGGTCATTGCACATGCCAAGATGACAGCTTCAGTGAACTGGAGTTCTGCATGGGGAAACAAATCACGTAATGGGTCTTGGGTGAAGACATCTCTGCCTCTCTCTGCTCTGTACAGCAGTGTAAGAGTGTGACTTGAAACCTTGCAGAGGAGACAGGAGCTGGCTGCCTTTCCAGCCGCTAATGTGTACATAGCCTCTTTCCTTCCTCTTCCTCCTCTATTGATACCTCCTCGTGCGAAGCAATTTGCTTTTTTTGCCAAGGCTGCTGCTAATTTCATCCCAGTAGACCCCATGTAACTTCACAGTGACAAATAACTCTGTATTAAGAAATAAAGTGCTGCAGAAATGGATGGCAAACAAGGGGAAGCACAGCTGGAAGCAGCACTCCCAGCAAGCTGGAAGTGGCCTGCCTGCTCAGATGTGTTTTGCTGAGAGACTCTCAGGATATTTTTTTCCATCTGAAATGTGACCTGTAAAAAGCAGAAGCCAGCAAGAACTGCTCCCTGTTTACCATCAGAAGCAGGGACAAAAACACAGGGCTGGGGGTTTTTTTTTGAACATGGCAGGAGTGGGGGGAGGTAGGAGGCCGTGGTAGTTTGGGTCTCAAATTTCCAAGCCACCTCGATTAACCGCAAGCTGTTCTCCATAGCACAGCACTTTGCCTCTCCTTTGTAAACAGCAGCAGAGTCCTGCCATTTGATAAAGGGGGAAAAAATGATCCTTTGTTTTTATCTTAAGTGCACAGGGGTTGGGTGGTTGTCCGGCAGCATATAATGCCAGATAAATGTTAGCTTACAAATTACAATGCATGTTGTCACATCGACTCCGCATAAATTTGTACATCTTTGCAGTTATAGTAACATAGGGCCCCTCCAGACATCCTTTTCTTGTGCATTCATTATGATTTGTGCTCATGATGCTATCAGCGTGGCAGACGAAATTCCCCTTTCAAGGCCATTTGTGCCTGCAATAGTTTTGGGAGCAGTCCTGCGTATCCTGTAATTTCCTGCTGAAATTCCGTAACTTTTCATACTACAAATGTGCCAGGGGTTAGTGTTCTTTGTGCTGCTTTTGTTCCACTACTACAACATCATGAAAGAACCTCGGAATAATCAATAAAGCAGAATAAACCTGCCACTAAGGCCTTGTCCACACGTCTGCTTGTCCCCATGCCTAGAAAGCAGGGATTGTGAGGTTTTCCACTAGTCCTAGGCAGGGGTTGTTCTTAGGGCCCTTAATGTTGAAAATAGGCTTGGATAAGGCAGCCCTTTCAAATGAACAGAAGGCTGAGGGTCCTCAGGCCACCTAGGCAAAGCCTTCTCTGGCAGGCTCCCTCATCTGTCTGGGAACCAGCTAGCTTACTTGTCTGCAGTGGCATCACTTCAAGCACTCCTGTGGGCTGGGCCTCCTCAATGCCCAGAGCAATGCTAGGTTGGCAAATGTGAAAGCCAGCTAGCTAGTGCTGTGAGAAGTGCCAGGTCAGGTTCACCCCAATTAGAGGAGGCCTGGGTCAGGTCATATCAACAGTTTCTCCTGCCAAGCGCTGAGGCCCGCCCTGCATTTAGGCTGCAATCCTGTACCCACTTACTTGAGAGCAAGCCCAGTTGAACATAATGAGCCTTACTTCTGAGGAGACACAGGTAGGTTTGTGCTGTTGAAGAGGCTCCAGGGGAGCAGGGAAAAGTGTCTTCCTGAATGTTAAGGCACTCTTTGAATGCATGAAAGTGGTTGATATAAAGAGGGGAAGGCAAAAATCACACAATTGTAGAGTTGGAAGGGACCCTAAGGATCATCTAGTCCAACCCCCTGAAATGCAGGAATATGCATCTCATACAGGGATCGAACCTGCAACCTTGGCATGATCAGCACCACACTCAGAAGAACAAACCTTGAATGCAGTGCTGTTTTTCTAGAAAAAGAGGTGCCAGAACTCAACGCCTCCCCTTTTCAAAGGCACCTACCTGAGGGGCCAGAACTGAGTCACAGCAAGCTCTAGCTGAAGTGGGAGGGGAGTTCTGCTTAAATGTACAGTGGTACCTCAGGTTAAGTACTTAATTCGTTCCGGAAGTCCGTTCTAAACCTGAAACTGTTCTTAACCTGAAGCACCTCTTTAGCTAATGGGGCCTCCCGCTGCTGCCGAGCCACTGGAGCACGATTTCTGTTCTCATCCTGAAGCAAAGTTCTTAACCTGAAGCACTATTTCTGGGTTAGCGGAGCCTGTAACCTGAAGCGTATGTCACCCGAGGTACCACTGTATATTGAAAGGGCTTAAGATTCATTGGTTAATAACCACATTTCAAAGGTATTATTAACAACAGAAGAGAGAGGAAACACGGCTCTCGTAAAAACCCTGGAAGTTGCGAGCGCTTGGAAATAACTTCACCATGCAAGCACATCCTCTCCCAAAGAAAACAGTTCTCTGGGCTTGGCATATCCTTGGGGGACTTTGCCACGATGCTCCCTCCCTGCTCAGCCTGGGTCAAGCTGACATGAGAAGCAGAGCAACCCACGGAGGAGTTGTTTACACTGAGCTGCCTCAGATTTTGTGGAAAGGTTGTGCGTCTCCATCATAATCACAGCTCATTAGGCACATATGTTCCTGGTTATTAAATACCACTCCTTGAAAGGGTAGCCGAGACCCCGCATATCTGATAAGAACGTCCTAATTTTAAAGGCCTGTAAATATGAAGGCGTTGCCAGCTGTTTGCCCTTGAGAAAATAAATAAAGCAAGAGCCTATTTGAGTTGTATATTTAACGCAGGGCTGATACACTGCATCAGCACAGTAGGCCCTTGTTTTCTGTGAGGGGAGCAGAAAGGGCATCCCTGGTGTGGCAAGATGGCTGCCAGAATTGCTTAAATAGCTCGGAGACAGGGGTGGCCATGTTTCTGACAAACCCTACTTTTATGCTTTGTTTTAGTAGGCTGAGGAGAGCCAAATCACACTTGTACAAACTGTAGCTCAGTGGGAGAGCATTTGCCTTGAAGGTGGAAAGTCCCTGGTTCCATTCCCAGGTTCAGCTGGAAAAAGTTGCAGACTGAAACCCTGGTGAATGACTGCCAGTCAGAGTAGACAGTATTAAGGTACATGGAGCAATGGTCCTGACTTGCATTGCTCTTCTTATATGCAAAATGCATGATCACAATTTATGTATCTTTCCTCCCATTTTTTTTAAATAGCAGTCATGTGGGGGATCAGGATGCAGTGCACTGGGGAGAGAGGTTTAACCCTTTCTTCCCATGCTACAATCCCAACAAAAATTAGGGTTGCAGCACTCCCATCTTGCAACCTTTCCCCTTTCTCAACATTTATCTATTTCAAGAGGCGCTTTTGTCATGGACTGGTTGGCTAGAGATGAGCTGAGGAACCCCCAGGGGAAGAAGAACCAGAGCCAGGGGATTGGTGGTGGGACACTGATATGTGGTCAGAGGAAGAGGAGGGAGCAGACTGGAAGCGTCAGAAGCTGTGAAGAGGCAACAGAATTTAGTGAGCAGGAAGAGGCTGTGGCAGAGAGCAGTTCAGACTCAGAGGCAGGAGAGGAGGCAGGCCAGGACACAGAGATGAGGCTGGCTGCTGAGGTAATTGTCCCACCACCACTCCCCTGGCTTTGACCCATCTTCCCTTGGTGGTTTCCCAGCTGATTCCTACCACCATTCCTCTGCTTCCAACCGGTCCATGACATCTAGGGTAGAAACTGAACTTTGGCTTCCAGCAGATCCTTTAAATAAAAGCACAGATCAGCTCTTCGATTGATGTCCTACCTGAGATGTCTGCCTAATCGCAAGAGCCAAGCCATGTTTGGTTACAACCCTCGGACCATATATTCTCTTCCCCCTGCCTTGCCCTTTCTTATTTTTATTTGGCTTCAGTGGAAGTGCTCCAGCTGTGTGAAGGCAATGGCACCCATGTCAAGAGCAGCAAAGATACACAGTGTTTTCCCGGGCTCTTCAACAGCGGAAGCCACGGCAGCCAAACAGAGCATCAAGTATGCGGCGGGCAAATCGGAGGGAAATATATCAGGCCATTTAAACCCAAAATTGCAGGTGTGCAGGGTATAATTTAATCAGGCTGAAGGCAGAAGTAATGCATATGCATGTCTCTCTACTTCAGAGCTGTTGTGACAGCTCTTTCCTCATACCGTATCCCATTTCACTTTTGCTGTGTGCGCAGTGTTCAGCAAACTATTTATAGGGTGGTAAACAATGCATCATATGCAGGGGAACAATTAGAGTGAAAAGTTGTTTGACTGGCTTCGTTGTAGATATTTAATTTTTTTTAATTTTAACCCTCATGGGTCTTTCCCTCCCCCTCCCCCAGATGAAGCTGGTTCCCATATATGGCAGCTAGAGGAGTGGAATGGAATGGGAGGGCCTGTGGGTGTCAGCCTGGGAAAATGGAAAGCCATATATCATTTTCCTCTGCCACAGGCTGTCAAATAATGAATGGTAACACTTCCGATCTCACAGGGCCATTTGTTAACTAGGTTAGTTATCCTATATCCCAGCCTTGGACTACAACTCCCCAATTAGGAATAGCCCATGGACAGGAATGATGGGAGTTTTAGCCTGAAATGTGACCTAGAGCTGTAGTACAAAACATCCAGAGGTCGCCAGGTTGGAGGAAGTTGATATCTACTAATAAGTTCTCTAAGGTCTCATATGCATGGCACATTTAGAGCAGCATCACGCCACTATAAGCGGTCATGGCTTCTCGCAATGAATCCTGGGAAGGGTAGTTTGATAAGGGTGCTGAGAGATACTAGGAGACCTCTATTCCTCCCCCCGAGCTACAATTCCCAGGTAAGAGAGGGATTGAGGGTTAAGCCACTTTGGGGAATAGTGGAGACTATCAAGACTTCTCCATGCCCTTCACAAATTTTGCCTCCCAGGATTCTTTTAGGGAAGCCATGACAGTTTAAGGTGGTATCACGATGGTTTAAATGTATAGTGCAGATGTTGGCCCTTATGCAGCCAAAACAGTACTATTCATACTGTAGGTATCAGCATTATTGAAAGTATCCTAAAGTTTGTAGGAGTATTTCCCTCGTGTCCGCGCCTGCCATAATCCCACACAGTCCAATGAAGACTGAAAGAACTGTGGCCACAGAACACTGCTTAACATGGGAGGGAGGTAATAGATGGGAGTAGAATGGAATTTATTTATGCATTTTTTGCCTTTAGTTCCTGCTTTTTTCTCTACAAGGAGCTCAAGGTGGTGTACGTGGTTCTCTACCCCCTCCTCATTTAATTCCTACAACAATCCTGCGAGGTAGGTTAGGTTGAGTAGCAGTAACTGGCCCAAGGTCACCGAGCGAGCTTTATGGCCGAGTGGAGATTTGAACCCTGGTCTCTCAGGTCCTAGTCCAACCTCTCAGGTCCTAGTTCTAACCACTACCAGGACTGCTATATTGCAAACAGTGAAAATCCAGACAGGAATCAACACTTCCGATATGAGCTGCCACACAACCGGGTTTTCCTACTCGTGTTTTCCAAATAATCCATGGAGGAAGATGTAAAAGCAGCACTAACAACAACAACAACAGTAATAATTTATAATTTATATCCCACCCATCTGGCTGGGTTTCCCCAGCCACTCTGAGTGTCTCCCAACCGAATATTGAAAACACAATACAGCATTAAACATTAAAAACTTCCCTAAACAGGGCTGCCTTCAAATGTCTTTTGAAAGTAAAATAGTTGCTTGTTGCTTTGACATCTGATGGGAGGGTGTCCCACAGGGCAGGTGCCACTACCAAGAAGGCCCTCTGCCTGGTTCCTTGTTACCTTACTTCTCAGTGAGGGAACCACCAGAAGGCCCTCGGCGCTGGACTTCAGTGTCCAGGCTGAATGATGGGGGTGGAGACACTCCTTCAGGTATACAGGACCGAGGCCATTTAGTGCTTTAAAGATCAGCACCAACACTTTGAATTGTGCTCGGAAACATAATGCACAAATCTTTGAGCACAAAACTTGGATTTTTTCAATTGCTGTTTCAAGTGTTTGGTGAACACAGATGCCAGAACACTGGTGAAGTGATTAACTTTGGATCACTGACCGGAGTTGCCAGCTTTATTTCTGGCAGCTCTGTTGGAGCTTTAACAGCTGCGTGACATGCAAAAATTCAGCAGGTGAAGCTGAATGTGTTGGTATGTGATTTAAATCCAACCCCCGCAAGATAATCACTGTCTGGAACTGCCCAAAAACAGAGTGAAAAGAGATCTAATGGCAGCAGTGAAACGGTTCCAGAACTGAAGGCTAGAATCGCAGAGTGGTTGCAAAACATGAGAATGTGTCACTGTAGGAATATAAAGTTACAGGCAGAAGAATCACAAGCTGCAAGGAAGGGGAAATTGCTTGACAATGGGCTCTCCCACATTATTATGCAAAAAATAAATAAAAAGATAGGGGACGTTTCACGTGCCAAGTTTCTTTATGCTGTGAATATATTAAAAGCATAGGAATCATTAGGGTTCCCCTGAAACTGAAAACCTGAGCAAAAAAAACACAACAACCCCAAACCATTGGCTTGGGTTTCCACGTTTTAACACATATCCTCATTTTGACAGCTTTGTGCTGACTCTTAATAGTTTGAAAAGTTTACAATGAAAATGGCAAGGGCTGGTGAGAAGAACATTTTAAATAGATGAAACATGAGAAGGTTAGCATTTGCAGCTGTGTATAGCGTGACCTGCAGTAGCCCCGTGAGTGGTGGCACCCATTGGTGTTAACGTGCACATTTTTCACGAAGTTCCTCTCTGTGGGGAAAAAATTGTAGGCATCCATGCACTGCAAAGCAGATGTCATTGATTTCCTGAAGCTCGCGCCAGCTCCTCTCTGTAGGAGATCTTTTTTCTTCCTCTGTGCAGAGTCCCTTTCCCCTAAGATGCACCATAATGTATCTCTTATCACCCTACAGCCAGTTTGACAGTATACGCCAGCCTACTAACACTTTCTTCCTTGTAACACTTCCCAAAATCCTATAAGGAAGGAAAACAGCCAGGTCTCAAAGCAGGCACGCTCCCTTACGTGGCAAAAATATTCCTTTTACCGCCACTGTTTCCTCAGACATTTGACATGCATCGCAGCACGACTTAAAAGAATAAATAAATTCTGTGTCTTGAAAGTACAGGCAGTCGGTTCAAATAAATTAATTGATTAATTAATTAGAAAGAAAACCACTGTTCGGCAAACAGGCCCAGAACTGTGCGATAATGACAACTGCTGTGTCTGTTCAGTTTGCAGTTTCTAATTATTTGTTACTCAACTAGTCTGAAGGAGCAGATGGTGTCCATGGAGGGAGGCAGGGAGAGAGAATTTTAGTTTATATTACTTTATTTGGTTGCTTTGGGGGAAGCCATGATAGTCGAAACCACTTTCAAACCAGTTTACATTTGTGGTGTGGATGTTTCCTTGAGAAACTAAGTTTGAGGGAGGGCCATAATCGGAGGCAGACTGCCTGCTTTCTAGGCTCAATCCCTGTCCTCTTCAGTTAAAAGTATGGAGAGGTGCCAAATCGAACTTTTCTTCCTGAGACACCGCAAACTGCTGCCAGTTAGTGTAGACAATATTAGCTAGATGTACTAACGGTCTGAATCTGTGCTCAGATTCATATGGATAGAGGCATAGAAATGTAGAGCCAAGTTGGTGAATGGAGAAAGGAACTGGACCATATATATGCAGAAAATACAAGCCGGGGTGGTTACTTTACTGCAGTTCCTTGCAATATTTGGAAAAGGAACTTGGAAGTAGCAGGCACACAGATATTGGGCTGCTCATTTCCCATACAATTTTTGAGTTTTCCTTGCAACTCTGAGTATTGTCTTTTGTTGTTGTTTAGTCGTTTAGTCGTGTCCGACTCTTCGTGACCCCATGGACCAGAGCACGCCAGGCACTTCTGTCTTCCACTGCCTCCCGCAGTTTGGTCAAACTCATGCTGGTAGCTTCGAGAACACTATCCAGCCATCTTGTCCTCTGTCGTCCCCTTCTCCTTGTGCCCTCCATCTTTCCCAACAGCAGGGTTTTTTTCCAGGGAGTCTTCTCTTCTCATGAGGTGGCCAAAGTATTGCAGCCTCAGCTTCAGGATCTGTCCTTCCAGTGAGCACTCAGGGCTGATTTCCTTCAGAATGGAGAGGTTTGATCTTCTTGCAGTCCGTGGGACTCTCAAGTCTCCTCCAGCACCATAATTCAAAAGCATCAATTCTTCGGCGTTCAGCCTTCTTTATGGTCCAGCTCTCTCTTTGATACATCACTACTGGGAAAGTATTGTACTAAAGTATTGTCTTTAGTAGGCCTAATAAGACTATCATTTCTACAAGGCTTCTATTATCAACAATGGCAGGAGTAGAACATCGATATCTGTAATGAAAAACTACAAGGTTGGGAAGGTGCCTTATACAGAGACAGACCACTGGTCCACCTAACTTGGCATCTACACATCTTTTCAGAGTTTTAGACAGAGGACAATTCCCAGCCCTACCTGAAAATGCCAACAATTGGACCTGGGACTTTTCTGTATGCAGTGCAGATGCTCTAAGGAACATTTGCTTACGCAATGCCTGTCTCAGAAAGGCTTAATTGCTGCCTTCCTTTCCTCTCTTCCCTCTGCCCTGGGTCATTTTAGACTTTCCCAATAACTTCTATGAGTGGTTAGCTATTCATCTCTTAGGCTGCACATTCTACCTGTGCAACTTGTGATGGATGAATGTCAATAATAATGCAGATGACAAAAGGACATGCTTGCATTTTCTGACAAAAAGGAGACGATAAGAAGCCATCGCCAGAACATAACTGGAGGCAATTACAGAAACTCCTGGTGATTTAGGAGCAAAAGGTACTACAAATTACATAAAAGCAGCAGGGACAAGTCCGTCCTTTCTTTCATGACTAATAATAGTACTCCAAAGCTAAAAGGCCCACATTGTCTGAAACGAGTCATAGTTTTTATTAACCTTGCCAAATCCAGTAATTCTTTCATAAAGACGTGGAGTAATTTGCTGCTGGTAAGAATTGTTATCATGAGAAACTGTTGCATATGCATGTTTCAAAGAGGTGTCTGCCTTCTCCTATCGTGTCATCGCACCTGAACATTTCCAGTTTACTCCCTTTATTGTTTAATCAGAGTGCTTTTTACAGAAAGCTAGCTGATAACTGCTTGCAGCTGAATTCTTTGATGCTAAGAGCCACGTACATAAATGACAAGGAATGCTTTTTCCTGACAGTCTTCTTGGTACATTATTTAAGCAGCCAGCAGGTGCATCCTGTGCTAAGTGCCGATAATTTGCTAAGGGCACAAGAGCATTTTCAGTTCTTTGCAGTGAATGTTTTATGCTTTGAACTGGGACTTGTCCACCTATTAAGCATATTTTGGTTGATTAACCATCAGTTTGAGTTGATTAACTGATTAAATCTATGCTAAAATTTGCCTGAGGAAAGCAGTTCTAAAAGGGGGAAATATTTTTTTTTGGGGGGGGCATTCATTTACAGCTTACATCATCATAGAAGAGGTGTGTTCTCTTCTCTCATATGGTTTTCTGTTATGGCACATGATATCTGGAATTTTTATATATGTACAGGTTGTCAGGAGTTCAGCCTACACTCGAGTAGGACCCTGGCAGAGACACATGCCCGACTGGCATGTTCTCTCCCTCCTGGTCTTTTGTTCGGGAGCTTCAAAAGCTTTCTTCAGCCCGAACATCACAGTGACCGATGCCAACCAACACCGGCACACTTAGGGATCTGCAGAGTTTGTGCAGTTGCATAACAGACCTCAGCAACTCAGCATTTTGGCTAATCTGCTTTATTTACATACAAACACACACGGAGCACTGCAACATGGCTCCCTCTCTCTCTAGCAAAGAGAACAAAGGACAAAAGTCCCACTTCACAGAACACAGTAACACAAACATCCTGTCTCCGTCACTTCCCACTCTGTGGAGTCAAAACATACACCGTCATGTGATAGATAACAATCCCACGACTGCAATCACGGAGCAGGAATTCTAACACAGGTATCAAAACAATAATTGAAACATTTGAACATCTATTCTCCTACTAATCTGGACCAACTTGTTTAGTTGATCAAACTGTTTTAAAATGGATGGCACTATCTGTTTAACTGACTAAATGTTGCAGCCCTATCTTAAACATAGTGTTGCATGCCATCCCAATCTCAAAGCAGTGTGAGATTCCAGGGTTTCTGTTTAACCAGGGGTTATGTTTCCTTTTAAAAATGAGGCACAGCAGAGACTGTGTTGTCTTTATGATATATGATTTCATATATATCTATATATATATCTATATATATATATATATATATATCTCCAAAACCTAGGATGAAGGGGTTCACAGCATTAACAGCCCAAAGGGGTCTTGTTTCTCCCATAGAAATCAGCCATGGTGTGCTCTCTCTGTGGCTTTCCAGTTTGCATCTTTTCTTCAAGCTTCTGGCTCACATAAGAGCTATAGCCATGGGTAGGCAAATTAAGGCTTGGGGGCCAGATCTGGCCCAATCGCCTTCTAAATCTGGCCCACGGACAGTCTGGGAATCAGCATGTTTTTACATGAGTAGAATGTGTGCTTTTATTTAAAATGCATCTCTGGGTTATTTGTGGGGCATAGGAATTCATTTATTTATTATTTTCAAAATATAGTCCGACCCCCCACAAGGTCTGAGGGACAGTGGACTGGCCCCCTGCTGAAAAAGTTTGCTGACCCCTGAGCTACACTCTACTCTAAACTCTGGCTTTTGTCCTTCTCACTATCTGCAAGTTGAGAGAGGGGCCCCACTCATTTGCCATCTCCCACAGAGCCCTTTAATCCCCCTTAATGGCTCATCACCCAGGCGATTAGCTCATTAGGAAGCTAGGGATAAGAGGGTCTGGCAACCACTAACTCATAACACTAGATTATCCTCCGAGGCAATGTCAACTGAGGCCAGGGTGTGCTAGAAGACAGGAAGTTCCTTCTGATAGTCCTGTGCTGGCCTCTCTCCCTCTCTCTCAGCTGTTTTGAGACCCAAAGGATCCTGGGAACTGTAGTTTACCCTTCAGAGCTATAGTGCCCAGCATCCTTTACAAATACAGTTCCAAGGATTATTGGGGGGTGGGAATGTGCTTTAAATGTGTGGTGGTCTTCACAACCAGGAATTGGAGGGAGGGAGGTGGTGACATGCCCTACTTCACAGAGGACACCTCTATAGGTAGCCCTGCATGTGTCTATATAGGTATTCCCTTGACCTCTTGATAGGAATATCCTAGGCCACTTTCACACCATGCATTTAAAGCACTATGATACCACTTTAAACACACACGGCTTCCCTCAAAGAAATCTGGGAGCTTTAGTTCGTTGAGGGTACTGAGAGACCCCTATTCCCCTCACATAGCTCCAATTGCCAGAGTGGTTTAACAATCAACCCCTGCTTCCCTCTGCAAATTTTAGCTCTGTAAGGGGGAACGGGGGGGGTCTTTCAGGACCCTTAAACTACAGCTCCCAGAATTCTTTGGGTGAAGCCATGAATGTCTAAAGCGGCATCACAGTGCTTTAAATATATGGTCTGAGTGTGGCCCTATTCTCCCAGGCCTTTGGTTTTATTCAGTGCTATTTTTTTCTAGAAAAAGAGGTGCCAGAACTCACCACAAACACCTCCCTTGTTCTCTTATAATGGCAGTGGTGCCCACCTGAGAGGTGCCAGAACTGAGTTCTGGCAACTTCCATCTGGAAAAAAAGTGCCTGGTTTTATTATTCTGATGCTCAATTGTTCGTTTTTATCAAGTGTGTTGTTGTGCTTAAATAACTACGATACTTTATGTACTATTGTATTTTGTGCATTGTTGGAAGCTGCCCAGGGAGTCACACATTAACGTCATGAAGCATGGTCTACAAGCCAGAGAAATAAAATGAATAACTAACATGGCAGCTGCTTCCTGTTGACATGACTTGGGATGGCCTGGCAGTAGCTTTGTGCTGCAAAATCCTGGTGAGCTGTGCAGTATACATCCATGCCCCCCCCCTTTTAACCCCGTTTCTTATATGGGGGTCAGCAGGACAGAGGAAATGTGATTCCCTCTGCTGGCTTTTTGATACCACTACAAATAGCAATTGGTTTCAATGGAGGAGTGGGGATCTTTCTCCTTTTTTGGGGACCAAGGTCCACATTCCCTTCTCAACAGCCTTCAAAGGGCCACATGCCAGCGATGGGCAGGGCCAGAGGCAAATGGATGGAGCAAGAGGTGCAAATTTTACCTTTGTATACAGTGGTACCTCGGGTTACATACGCTTCAGGTTACAGACGCTTCAGGTTACAGACGCTTCAGGTTACAGACTCCGCTAACCCAGAAATAGTACCTCAAGTTAAGAACTTTGCTTCAGCATGAGAACAGAAATCATGCGGCGGCAGCAAGAGGCCCCGTTAGCTAAAGTGGTGCTTCAGGTTAAGAACAGTTTCAGGTTGAGAACGGACCTCCGGAATGAATTAAGTACGTAAACAGAGGTACCACTGTATTAGTCTAGTTTCTGTCCCTCACCCAGAGATATTAACACATTCCAGCTGGGCCAAAGTACATGTGGGAGGAAACTTCTGAGGGGGCCGCATTTGGCAACCTGGGCCTGAGGCCCCCCCCACCCGTGTGTTAATGGTCCCCAGTGAGGGAATCCAGGAAAGCATCTAACAACACAGTTCCCAGAGTCCTGCAAACATATACTTCCCAAGTTTCTATGTGAGGCACCATGACAATCAAATCCAGTGCTATTTTTCTAGACGGATAGACTGTGCTGGAACTCGCCGTGAGTGCCTCTCTTGTTCTCTTATCATGGCAATGGCACCCACTTGAGAGGTGCCAGACCTGAATTCCAGCAAGTTCTAGGAACTTAGGAGACCAAGGTTCAAATGTCTAACTCAGCCATGAAACTCAGTGGGGTGGCCTTAGGCCACTCACAACCTCTCAGCCGCACCCACCTCAGAGTTGTTCTGAGGATAAAATGAGGAGCAAGAGAGCCAGTGTGGTGTAGTGGTTAAGAGCGGTAGTCTCGTAATCTGGGGAACCGGGTTCGCGTCTCCGCTCCTCCACCTGCAGCTGCTGGGTGACCTTGGGCTAGTCACACTTCTCTGAAGTCTCTCAGCCCCACTCACCTCACAGAGTGTTTGTTGTGGGGGAGGAAGGGAAAGGAGAATGTTAGCCGCTTTGAGACTCCTTAAAGGGAGTGAAAGGCGGGATATCAAATCCAAACTCTTCTTCTTCTTCTTCATGTGCACTGCCTTGAGTTCCTTGAAGGAAAAATAAGGGTATAAATGTAATATAAAATGAATGTACCTGGGTCAGGACAGCTATGAGAGAGAGAGAGAGAGAGAGAGAGAGAGAGAGAGAGAGAGAGAGAGAGAGAGATGCATATGGGTCTTAGAAATGTCCTTTGCCTCCACATATTGCTTTAATCCTGTGCTATTTCAGTTAAAGCAGAGTGAATTGAAGACGGTTGTTCTAGCCAGCGAAGCTTTAAAATCTTCCACAGAACAAAGCACAGAAGGATGCTGTGGAAGGTTGCTTGGAATTTATCGCTTGCCGAGTACAGAGATGTTCTTCTCTGTTGCTGCCAGACACCATTAATGCACACGCTGTTTGTTTTAACGTGATACACAATGGTTGCGTTTTGGCGAGGACTGCGTGTGAATTTGCAGGCCGTTCCTGTCTCTGTTCTGCATGCTTACTATCAAATTACCTCGTAATGTTACCTCTGTTATTTCGGACAGTTATTTCTTTGTGCTTAGGCAGCTGTGTTTCGGGAAGGCCTGCTGCCTGAATGCAACTGTTAGAAGGTGGGGTGGGGAGCGGCCATTGATTTGTGAGTGAGGAAAATGCACTCTGCACATGCTCTCTTGTTCATAATGACTTCCCATGTCAGGCCTATGCAGGCAATTCACAGTATATCCCCCACAATGGTCCATTGGCGTTTGTTTTTAATTTCTTCTTGTTTTTTTAAAAAACCTTTTGTGATTTTATTGTTTGGTTTTATGTTTTTATATTGTTGTAAAACTGCTGTGATGTATGATACAGTGATATATAAATATTTTTTAAAAATAAATAAATAAAATGTGCTTCCTGACTTTCAGAAACATCGAGATTAAAAAAAACCTGTACATTTTTTAAATTAAAAAAAGCTATTTTTTCTTGAGACTTCCAGGCACATCAACCATGGGTGCAAGTGGTCTCTTGCCAATTACAAGCTCAATAATAGCAGGCCTGATCTGCACTTGGATTAAAGGCATCTTGTGAAAAAGAGCAAGACAGAGGAAGCAAGATTGGCAGTTCTGTGGGATGTGATGGATTCTGTAAGTACAGAACAATCATTCTAGCATTGAACTAAAGGGCTGGGTACAAAGTGTCGCAGACGATGTAAAACCTAGCAGCTTGTAAATACTCCTGATCATGGCACGGTAGAAGATGTTTAAAAGGAATGTCCTGGCTAATTCTACTTCTGATCACTATATTCTGTTCCCTGCCTTCCCTCCTCAAGCTCTTACTGTTACTGGAAGACTTGGCACAGAGCTGGGTGGTAGCGGGGCTTCCCACTATTTAGATATTCCTCTTTTCTTTTTGGTGGTCCCTTCTTCTTTGGTGATCACTCGTAGCCGAGTAAGATTGTCTTCCATGAACACAGTCTTAACAGTGAGTCCGTAAGTGACTGTGGAGGCCAATTCTGCATGCACATATCCTTCCACAGCGGGGACATAGGTTTCCGGGCAGGAGTTGATCACGGTGAGGGTTTGCCAAGCGTGCCTTCCTCTTGACACATTTCTCCCTTTCGTCCTGACTTCGAGCATCTTCAAAGTCCATGACACCTTTCATAGAATAGAATCATAGAGTTGGAAGAGACCACAAGGGCCATCGAGTCCAACCCCCTGCCAAGCAGGAAACACCATCAGAGCACTCCTGACATATGGTTGTCAAGCCTCTGCTTAAAGACCTCCAAAGTAGGAGACTCCACCACACTCCTTGGCAGCAAATTCCACTGTCAAACAGCTCTTACTGTCAGGAAGTTCTTCCTAATGTTTAGGTGGAATCTTCTTTCTTGTAGTTTGGATCCATTGCTCCGTGTCCGCTTCTCTGGAGCAGCAGAAAACAACCTTTCTCCCTCCTCTATGTGACATCCTTTTATATATTTGAACATGGCTATCATATCACCCCTTAACCTCCTCTTCTCCAGGCTAAACATGCCCCTCCCTTAGCCGTTCCTCATAATGCATCGTTTCCAGGCCTTTGACCATTTTGGTTGCCCTCCTCTGGACATGTTCCAGTTTGTCAGTGCCCTTCTTGAACTGTGGTGCCCAGAACTGGACACAGTACTCCAGGTGAGGTCTGACCAGAGCAGAATACAGTGGCACTATTACTTCACTTGATCTAGATGCTATACTCCTATGGATGCAGCTCAGAATTGCATTGGCTTTTTTAGCTGCTGCGTCACACTGTTAAAGGCTGTTCTCGCTCGCAGGCCAGTGTTTCCCAGTTGTCAGTATTTATACTACACTCTTTTTTAGATTTGCTTTGAGAGTCTTTAAACCTCTTTTGTTGACCACCAGCATTACGCTTTCCATTTTTAAGTTCGGAATAGAGTAGTTGCTTTGGCAGACTATAGTTGGGCATCTGAACAACATGACCAGTCCAACGAAGTTGATGTTGAAGAATCATTGCTTCTACACTGGTGATCTTTGCTTCTTCTAATACACCGGCATTAGTTTGCCTGCCTTCACCTGCCAGTGTGGTGTAGTGGTTAAGAGCAGTAGTCTTGTAATCTGGTGAACCAGGTTCGCGTCTCCGCTCCTCCACATGCAGCTGCTGGGTGACCTTGGGCTAGTCACGCTTCTCTGAAGTCTCTCAGTCCCACTCACCTCACAGAGTGTTTGTTGTGGGGGAGGAAGGGAAAGGAGAATGTTAGCCGCTTTGAGACTCCTTCGGGTAGTGATAAAGCAGGATATCAAATCCAAACTCCTGCTGCTGCTGCTGCTGCTCCTCCTCCTCTTCTTCTTCCATCGGTGCCAGCTCCAGGTTTTGGATGGTCCTTGGGCAAGGAAACCTTCTCTGCCCCCCCCCCTCAGCAAATCTACCACCTTGCTGCCATTATGACCACCTGCTGCATACCCTGCAACATTTCTCCGATGAAAGTAGGGGCATCCTAAGGAAAAGCGGAGGCAGTGAGAGATTTTACTTTCTTGGGCTCCATGATCACTGCAGATGGTGACAGCAGCCACGAAATTAAAAGACGCCTGCATCTTGGGAGAAAAGCAATGACAAACCTAGACGGCATCTTAAGAAGTGGAGACATCACCTTGCCAACAAAGGTCCATATAGTTAAAGCTATGGTTTTCCCAGTACTGATGTATGGAAGTGAAAAGCTGGACCATAAAGAAGGCTGATTGCCGAAGAATTTATGCTTTTGAATTATGGTGCTGGAGGAGACTCTTGAGAGTCCCATGGACTGCAAGAAGATCAGACCTATCCATTCTTAAGGAAATCAGCCCTGAGTGCTCACTGGAAGGAGCTGAGGCTCCTGTACTTTGGCCTCCTCATGAGAAGAGAAGACTCCCTGGAAAAGACTCTGATGTTGGGAAAGATGGAGGGCACAAGGAGAAGGGGACGACAGAGGACGAGATGGTTGGACAGTGTTCTTGAAACTACTAACATGAGTTTGACCAAACTGCGGGAGGCAGTGGAAGACAGGAGTGCCTGGCGTGCTCTGGTCCATGGGGTCACGAAGAGTTGGACACGACTAAACAACAACAACAAAGGAAAAGCGGGATGGGATCAGATCAGAAACCGGGACAGCTTCTGTAAATCTGGGACTGTCCCTGGAAAATAGGGACAGTTGGAGGGTCTACCAGCACTGCTTATCTTCCAAAGCATTGCAGCCACTTCCTTCCTTGCCAAGGAGAGAGCCAATGAGCAAGTAGTGCTGTGGTACCTACTCTTTCTCCTCACCACTGCTGTTGTCTGCTGCCACAGCCAAGTCATACATTTAAAGTCCTATGATGCCACTTTAACCAGTTATGGCTTCCCCCAAAGAATTCTGGGAGATGTGATTTGTTAAGGGTGCTGAGAGCTGAAATTCCCAGGGTGGCATAACACTCAGTCCCTTTCCCCAGGAAAGGTCTTTTGCAGAAGGCAGTGGAAACAAATGGGAGTAACCCAAGAACACTTTTCATTCAAACTTTCTAAATATTTATTAAGGCAACCATTTGTGCTTTGGGTTTCTTCTGAAGGCAGATTTCAAACGTTTTCATTTTTAATGGTGTTGATTTTTTTCTTTTTTGCCCACCCTAAATTCTTCGGAGACAGCAAATAAATAAATAAATAAATAAATAGACTTATGGTGTTGAAAACACGACTCTTCCCTCCACCCCTCCATAAAAAGTAGTATCAGAAGTTTTTGCATTTTTGAGGAAGAGAAAATAATGTCAGAACATTTTTCCAACATTGCTAGAATATCCACAGCTCAGCAGTGCAGACCACGTGTAAGGTTAGGGGAAAATTCCTGGTACTTGGGCCTGGATACTTGTGAATAATAATAGAGACCATATGAGACATTCCATTCCAGACCTTAGTTCAGGCTTGTTTAAATGTGTTCTGGTGGGAGTTGTGGCTCAGATTGGTTGTCTTCCTTTTAAAAAGCTCCTTGTAGCCATATTTCTCTGCTCATATTTCCTTAGCAGATTTCCAGCAGCTTAGTAGATGCAATCGAAATTCTGCAGAGCAGGGATGTTCCCGAGAACACACATGTAAGCAGGGTTTTAGAGCCAATGACAATATCTGGAATGTCTGGGCAGATGTCAAGGCAAAAGTACTCTGAGAAGGAGGCATTACTGACACCTGCCCTTTGTGTCCTCTGTTTTACTTTTACCTTTTTAATGCATTGGTGTCTTCTGGGTGGTTTGCAGTTTATTCTCTCTCTCCTTCCCACCCCGTGCTTTAAAACTCAGTATTGACAGTGGTGCCTGCAAGTTCTGGGACATGATCCATGAAGAAATAAAAAAGTTACTAAGAACTTCACATAGCAAAAGACCAGAAACATACCTTTTGGGAATATTGAATAGTGGTATTTCTAAAGAAAATACTAAATTATTTCTGTACGCAACATCAGCGGCAAGAATCCTGATGGCTAAGTACTGGAAGGGTAACCAGGTACCGACCAAAGAGCAGTGGCGTAGCGTGGGGGGTACAGGGGGGCCAGCCGCACCGGGCGCAACATCTGGGGGTTAGGGTTAGGGGGCGCAAATCCACGGGTTAGGGGGCGCAAATCCACGGGTTAGGGGGCACAAATTACTTGCCTTGCCCCGGGTGCTGACAACCCACGCTACGCCACTGCCAAAGAGGAATGGTTATGTAAATTATGTGAATATTTGGAACTGGCCAAATTGACGGATATAATAAGGCTAAAGCCAATGAATTCAGTCAAGAAGGAATGGGAGTGCTTGAATGATTATTTAGAAAGACAAGGTTCTAATGTAAAAATTTGGCTGTCTAGAATGACCTCGTGAATGCAAAAGGGGAAACATACATATATACCTATCTATATATTAAGATGAAAATAATACTGAAATACAGACAAAATATGAAATGTGAAAGGAAGTGTTGTGTGAGTGATGGAAGTCTATTACTATTATTATTTTGTAAAATAGTGTTTATTGTATTTAAATATTATACCTTTCTTTATTCTTTTACTGCCTATTTTTCTTTGCATTTTTTTCTTTTTCTTTTTCTTTATATTATTCTTTATGTATGGCTTGGTATTGATGTATTTACTTTGCAATAATAATAAAAAAGGCACCTGCAAAGACAAAGCTCTTGTCTGGGTGGCTTCTTCTCAGCATTCTGCTTTTCCCATAATGAATTGGCTGCCTGGTGCATTTGGTCTAGTAGGGGTGAAATCTGGAAGAAATAGTTAAATAATGGCAATATTCCGTACATTTTGGAAACATTTCTGGATGCATCTGCATGTGAGCTTTGTTTGGTCCAGTTCCTAAGAAGCCATGTCGTAACTGTGCTGTTTGAACTGCCCCATTCCTTAAAACTTACAAAAATCACTTTGTGTGATGGAATGATGAAATAATGATGAAATCTCAGCTTGAACTTGCCTTGAACGTAAGATTTTAAAGATACACACGAGTCTTGCACACAGGTATTCTGCCGGATCCCTATCTCCCAACTTGGTGCACTGAAATGAAGATTTCCTGGATGAACGGGTTGAGGACCAATAAACCAAAGCTGTATCCCTGCTGGATAAAGGGGTGATGATGGATGATTGACCTGGTTTCTGTCTCTGGTGTTCGGCCTGTTCTGAACTGGGTTGCACTCCCAGTGGAGGGATGGGTATGTTGCCTGAGGGTATTGCTGGATCCATCATTGTTACTAGAGGCCCATATGCCACCATTTGAGGGAAGCTCACCCATGTGGTGACACAGGATAGCCGCCTCAGGTGCTGCCTCATCTATGGAATGCACTCCGCTTAGAGGAATGATTTGCTCCAACGTAGTTATCATTTCAGCAACAAGTTGAGACATATATAAATATATAAATCACCACCATTTCACATTGTCGGAACAGTGAAATGGTGGTTGCCATCTTCACAACAGACCTGGAACTGAAACCATATTCAAACCAAGGTTTCAGGTCCCCAATTGTTCCAAATCTGGTAAACCATGGTTTCCTGGTGTGGACAGGCTGGCGGTGAAAGTGGGCTTGCAAAAACTGTTAGGATATTCCATTCCACCTTAAAAGGGGACAGGCTTTTGTGAGTCACATCCTACGTATTTCCTGTTCACAGGATGTTTCTGTTTGCCTATTGCTTTCGTTTCTCTCTGTGTCTGAGACACTGAAGCAGGCAGTCATGTTTTTTTTCCTTTTTTCTGACCAACGCTGAATAAACTTGTAAATATGCTCTCCTGAGTGCATCTTTCGCTGTACAAAAGTCTGCTGATAGAGCGTGCAAGAGCTCTGGAATGTGGGAAGCTATTTCTGGGGCTCATGTCGCTAATTAACTGATACTGCGTTTCTACAAGAGATCGCTGGATCGTCCGGAGACGGCATGGGGCATGATGGCCTTTGTCTGCCTGGCAGTATCCCAACAAAAACGTCATGCTGAGTACATTATGTAGTTGGGGGGGGGGTTGCAAGCAAGCAAGCTATACTCCTCAGAGATTATACTCCTGCCTCCGGGTCTGGTCCTGACCGGATGGATACTAGAATCAGCAAGGGATACCCACATGACCTGAAGGTGCTGCTGTGCAATGCCAGGTCAATGATTCATAAGACCACTGCCATCCATGACTTGATCATGGATGGAGGACTTGACCTGGCATGTGTAACAGAGACTTGGTTGGATGAAGCAGATGGGCCTGTCCTTGCCGCTGCTTGTCCACCAGGTTTCTCTTACGCACAGCAACCCAGGTCATGTGGGCGGGGAGGGGGGGTTGCAGTGATTTTTAGGAAGTCATTAGTTTGCACCAGGCGTCCTATCGGGAAGACCCAGTTTTCCGAGTGCATGTTCTGGAAGTTGGGCAATAGGGGCAGTACAGGATTCCTTTTGGTGTACCGACCTCCCCGCTGCACCAAGGATTCCCTGCCCGAGCTGCTTCAGGTCGTGGCGGATGTTCTCCTGGAGACACCTTGCTTGGTCGTCCTAGGCGATTTTAACATTCATGCCGACACGACCTTACATGGGGCCGCTCGGGACTTCGTGGAAAGCATGGCCTCCATGGGGCTGTCCCTGAATAAGTCTGGCCCAACCCATAGCCGCGGACATGCCTTGGACCTGGTGTTTACCTCTATGGATGTTGGTGATCTGACACTAAGTAAAAGCGAAATGAAAGAAGTGCCATGGTCAGATCACTTCCTGGTGCAACTGGACTTCTCTGCTACCCATCCCCTCTGCAGGGAGGTGGGACCAATTTGGATGGTCCGCCCCCGCCACTTAATGGATCCAAATGGTTTCCAGAGAGTGGTAGGGGATGCTTTATCCCATGTTGATGGCCTTTCAGCTGATTCCCTGGTGGCCCGCTGGAATGTGGAGTTAACCAGGGCTATTGACTGTTTGGCTCTGAAGCGCCCTCTCCGATTGCATGGAGCCCGGACAGCCCCGTGGTTTTCCACGGATCTGAGGGCAATGAAACAATCATTGAGACGGCTAGAGCGCCGGTGGCGGATAACTCATTCCGAATTTGACCGGACACAGGTTAGAGCTCAACGTCGAGCCTACCAAGTGGCGATAGCGACGGCGAAGAAGAATTTCTTCACTGCCTCTATTGCATCTGCAGAAAACAGCAGCAGGAGACTTTTTCAGGTGGTTCACAATTTAGCGGAACCACCTGCAACATCGGGGCCCAGTACGGGCCGCATGTTCTCCTGCAATGATTTTGCAAAGTTTTTTGCAGATAAAATCGCTCAGATTCGGGAAGAAGTAGACTCCACCGTGGGAGCAGGACCGGGGCGGGAGAGTGCTAGAGTTCTGTCTAGTCAAGTTGAGTGGGATCAATTCCAATCTGTTACCTCCTAGGATGTGGACAGGCTGCTTGGACAAGTGAAACCAACCACCTGTCTCCTGGATCGTTGCCCATCCTGGCTTATAAAAGCTAGCCGGGAAGGACTGGGCGATGGGCTTCGTGGGGTGGTGAATGCTTCCCTCCGTGAGGGACCCTTCCCAGACCTGCTGAAAGAGGCGGTTATTAAACCGCTTCTTAAAAAACCATCTTTAGATGCGGCCACAATGGCCAACTATCGCCCAGTCTCAAATCTTCCATTCTTGGGCAAGGTGATTGAGCGAGCGGTTGCTGAACAACTCCAGGCACGCCTGGAAGAAGCGGACCATTTGGATCCCTTCCAGTCGGGATTCAGGCCTCATCATGGGACTGAAACTGCTTTGGTCGCACTGGTTGATGATCTCCGGCGGGCTAGGGACAAAGGTGAGAGCTGTTTCCTAGTTCTGCTGGATCTCTCAGCGGCGTTCGAAACCATCGACCATAGCATCCTTCTGGACCGTCTTGAGGGGCTGGGAGCTGGGGGCACTGTTATACAGTGGTTCCGCTCCTTCCTCCTGGGCCGTGTTCAGAAAGTGGTGGGGGGGGATGAGTGTTCAGACCCCTGGGCTCTCACTTGTCATCAGGAGGTTTGGGCTGGGTGTTCATCAGTACAGTGGTGCCCCGCAAGACAAATGCCTCGCAAGACGGAAAACCCGCTAGACGAAAGGGTTTTCCGTTTTGGAGGTGCTTCGCAAAACGAATTTCCTATGGGCTTGCTTCGCAAGACAACAATGCTTTGCGAGTTCCTGCGGGGGTTTTTTCCTCCCACCCCTTTTCCTAAGCCGCTAAGCCGCTTATCAGCTGATCCGATCAGCAGATAATCCGCTAAAAGCCGCTAATAGCGCTAATCCGCTAATCCGTCAATGGGCTTGCTTCGCAAGACGAAAAAACCGCTAGACGAAGAGAATCACAGAACGGATTCTTTTCGTCTTGCGAGGCACCACTGTATGCGGATGATACCCAGCTCTACCTCTCTTTTAAATCAGAACCAGTGAAGGCGGTGAAGGTCCTGTGTGAGTGTCTGGAGGTGGTTGGAGGATGGATGGCGGCTAACAGATTGAGGTTGAATCCTGACAAGACAGAAGTAATGTTTTGGGGGGACAGGAGGCGGGCAGGTGTGGAGGATTCCCTGGTCCTGAATGGGGTAACTGTGCCCCTGAAGGACCAGGTGCACAGCCTGGGAGTCATTTTGGACTCACAGCTGTCCATGGAGGCACAGGTCATATCTGTGTCCAGGGCAGCTGTTTACCAGCTTCATCTGGTACGTAGGCTGAGACCCTATCTGCCTGCGGACTGTCTCGCCAGAGTGGTGCATGCTCTGGTTATCTCCCGCTTGGACTACTGCAATGCACTCTACGTGGGGCTACCTTTGAAGGTGACTCGGAAACTACAACT
This sequence comes from Podarcis liolepis, assembly GCF_965112155.1. Lineage (NCBI taxonomy): Eukaryota > Metazoa > Chordata > Lepidosauria > Squamata > Lacertidae > Podarcis > Podarcis liolepis. The sequence continues at coordinate 81,859,399 of NC_139556.1, forward strand.
AATCCAGAATGCGGCAGCTAGACTGGTGACTGGGGGCGGCCGCCGAGACCATATAACACCGGTCTTGAAAGACCTACATTGGCTCCCAGCACGTTTCCGAGCACAATTCAAAGTGTTGGTGCTGACCTTTAAAGCCCTAAACGGCCTCGGTCCAGTATACCCGAAGGAGCGTCTCCACCCCCATCGTTCTGCCTGGATGCTGAGGTCCAGTACCGAGGGCCTTCTGGCGGTTCCCTCATTGCGAGAAGCAAAGCTACAGGGAACCAGGCAGAGGGCCTTCTCGGTAGTGGCTCCTGCCCTGTGGAACGCCCTTCCAGCAGATGTCAAAGTGATAAACAACTACCTGACATTCAGAAGACATCTTAAGGCAGCCCTGTTCAGGGAAGTTTTTAACGTGTGATATTTTACTGTATTTTCGGTTTCTATGGAAGCCACCCAGAGTGGCTGGGGAGGCCCAGCCAGATGGGCGGGGTATAAATAATAAATTATGATGATGATGATGATGATGATAATGATACAAGCCCCTTTTCCTTAAGCGATCTCCTCATTAATTCAAGAGCTTTGGAATTCCGCTGGTTAGTTTGCTTTCTCTTTCAAAGGTACTGCTTTGTCAGCATTCACAGTAGACCTTGAATTGATTATGTTCATGGTAAACTTATTTCTCTTAAAGCGAGCGAGCGAGAGTTGGGTTATTTTGAAGCTCTTCCCCTTCCCCTTCCCCTACCCCCACACCCTGCCCCCAGTCAGAAAAATGAATGATGAGTGCTTTATTTTCCATATTTCTAACAAACCCCGTGTCTGTATTCCAAACTTACTGCGAAATGTAACGTGGCTCACCATCATTGTAAGAGCATTCACCACTTGAAACAGCCAGAGTAACAGGGACTGACAGACTAAGCTCATAATGGTCACCATCTGCACTCTCATCCCAATGTTCTCCTTTTTTGCTTTGTTTTTTACAAAAACCACGCTGGATTTTCTACGAAATGCTGATGCAGCAAGAAACGGGCGGAATAACCATTTCATGAACTTGGTTTATCCTTTGTGTCTAGCTCCCACTTGCATCTGAGGTCAGATCAGCTTTGGCTGCACTCCAGGAAAAAGGAGGCTGATTCCTTGCTCTCATCAAGGAGTGCCTGGATTTCCTCCTTAAAAGATGTCTTGAAGGGGTAGGACTTTTTTTTAACAGGCTTGGAGCAGCCACAGGTGATCAGGCAGTGCCCTGCAACCCTTGAATGGTGTGGATAATGGAGAGTCAACTAAGTTCTACTCAGGGTAGACCCATTGAAATGAACGGGTCTGTGTTAGCCACAGAATCAGAGAACTGTACAGTTGGAAGGGACCCCAAGGGTCATCTAGTCCAACCCCTTGCAATGCATGATTCTCAACTAGATCATACAGGAGAGATGGCCATCCAACCTATGCTTAAAACCTCCAAGGAAGACGCATCCATCACCACTCATGAGTCTGTTCCAGTGTCGAACAGCTCTTACTGTCAGAAAGTTCTTCCTGATGTTTAGTCTGAATCTCCTTCCTTGTAACTTGAATCCATTGGTTTGGGTCCTAGTCTCTGGAACAGCAGAAAACAAGCTTCCTCCATTTTCCATGTGACGTGTCCCTTAATTTCAGTGGGTCTTCTCTTAAGGTGACTCACATTGGCTACTGTCAGGGCTGGAGGCAGATGCAGGTCAGCAATAAAGGAAGCGCATCTCCAGTGTCAGCGAGGTTAATTCTATTCAAGGAAATGAACATACAACTCAGCCTAGTGGTCTCAGCAACACTTCCGAGTTGGTCTTGCCCCTGTTGAGCAGCTGCCAGGTCTGAAGGTCCCTGTCTTCCACACCTCTCTAAGGCAAGGTTACCAGATTTTTTTCAATGAATCCGGGGACACTTTTCAACTTCAATGGATTTTGTATGGGGACTGATTTGTAAATCCGGGGACTGTCCCCAGGAAAAGGGGACGTCTGGTAATCTTACTCTAAGGCTCCTCCTCTTCCAGATGTTTCCCAAGCAGTCTCAAACTACATCTGCGCACCTCTGGCCTGTTCTGCTCTTCTCATTACTCTGGGGGTACTTTGAGACCAGGGGGAGTGGAGCTTGTTGCAGCAGGAGAGGGAGAGTCCCTGGATTCTTCAGCAGTCTCCTGCCACCCCTCCTTTGCTTCAGTCTGAACTGCTCCCTGTCACCAGCTCTTCCTGCTCACTAAACCCTGCTGCCCCTTCAGCATCTGGAACCTCTTCCCAACCTTCTCCCTCTGACCTTGCCTCTGTGTCCCACCGTGAACCCCCTAGCTTTGAGCCTTCCTCCTTGGGGAACCCCCAAGGGAAACCCCCAGATCCGTTCCTCCCACCACTGCTCTTCAGCCAACCAGTCCCTGACGGCTACAACCCCATGAATTTACAGTCATACCTTGGGTTACAAATGCTGCAGGTTGTGCGTTTTCGGGTTGCGGACCGCACCAAACCCAGAAGTACCGGAACAGGTTACTTCTGGGTTTCGGCGCTCACGCATGCGCAGAAAAGCAAAATGATGTCATGTGCAGAAGCGCCAAATTGCAACACGCGCAGACGCAGCGCTTCAGGCTGCAAACACTGCAGGTTGGGAACATGCCTCGCACACGGATCACGTCCACAACGCAAGGTATGACTGTATTTCTTTTTTTTTTAATTTTTTTTTTTTAATAAACTTTATTACAAGCACATAAACTTACACATACATAAAATCAGATACATACACCTGAGAAAGAAAAAAAACCAAACAAAGAAGAAAGAAAAAAAACCAATCACACCCTTACACACATTTGACTTCCAATAACCTCAGCTTTGGATTAAGTGTTCTACATATATCATCTGCAGTTATTTTCATTTATCTTTCCACGTCGTAGGAGTTAAACATCATCTACTGTTAAATTATTGATTCCCAAATTAATCTCAAGGTAACTTAAAAATTTGGACCAATCCTCTGTCTTTTTGGGGTTGTCCCGCCTAATATATTGTGTAAGTCTCGCCAATTCCAAGTATTGATACAATTTCACCCGCCACTCTCTCATTGTTGGTATTTCGGGGGATTTCCATTTCTTTGCTATTAAAATCCTTGCAGCAGTAGTAGCATACTGAAAGAAGGTCTGATCTGGTTTTTTTATTTCCTCCCCAATCATCCCTAAGAGGAAAGCTTCCGGATTCTTGGGGAAATTATACGTCAAAATTTTCTTTAACTCCTCGTAAATTTGTCCCCAGAAACCTTTCACTTCCCCACAGGTCCACCAAATATGAATGAAGGTCCCCACCTTATCTTTGCACCTCCAACAAGTATTATCTGCTGTTCTATACATTCTCCCTAGTCTGGCCGGGGTCAGGTACCAACGGTACATCATCTTATATAAATTCTCCCTTAAATCAGCACATGCAGTAAATCTCATGCCTTTCTTCCACAAAATTTGCCATTTATCATAGCCTAGCTCATATCCTAGGTCTTGGTTCCATTTAGTCATTACCTCTTTGATCAACACTTCCTTGTTTTCACTTTCCAGCAGTTGCCTGTACATTTTAGACAATAATTTGTTGTTACTCTCAATAATCTCTACTTGGAATCTAGATTTGTTTTCTCCCATACCTATTCTCTTATGTTCCCTCCATAGTGCATTAATTTGGTGTAAATGAAACCAGTCCTTAATTTTCTCTTTTAATTCATCCTGCTGTCTTAATTTCCACCCTTCTTCTGATTTAATTAGGAGATCTTCATACGTCCACCTTCTACCTGTCATGTTTAATTTCTTTATTTTAATGATGTCCACAGGTGAAAGCCACCAGGGGGTACTTTGTTCTATCACGTTTTTCTTCCTATTCCAAACTTCTAAGAGTGGCCCTCTAACTGTATGGTTATAAAAACCTCTATGGATTTTATCTTTCTCCTGCCAGAGGTAGGCATGCCACCCAAATCTTAGATCAAATCCTTCTAGGTCTAGTAAATCAGTATCTTTCAGTGTGACCCATTCTTTAATCCAGAGTAAACATGCCGCCTCGTAATAGAGCCTTAAATTTGGTACACCAAAGCCCCCTCTTTCCCTAGAGTCCGTCAAATATTTAAGTTTCACCCTAGGTTTCTTCTCCTGCCAAATATATTTGGTCAAGGTCCTTTGCCAGTTTTTAAAGCAGGCGGTACCTTTTATGACTGGTAAGTTCTGGAACAAGAATAACAGCCTCGGGAGAATACACATCTTAATCGATGCCATCCTCCCGGTCCAGGATAGATTCAATCTACGCCAGGTGTCCATGTCTTTCTTCATTTCTTTCCACAGTTTATTATAATTATCCTCTACTAAATTAATATTCTTTGGGGATAACCAAATTCCCAAATATTTCACTTTATTTACTACTTTAATGTCCACCTGTTGTTCCAACTGTGATCTCTCCTGTGCTGTTAAGTTCTTTATTAATATTTTGGTTTTCCCCCTATTTAACTTGAATCCGGATAATTTACCGAACTCTTCCAAAAGTTCTACCGCTCTGCTGGTACTTTCAATTGGGTTCTCTAAGAAAAGGACCAGGTCATCAGCGTAGGCCTTTAGTTTGTATTCTTTCTCTCCAATTTTTAATCCCCTAATATTCGGGGTCGCTCTTATTTTATTTGCGGCTGTTTCTAACACCAAAATAAACAGTAAAGGTGACAGAGGGCAACCCTGCCTTGTCCCTTTCATAATTGGAAAATATTTAGTCAGGTTGTTATTAATAATCAGCCTAGCCTGCTGTTCTGTATAGATCGCCCTGATGGCCTTCAAGTAGGGGCCCCCTATTCCCACCTTATCCATATTTTGTAGCAGAAATTCCCAAGAGACGCGATCGAAAGCTTTTTCTGCGTCAATGAAAATAAGGGCCGCTGGTACGTCTGGTCTTGCCTCCAGGTACTCCATTATATCTAGTACGTGCCGGACATTATCCCTCAATTGCCTCCCTGGGAGAAATCCCACTTGATCTCTATGTATATATCTATTTAGTAGATTTTTGAGTCTACTTGCCATGATGTCTGCGAAAACCTTGTAATCACAATTTAAAAGTGAAATTGGCCTATAATTTTTTAAATCTGCCTTTTCATTTTCTGTCTTGGGAATCAGCGTAATATACGCCTCCTTCCAGGAACTAGGTATCCTCCCCTCTTGGAGAGTGTTATTTATTACCTCTGTTAATACCGGCGCTAACAGATCTACCAATTTCTTGTAATATTTTGCTGGCAGACCGTCCGGACCTGGGGACTTCCCGTTCTTCATCTTATTAATAGCGTCCCTGACCTCCTTTACAGACACCGCTTTGTTTAGTTGTATACAGTCCTCTTCTGTAAAAAAATTTCTTTCTTCTTGGTCCAGGTAGTTCTCTATTTCTACACTACTCTCTTCTCCTTTTTCATACAGCTTTTCAAAGAAAGCAACAAACCTGCATTCAATTTCACTTGGATCTTCTATCACCCTCTCATCTACAATAAGTTTATTAATCGTATTTTGTTTCTTTCTTTTCCTAAGCTGCCATGCAAGCAGCTTCCCCATTTTATTAGCCGACTCGAAATATTTCTGTCTTGTAAATTTGATTTTCTGTTCTACCTCTTGGTTCAAAATAGCTGAATATTGGGACTGCAACACCTTCACCGCTTGGTTAATCATTTCATCTGTTGGATTTAGGGCCAGTTTCCTTTCATAGTCTTTTAATTGGGCCAAAATACTTTCCTTCTTTTTCTCCCTTAACTTCTTTCTATAACTATTTTGCTGTATCAAAAAACCCCTTAGGACTGCCTTACCGGCATCCCATACCAACTCTATTGGGGTATCTCTACTCAAATTTATCGCCAGATACTCTCTCAGAGTTTTTTTGGCCATATCTAGCACTTCCTCATTCTCAAATAAATATTCATTCATCCTCCACCTGGGTTGCCCTTTCAATTCATTTTTAATTTCCAAGATCAAGGGGCAGTGATCTGACAGGGTCCTGGGTAGTATCTCACATCTCTTAACTCTCCATACCATAGCCCTAGTCACCCATATCTGATCGATCCTGCCCCAGCTTTGGTGAGGCTCTGAATAATGAGTGAACTGTTTAGTGGTAGGATTTCGGTGTCTCCAGATGTCAATTAGATCTAAATTTTCCACTAACTCATTGAAAGCGTTAGGGAGCTTCCCCCTGTTTACGTTCCTCTGGTTCTCACTTCTGTCCATGCTTGGTGTTGGTACCCCGTTCCAGTCTCCCAATAGAATTAACTTATAAGGTTCCAATTCCAGCAGCAGACTTTCAAGTTTTTCAAAAAACTCTGCTCTATTTGAGTTCGGTGCATATACCGACACTACGTTGATTCTTTCCCCTCGAAAATTTAATTGAATACCTAATATTCTCCCTTCCTCATCTTTACAAATTTGTATTGGTTCCCACCTTTCTTTGGCGTATATTACCACTCCTCTTTTTTTGTTTACGTCCGAATTTACAAATTCTACTCCCAACTTTTTATTCACCAAAATATGTCTATGCCTCTTTGCAATATGAGTTTCCTGAAAACAGATTACGTCACATTTCTTATTTCTCAAAGCTTTTTGAATTTTATTCCTTTTAATTTTCTCATTCAACCCGTTCACGTTCCATGATAAAAATTTTAAAGTGTCCAGTGTTGTCTTAGTTCTCCGACTACTCTACCTCAGGTCAAAACTCTGATTAAAATCTAGCGCCTTTGTTTCCTGAGAGCCCCTCCTCCTCAGCCGCCCCTTCTCCCACTGCGGCTTCCTCATCTTCATCTCCTGAGATTGACCCCCTCTCTCCTTGGTCTTTCGCGCTCCCCTCCCCCTGAAATACAGGTATGACTGTATTTCAGCTGTCACAGTACACTGGACTTCATGAATTTAGTCATTCCATTTCTGTCACGCCAAGGTTGTGTACATGGGATTCCCATCTGGCCAGTCCCAGGCCTGCATAGCTTCAACAGGCTGCCTTGACCATGTCCGCTGATGAACTCAAGCAGCAGACATGGATTGTGTAGAGCAGAGGAGAGTCATAGAATCATGGAGCTGGAGGGGATCCATGTAAGGCCATCTAGCCCAAGTCTTACCCACTCAGGGATGGGAACCTAGAGCTGGAGCATCCCCGACAGATAGCTGGAAGGTGTTTGGCAAAAGAGAACCCATTGCTTCTCTAGGTCACCAGTTCCATTGTCAAACTTCTCTTGCTATCAAGATGCTTCTCCTGAAACCTGCTCTGCTGCAAATTAAGCCCATACCCAAAATAATCCCTGGTTTGTTTTGGGGCACTTACATCCCTCCTCCCCCCCCCACCATGTACATGATTTCCAGCTGCTCTGCCACCCAGAAACTGACCAGACCTTCAGAAAGGTGGCAACTTCTTGTGCCTTCAGACGGTGCCCTGGAATCTCCACATTCCCCAGAGACTCCTGAAGGGCAGCCCTTTACATCTAGGGTGACTCTCCTCCTCCTCCTCACTGGTTAGGCAAGGCCACATGAGAAAAAGGTCCTTGCTGGAGGAGGAGTCGTCATCCCACGCTCTCCAGTTCGGCCCTGCTGTCCAAACTGGAAAGAAGGGTCCTTGCACAATGTAATATGCGCCAACAAATGTTCCTTTGTTTCTTGTTTTCTGGATTTTCCTTGCTATTTCGTTGATTTTCATCGGATCGGATTGGATTTTGGTTGGAAGTGACGTGCTGCCATCCCAGGAAGAAGTGGGCTTCCTTGTGCCCAGGGTTATTTATGTAATTACAATATATGTGCATACATCCTAGTTCATTGCTCAACTTTTCCTTCTCCAGCCTAAACCAGCCCACTTCTGTCATCCTTTCCTCATAGAACTTGTGTTTACTTATTGCTGACCGTCTTGGTATGTATTTTATTACCGTAATTTCTCACCCTCTTCATGCTGTGCCATTTATTCACGCAAAGGCAGGTAAGCAAGCAGATGGGAACCACAGTTGACAGTGATACAGGCTGTGCTGTTTCAACATCCTGTTAGCACCATCTGCCCTTGAAGGAAATGATGATAAAGCAAGGAAATGTAAAGTCTGCCTGAGAATCACGTTCTGGTGCGAATCCTAGCCTTCACCGTCATGGCTGGTTGTTTGCCTGTTACGATCGCAGTGCAGAGGCCGTGTAGTCTGCAGACAGAAAAACAAGCTAGACTACTATATATATATATATATATATATATATATATATATATATATATATATACAAACAAGACACTTCTTAGAATGCTGATGAGGGAGGGGATCTGGCAGGTCTTTCTTTTCCCTTTGTTACTCTGCATATTTAATAGAGATAAAGCCACAATCGCTTATGTGCCCCCCATGTGGGCGGAAGCTCCATTAAACCCAGCGGGGTTTGCGTCTGAGTAAACATGCGTGATGCATAATGTGTCAACATGCACTAGGCTTAATGTGACTCTGCCATGCACAGTCAAATTACCTGCAAATTTGACTGTGATTACCTACAAATCGTGGGTGGGGAACCTAAGGCCTGGAGGTGAAATGTGGCCCTTCAGGTGTCTTTGGCCCTTGGAACACTCCTCAGGCCACACCTACTCTCCCCCAGAGCCACGCCCCTCGCTGGGCCTGCTTCACACCCTGTGTTAGCCTGGCTATGCTCGAATCCTGCCAGTGCCTCCTCTTCCTCTATCCCAGGGGTCTGCAACCCGCGGCTCCGGAGCCGCATGCGGCTCTTTTACACCTTTGCCGCGGCTCCGGGATGGATACTAGCGAGGGGAGGAGGCACATTGTGCGCCCCGACACTCCCCACCGTGGCGGGCGCTGTACTGGCTGTGACGTCGCATGGGGGCAATGTGTGCGTTAGTCACGCACCGTCCCGACGTCACCTTCCCGCCCGCTGTCAGATCGGAGGGCAGCGGCGTGCATGCTTTAAATGTTGCAATGGTTTTGCGGCTCCCAGGTTTTTTTTTCTTCGGAAACTGGTCCAAGTGGCTCTTTTTGTCTTAAAGGTTGCAGACCCCTGCTCTATCCAGACGAGGGGGGGGGGGAACTAGCCCACTGCATAAAGGTTGAATTCTCTGCCTTGGAAAAAATTTAAAGTATATTTACAAAAATACAGCAAAATTAATGAATGTTAGAAGGATGCTGGAATGAAGGTATTTGGTTTTAGCAGAATTGTAATAAAGAATTAAGTAAAAACTGATTGATAATGGGCCAAAATGAAAAAATTTAAGGTTAGACTGTTAAGATAAACTATAGAACAAAAATTGAGAAAGATGGAAAGAATTTGCTGAAATAGTTAATTGAACTAGAATACAAAAAAGGGAGGTGTGAGGAGGCCGATGAAACAAGTAAAGGACAGGTAAAGATACGGAACATTGGATGTGTGTTTTAGTGTTTTTGTTTCTTTTTGCTGTTTTGTTGTATTGTTTTTCTATGTTTTTCTTTTTATGTATTGTAAGGTATGTTCTGTTAATTTTTTTTATTGTTTTCCTTTTTTCTATTTTCTGTAATTTTTTAAACTCCTAATAAATATCATTATTAAAAAAATGAATTCACTGTTGTTGGCCTGCCCACGTTTGCCTTTGGCTCCACCCACCACTGCCATGTGTCGCCACTCAGCATCCTGAGGCGGCTTCCAGGTCCCCAGCGACTGGCAGGGCCCACCGCTGTTGTCTCTCCTGGGACTCCTTTTTATTTTTTCTGACGTTGCTCTCCAAAGCTGGATCCAGCCGGGTTTTGCAGGAGAAGATAAGGTTGTGCCCACAGACTTTAAAGACCCCCCCCCCCCAGAATCCTGGGAAATGTAGTTTATCCCTCACAGAGGTATGATTCCCAGCACCCTTCGCAAACTGCTGTCCCCAGAATTCTTTGGGGGAAGTCATGAAAGTGGCTGGCGAATACTGTTCTTGGCAGCCCCTCAGATCATGGCAAGAATTGTTTTAACTGCTTTCAGAATGTTCTAACTCTGGTTTTAGATTTTTTAAAAATTCCACTTGGTTTTTAGGGCATTTTAACTGTTTTAGGAGGGATGCGGGTGGCGCTGTGGGTTAAACCACAGAGCCTAGGACTTGCCAATCACAAGGTCAGCGGTTCGAATCCCCGCCACAGGGTGAGCTCCTGTTGCTCGGTCCCAGCTCCTGCCCACCTAGCAGTTCCAAAGCACCTCAAAGTGCAAGTAGATAAATAGGTACCACTCCGGTGGGAAGGTAAACAGCATTTCAGTTCACTGCTCTGGTTCGCCAGAAGCAGCTTAGTCATGCTGGCCACATGACCCAGAAGCTGTACGCCAGCTCCCTCAGCCAATAAAGCGAGATGAGCGCCGCAACCCCAAAGTCGGTCATGACTGGACCTAACGGTCAGGGGCCCCTTTACCTTTGCCTTTAACTGTTTTAGATGCTTTGCTTTGTGGCTGCTTTTAAATCATGTATCTGCTTGCTGCCCCAGGCTCCTTTGGGAGGAAGGGCAGGATATCAATTCGGTAAATGTAATATACTGTATGTGCGTTAAATGTATGTTGAGATCACAGCCTAAGTGAGAAAAGGGAGCTGGGAGCTAGGGAAAGACTGTCAAAACTATCTTAAGTCTGGAGTGTGTTGGCATCTCCTTTAGAAGTGCACAGAAGTTCCTGTTGCATAAGACACACATGAGGGTGAGAGGGCTGTGGGTAGCTCTTGGTCATGCCCCTAAAGGATAAGGTAGGAGTGGGAATACAAGATGTTTTGTTATTTGCATGCAAGTACAGTACAAAGTGACTTCTCCAAACCAGCATGGAAGTTCCTTTTCTGCAGAAGGAAGATAAGGATCTTGCTAAGGAGTGTGGAGGGATGGTTCTGTTTCACAAGGCCTCGCTGGGCTGCAAAGTTCAGAAGAGCTGTTATGTGGGATGGCAAAGCACGGTTAATCCAGCTTCTAAATCGTGAAGGATTGAGGAACTCAAAGGGTGCATAGCAGCAGAGTTTCCCTATCGGAGCACCACAGCAGCCACACGCACGCATGCCATTTTGAAACGGGGAGTGGGTGGGAGAGAGAAATGAGGTGGTGTGTCACAACTCTGCATTCCCTTCTGTGAGCACGCTTGTTTTTCCAGTCGATGCTTGAGATGAAATACAACAGAGAGAATGTGAACAAACAGCGGGGCAAGGAATCTGCGAAATATTAGGAACGTCTTGTTCCTACCAGGCCAGGGCAGACAAACAGGAGCATGTCTGCACCGCTGGCGTCCTGAGACTCCACATGCTCCCAGCGCAAACATTTGAATTTGGACAGGTGGACGAAACAGTCTTCCTTTTGATTGGCAGGATTTCATCTGTTAAATTTATATCCTGCCCTCTCCACCAGATGCCGTTCAAGACGGCGAACGTCAATAGATACAAGCACAATGCAACAACAATAATAATAAAAAAATAGTTGAAGTAGTAAAAACGATTTGGAAAGAAACAAACCTACAAGAAGTGAAAATAATTTTGGCAGAATTAGGGCCCCTCCAGGTAGACTTAGCATCATGAGCACAAATCATCATTAATATGCAACCTGGGGCGTCATGTGTAGTCCCATTTTCTATAGTGTTTGTGTCTGCAAACGTTTTGGGGCAGTCACACTGCTTCATTTAGAGTCAGTGCATATCTTGTATAGTTGGCATCCATCTGTTTTGGGAGACAATGGAGGAGTGAAGCCTTTGGGGGTGAAGTCAAAAGGTTGGAAGGTTGAAGCGCCTTCTGTTGTAACTGTGTCTTGTAACTTCCTGCTGAAATCCTGTAACTTTTTATACCAAAATGTTCTGATTCATTTTTGCTCTGCTCTTGTTCCTCTATAGCCCCTCCAGACAGCCAAAATGTGGTAGCTTTGGAAAAATGGGGGGGGGGGAGAGACAGGGCCTGGAGTTTTTGTTGGGGGGGGGAGCGTTGCTGTCAGTACTATTTTTCTTGAAAAAGAGGTCCCAGATCTCACCATGCACACCAGACTTGTTCTCTTACGTTTGCAATGGTGCCCACCATTGAGTTCTGGCTGGAAAAAAAAGCCCTGGTTGCTGTTGCTGGTTTTTTGTATCTTTATTTTGGATGTTCTGATTTATGTGGAAATCATTCAGTTTGGTTGTGTGCTTTTTGATGCTTTGTTGATTATAACTATTTTTGTTATGTTTGTAGTTACGTAGTTTTTGATATGTTGTAAGACACCTCGAGCGTAGTCTCAACTTTGGAAAGGCGGCCTACAAATAAAATGATGGATGGATGGATGGATAGAAACACTGCAGAACAATGAATAAAGCAAAATAATGCACACAAAAATGCACCATTACTGTGTCAAGAACATGCTGCAGGTCACCATTGCATAAAACGCAGGTCTGCAGAGATCCTTACAATGGCCATAATAACCTGGTTATTATAGACCTGGTCTGAACAGAGACATTGGATTCTTATCTCATTATACATGACTAAGCCATTTTTCACCTCCTCACCCCTTGCCTTTTCCTGTAAGACCTATTGCAGTCGTTAAGAGTCGTCAACAGGCTCATCTCAGCTATCTGCCAATCACCCATTCCCACCACCCTTCTGAGTAACACCCCTCCCCACCTTCTCACTATATAGAAGGATCTGGCAACTTCTGTTTCAGTGTATCTGAAGAAGTGTGCATGCACACGAAAGCTCATACCAAGAACTAACTTAGTTGGTCTTTAAGGTGCTACTAGAAGGAATTTTTTATTTTGACTATGGCAGACCAACACGGCTACCTATCTGTAACATAATAACCAGTTAGCTAATGAGACCCCAAACAGGCCTGGAAGATGGAAAGATTGACTGAGAGGCCATTGCAATGGTGGGGATAGTGGGGGTTTAAGGAGGTGAGATTGTGTGGGTGTGAGGTTTGTGCTTAGGCTGTCATCTCATGCAGAGCCGGCTTCTGGGGGGGGGGGGAACCTATGTAAAACTGCTGGCTTCTTTAAGGGCTCACCTTCCAACATTTCACAGTGGAATAGAGGGGTGCACATGTAACATATCTCTTCTCATAAGTGTCACTACCTGAGCCCAGCTAGCCAATTACATGTTGCTGAAGGCACCCTGTCTGTTGTATAAGCTGGGTTTATTTCTTCTGCAACAAGCAGTCTTCTAACAATTTCAAAGCCAGGAGGCTTTCTTTATTGTTTAGCTTAAGAGTATATTTTTATTTTTGAAAAGCATAACTCTCCTACCATCATCTCTCAACTATCTCAAAATATGCACTGGCAGCTTCACTGTGTGAAATATCAGGTTGCGCAGTGCATGGCACCGTAGCCTCCGTGTGCTTGCATTTGGAATCAAGATGTAGCTATAGTCCATTTATTTATATAAAGCATTTCCCACCGATATATCTGTGCTCATAGCGGCTCGCCTAAAAACAGCCTGACATACAGGAGTGCTAAACAATGTGTTATTTAAAAAAAGTATGATGTCAGTTCAATGTAAGACTGAAAAGAAAGTCAATGAATAGTTCATTTGTCATCCGTGCCCAAGGATTAAGGCTTTCTGGGAGATGATTTATAATGAATTTAAAAAGGTATTTAAATATACCTTCTTGAAGAAACCAGAGGCCTTTCTTCTGGGCATAGTCGGCCAATCGGTGTTAAAGAAGGACAGAACTTTCTTTATGTATGCTACAACAGCAGCAAGAATACTTATTGCAAAGTATTGGAAGACACAAGATCTACCCACTCTGGAAGAATGGCAGATGAAGGTGATGGATTATATGGAATTGGCGGAAATGACTGGCAGAATCTGGGACCAGGGAGAAGAGTCGGTGGAAGAAGATTGGAAGAAATTTAAAGACTATTTACAGAAATATTGTAAAATTAATGAATGTTAGAATGATGTTGGATTGAAGTTAAGGGGTTTCTAGCTGTAATGGTATAAAAGAATATGAAAAAAAAATGGATTCTTAACAGGTAAATTTAGGTTACAATATATCAAGATTAAAGATCAGGATAAAATAAGGAGGGAAAGGAATTGCTGAACTAATAAATTGAACTGGAATACAAAAAGGGGAGGTATGAGGAGGTCCGGGAAACAAGTAAATGAAAGATAAGTGATGAAAAGATCGAATTGTTTTTAACTATTTTTATTTTGTATTTTTTCTTTTCTCTTTTTCATTTTGTAACATTGTAAAAACCTTAATAAATATTTATTTTAAAAAAATAGTTCATTTGTCATCAAAATTTAAGTGAGCATAAATCTCAAAAATGACACACACCCCTACTTCATCCATCATTTACGCTCAAACTGAAAAAGCCATAAAACCCCTTCAGAGACCTTCTGGAAGTAGCTCCCGTATGAAGGCTCTCAAGGCTGCAGGGTGGGAGAAGATAGGTAGAAACAGCAGCCCCTCACCCCCAGTGACAAACACAGAAGGTGCTTCCAGGCTGTTGCTATTTTCAAGCAAGAGTCAATCGCATATTAGCAATTTCTGGTTGTGCAATTGCAGTGGATTGATAGGTCTTGCGCAACAACCCACTCCTCCAAAAGACTGGACTTGCTATGAGGAAAGTCCCACACCATTATCTTCCCCATTGCCTATTTTACATTGTAAGCACCTTGGGGCATAGTCTTTTTTCTTTTTTACTATGTAATACACCATGAGTGTTCATACAACAAAAATGACACCATTCTTCCTAAGGTATACCAGCAACTTTATTGACCTTCCATTAAATATGAGCCACATTTGGTAGTGAAGAGTAAGTAGCGGGGATCTGGAAGCCGTAGCGTTGACAACTCCAAATGCTCAAGAAGAAATTAGACCAAACTCCATTATGAAAATCCAATTGTACAGGCAAAAGACTTGACTGCTGTGTGTTGGCTTTTCTCCTCTTGCTGTCTAGTTCCTCAGATTCTACAGTTCATGCTTTTCTCATGTCTTGGGTCCAAGTCTGAGCTGCCCAACCATTAGTAATGCTGCCTGCAGGTTCTCTGTGCACCATTTGGCGTTGCCTGAAGCCCAGCTGCAATGTCGACATCATGTGTTGTCTAGCAGCTGTCTGCTCTGGAACACAGGCTGGCTGGCTGGAGAAACGCAATGTTGTTCACCCACATGACTGGAGTCTGCAGCAGCTCTTGTCCTGGCTCTGCCTTCGCTTATCATGATAGGTTTTACATCTCCTTTCCTGCAGGCTGCTTCTGCAGACCAGGACTTCTGTTTACGTAGTTCGGGTGCAGGCTCTAAGTATCAATTATTAGAATTGCAAACTAAGCCGGGGAAAGGCCTTTCCTGATTGCTTTCTTTCCTCTTTTATTTCTTCATCCCTTCCTCCTTTTTTGGCTTTAAGGACCATTGCCAGAAAGCAAAGGGCAAGACCGTACCCCCCTGCTCCCCCCAAAAGTTGTACACTTTGATTAAATAATACATTTTACACTAAGCTCTACCCACCATAACCATCAACACAGCTCGTCTCGCCCTCTCTCTCCAGATCTACCGCAAACCACCAGGGTTCTGATTCCACAGAGAGAACTCAGGCTCTCTTGGGTCTACCAAGCATAATGAGTCGCTATCCAAGGATTTTGGATTCCCTTACAAAATCATAAAGCCACAGATTCAGAAGCCAACAGCAAACCATGGCTAGCAACCCTGGCTTGCTAGGCCAGAGCAAATTCCAGTCCCCGATTTGAATGTAACACTAATCGATCCTTTTCCTGGTTTGTTAGTTCACTTGGTTTGGGGTCAGGAACAATCACCTGACTCATGCACAGTATAGTTTATTAGTCTCTTGGGGCTTAATATTACTTGGGAATGCGTCCCTTAGCTTTCTCTTCTTTGATGGAGTGAATTTCTGGGATACCAACCCTGCCCAATGGTCATGTTACCTGTGAGATCGGGGAAGTCACTGTGGACCTAGGTTGCCATTTTTAGAAGCAATGGTTGTGCGTCGGATCCTGTAGCAACTGTGCGGCTGCGCAACATTTCTGCCTGAAACTCTGCAGAGTCACTGCCGGTCAGGAGTTGACAGTACTGAGCTAGACAGACAATACTAGTCTGACTTGGTACACACCTATGTGCACACCATATATTAAAGCACATGACTTCTCCCAAAGAATCTTGTGTAGTTTCCCCCTCGCAGAGCTGCAATTCCCAGCACTCTTAAACTACAGTTCCCAGATTTTGGGTGGGGAGTCACGTGCTTTAAGTGTATGGTATGTATACAGCAAAGAGACGCGGGTGGCGTTGTGGGTTAAACCACAGAGCCTAGGACTTGCCGATCAGAAGGTCGGCAGTTCGAATTCCCACAACAGGGTGAGCTCCTGTTGCTCGGTCCCTGCTCCTGCCAACCTAGCAGTTCGAAAGCACACCAGAGCAAGTAGATAAATAGGTACCGCTCCAGTGGGAAGGTAAACGGCATTTCCGTGAGCTGCTCTGGTTCGCCAGAAGCGGCTAAGTCATGCTGGCCACACGACCCGGAAGCTATACACTGGCTCCCTCGGCCAATAAAACGAGATGAGTGCCGCAACCCCAGAGTCGGTCACGACTGGACCTAATGGTCAGGGGTCCCTTTACCTTTACCTATGTATGCAGCATGTGGCTGTGAATATGGAGGAATGAGTATTAATTGCTGTTGAGCAGGAAAAATGAGAATTCCGTATTTCCTTACCCTGCGTCTTTCTCCTACCTGCCTGCCCAGATAACTCTCAGCATTGACACAGTTCACACCCTTCCCTGAGCACGTCTGGAGGACAAATACCAGACAGGATACCAGCATTTCAAGCTCTCCCTGGTGGGGAGTGGAGTCCATAGGGGAGAAGAGGCCCCCTATGCCTTCACAGCAGCCAGCTTGTCTGAACTGGTCTGGGGGAATTGAAACAAGCACCATCCTTCGGTTACGTTTCTCAGGCTGTGCTGCAAATATTGATGTTATTTCAACATACACTAGTTGGCTCCTCCTACTCCACATCAGAATTCTCTTCAGTTGAACCAGAGAACGTCCCCGCCCCACGCCCCCCCCAGCATGGAACAGAGGTAAGCTCCAGTGTTCTGCAGGAAGTGAGTCTAGCCGCAGCAAATCTGTACTTGTTTTGCAAGAGAAAAGATGGGAAGAATGAATATTTACCCAGTGGCATCAATTTCCTGTTTTAATGCTGTCCGAAAAGACATATGGGGTGGCGGAGGTGGGGTGGAGTGGGGGGAGAGGACAGATGCATGTATAGAGCACGGACATCCTGTTTGTGTGGAAAAAGAAAATCTATGGCCTCTCTCTTGCCTGATAGATGTGAGATTGATTTGCTTTTAATGGACAATTACAGGCATTAGTCTCTTACTACACAGAATTCACCTTGAGAAACAATGGCCAAAGTTATGTGTTTTTAAGACCCCATTGATTTCAGCGAGGAAGAAGTAAACAAGTGCTTTATTCTCTTTCCTCCTTTTGAAATCAAGGGCAATTAAAACATAATTTTGTTTAAAAGTCATTGGGCAACACTTAAGGCGACCTATTTTGTGTGTGGCAGAGGATATAGAAATTCTAATTTCTTAATAATGAATTCATTATTATAAATGAATTAATATGGTGTAATTGGAAGAAACCTACTCCTTTTACTATATAGACAAATGGAACATATGGATTTAGGATAAGGCACATATAGCCAAGTTAAGGGCCTTAGTAGGGGTTAGAGAAGGCAAAAAGCAGGACATGGTTATAGTATTTTTATTTTCGAATAGTGAGTTACTAGATGTGATAAATCCTTACATTATAGTGGCAGAACTGTCATTCTTAGCTTTAAGATAATTGCAGCATCTCATCTTACTCCCCTCTTTCCTATGTTTAATTATTTGTTCTTACTTTTTAATTCATTTTTCTCCCTGGATCAGAAATTATTTACCATCTTATTCTCAAGGTTTTGCTGGGGTCTCGACAGCGTAAAATAAAATATTAAGATAAAAAGAATAAAGGCATTTTGTTTCAATTGGCCTGGCTGATAAATCCAAGCTTCCAAATTCAAAAGGTGTTTGAAGCTATAAACTCTATAAATAGTTAACTGGGGTTCCATGTATACTTATGAGCCCTCCAGTTGTCAGTAGCAAGGTTTGACACCTAAGAAAAGATTCACTGATGGAGAGAAAGATAAGGTCTTCAAGGTTAGCCAACAAGATAGATGCTCCTCAGATGATGGACTACAAATTCCATCATCCATTACCATTGGCCATATTGCCTGGGGCTGATGGGAGTTGCAGTCCAAGAACTTCTGGAGGGCACCATGTTGCCTATCACTGTTACTGAGCAGGGATGAACAGGTAGATTGGAAACAGGCCAATTTGAGCTAGAAGAAGAAGAAGAGTTTGGATTTGATATCCCGCCTTTCACTCCCTTTAAGGAGTCTCAAAGCGGCTAACATTCTCCTTCCCCTTCCTCCCCCACAACAAACACTCTGTGAGGTGAGTGGGGCTGAGAGACTTCAGAGAAGTGTGACTGGCCCAAGGTCACCCAGCAGCTGCATGTGGAGGAGCGGAGACGCGAACCCGGTTCCCCTGATTACGAGACTACCACTCTTAACCACTACATCACACTGGCTCCCCTAGGCTCCCTAGCTAGGCTTCCAGGTGTCCACTTATTATGGCAAAGGATGCTAGACTAGCTAGATCAGGCATCCCCAACCTTCGGCCCTCCAGATGTTTTGGACTACAATTCCCATCATCCCTGACCACTGGTCCTGTTAGCTAGGGATCATGGGAGTTGTAGGCCAAAACATCTGGAGGGGGCGCAGGTTGGGGATGCCTGAGCTAGATCTTAGTCTGAATCAGCAAAGCCACTATTTAGGTCTTTTAAGTTAGAGCTGAGTTCTCAGGGTGACTTAATGCAGATGGGTGACGCCTTAAGCGGTGAGAGATCCTGAGTACGCATGTTTTGTACACTTAAATCACATCAGGGAAGGGCCTGAAAGGAGAGGGGAAAGCAGGGCAGGCAAGTCAGTTCAACCTGACCCTGCCCTGCAGAAGGAAGGTCTAGATGACAAATCGAGAGAGCAGAAGCTGAAGGAGTTGGGTGTGTTGAGCCTGGGGGGGGAGACATGAAGATGAGACAGGTTAATAGTTTCAAATGTTTGAAAGGATGTTGACAAGAAGGGGCGGGGCAGTTTGCTCTACCCAAGAGCAGGATGGGATCCTGGATTTGCATAGAAGTGGCAGCTGGGAAATGCTTCTGCTTGTTAAGAGTGACTCAGGGTCAAACTGGGCAGGATAGCAGCACTCCGGTTTGTTTGAACTCATGTCTGACTCCACTGCATAAGAAGCGGGAGTGTGTGGTATTCAAATTGCAAAGCCAAAGGGGTACACACACACAAAAAGAGGCTTAGGATTGTTTCATAGTCAAGAGGAGTAACCCTGTTAAGTCTGTCGCAACAAAGTCCACAAAAAGCCCTTGGGTACCTTAAAGATGGACACATTTCATTAAGGCATCTGATGAAATGACCTATAGCCCACAGAAATATTGTGTCATCACAAAATTCATTAAGTCTTCAAGGTGCCACAAAACCCTTGGCTGGTTTTCATAAGGATGTAGGTTCATCCTTATGAACGATCAAGCCAATGGCCCATCTCCTCCAGTGTCCTCTTCTGACATTGGCCAGCCAGATGCTTACAGGATACCTGCAAGCAGGACCTGGGGAGAAGACCACGCGGAGCATAGCCATCATGGCTAGTGGCGACTGATAGCTTTATCCTCCATGAATTAGCCTCTTCCGCTTTTCAAGTCCCCCAAGTCAGTGACCATCGCGGCCTCCGGTGGGAGAGAACTCCATTAGTTACCTGTGTGCTGCATGATGTTACGTGGACATAAAGCAATTGTGGACAGGGAGGAAGGTTTGTTCACACATCCCTGCCCTTAGCGAGTTGCCACGAGAGAGTGGCTCCCCTGTAACCTCCTGTTCTGCTCCGTCTCTCTAGATCCTGAGGCTCCCCACTGATTTCCATTCCTCGGTATATAAAGATGGGTGGTAGTGTGAAAGAGGAAATGGCACCGGGGGGTGGGGTGGAGCCCTCTTTTCTCATCACTCCCACTACCAGTTTCCAGGTAGGGCTTGCAGAGAAACCTGCCTGAATACCTGAAGAGCATCTACAGTTCTGTGATTCTATGACTCAGTGTGGTGTGGACAAAATGGTCTGAATCTGAATTGCAGGGGGTTGGACTCGTGGAGTCCCTTTCAACTCTACAATTCTATGATTCTGTATAATGCAGTCTGCTCTGTTCCTATACAAAATTCTGCAGCAGCTTCCAGTTTCCTGTGTTAGTTTTGTTTGCTTGCTTGAAGGGGTGGGAGGGAAAGATTTTTTTAAAAAAATGGCTGAGAATCATGTGTTGAGGGTGTGGTGGGGTTCATATTCTGCCCACAGGCATTCCATTGGGATCTGGTTGTGCACCATGAGAATAGGATGCTGCAGTAGATAGCCTTTGGCCTGATCCTGCAGGCTCTTCTGAAGTTCTTAAGATTTGGTGGACATCTAAAGGTAAAGGGACCCCTGACCATTAGGTCCGGTTGTGGCCAACTCTGGGGTTGCGACGCTCATCTCGCTTTATTGGCCGAGGGAGCCGGCGTACAGCTTCTGGGTCATGTGGCTAGCACAGCGCATGGAAACGCCGTTTACCTTCCCTCTGGAGCGGTACCTATTTATCTACTTGACGTGCTTTCGAATTACATCTGCAAAGATGCAAAACAGATTTCCCCATAGTCTGCATGCACTAACTCTTCTCCTGAAGTAAGCTGAATTGAACATTCATTTAACTGAACGTTATGATTAGCAGGATAAAGAAGTTTAAGGTACATGCAGAAAAAGAAACGCATAATGCCTGAGCTCTTTGGAAACAGACGCTCTGTATTTCCAAACTGGTACATTTCCTGCTTGCTACATGTGTTACCCACTCCAGGGTCAATTGCTACAACTTGTTGCTGTGAAATAATCGAGTGACTTGTGGAGACCAGTCACAATGGGTTGGGATCTGGGGGCTGGGAACTGAAGAATGCTTTGTCTGGCTATAAGAGAAAACCCAATGATGAGAGTGCTTGCCATAGGCACAGAATTCTTTTCTATCGTTCAACTGGCTCGCTCCGTCTCCACAGGGGTGAATTGAGGTTGATGCACCTAGAACTGAACTGGATGTTATGGGGCACAAACCAGCTCATGGATGCCACCCTATCCAGTAAAAGAAACATGTGATGAGGTATCATATCCAGTGCTTGCTACCTGCAATTCAATTTATTGGCCACCACTTCTGGAAGGTAGGGAAATACTGAATGCAGTGATGTCACATCACAAGGTTGTTAATTTGATGTTGCCAGGGAGATGTCTGGGGAAACATGGGTCAGTGGTGGTCACGCCATCCTCTGCCTGCACCATCTAAATGGCTGCAATTACGGAGAGAACACTGTTGTGCTAAGCTTCATACTTTCCCCGTCATTGTTTGCAATTTGAGAATTTTGATAGATTTGCCCTGAATGTTGATCGTTACACAAAAAGCAACCTAGGAACGGAATACCAAAATTTGACTGTGACGAACGTAATGGCTAGAATTTGACCACAGAGAGACAGGAGACCACTGTCGGAAGTATATTACTAGTGGAGAAAAGCTAAAAGCTGAGAGCAATGCAGCAGTATTTAATACCACAGTGTTCTCAAATTGTATCTCAACTTCCTCCACCCCTAAAGGAGCTGCAGATATTGTGCATGCTTTCTTGCTGGTGCACACATAGGAATGTTTGACAAACAATCCTGTGTCCATGGAGCAACCAGTTCTAGGAATGGGACACACGTTGGCTGGGGCTGATGGGAGTCAGTGGTGTAGCGTGGGTTGTCAGCACCTGGGGCAAGGCAAGTAATTTGTTCCCCCTAACCCGTGGATTTGCGCCCCCTAACCCGTGGATTTGTGCCCCCTAACCCCCAGATGTTGCGCCCGGTGCGGCCGGCCCCCCCTGCACCCCCCATGCTACCCCACTGATGGGAGTTATAGTCTTCCAAGCATTGAATTGGCTGGTCTTGTTGAGGCTCTCTCACTTCCCAGCATCCATAACACCTGAGACTAGGGAGGGACAAGTTTCAGAGCCAGTAGTGGAAGGAGAGTGCTGAAGCAAGCACTAAAAACTGCAGCCTCTCTCTAGGAATTTAGCACTGGTGTTGTAAGGAGTAGTTTCTGGGAAAAGTTGAGATTCTGTTAATCATCTGCTTGGCAGGTTCAGTGAGAGGCGACTCTTCATGCCCCCTCCTCCACTGAACAACTGAGTGGTGGAATTTTAACCTTTTTCAATACGCTTGCTAAATTCCGTAAAGAGAAGAAGTGGCTGTTGAACCTGCTTTATCAGAACGAAATGTGTTTCCCCACCCTCTAGATTCTTGTGTGAGCAAATCCATATGTCTCTTCCATTGCACACGCCGGTTTGTGTTCTGCTTCTTTGGGGGGGGGGGGAGTGGAGGCTGGCTTGAAGAGGCTCTTGTTCAAAAGGCAGGGTAAAACAAATGAATGAGCTGCAGGGTCACTCTCCCTGTTTTGGACCAGCCAGATGGCGAATCAATAGAGGGAGGACCGGAGGAAATGGAGTTACGGTGGGGAAACGGGATGAACTACAGTACTTTGCATCATTCAAATGGGCCCTTTTAAGAGGGGTCCAGGAAAGCACAGCTGAAGCTAATTGGGTGGTATTGTGCAAGTATGGTATTAGGAAAAAACAAGCACAAGGAGTCACGTACACAAGACACTGTGGGAACAGAAGATTGCCGCAAGGAAGCAGCTGTGATGTGGATTAGGTAGTATGAAGAGTGGGCCTAACTGGGTTTAAGATTGCAGCTGATGTGCAGCCTAGTGCAAGGACTGTCTGTTCAGAAGGCGGCCCCACTACTCCCAGGTAAGTAGGCGGGAAATTGCAGCCTTAGGCTACTTTGTTCATCTTCACCTGCAATAATGAGTAATAACATAAACTGAGACATAAGTACAGGTATAGGGTTTGTACAGTCACTCCATAATATCTTGGCTTGCACAGCAAACAGTACTTCCTCTGAGTAATTCTGCCAGGTCACCTGGAAAGTTCTTGTGTGTGTGTGTGTGTGTGTGTGTGTGTGTGCGCGCGCGCGCATATGAATTACTTTCTCACAGTTCCCTGATTTTGCAATAACATATTCATTTGTGATACACCAAATGAGATTTTTGCCTCCCAGGTTTCTCTGTTCAGACCTTGAGAGCGAGAGCCCAGAGGGGATTTTGGAGCACTGAATTGAATGGGGCTCCACCCCAATCTAGCATCAGCAAAGATGGAAAATAAGCAAGGTGTCAATATGGTGCGGTAGGAAGAATGCTAGACTTGACCTGGAATTAAATCAAAACTTAGACATTTGTCCCGTGCTCCTTGACCCTCTCTGTGAACAGCGGAAGGACAGCTGGTAAAATAATAATGGTACCCAGATTCTGCTCCATCGTGAAGGACACTTCTTGATGGAGTAATCATCAGCCAGCCACCCAGGCATGTTTTGTCAGCCTAGTCTAGCCTACCCATTTAGTCCACCATCTTGTTCTCACAGTGGCAAACCAGAAGCCCAAAAGCAGGACCTGAGCACAACAGCTTTCCCCCACCTAAAATTCCCAGACACTGGTCTTAAGAGACATACCACCTCCAGCACTGGTGGCAGAACATAGTCATTGTGGCTAGTAAAGGTAAAGGGACCCCTGACCATTAGGTCCAGTCGCGAATGACTGCAGCGCTCATCTTGCTTTATTGGCCGAGGGAGTCGGCGTACAGCTTCCGGGTCATGTGGCCAGCATGACTAAGCCTCTTCTGGCAAACCAGAGCAGCGCATGGAAACGCTGTTTACCTTCCCGCCGGAGCGGTACCTATTTATCTACTTGCACTTTGACATGCTTTCGAACTGCTAGGTTGGCAGGAGCGGGGACCGAGCAACGAGAGCTCACTTCGTTGCAGGGATTCGAACCACTGACGTTCTGATTGGCAAGTCCTAGGCTCTGTGGTTTAACCCACAGCGCCACCCGCGTCCCTCAGTCATTGTGGCTAGTAAGCATCAAAAACCTTATTCTCCAAGCAGAGCCTTATCCTCTAATCTTTTTGAATCATCCATGTTGGTGGCCATCACCACGCCATGTGGGAGTTTGACTATGCTTTCTGAAGCACATCCTTCACGCAGCCTTCAGAGTTCACCCTCCCCGGGGGCGGGGGGGGGGTCATCTGACGTAATCAGTAGCAAATGCCAAACCTCCAGTACTTGGGTTTGGTTTACAGCCAGGAAATGGTTTAGTATAGTTTTGAACTTGTGTTTTGTGCACGGTCATGGTTCTAAACACACCATAGCTGTGGCTCATTTTTGAGACGTGTTCTCGCTAAATGCTGTTTCCTAGGAAGCGGGGAAGCAAAAGAAGAAAACAGGCTGTTTCAGCAAACAGGAAGCGCTTCTGGAGCCCCAGACGTGCAGTTTGGCTATGCATGGATGAATTATGTCATTCTGAAAGCGACACTTGCCAACCGAAGAATGGGCTGTGTTTCCTAATCTTAAAAAGAAGAATGGAAAGGAACCCTCCTGCGTTGGATGGGATCGTTAAAGTTTCCTCCCGCTCAGCAGGAAATATAAGTCAACCTATGCTCTTTCCCCATAGACCTCATTCACCCCTGCCCTCATTCGCAAATGCAAGGCTCCATGCAGCTAACTTTAAGTTCAGAAATCTTATGGCATAAATAAATTAATAAACTGCTGCATGTAGTACAGTGGTACCTCAGGTTACAGACGCTTCAGGTTACAGGTTGCCATTAATCTGATTTGAATTAATTTTATAATGAAATGATTTTAGAATGTTGTATTTATTTTACTGTTGTGAGCCGCTCTGAGCCCGGCTTTGGCTGGGGAGGGCCGGATATAAATAAAATGTTATTATTATATTATTATTACAGATTCCGTTAACCCAGAAATATTACCTCGGGTTAAGAACTTTGTTTCAGGATGAGAACAGAAATTGTGCAGCGGCAGCAGCGGGAGAGCCCATTAGCTAAAGTGGTGCTTCAGGTTAAGAACAGTTTCAGGTTAAGAATGGACCTCCAGAACAAATTAAGTTCTTAACCCGAGGTACCACTGTACAGCAAATTTGGAAACACACACACAAATACAAAATAAATACAAACTACTACAAGCAGCAGCAAAAGGTTACAGAAATGCAATAAGGAATTATAACATACAGGAGACAGGGTCCAGCTTTAATGAGCAGGGGAAGCCTGGAGGGGAAAAGGTGTGTCTCTTCAAAAGATGACCGAAACAGATAGCCTGTGGTAATGATAAGATGCAGGCCAGCAGCATCACAAAGGAAGCATTGTTCTGTGCAGTCTTAGGCTATTTCTAATCATTTTTGTTGGAGAGTTAAGCATGAGTTTGATCAGGGGGGCTGTTTGAACATGCCCCAAGGGCCCCAAGCCTGAATCATGTGCTGGGCTCTGTGGGTCGTCTTCTACTCTCCTCCACTTTTTAATTTTAAACAAAATTACTTTGCTTAAAAGCCTGCAGGGCATTCTGCAAAGTGCCAGTGAGATTCCAGCCGCTCACCAGCTTAATTTGCTTAGAGACTCATACATTTGTATCTATACAGAGGAAAATGCACATTTGTGTCTGTGCCTTAGAATCATAGCATTGTAGAGATGAAGGGAACCCAAGTGTCACATGGTCCAAGGCAGGAATCTCAGCTAAAGCATCCATGACAGAGGCTGAGCGAGAGGCGGCCACAGATGCAGCTAACTTCCTTGTTCCTTGAGCCCACAAAAGGGGTAAGGCCCAGAAGCACTGAGAACAAGGGCATTAGCAATGCCTGCAGTTGCCTCACACCCGACACTTTTCCTTCCAGCACTAGGTGCAGCAGCCAAAAGCCACTGCTGCCACCATCCCCTTCTTCCCAATTCCTTGGGGGCAGAGCTCTGAGGCGCTGAGAATAAGGAAGTTAGCGATGACCGCAGTTCCCTCAAGCCCAGAACTTCTCTTTGTGGTGCCGGGCCATAACTTAAACAAAAACATTAAAGCAAAAAGGAAGAGGCCAGAAGCAGTTGCAATAAGCACAGGGGCACAAAATAAAGACAGGGACCTGCCTTATATCAAGTAAGACCATTAGTCCATCAGCATTGTCCACAGTGATTGACACGGGATGCCTGGAGTTTTCAGAACAGGGTCACATGGGACTTTTTAGTTTAGACGCAGTGTTTCTCAACCTGTGGGTCCCCAGATGTTGTTGGACTACAACTCCCATCATTCCTAGCCAGCATGACCAGTGGTCAGGGATGATGGGAGTTGTAGTCCAACAACATCTGGGGACCCACAGGTTGAGAACCGCTGGAAAAAGGCAAGTAACAGGTAACATAATGGAAATTTAAAAAATTATTGTTACCGGCCACCTCAATCCCTGCTGCGTGGCGCACAAGACTCCAGGGGTCTTGGCACTTAAGGTTTGTGCTTCCTTTGGGAAATTAAGGCACCACAGAGGCTGTAGTGTCTGCATGAAATATGATTTATTTACACATATTTACAAGCTGAAGCCTTCAGTTGAAGGGGTGCTGGACATTACATCTCAAGGGCATCTCTTGCTGCTTCTCCCGTAACTTCAGCAAGTTTGGGTCCAGAGTGGAAGCCAGCCACACTTCCTGGTCTTCCGTGGAGTTCTCTCTCTCCACTTCCTGCTCCTTCTTCCCAGAAACCCTTCTCTCATCCACCCTGTCACCCTGGCAACCTCTGTTTCAAAAGCCTCCTGCAAAAGTGACATCATGTCCCCCCCAATACCCATGGCAACCTCCCCTTCCTTCCTTCCATCTCTGTCCACTAAGTATTTGCACTCTCAGTCGCTCTTAATGGTCGGGTGCTCTCTTCCCTTGTCACTTAATGACACCTCTGTAGGCTGATCTTCTGAACAGGGATACCGGTATAGCTTGTAATTTTACAGCGTGCCTGGCATCTTTACTTAATACTCCAAATATTAGCTGAATTATAACATTTACTAATTTAAGTTTTGGGGGGTAACTGCCCCCAACCTCACAAACTCATAACATCATGAATGGATTGCAGAAAGTGGACAGAGAATTTTTTTTCTCCCTCTCTTATAACACGACATGAGTCTTCTTCCTTCTTAATTCCTGGGGGGTGGAAATATTCCAGTTAGGGTTTCTTTCTGTTGTTCATCCTCACCTGTCTTCTGTCTTCAGGGAGGCACTTGTAAAGTGGAAAAGTGCATCCTCAAATTGAAAAAAAAAGTGTTTTAATATATGTTTTCAAAGCAACATGGAAAGGATTGGACCAGGATCCATTTTACTGGCAATAATCAATGTTTGAAGTACATTTGAAAACACGGTGTTCTTACAAAAATGAAACATTTCAACTAGAATTGAAACTGGAAACATCAACAGACACCTGTTTAAACTATATTTACTACGGAACGGCACTGCAGCAGTACTGAAAGTAATAAACAAATGGTGTTTCCTGCTTAATTCAGAAACCACTCTTCCCCTTAATCTGCTCCCTAGTCTAGGTCTGTTCATTGGTACGCAACCTGCTGAGAAAGCATAACCACACAGACACAGAGACACACCTGGAAATGAGGGTGCTGCTTTGTTCTGGAGTCAATTGCTGGAAACACAAGGCTGGAATGGGGTGGGGGTTGAAGCTCACCCCATCCGCCTTGTCCACTAACCTGGGCTGCACTTTCATGCCAGGTTCTATCACTGGACCTTAGTGTTCCCTAAATGCACCACTTGACCCATTCTTGGCATTGTTGTTTGACCTAGTGGGCTTTCAGACCCTCCAAGTGCCCATATTTTCCAGGGACAGTCCCAGATTTACAGAAGCCATCCCTGTTTCTGATTTGATCCTGGAATGTCCCGCTTTTTCTTAGGATGTCCCTATTTTCATCAAAGAAATGTTGGAGGGTTTGGAGTCATGCGACCCCCGAGCCAGGAGATAAGTATGGTAATCATACAGCCTTTAGAAGACACCTGAAGGCAGGCTTTAGTATGTTTTAGTATGCTTTTTTATATGTTGGAAGCCGCCCAGAGTGGCTTGAGCAACCCAGTCAGATGGACGGGATATAAATAATGAATCTTTATTATTATTATGGAATATGGCAACCTTATTTTCATCAGAGAAATGTTGGAGGGCGTGGGCTTCGTCATCACCACCACTTCCACTCTTGCCGATTGCCAGATTTTGCTCTGTCTGCTTGGAGAGTTGGCCAGCCTCCCTTTCACCTGTGTCTGTAGTGGAGAACCTTTTCCAACCCAGGGGCTGGTAGTGGTCAGCACAGCAGCACAGGTGAAAGGGTTTTGCTTGTGATCCCTGGTCGGTTACCAAGAGCAAAGAAGAGCAGCAGGGAGCTCAGCATGGCGTGAGAGCACAGCTTTGGCAGCATCAGATTGGCCCCACCGCAGTGACTGCACCACGCAATGCTCCTCCTCCTCTCAGTAACTGGCAGAGGTGTTGGGAAGCTAGGTGTTAAGTTGTGGGTGAACATATCAGACGTCACAGAGATTCTTCAAACAGCTCTTGTGTATTCACAGACCCAGAACAGAACTGAAGGGTTCAGCCAGCCTGCTTATATAGAGCTCCACTACAATGCAACAGTAACAACTTTCTGTAACTATCCAATCACTGAACGTCACATTCAATTCCTTATTTGCATATGTGGACCTGAGTGAAAACTATCTACAGTATCCCCCTGCTGGCCCAGAGTGAGAACTTCAGTACATAACACTAGGTCTGCAATGCAGTCCCACCCACGTTCCATTCAGAACAACCTTCTAAGGGCCGCATGCAAGTGCTGGGTGAGGGCAAAGGCAAAAGTGGGCAGAGTGACAGATGTATGCAGATAGGTATACAGCGGTCTGTGTTCACCTGAGCTTGAGTCTGGACTGTGGGATGTGAAACACATGGCAGTCAAGTACAACATTCCTAGAATGGACATGCTAGCTAGGAGATGCTTTGTACCAGCCAGGTGAAAACTTCCTGTTTCCTCCTGAGCTGGGACAAACTTCCTCTGCATGTGACTAGAGGGTGTGTGTGGCCTAATCTGGGGAAGAGGAGCACACCATCTTCTTTTGCTCCTCTCTTCTCCATTTTGTTCTCCATTTTGTTTTTCTCTATGTGTGACCAGAAGTGACTGCCTGTCTGCAGTCACTTGGGACTAACTCCCTTATGGGATAGTTCCACATGTATATATACTTTTGTAACCTAAGTCTGCCTTCAGGGATCCAACTGTGAACTGAATGAATGTGAGTAAATTTTATATAGACTTTAATAAGATTGTCGTGTCTATTCTTTTTAAGAAGGACAAGAAGGGATCTTACCAGGAATCTTATATAGAGAGGTTCAGACGAACCTGCAACAAGCAAACTGCTGTGCATTTCAAGGGGAATGTTTAAACTCTGCTAAGATATAGAACTTGTTAACACAAGTTAGGAAGAATATTATTAAACAATATATCCTCTCCTGCCTCCCTGAACAATCCCACATGGACTACAATCCTGAGCCCTATGTTTTGATTTGATACATGATACCCAATCCCGACATATTATCAGAGTTTGGGCTACTTCCATTGGCTCTTAAGCTCTCGGTTACGATTCACAGCTTGGGGGTTTAGACAGCCAATCACATTGAGAGTTGGAGTTGCTCAGCCTTCAGAAATACATATAAGCAGTTGCTTTGCCCCTGTTTGACTGTTCTGTTTGCCATCAGCTCTTGCTGTTATGATTGCATCTCAGCTCGTGCTACAGGCACATTCCAGCCAGGCAGAAACACCCAAGGAGGCTGCGAGGCCAGGCCAGTGAAGGCTGTGGCCTGGGGAGAAGGGGCGTGGCTTGTGGTGTGGTGTGGTGTGGAGTCCTGTCTTGGAGGGTCTAATCTGGCCCCTGGACCTGAGGTTCCCTATCCCTGATGTAAGTTCTCGCCCTGAGGAGCAGAGGTTTCCCACCTTCCCTGGTTTTCAGCTGCAAAAGCAACAGAGAGGGCAGGGCGTGGAGCCCTGGAGGTGCCAACCTGGAAGTGGCAGGGAGGCAAACAGGGAGACGCTGCTTCTCAGCCCAAGCGCTGCTGAGTGTTCCCTGTGATTGAGCAAATGCAGCCTCTGCAGGAGTCAACAGTGACAGAGAGCGCTCTGGCGATCCCAGCTCTGTGCTCTTGCCAAGCACATTCCTAGGTTTCCAGAGCTGCCCCTTCAGGGCGGTACAGCTTCTGCCGCTCAGTACAAGTATGCTGGATGTTCACTGTCATTATTATGCTGCCGTGCTGCCTTTTAATGCCTTTCTATTATTGCAGCGATTGGCCAACCATCTGTTTGTTCAGCAGATTGCTGGTTAAAAGCCGAGACCCGTTGACTAATGGTTAGGAAATAGCTGGGAGTCTCTCTACTGTCTGTGAATGAGATACACATCAGAGTTTGAAGATGATGACATCGCCTCCCCCTAAAAGAGCAGAGCTGATGCAAAGGGTGAGAGTTTTGCAGTGCAGACAGTGACAAAACGAGGAAGCAGTGAACTGTCAGCAGACACTTTGGGGGCACAGGACGTCTTGTGGGCCTAGTTTGTGTGGCACACTAAGCCAAACCATGGTTTAGCATGAATGTACAAGTGTGTGGGCTCCCAGAAAAGAGATCGCAACCGCTTTGCTCCTCCTCTTACCATTCTGCTGTTGCCAGAAGAGGCCGGTCCATTTGGG
The DNA here is from genome assembly GCF_965112155.1 of Podarcis liolepis. NCBI lineage: Eukaryota > Metazoa > Chordata > Lepidosauria > Squamata > Lacertidae > Podarcis > Podarcis liolepis. Next base: position 81,890,026 of record NC_139556.1, read on the forward strand.
TCAATGAGACACTGTCCCACTAACCTCGACCTGCCCTCCGTCAGCCCCCACCTGTCTGCCTTCTGAGTCACAGCCAGCACTGCCTGTCAGCTTCCACTTAGTCTCAGTTTTGCGCTTGTAGAACTTGGCAGGGAGGAGGATGGGGACAAAACTATGTACTGCCCTGAGCCATGGTTTGGGTTAGCACCAGGGCTATTTTTCTAGAAAGGTGCTGGAATTCACCATGAACACCTCCCTCGTTCTCTTGAATTGGCAATGGTGCCCACCTGAGAGGTGCCAGAACTGAGTTCTGATGAGTTCTGGCTGGGGGAAAAAGCTCTGGTTAGCATATCATTCAAACCTGAGCTCATGGTCTAGCTCTCCAGGACAAACCATGAGCAATAAGGCCAAGCCTTGCTTACAGTTCATGGTTAGCCTGGATAGAGCAAAAACCAGATTCAGATTATTATGGCCAAGCCATTATTTAACTCAGTGCAGCATAGCAAGCAGAGCAATTGCAATGCAGCTACAATCTCTGCTCCTGGAGTCCGCTTTGTGTGATACTCTGAGAATCTACTACCGTGCAGCATAATATTGACTGCCTTATCGGAATGTCTACTGTTGCCTGTACCTTTCCTCTTTCTTCTTCTAAATCAAGCAAATGGTGACCCAAATGCGCTTTCAAACCAAAACCAAGTAGTACTACCCAAGGAAATTCTCCCCGCATGGGAAAGTGAAGTATGAGCCACATTGTATACAGGATTTGATTATGTAGGAAATCTATTTGGAAAAGCTGGACATTGGGGTTTTTTTTGGGGGGGGATTGGTGCCTAAAGCTTCAGAAGCAGAGCCTTTTAAAATCACGCCCCAGTTTCAGGAGCTGAGCACTTGCAAGTCCTGCCCTGGAGGAAAGACAAATGTTAACCTCTCCATAACAGATCAGCCACCTAAACAAAATGCCCGCTGACACAAAGCAAAGGGGGCCTATGCATAACTAGGGCAGGATTTGACCCTTATAAAGCCTTCTAATTCCTTGCTTTTAACATGCATAAAACCTATTTGGTTAATGCATTACCCGAGAGACTGTAAGTAATAGATTTATCTGTAATTCAGCATCTTCTGCTCTATTAAGCAACCCCCTTCTTTTTTCTTTCTTGAAAGAGCAATTTTAGGAGAAATCTCTCCTCTGTTGTCTTCTTTCGTGGAATGTTTCACTACACTTAAATCTGCTGCTGCCGGTTCAGATACATCCATAACTATTGAAATGCATGGATAGGACTATTTAGGGCTGGGGGGGGGTGGACTATCTTTCAGTTAGATTAAACAAGTTACAAGAAACTCATTTGTTATCACCACATCTTTCCTGGTCTCCAAAGCTATCTTCAGACATCACAGAATTCAGCTAGATTTGCCCAACACAAGAAGCTCCTAAATGGATCTGGGGTAACTTGTTAACAAATTATATCTGGAGACTTTGCATCAACAGAAGTAGTACAGTGGTACCTCGGGTTACAGACGCTTCAGGTTACAGACTCTGCTAACCCAGAAATAGTACCTCTGGTTAAGAACTTTGCTTCAGGATGAGAACAGAAATCGCACGGCAGTGGCACTGTGGCAGCAGGAGGCCCCATTAGCTAAAGAGGTGCTTCAGGTTAAGAACAGTTTCAGGTTAAGAACGGACCTCCGGAACAAATTAAGTTCTTAACCAGAGGTACCACTGTATAGTGTCCAGATCAAGGGAAGTAATAGTACCACTCTATTGTGCCTTGGTCAGACCACACTTGGAATACTGTGACCAATTCTGGGCACCACAATTTAAGGAGGATGTTGACAAGCGGGAACATGTGCAGAGGAGAGCAGCCAAGATGATCAAGGGTCTGGAAATTAAGCCTTGCGAGGAGCGCTTGAAGGAGCTGGGTATGTTTAGCCTGGAAAAGAGGAGACTGAGAGGAGATATGTTAGCCATCTTCAGATATCTTAAGGGCTGTCACATGGAAGGTGAAGCGTGCTTGTTTTCTCTTGCTCTGGAGGGTAGCACTCAAACCAATGGCTTCAACTTTCAAGAAAGGAGATTTCAACTAAACATCAGGAAGAACTTTCTGACAGTAAGATCTGTTTGACAGTGGAACAGTCTCCCTCAGGAGGTGGTGAACTCTCCTTCCTTGGAGGTTTTTAAACAGAGGTTCATTGGCCATCTGTCATGGATGCTTTAGCTGAGATTCCTTCATTGCAGGGGGGTTGGACTAGATGACCCTGGGGTATGGTTACCAGATTTTTTTCCAATAGATCCGAGGACACTTTTTTTTTTTTTTTTGGAAGCTGAGTAGCAACAGGGAGTCAGTAGTGGGGATGGTGAGGCAAAAGACCCTGGGCCCAAGCACACATGCATGTTGTATAAAGGTGCAAAGCCCTTCTTTCACACCCTGTGAAACATAAATGCGCAGAGTTTTTAAAACACTGGGCAACGGCCGCCTGCCCGCAACTCCCAAGCCTCCCCCGATCAGTCAAAACAAAGGGGGAAGGGGGCAGGAGATCTGCGCTGCTGGGCGTCCCTGGTTCCCCTTCGGCAGTGGCTGCGGCAGTCAGCAGCCCAGAACCAGCCTGGTAGTGCAGTTGGCCCTAGCTGGCTTCAGGAGCTGCTTGCTGCCGTGGTGCCCGCCATTTTTCCTTGCCAGAAGTCCCCACATAATGGGTTAGCCCACATGGCGGGTGCCATGGCAGCGGGCAGCAAGCAGCTTCTGAAGCCAGCCAGAGCCAACTGCGCTACCAGGCTGGCTCCAGGCTGCTGAGGATGCCACTGCCATGTTTCCTGGGGACAGATTTGCAAATCTGGCGACATTCCGGGGACGGAATTTGTCCAAGGACAACCCTACCCTTGGGGTCCCTTCCAACTCTATGATTCTAAATCGCCTTCCTATGCAAACAGGTCATAAAGGAGAACGTGCGACAGACTCGAATAGAAAAGCAGAGGAGTCGTTCCTTCCTTATGCCAGAGCTGTCATTCAGTTCTGCTTCCAACACCCATTCAGTTATCAGCCAGCGTGGGCTGGCATGATTTTCATCACCACCAGGCTCTAAATTTGTCAATGAACATGAGGATGGTGAGGAATAAGCAGCCAGAAAGAGGTGGGTGGGACAGGAGCTTCAGAAGGCTTTGCCACCCACCCTTCTCTTTCTGAGTTGTTGGTTTCCCAATATAGATTTGATCTTCTGCGCTTTCAGTATGAAAATGGCACCCGCCCACATCATGCCAGCCCACAAAGGTGACTTTGCTTCCCCGTTTGTCACCTTTGAATCATATTCCAGGCAGTCAATCCAGTTCTCTCCTGTTATAACACACAGGTATTTTCTGAGAGGGCGGGGATGCGGGGAAACCAAATTTTTCTCCTATATTTAAAACCCCAAATCCCTGTACACATCTGCCACGCATAGCTTCGTACTGAGCTATTTTTACTAAGCTCTGTCCCATTCTGTTTGTATGTGTGGGGAGGTGTTCTTTATTTGTTTGAACTTGTTCGTTAGCAGTTGCATAGTTACTTATACTTTATTGATTTAATTTATTTAGAGCAGTGGTTCCCAAACATAGACTACTTAAAAATTGCTGAGTGCCTTGGTGGAGTACTTAATGATTTATTTATTTATTGTCCGGTTGTAGCAATTGTAGGTAATTTGCTTTGCTAAATGCTGTATGTTTTTTTAAAGTTGTATTTCTATTGATTCTTTTATTTCTTATATATTGTATTTTCTTGTATTACAGTTTGAATTCCATATACTGGTAATTTAATGTATTACAATGTGAATTCCGTAGAATTCAAATTGTAGCACAAGAAAACACAAGAAATCAAAGAAGCAATAAAAATGCAATTAAAAATCAATATTGCAATGGATCTGTGGTGCTAAATGTCTAGGATTAATAAACATTAAGTTTTAATTAAAACTTGTATGTTATTACTGGTCTATTAGGATATAATACGGTGTATTAGAAAAGGGGTTATGCAAAGGGTTCGAGGTATTTAATTAGTGTTCTGAGCATCAGCAATTAGCATGTGAAGAGTTAATTAACCTACGTAAATGTCATATGTGCATACCAGTCTTTAATTCTATTCAATTAACAAGTATTGAGGAGCGGTTTCTGTTCTCATCCTGAAGCAAAGTTCTTAACCCGAGGTACTATTTCTGGGTTAGTGGAGTCTGTAACCTGAAGCACCTGTAACCTGAAGCGTCTGTAACCCGAGGTACCACTGTATTGGCAAGGGCGCTACAGCAATGGCTTGCCTCTCCAAAAGGGTATTGGAGAATGTGATGTTCAATACCGAGATGAAGGCCTACCAGGCTTGCATGCTTTGTGGAAGTGAGTTTTGAGCAGCTCACAACTGCCCGGAGCGATTCCTCGACGCCTTCCACATGTGCTGCATCAGGGAAATTTGGGGCATCGCATGGCAGGACAGTCTTAAACAAAGGTGAGCTCCCCCAAGCCCGCATTCCCACCATGTTTGTATTCCTGTCTCAGCAATGTCAACACTGGCTTGGTCATGTCTGCAGAATGGCAGGAACCCCAGGGATGTGCTCTGTGACCAGCTGGCTTGAGGCACCAGGCCCGGTGGCAGACCAACTCTGTGTTACAAACATGTCTGCAAACATGGCATAAAGGCTGGCAAATATCAACCCCGCTGTGTGGGAATCCCTTGCAGATGACCGCAGTGCCTGGAGACAGATACAGTGGTACCTTGGGTTAAGAACTTAATTCGTTCTGGAGGTCCCTTCTTAACCTGAAACTGTTCTTAACCTGAGGTACCACTTTAGCTAATGGGGCCTCCTGCTGCCGCCATGCTGCCGGAGCACGAGTTCTTAACCCGAGGTACTATTTCTGGGTTAGCAGAGTCTGTAACCTGAAGTGTATGTAACCTGAAGCGTATGTCACCCAAGGTAACACTGTAGTCAGGCCATGCATCCAAAGCAGGAATAACCTGCTGGAAGAAGTGCAGAGAGAAGAAACACCATTGTGCATCTGCAGCAGCACAACTGGATGCCCTCATCTGCCTCCGCTGCAACAAAACATGCCTCTCCCACATCAGTCTCTACAGCTACCTTTCAACAGTTTGACTTCACCCTCAAAGACGCTACTCCTCCATTGCCTCCTGAGACAGACGGACAGATGCCAACCAACCAACCAACCAACCAACCAACCAGCCTGTGTCATCTCAACCACAAATTCACAGACAATGAACCCTTGTGGACCACAATTTGGGAATCCTGGAAGATTCGACTGGAAGATTTGTATGCCACCATTCCGCAAAATATGATTCAAGGCAGCTGAGCAATTTTTGGAAAAAGCCACCCACCGTTGTAAAAACAAACAAAAAATAAGCAGACGGAAGAAGCACAAGAACACAAACGCACAGAGAGAGAGTGGATTCTCAGTGATAGGGTCTGGCTCTGTTGCATTTGCACCATGGTCTGAGGCTACATTTCTCGGGAATTTCTTGCATGGTGTCATTTTTGACTTCCCCATTAATAGCTTACAGCCAGCTTTCAGACTATGCACGACTGCGCGAGCAGCCCGAGCCAGGGAGTTTGTCTCTAGACGGGCTCTGCACTTCATAAATTTCATTGGCCTTAATTTCCTTGCGTAGTAATGACACGTCAGGCCAGCTGCCTCAGTCAGTTCACACGCCACGTAATGTGTCACCGACATGAAAGAGGCAATGGGTCAGATCTGCCCTTTGGGTGTTCTTCCGAAGGAGACTAAAACAATAGAATTATACTAAGCATGAAATTGGCTCGGCACATTGACTTGCAGCTGTGTCTTATTGGCCATGGGAGAAGCCAAGAAAGGCATTGTTTGCTGATGACTGGGATTAAGCACGACTTGGCATAAGACAGCGATTATATAGCGATTTCGTGAGATGCTTTAAACACACAGTACAGCATCTTTGGACTGGACCCTTTGGGAGACACAAGGCTTGTATCCTGTAGGGGCTGGAGGAGAGGGCTGGTAAGGTGACCTAGAGCATATAATTGTAGACAAACAGGGTGTACAATGTACATCTATTACAGGGCAGTGTGCACAGGAAGAAAAGATTACATAAACAAGGCTGTGTCATGTACACAAACATGTTCCAGAAGCCACTTTTCCATGCGCCATCTATTTATTTTTTCTGCTAAGGGACTGCTACTCCCTAATTAATGTATATAGGCCAGGAGACAGCCAGCATCCCAAATTCTCCCCGCGAGCTGTCACTGGACCACCGATTTCTTTCCATAAAATCAGTGACGCCACACAAACCTCAAACCTTTTTAGAGCTGTGAGAAGAACATATCTCTTTGAGAGGGGGGACCTTAGACTGGTGGCAGAATGTGGCCCCCAAGACTCTGTCTGGACCTTGGGACTCTTCCCAGGCCATACCCCTCCCTGGCCCTGATTCACACTTCTCTCAATTCTTGCCTGCCTGCAATGAGTCTTTGAACTCTGATACTGCCTTTCACTGGCCTGTCTAAAGAAAAGGCTGTATAAAGTCAGGTAGGTGTGTGTGGAAACTAGCTTATGGTACAAAGATTAAAAGTTACATTCACTGTTCTATTTTTCTCCGCCCACTGCTGACCCCTGGAAGGTTGCCCCAGAGGGCATGTTGTCGTCAGGATGAGAAAAATTCCACACCCCTGATTTATCAGAGTCTAGGGGAGGTTGGGGGAGAGCAGATATTGAAAATGAAACAGGTATAGAAAACAAAGCTGCCAATAGCATCACGCCTTTCTATAGGGCTACCATATTTCAAAAAGTGAAAATCCAGACACAAAGGGGTTTTTTGGGGGGGGGGAGGGACAAAGAGGCTGAGCTTTTTTAAAAAAAAAAAATTGCCAACAGTTTAAAAAGAGAGAGTTTCTGAGCTATTTGTAATGAAATTCCTCAAAATCTACACTACCAACATGAGCTGCCATACGTCCAGATTTTCCCAGACACTGCTTACGAAGGCTGAATACTGTTATGTACTGAAGTTCTCACCCTGGGACAGCAGGGCCAGCAGGACCTTGCATAACTGTAGATAGTTATGCAAATGAAGGATCGAAAGTGACGCTCAGTGATTGGATAGTTTTAGAAAATGGCAACAGTTACATTGTTCTGGAGCTCTATATAAGCAGGCTGACTGAGCTCCTCAGTTCAGTTCTGTTCCAGCTTACAAATAAAGAGCTGCTTTGGAAGAATTGCTGTGTCGTCTGATATGTTCGCCCACAACTTAACAAATACCAGCTATGTCCGGGAAATTCCGGATGTATGGCAACACTACGTTATACAAATCTGTGGATTTAAAAGGGAGTTGGGCAAATTCATAGACTGCTATGGCTACTGACCGTGATGGCTATATGCTCCTGCCAGGATGAGAGGCGTGATGTCTCTAAATACCAGTTGGGAGTGAAGAACAACAGACTATTGACTCAATTAACTTCATGGGGTGTCTGATTGTGGAAATAACATGCTGGACTACATTGATCTGCACCAGCACAGCTGTTCTATGTTCTTATTGCTAGGCAATTGTTTAGGTGCTGCCAACTATGACGCCAAACAACGTTCTCCGGCATCCAGCTCAGTGGACCTAAACAATCCACAGCTGGTGTAGCATTTGGGAGGCTGCAAATCGCTGCCCCTTTCCTCCCACACAACATCCTACAAAAGGAGGCCCATTCCAGCTGTTTTCCTTCTCCAGCTGCAGCATTTTGGAGAGCTAATGGAGAAAAAGGCTAGCTAGCATAGACTCGCTCATGCTGTGCCAGTGTTGGACGCCTGCAAGCCAGCGGCGGGGAGCCTTTGCACCCCCAGATGTTGCTTAACTACAGCTCCCATCATCCCTGGCCATTGGCCACGCTTGCAGAGGCTGCTGGGAGTTGTAGTTGAAACAAGATCTGGTGCCATGACCCATTACCAAGGGATCATTTCATCCAGTCCATGGCAGAGTGGGTGTTTATCGGACACTTGTGTTGTAGGCATGTTTATGGGGCACTAGGGAGCATTTCTTTCAGCAAGGCCTTTGCATACAGGTTGGCATCCCAAAGCAGCTGTATATGCAGCTATTAAGAGGACTGTTTTTAGGGGAAGTGGCAACCAAGGTCAACTTTGGGGAAGTGTTTTGACAAGCAGTGTTGCAGATTTTTCACGTGGTTGTCTGGCTGCAAGAGAAACAACCAAGACCTTGGGCGGCACAGATAAAACAAGCAGCAGCTCCGGACAAATGCAAGACAACCAGACGTCCATATAACACTATGTCAAACATTTAACCAACAGGGGGAAAAAACTTATTTCTTAGCGCTCAAACTGCTTCCAAGACCTTAAGAGGGTTGGGGATAGCGTGAGCTCTGAGTGAAGGGCATGTGTTTTAGGGCAAGCTGGGATGTGTGTGTGTGTGGGGAAGAGTTGTGAGGGGATAGACACCAGGTGGTTGAAGTGTAAAGATAGGGGGGATAGTCAGGTGTAAAGGGTGGAGGGGTTGGGCAGGTGGGGGGGAAAGTAGGGTTGGCCAAAAAGTAGGTAAATAGGTGGGGTTGGTGAGCAGAACAAGTGTTGCAGCAATCCCTAGTCTATCTGTCTGTCTGTTGTTTCCTGTGTTGTCTTCCCCTGTTTTAGCTGTTTGTTTTTTAGCTGTTTTTATTACAGACCCTCCTAGTGACCCTATTTCCCAGATGTACAGAAGCCATCCCGGTTTCTGATTTGATCCTGGAATGTCCCACTTTTCCTTAGGAGAAATGTTGGAGGATATGGAGTTATGCGACCCTTGAGCCAAAGAAATAAGTAACTCTACAACCTTCAGAAGACATCTGAAGGCAGCCCTGTATAGGGAAGTGTTTTTGTTTTTTTTAAATGTTTAGTGTTTTATTATGCTTTTATATATGTTGGATGGTCCATGGGGTCACAAAGAGTTGGACACGACAGGTTAGTTTTACCCTACTGATGATGTGTTGTTGCGATTGTAATCCTGCTCAGTACGAGAGGAACCGCAGGTTCAGACCTTTGGTGTATGTGCTTGGCTGAGGAGCCAATGGGGCAAAGCTACCATCTGTGGGATTTTGACTGAACGCCTCTAAGTCAGAATCTGTAGGGACGTGAGTGGCGCTGTGGGTTAAACCACAGAGCCTAGGACTTGCCGATCAGAAGGTCGACGGTTCGAATCCCCGCGACGGGGTGAGCTCCCGTTGCTCGGTCCCGCTCCTGCCAACCTAGCAGTTTGAAAACACATTAAAGTGCAAGTAGATAAATAGGTACCGCTCTGGCGGGAAAGTAAACGGCATTTCCGTGTGCTGCTCTGGTTTGCCAGAAGCGGCTTAGTCATGCTGGCCACATGACCCGGAAGCTGTACGCCGGCTCCCTCGGCCAATAAAGCGAGATGAGCACCGCAACCCCAGAGTTGGCCACGACTGGACCTAATGGTCAGGGGTCCCTTTACCTTAAACGACTAAACAACAACATATATGTTGGAAGCTGCCCAGAGTGGCTGGGGCAAGCCAGTCAGTTGGGTGGGGTATAAACCTTTTACCTTTTTTACCTAAATATTATAGTTGTTGTTGTTTTTGTTATGGAATCAGATGTTCCTGTTTTCATCAGAGAAATGTTGGAGGATATGTTGTGGTATCTCCTACACTGCCTTGAGACATGAGTGTGGAAGGTGATAATGCAACGAGATAACATATGAGGAAACCTCAGTTACCAGTCATCAGTCACAATATATAGGTTATTCCCACGATGGTTGCGAGAATCGGGTCTGGCAAGCGCTTAAGTAACTAGACCACAAGCAGTTCCAACACCAAGCAAAAATCGTGCAACTTCACATGTACCCCTGGCAATAGTACACATGTCGAGGTCAGACGCCAGCCAGAAAAAGCGGTTTTTAAGAGATCTAAATCCACCACTTGACAAACAGGTTCCCTAGAGGTTAAAGAAATCACGTCGATTATGCTGGCACCCACGCCTGAGCATTCTTTCCCTCAGCACTTATTTTGCAGATGATGGGAACACTTGCAAATAAAAAGGTTAAAGGGGAAAGGGGGGGAACGTTCAAAGCTAGAAACGTGCCAACAGCAGAACGTGCTGTCGTTAATGTGCTGAACTGAGACACGTCTTCATTCTTAAACTCAGCTCTGTTTGCAGCCTAACAGCAGCAGCCTTCATCTGTGCCATTAAGGCTATTGACTGCCATAAACAGGGCCAGGTTTGGGTGCAGCTTGGGTGACCCAACACTGCTTCCCGCTAAACCAGAGGTGGGGAACTTGAGGCCCTTCAATAATAATAATAATAATAATAATAATAATTATTATTATTATTATTATTATTATTATTATTTAAATTTAAATTTGTGTACAGCTCTTCTTTCGTAGACCTCCAGGTAGTTCACAACATAGAATTACAAAATTAAAAAAATGCAAAAGAAGAGACACACTAAGTGAGATTTCAATGTGGCTGGAATTTTAACATCCCAAATGGCAAGATTATTCAAAGAGATTTATGTGCCAAGGCATTTTTATTTTTATTTTTTGTATTTGAGATGGTTGCATTGCTTTTTCCTGAAATTTAAAACAAATTGAGCAGTTTTGTGTTTTACATCCCCCCCTTACACTTTTGAAAATTGAAATTAGCAATTTTGGGGTGAGGTTTGTGTGCAAGTAGTTCGCCTTGCCTAAGGAGCAAAATAGCCTGGCATAAGCACAGCCTCCAGTGAGGCGTCTAATCCACTTTTGGTGTCATCTAAGTCAATTGCCATCCCCACAATTTAAGGGAAGGGCCATAGCTCAGTGGTAGAGCATCTGCTTTGCATGCAGAAGGTCCCGGATTCAATCCCTGGCGACTCCAGGGAGGACCAGGAGAGATTCCCACTTGAAACTCTGGAGAACTGCTGCCGGTCAGTGTATACAGTCCTGAGCTCGATAGGCCAATGGTCTGATTCAGTATAAGGTAGCTTCTTATGTTCCTAACTAGTGGCAGCAAATTCCATAAATGAATGATCATTCTGTGTGGAGATGGACTTTTGTCGCTCTGATAATTACTTAGTTCTATATGAGTTGCTTTCCTGTTTCCAAACCAATAGACACCTCTTCCTCAACGAGTTCACGGTGGATCAGTGTCAGGCCTGCTTAGTTTCTCCAGCTAATCCCTTCTCAACCTTTGCCGCTTTCCCATCTGTCACCATTGCCTGTGTATCTTTCTCTGCAGGGTCTACCAGAGTTTCTTGTTTGTATTGGGCATGTACACATATTGGTGTACATGCAACACTGGAAGAAGACAGACGTCAGCCAAGAAGGACCAAGACTTGGCAGTGGGCTGTGGAGGGTAGGGAGTCTGCTGGCAGTGCATAGGGGAGATGGTGGTTATCATGGGTTATAACAGGTCAGACTAGAGATCTGGCGTGCCCAGGAAATGAACTGAATAACTTTGTCCTATGTTTAAATCTAAAATATGAGTCTGTGTTGAGCTAAGGGTGTTATTCAGATCAGCTTGCAGAGCAGAAAGGCAACATGTCCTTCTACATTGCATGTGAAAGGACATCAGGAAGGTCGCGATGTTTTGTTTTGTTTTAAGTAAGCTTATATTCCGTATGGGAAGAGAGAAGCACCAACTATAAAAAGACCTTATAGACAGTCAAATGTGAGATGGCTTGTCCCCACAGTTTTCTTGTGGCTATGGCTATGATTAATCCTAAGTGACAGCACAGTGCTGCAGGCCTCTTTCTCAGACTGGTACGACTGTAGACACTACAGTACTTACTATTCTAAAATGAAAGCAAACAGTACAAAATTCGACTGGCAGATAAACAGGAATAATGCAAAGCATCTCACTGATTTTGATTCTGAATTGATGCTGGCTATAGTGACGAGTTTAAGAGCAATGTGGTATTGTGTGCTGTTAAAAAAACCATGGAAGTAGGTTGGTCACTTATGCACGCCCCCCACAAGAAGAAGATAGAAATGCATCACCCAAAATGATGTGATTTGCATGAAATTTCCATGTGCTAATTTATATGTATAAATGCAAATTCAGAAAGAATCAGTATGATTTAAATATAAATACAGTGGACGCTTAGGTTGCGAACGTGATCTGTGCGGGATGCACATTTGCAACCTGCAGCATCCGCCCGCAGTGGCGCGTCTGCACATGCACCAAGTGCAATATAGTGCTTCTATGCATGCGCAACCACCGAAACCTGGAAGTAACCTATTCCGGTACTTCTGGGTTTCAGCAGTCCGCAACCCAAAAAAACGCAACCTGAAGCATCTGTAACCCGAGGTATGACTGTACATCCTATTGGGGAAAACTTTGACTAGGTGATATATTATGATTGACACATATCTTAGGTGTCAAAGGCACAGAGGGGCCCTGCAGTCTTGTGCATTTGAGGTAGCCTCAAGCAGGGATATTTAAGTCTCTCAACACTACCTCGAAGAAGTTCTTCAAGACCACATCCTAGACTGCCCCTGCTAGCTTGCTTAGGGAGGTTGTAGTGCACTAACTAACTACTTTGGCCACCTCATGAGAAGAGAAGACTCCCTGGAAAAGACCCTGATATTGGGAAAGATGGAGGGCACAAGGAGAAGGGGACGACAGAGGACGAGATGGTTGGACAGTGTTCTCGAAGCTACCAGCATGAGTTTGACCAAACTGCGGGAGGCAGTGGAAGACAGGAGTGTCTGGTCCATGGGGTCGCGAAGAGTCGGACATGACTAAACGACTAAACAACAAAACAACAACAGCAGTGCACTAACAACATCCTCATTCTGTCTCCTTGGCCCAGCACCAATCAGTCTCTCAAACCCAGACACAGTGTGGATTGGGAGACAGAATATGTGTGTCTACTCCAGGGTAACCCTGAAATGGGAGACTCCTTCAGAGAGATGACTAACCTCTATCAGTCCTCTGTAAAGTAAGACCCATGGGCATCTTAAATGGATGCTATGCCTTGCAGGTAAAGGACGACTTCTTGGCCCAAACAATTTAAGGCACCTTGGACTTTTTGGAGGATGTAAGAAAAATTACAGCAGTAACAACAGGACTTTTGTCCACAGATGAATTGCTACACAAATTGAGCACTGGAAATAATTAAACCATTTTCTATTTTGAACACTCATACCCTGCAAAGTATCGGTAACAATAAGGCATGGACTGAAGGTTCTGAAAATGGGAAGGTTCACATGTTGCACTAAAGGGTGTCTTACAAAATAAAATTGCAGAACACTGTTCATGGCTGAATCACAGAAATGTGGGAACAATCAAGAGGGTGTGCCAGGTAAGCACACACTCCAGAAAATGTTTCTTTCGTGAGGGTTCCACAGCACTAAACCATGCAGGATGTGGGAGTTTCGTGATCACAACTCCTAATTTTATTTTGTTATTTATTTATTTTTGCAGGTAAAGACATCTACAAGGAGAGAACTGGATAAGTCTGTGGCACTGTAGGGAGAGGTTTTCAAAAACAACAACAACCACATTTCCCTTATTTAAATAATTCGCCCTTCCAGAAGCTGCCAGGAACCATGCAAGGAGAAAGAGGTGAGCACAATTCAGCTTTCTGGTATGAGAAATTTAAATCACTGCATGCTTCCAGAATCACCTCCTCCCACGTATACCTAACCAAACCATGAAATCATCCTTGAGACCCTTGTCTGTGTCTGTGTATCTCTCTGCCAACAGTGATATGAAGGGCAGATACACTGGTACCTCGGGTTACATACGCTTCAGGTTACAGACTCCGCTAACCCAGAAATAGTGCTTCAGGTTAAGAACTTTGCTTCAGGATGAGAACAGAAATTGGGCTCCAGCGGCACGGCGGCAGCAGGAGGCCCCATTAGCTAAAGTGGTGCTTCAAGTTAAGAACAGTTTTAGGTTAAGTACGGACCTCCGGAACAAATTAAGTACTTAACCCAAGGTACCACTGTACTGGGGAACAGGGCCTTTTTAGTGGTGGTGGCCAGGCCATGGAATGACCTCTACAGATAGGTTCACCAAGCACTTTGCTTATACCTTTCTTGGCAAGAGTTTTAAAACCTTTTAATTTTCCCAAGCTTTTAAAAACCCTACAGGTATCGTTAGACTACAACTCCCATCATCTCCAACCACTGGCCATCCTAGCTGGGGCTGATGAGAGTTGGAGTCCAACAACATCTGGAGGTCCACAGGTCCCCCGTTTCTGTTTGTGTGTTGATTGATTTTGTATTTTAATGTTTGAGACTGTAATCCTCACCCTACGTACATGGGAGTAAGCCCCACTGAATCAAAGAGTTGGAAATTAAATGATCATCTAGCTGAGAAATCATCTAGCACTCACCATTTTCCTGGCTAAAAAGTTGTTTATGGTCATTTATTTCAAGCGACACAGCAAAAGGTAAGTTACCACTTGCTATTATTGTCTTATGTGTGAGTGCAAGGGGTGAATGGCATGTTACCAAACATGGAAATTACCATAAATCCAATAAACAGGATTTCTTGTTCAAGCTGTGATTAATGTAGTGTGGTCAGTGGTCGTGCTGAATATTTATCTTTCATTTTCATATCCTCCCAGGTCTCTGGCTACATTTTCGTTTTGCAAAATTATAGCCAGATTTATTAGCATTTGATTGTTGATGTTCCCAGTTAAATCAGAATGGAAGCAAATTATACACTAGATTGTGCTGCTGCTCTCATTCAAAGTCAGTGGGAGTTTTGCCACAAAGGTAAAAGGCAGCCAAATTGCAACAGGCCCATTTTTTATTAGGCGATATTTATTTCCAGCTGTGAAGCAGAAGGTCACAATTACGGGAAGAGCACATCATAAAAAGCACACCCTGTCTTGTCCTACGGGGTTGCCACCTGTTTTGATTTGTCTGCTCACACCATAACACTGCAGTATTATCATTTTGGCTATCATGACGGCGACTTTGAGTCACCATGGACGGAATGTCACAAGAAGAAATAGAGTACAGTAACAGCAAACTCGGGAGAGGCTGACTTAGCCCATCTAGAACCACAGGACGTGGCTGGAAGCCCAGAACAGCAAATGGAAAAGACAAGGACAGCTATTTCAAACTTCAAGGCAGGCTTTGCCCACCTGGTGTTCTTAGTGCATTTTGGACTACAACTCTCATCAGCTTCAGCTGATGAAGGGTTGCCATGTGTCCTCTTTTTCCAGGACACGTCCTCTTTTTCAGGGGTAACATTTCTGTGCTGGTGGATTTTTAGAAATTTGCCGAAACGTCTTCGGCTATAGTTTCTGGATAAGAGATAGACATAACTAATGGTTGAAGACTTGCTTTCCTCTTCACTTCTCCTGCCCCTATCACAACTTCTATAGCCTACATATATTAGGAGTATTTAAAATGAGAGTCGTCATAGTGTCCTCTTTTTTGCTCTTCAAAATATGGCAATCCTAGCTGATGGGAACTGTAGTCTAAAACATCTGGGGCAAGTTGTCATCTGAGGATACATGGCAAGGTCATGTGGGAAACTGCCAAGCTGAGAATCATCCTATGGAGACCACTTTAGAAGAAAAGCAGGATGAACATTTACTACTGAATAAAAGTAGCACTCCTGAAGACTAATTAATTTATTATTATTATTAATTTATTATCATTGCAATGATACCCTGCTTCCCCCAATGAGCTAAAAGGTTGCAGTGTGCAATTTTATCCTCAAAACAACCCAGTGAGGTCGGTTAGGCCGTCCAGTAGGTTTTGTGACTAGGCAGGGAATGAACCCACAGTTCTCTTGCCAGGTTCAATGACTACAACAGACACTGCATGAGGCCCCGTCTGCATTATACATTTAAAGCAGTGTCATACCACTTTAAACAGTCTCCTGGGAGCTGTGGTTTCTTTTTTGCAAAAATTTTATTAGTTTTTACAATATCAATGACAAACAAGAACATAAAACAAACAAAACATAACAAACATAAATCATAGCCTTATTGAAAATAACAGTTATTTACTTTGTAAAACGACTTCCTCGTTTCCCCTTAGTTGAATTTCATTGCATATCCTTATTACGGTTTCCCAAATCCCAATTTTAATACCCTTTAAATTAAACATTAATGTCTTTAAATCTTCTCCTTCTTGTATTAAGCATATTATTTTATCAGTTAACATAGATACAATCCTAAGCCCTTTAAGTATCTGGACACTATTTCCAGTTATTTTAGCTTAACAAATTTAACTAAATAATCCTTAAATTTCTTCCATTCTTCGTGATGTTCCTCCTCCTTCTAGTCGCGGACTCTTCCAGTTAGATCGGCTAGCTCCATACAATCCATCATCTTCATCTGCCATTCTTCTACCGTTGGTAATTCTTGAGTTTTCCACTTTTTAGCTAACAAAATATGAGCCACAGTTGTGGCATACAAAAATAGATTAACATCTTTCTTGGGCAATTCCAAACCTGTTATTCCAAGAAGAAAGGCCTCTGGTTTCTTTATAAATGTATATTTCAACATTTTTTTCAATTCATTATAAATCTTTTCCCAGAAGTCTTTCACCTTGGAGCAGGTCCACCACATATGAAAGAATGTTCCTTCCTTTTCTTTACATTTCCAACATGTATTATCACAATTATGATACATCTTTGCTAATTTTACAGGTGTCAAATACCATCTATACATCATTTTCATAATATTTTCCTTTAACAAAGTACATGCGGTGAACTTCACCCCTTTCTTCCACAATCTTTCCCAGTCCTCAAACATTATGTTATGTCCTAAATCTCTTGCCCAATCTATCATCACCGATTTAACTTGTTCATCTTTCGTATGCCAGTCCAGCAAAAGCTTGTACATTTTAGATAAGCTGTGGTTTCTTAAGAGTGTTTAGAAGAGTGGTTGGGAGACACCCTGTTCCCCCTCACAGAGCTATAATTCTCAGAGTGGTTTAACAACCAATCCCTCTCCCCAGGGAATTCTGGGAATTGTAGCTCTGTGAGGGGAATAGGGGGTATCCCAACAATTCTCAGCACAGCACAACTTCTGTGAGTATATAGGAGGCCCAGGAATCAGCCCATGTCTAAAAACCATGAAAACAAAAGCTCCATTTAAAGCTTTCCTAGTATAATGCAATCGCCCCAAACATACACACACAGTTCCGGTGTGCTCTTAGCCTCTTCTTTGACATCTCTCGACAGTGTTGCATCATGTCACCCCAATATCCAAGTCTGTGAGACTGTGGGGGCTCCAGGCACTTACCCAGGGTTTGGAATGAGGCACAGCAAAGACTGTGGTGTCTTTATGAAATATGGTTTATTTATACACACACACACACACACACACCACAAACACACATATCCTGAGCCTACATTTGAGGGGTTCACAGCATCAACACCCCAAAAGCACCTTGCTTCTCCCATAGCCTCAGCCTTGGATTCAAACAGAAATCTCTCTCTCTCTCTCTGGCTTCTAGCTCACATCACTCAACTCTCAACTCTGGCCTTTGTCTTTATAACTACCAGCCAGTTGAGGGAAGGGGCCTCACCAATTTGGTGTCTGCCAACACCTTCTTTGTTCCCTTAATGGCCTATTACCTAGGCTATCGCCTCACCAGGAAGCTAGCCTGGTTATTCCAGGAATATTCCATGCATGCAGCCCACCCACTCCCAAACTCTTAACAATATTAATCTTTTTTGGTTCCGCCTCCATAGCACCAATAAACCCCTCCCACCATCTTTTCCAAAAAGCTCCCAGTGTTTGTGCCTCCTTCTGCCTGGATCACCTTCCCTCTGGCCTTTTTTATGAGATGCCTGCCTTTGCCCCCTTCTGAGCCTGTCCAAACTGCTGCCAAAAGCATCTCTTACGCTTGTCATCCTGACCGTGTGTGCCCCTCTCCTCAGAGCCACTTAGCTGGCACCGCGACACCTCATGCATTAAATGCAATGCCCTTGCCTTTGCTCCCAGAGACCTCCTCCAGCTCAGTTTCTGCCGCCTCCTTCCCCATGCTGTGTTAACTGACTCTCTCTGCTGGTTCTCTTTTGAGTCTTCCTGCATCCCCCCCCCCCACTGCCACCTTTGTCTACACACAGAGAGAGAACAAATACAGCTGAGCATTCTGTGCAGACCTCCGTTTCTCAAGACTCACATTGGGCAAACCGGCCTTAGTTTTCTCATGGTCTCAGCTAAGATCATAGCAGAGATAGCATGATAACCCAGACGTGAGGTTACAGGGAACCAGGCAGAGGGCCTTCTCGGTAGTGGCGCCTGCCCTGTGGAATGCCCTCCTACCAGATGTCAAGAAAATAAACAACTATCTGACTTTTTTAAGACATCTGAAGGCAGCCCTGCTTAGGGAAGTTTTCATTGTTTGATCATGTTTTTAATATTCTGTTGGGAGCCGCCCAAAGTGGCTGGGGAAACCCAGCCAGATGGGCGGGGTATAAATATATTACTATTACTACTACTACTACAATTATTATTATTGATCACTGGTGACTAACATGGTGTACTACAATTCCCATCAGCCTCACCAGCATACCCAGGGGTGGCAGATGATGGGAACTGTAGCCCAGTAACATCAGGCGGGCAGCACCATGGGCTAAGTGTGATGGAGGCAATACTGAGTTAGATGAACCAATGGCCTGACTCTATGTTCCAATAAGCTCTTCCTTTGTTGTTTTGAGCATCAGTGGTCTTCAATCTCTTCAAACACAGGACCCCTCTTCAGCCCAAATTTCAAGAACCTTTTTTGCTCCTCCATCTCCACGTGTGTGGTGGTGCTGAATTTGGTCAAGCTGAGGCCAAAGTGTGAGTCCCAACCCACCAACACAGGTTGCCTTTGTACTAGACTTTGTACATGACAACTTTTGCATAGTACCAAAAATATGTAGAACTAACAGTATAACAGCAGCCCTGCATTGCCTGTGCTAAACTTCACCAATTCACATAACAGACTGCATTTGGAACAATGTGGCAAATCTCTTCTTTCCTAAACATTGAGGGATTTAAAAAAAAAAAAATCGAGTTGGGGGGAAAAACCAGCACCTTCTTTGTGAAACTCAAAAGCTTCCCATAAGATTGGTTTGATTTTTATTTTTTTTAAGGCAGGGAGCTCTCCTCTTATTTGCTTTTCTTCTCTTCTCTCTCTGCTACTAACCTCACAATAACACTCCACAGCAAATCCATTTCATACCAGACAAGAGAAAAAGCCTAGCTGTTAGATGACAGTTTCGTGCTCACATTCCCATTATGATGAGGGAAAGAACACCTTGCAGAAGATGTGAAACGGTTCTGAATGAGACCTCTTAGCACCTAAGCCTGGACATAGTATTAGCTTGATTCCTAGATGTACACACGCTGTTCCTCTGTATCATGGTTCCTGAAAGCTCTGTGGGAAGCCCTGCTTGCGTGTTTTAATGGTGAGACAATAGGAAGCTTCCCCTACAGGAAAACAATGGAGTGGGCAAAGACCTTTCCATATTCACATATTTATTGTCCCTTCCCTTGATCTCAGAGCGGCTCATGCATGACTTCCCCTTCCCAAGTCTAAATGTAAAATGTTTTGGGTGTACATCTAAACACCTGTACATGATAAAAATCCTATTTCAGTTGGCAATATACTTAAAATAAGTATTTCTGGTCTTTTTAAAAAATGTTATTTTAAATTTTTTTTTTAATTCTTCATATACATTATTCCAAAATTCTCGAAGTTCCACCAGATGTGTAAATAAGACCCATTTTCTTTATTGCATCTCCAAGATATGGATGACCTATTTTTATACATTTTGGCAAGTTGTACTGGTGTTTGATGCCACCTGTACATCATCTTCATAGTATTTTCCCTAAGATTATAACAGGCTGTAAACTTAATGTCTTCTTGCCATAGTTTCTCCCATGGTTCCATAAGAATGTTGTAAGCTAGGTCTTGCGCCCATCTTACCATCATGTTTCCTGCATTGTTTATACTTTCTCATATAATCATATCATAAAGTAGCTATGTTCCGTCTTGCAAACAACTGCTAGTTGTTTCTGTTTTCCAGTGTATTTATTATCAGCAAAAATAAAAATCGGTGTGGAGTGAGCAATTTTCTATTCTGAAAGGGTGGCTCAGAGAAGAGAGTTTTGAAAACCACCCAGGTAGATCCACAAATGGAGCCAAAGCAATGGGCTGGTGCATTGGCACAGCAGAGCTCCCTGTCATCTCATGCCTCCCGGTTAGAAGCAGTGACACAGCTATCAGGAGGTCTGGTAAGCACCACTGTCCCAGCACACTGTCTGCTACTGGTTGTGGCTCCCTGGCACTTGGTGGCTCAAGGAGACGTTTTCTGTCCTACAATGTGTGAGTCAGTCCTTTAGGCCAGGAGTGGGGAACTTCAGGCCCGGAGCAGAATGTGGCCTCCACACCTATGTCTGCACCTTGGGACTCTCTCCAGGTTCTGCCCTCCCTAGCCTTCCTCAGGTGCTTTTGCCTGGCTGGAATGTGTCCTCGAACTCGATTATATGCACAGTGTGTACACTGAACAAGGTGTGGCCAATGGCTACTCCCTGATGACTGTGCTTGCACGCCAGACATGTTGGCAAGCACGTTTCTCGCGGGCAGGCTTTGCACTTTTAGGTGGTGAAATCTCTCGAGTCTGCCTGCATCCTATTGTACAAAAAGGATCTCGGGGCTTTGAAGAAAAAAATATTTCTAAATTAAGTTGAGCAGCTTCTCTTCACAGAATCACAGAATTGTGGAGCTGGAAAGGGTCATCTAGTCCAACCCACGGCAACAACAGGAGCCACAGCTATTTCTGGGGCTGGTTTCTAGTTTAGTAAGCTTTCCACGTTGCCTGATCTGAGAGGAAGGTGGAGAGAGAGAGCGAAAGGAAGAAAATAAACCTCGTTTATTTTAGAGCAGGAAGGAACGAAAAAGGTGGAGGAAAGGCAGCAGTGGCTCTCCCCATTGTTGTTGCCGCCACCGCCTGGGGCAGCGGACGCGGAGCGGGCGGGCAGGCGGGCGTGTGGGCCCGCGCGCGCCTTGCCTCTCCTCGCGCGCCCTTCTCTCCCGGCCCCCGCAGCTCCCGGCCTCTCACGCTTTAAACTCTGCTCTATACCGATCTGCCGGCCGTGTGAGTCAGCTGTTCCCAGCCGCTGCGCTTTTCAATTTTGCAAAAGGGAGAGCTGGGGCCGGAGCGTCGTTCGCGTGCGCAATTGGCAAGCGCCCCCCTTCCGCCCTCTCCAAATCAGGCAGTGCGAAGAATAGGCAGCCAGCCAGGGTTGCACGTGGGGAAGGAGCGGGGGGGTCCCCAGGCCTCCCTTCCCCTCCCCAGATTTCCCGGCAGGCTGCTGCGTGACTACTCCATTTCACCGCCACAACACTGTGGTTATTTAAACTGATTTCGCTGCCGATGTGCACGACGACACCCTTCGCCTGAAATCTGCACAGCGATAGCGTGAGAAGAGCGAAGGCTGCTCGCAGGCAACTGTCCCCAGCTCCTCCTCCCTCTCCCCATGCCCTCCGCCCGCAGCCCCGATGTCCCCCCCCCTTCTCCGAAACGCTCCCCACCGAAGCAAATTACCGTGCGAGGCTCACGCAGGAGGAACATATGTTCAAAGGGCAAAATCAAACACAGAGAGGAAGGCGCGCCTTTGTTTTCGAACGCTGATCAAAGGCACTGGCTTTTCTCTCGGATACATTCAAGGCTAGGAATTAAATATCTCCAGTGGTGATAAGAATTAAGAGTCAGGGGGAAGGTTCCATTTGTGGCCTCTTTTCTTTGCACGCATCCTGGCCAACAGCATTTAAAAGCAGGGGAGGCAGAGAGAGGGCCATTGCAGTTAGGATGTTCTACCGCTACCTGTGCGGTAGTTATATCGGGATAGTGAAGTTATATTGGGATAGTGAACTGCAGTTTACCTCCAGTTGGCACACATGTATAGACAAAGGCGCATGGGTGAGAATTGTAACCTAGCTGAATTGCAGCTGCTGCTGTTCAGGGTTTCAGATCCAGGCAATTCTCAACCCTACCTGAAGATGCTAAGGATTGAACCATGAACACACAAAAATCTTGGCTATGCCCATGTGACTGGGGATGGAAGTTGAAGCTGGTCTAGCGGGCCAAAGCACCCCCATGTTGTTCCTAACTAGACATTAGGTTGATTGCTACCAACCTGTGTTCTCCCCTCACAAGTCCCGTTCGAAATGTCTAGTCAATGATACGCGTGTGACATGACGTCATCACATCACATCCAGCATTTCCCTGCTCCTGCCGCAAGTCTTTAGGTACAAATTACTGCGTAAACCTGCAGGGGAGATAACAGGCCTCTAATGGATAGTTAGGCCTGGTTGTGAGATGGGCTTTGCCACTGCTGCACAAGGCTTATTTGTTGCTGCTGTTTTCAGTTTTAAAATGTGGTTTCGTTATTATAAATAATGTGATTTTGTTTTATTTTATTTTATTACGCACATTACATTGTACCCCACTATGAAGAGCTAAGCTAGAAATATCTTAAATAAATAAATGCGGTGGTAGAGGGGGGTGTACTTGCCGATTTTGAAAATGCAACATTAGTGAGTATTTTGCTGCAATTAAACGAGAGACTGAGGGGGGGGGATACATTTCAGAAGTGAAGATAAAGGCATGTTTCCTACACTGAAATGCTCATGTATGTGAGAAACAACCTGTTAAGGCATCATCTGAACCATTTCGGATTCCTTTGGCAACTGATGTCAGTGGGCTTATCCACGGTTGATTTAGGACTAAATAGCCAAAGGGGGAAGTCCAAGGATGTTGGAGAGAGAAATCCTAGGGTGGGTAGGTGTTTTAGTTAGTGTTAAAAGATGGAGCTTTAAGCAGTCAATTTTGACCTTTGAACATATGGCTTCCTACGTGACAGTTCACGATTTGTTAATGTTTGTAAGGAGCTTTCACCTTGTAAAGCGCCATACGAGTGCTAAGCAGTGCGCTAAAGTGATGATTTATTAAAAGGATCTGCAAACAGGGAAGGAGAAAGGGCGTCTGGAAATGCGGGATAATCTGACTGCGTAATCTAGGGCTGTACAGAGGGAATTTACAGCCTTTCTATTCATGTTTGCTCAGAAACCCCGGGCAAACTACACAAACCAGAGAACTGTTGGGATGCATGTGTAGCCTTCAGGTTGCAGGTGGGAGAGTTGTTCAAATGCTTCTCCCTGTAAAAATAAAAATCCTTGCCTGTAGAAAAGAAGCATGCCACAGAGAGAAGGATTGCACCGTCTCCAGTCTCCAAATGTTCTACTTTTTTATATGGAGGGAAACGTTACACATGATCTCCAGTCTGCAGTTTGAAGTGGTATAGTCCTTAGAATGACCTACCTGTAGCATTTCTCAGTATGTGCTGCTTCCAGTACATATCTCCCTATCTCATACCAAAAGGAGCAGGTGTGCAAACACACTAAGAACACATACTGCACTCCCTTTTTACCCTCTGGTTGCTGTGCAAGTCAATCCACAGATATAATAAATTAAAGGAAAGTGTGTGTGACAGAGATGAGAGAAGAAAGAGACTATTTCTGGTGCAACAGGGACAGATGGCAATTTCCTTGGGCTAAAATTAATGCAGCCAAAATAAAAAAGTATCTGCATGATCAGATCAAAGCCTTCCTCTCTCTCTCTCTGGGTGCTCTCACAAAGGACCACACTTTCATCCTGGACCACCCCGATTCTGCATCCTGGTAACTCCAAAGGCGGCTTGGGGTCACCACCCCACACACTGATAACTTGATATGCATTGAAAGAACAGGGGAAACCCACTGCCAGCTTTCACTAGGCTTTAGCCACCCCGGTGGTGGATTTAAAGAGATGGGTAATGTGCAGTGCTATTCATGCCTACTGAGAAGTAAAGGCTGCATCCAGCAAAACCATCCTGTTTGCAGAAGGACTTCCCCTCTCTCTTCTCTCCCCATGTTCCTTCCGGAGAGCAGATTGGGTGGGGTGTGGCAACAGGGT
Source organism: Podarcis liolepis (assembly GCF_965112155.1). NCBI lineage: Eukaryota > Metazoa > Chordata > Lepidosauria > Squamata > Lacertidae > Podarcis > Podarcis liolepis. The sequence goes on from NC_139556.1 coordinate 81,913,892, forward strand.
GTTGGGGAGGAGAGAGGGGAGATTTGCATTGTGCAAGCAGAAGTCCTTGCATTAACGGGTTGACTTTTCTGGATACAACCCCAAGTCCCACTGGGTACACAAAGGGCTTTACTTCCAGGTGAGTTTGGAATCGCAAGGTTCCCACTTACTGAGAAGTGCCATTGAACTCAATGGAACGTATTTCTGAGTAAAGAACACATAAGGCTGTACTTGAGTAGGCACTGCATACGGAAATCTTGCATAAGAATCCTTTATCTGACTTGGGCCCCAAATTAGAATGTTAACACAGGTGAGACTGCATTTAAGGCAAGGTGAGGTGGAAAGACAGATCTGATCCATGAGAAATTCCCTAAGCATGGGCTACCCAAAAGCAAGCTGGACAAATGCCCACTCTCACTCACCCAAACATGGTGCCTCCTTTTGTTTCACATCCAAAGCACAACAAAACAATTGATCTGTCCATTCAAGCATAGTCACTCAATACAGCAACTATCAAAGAATGAATATGCACCAGGTTTCCAAAGTTAAGGCTGCAATTCCACGCACCCTGGTCTGAAAGCAGGGGAAGTTATTTCCAAGTAAATATGCACAGGACTGTGCTGTTCAATTTCTCCCTTCCAGAGTTCACGTCTTCGTGCCTTTCTTGCTTACATAGCAAGCAACCTCCGCATCCCAAGACTTGCTTGCAGGACACTTTTACAACACTTGTGGAATGTTAGTTTAAATATTTCTGGCAGGCCTGTTGGAACGGCTGCTGAATCTTAAGTAGACCTTAGGTTTAGTCTATATATTGCATTTAATACCACACCATTTTTCTCCAAGAAGCTCAAGGTGGCAATACATGGTTCTCTGCCTCTTCATTTAAACACCGTAACAACCCTGTGAGGTGGGTTATGGCTGAGACACTGTGAGCTTCATGGCTGGGCTAGGATTCAAAACCTCGTCTCCTAGTCTAACTCTAACTTAGGGGTCAGCAAACTTTTTCAGCAGGGGGCAAGTCCACCTTCCCTCAGACCTTGTGGGGGGCTGGACTATATTTTGGGGTGAAATAAAAATGAACAAATTCCTATGCCCCACAAATAACCCAGAGATGCATTTTAAATAAAAGGACACATTCTACTCATGTAAAAACACAATGATTCCCGGACTGTCCGCGGGCCGGATTTATAAGGCGATTGGGCCAGATCTGGCCCCCAGGCCTTAGTTTGCCTACCCATGCTCTAACCACTACACCATACTGGCTGTCTCAGGACTTCTTGTGTGTGATTTTTCAAAACCCATCATTTTTTAATCTCATGGCAGTTTGCGCAAAATGGGGGGGGTCATTCTGAAGGAATAGTGCCGTTTCTTATCTGCTGGGTAGAAAATGGACTTGCTCAGTTTGTTGGGGGGGGCAGGGCTTTTGTTAGAGGAGTGGCAGAACTTCCGTTAGCTATGTATTTTTATTGATTTTTATTGATTTGGAGGAGGGCAGTTGCCCCTCCCTGCCCCCCCCACTTGGCTACACCCATGTGCATAGCTGTCAACCTCCCCTTTTTGCGGGAAATTCTGTTATTCCAGCGCCGTATCCCGTAGACTGTCCCCGGGACAGGTGAGACCGCTGATCCCTTATTTTCAAGGCTGCTGATCCCTTATTTTCAAATCTGAAAGTTGACCCATGTGCCTGGGTAAAGAGACTGGGACCCATGCCATAGCTGACTGTTCCCAGAAGATCACAGGTATAATAAAAACAAATATAGCACAAGGAAATGGCTAGGGAGGAAGGACACCAGGTAAATCAACAGTGTCCATGTATGGTCAGATTGACTCAGAGGTCCATTTTTGTCTGATGTTTAGCTCTGTTCATTGACTTAATGATGCCATGATGAAAAAAAAATATTATGAAACTTAGCAATGTTTTAATAACAGTAGGTAACGCGACCTGTAACATACTTCCTGCACCGTGTCCAGTCTCCACCCAAAACAGGTACCTCTACCGGCTTACTCTAGTTACACTAATGCTTAGTAATAATACTGCAATCGTAATGTGTCCTCCTAGATGCGTACACGTCACGTCTACACTTGCGAAGGGCACTCTGCACATGCTCGTGGGCATCGCCATTTCGCCTAGCTGCGTCGCCGAATCAGATACTCCAGGGGAACGAAACCGCGGCGGCGGGGGGAGTTCCTGGAACAGGTGCGGGGGCTGAGCACCCTTCCGGGACTGGAACCCCGCGCCGGATCCTCCCCCGCGTTCGCATTCCGAGAGCCCAGCAGGGGGGCCCGCGCGCGTGCTCTGCCGCCTTTGTATCTCAAAATAGCTCCGCCGAGTAGGCAGACGAGGTAATTGCCTCATCTCCGGCGATGGCTGCGCTCTCGGGTGTTGACAGTGGCCGCTTCCGGGCTGCAATTGGGTTAACGAGAGAGGAGGGGGGCGGCCGGCGGACGCGTGTCGCGCGTCCCTACGTCAAGAACCACGCTGTTTGGGCGCTCGGGTCGCCTCCCGTGGCAAGGCCAGGGCTCGGGGGTGGGGAGGAGGGGTGAAAGCAGGACCCCCACGGCCTCCTCCTCCAGCCAACCTGTCCCGCTGGAAGGGATCAAAGAGGCCCGGCCGACGGCGCTGCTGTTGTTGCCATTGCCAAGCTCCGGATTAAGCGAGTCAGGCCAGCTTTCGAGTCGGCACGCAAAGCTCCCAGCAGCGCATCTCCAAGCCCAGCCCGGAGGGAGTTGCAGCCTTCGAAGGCGGCTCGACACGCGAAGCGCAGCTGAAAAAGAAATAGAAGCGAGGACGCGCCAGGAGGAGGAGGAGGAGGAGGAGGAGGAGGAGGGGACTTTGGCTAGGAGTTGTCGGGTCGCCCGGGGCGGGTGGGAAAGGGAGGAGCTCCTCCTGGGGTCGTTGTTGCTCAGCGCAGCTGCAACACGAGCGATTAAACCGAGAGAGGGGCCTGAGCGAGAAGCCCTTCCGCCCATCCCCAAAGGAGCAGGGAATGGGCCAATGCTCAATATTGGGAGGGGCGCGTGCCTCTCTGTGCGTGCGCAGAGGCACTCTCGTCATGTCACCGCCGGATCTTCGAAACTGGCTATGGGGCTGAGCCCTGGGGCGCCTGGAGTGGCGTGCGTGACACCAGATCTATGAGCCTTAGTGGGTCAGAGGTTGCCATCCCTCGAACCACACGCCCCGTCCTGCTTTCATCCGCACCGATCGAGTAAGAGGCAGGGCCCAGTAGTTTTAAGCGGTTGGCCTAGAATGAGAAATCTCCAGCTCACGAGCCAATCGTTCCACCGGCTAATCTGCAGGGTTGTTGTGAGGGTAAAATGGAAGAAGAGAATCATGTGCGCTTCTTGGAAGAACAGGTTTTAATTCAGCGAATAACTCCGCACCTCCTTCTCCCCACTGGGCCTAGTCGTCAGTGATGTTGAGCCTGCCTTAACATGTCAGAAGGGGCCCTGGGGAGGGTGGGCGTGTGTGTTGCTGGCCATCGCTTCTGCGTTCACACACATCCAAGGGCCGGATTTAATTAATTTACCTAAGGGCTCAGAGCTCGAATAAAGGGGAGTGCGCCTCTCGCCACGTGTAGAAATCCTCGCCAAGTGAACAGATCGCACGCCCTTTGTATTCGCGCGATTGCCAGCTTTACATTCTGAAAGGGCGCTTGTGTATCTTTTTCAAAGGGGCGTGATAGTAGAAAAGCCCAAACAGAGCGGGGACCCTCTGCAAAATGTAGGGAAAGAAAGCGTCGTCACGCACAGGTTGAATTTCCGCCTGCCTTGTCGTTGCTAAGAGGCATAGGGACCGGGGGTAGGTAGCAACCCCTCTGCGAGGGCAGGTGGTGAACCTTTCACACGTTACTTGAAGGATGGAAATGGCGCACAGCGGGTACCCCCCCCCCGCTTCCCACCAGGATGATCGCCCTCTTTTCTGGATCTCAGCAGTGCTGTATAGCCAGGGAAACAGATCGTGCTCTGTCCCTGCTGTTTCCTTTTATATTATAAAAATACTCAAGATATTGAGGAACGAGCTTCCAAGTTGAGATCTCCCGTGCTTTGCAGTGCCAGCTCCCCCGCCCCTCCGATCGTGACATGCAGTGAGGCGACGGGGGTCTCCCTCTCCCCGCCCTCCCTCCCCTCTCCCCGGTGTGCCGAGTCGTGCCCTGCAGTGCCATCTGGCTCCTTTGCTCCCCGGGCGCCGCTCTGCGCCCAGGCTGCGTGTCTCGGCGAAGCAGAGCATGACTGCTACTGCGGCTGCGATCTGTTGCAGCGCCAGACGCTTCCCCGGGCCGGCCGGATCCTGCCCTGCAGCGCTGCGCTGGGGACTCCCTCCCACGCCCCCCTCCTCCCCTGGGGGGAGGGCGATCTCCTCGACCCGGGCTTGCTTGCGTGCGCGGGGAGGGCGCGGCCGAGTCCAGTGCGCGCGGCGGCGCTTTCCGTGCCGGGCGCCGTCGTGTGCAGTGCCTTGCGTGCGGCGCTGGCACGCAAGGCCAGCTGCCGCTGCCTTCTGGGCTCCAGGCTTGCGTGCTGCGACGGGATCAGCGGGCTGGCGGCAGAGCGCGCACGCACTCGCTTTCCCCTCCCGCCCCAGTGACCCCGGCGCCCTCTTCCTGCTGCTACCGCCGGGCTGGCGTGCAGGTGCCGCGGCGGGGAGGAGCCGCTTAAGCGCTAAGCCGTTGTGACTCCCGCTTGCCCAACGCGCCTGGCCCGGGGAGCCAGTCACGCGAGCGCCGGGGACGAGCAGGGGGCGTTCGTCCTGGGAGCGCGGCGGGAACGGGAACGCGACGTCCTCTCTCTTATCTAGAGAAAAAACGATTGCTTGCAAGCAGCCGTCGCCCCCTCTCATCCCCTCCTCGGCTGGTTGGCAGCCAGATCCTGCGCATGTTTACCCAGCAATACTCCTATGCATGTTTACTCTGCAATATTCCTGTGCGTGTCGATGCAAGTTCCACTGGACTTGCTGCTAGGTAAGCCTGCATAGGGCTGCAACCCGAGGGTGTTCCCCCAACTTCTCAACAGAACTTTTCCCAGGACGGAGGAAGGGAGGTTCCTGCGTTGAGAGATTAAACATTTCCCACGCCTCTCCAGCTGGTGAAAGAAGTTTTGAAGAGAGCGAGGCCCTTTTTAATGCCGTCATTCAGATGGCGGGGGCGGGGAGACCCTCCCCCACATTCCCTCCAGTGTTATAACTCTTGCTTTGAAGCAGTTTAAATGTAAACATGCGTTCTCTGAGCAGAAGAGGGAAAACGAAACAAATGGAGGCTTGGGTGGCTGTTTATGTTTGCCAGTTAAAATTACAGTAGACCTTTCTACAAAAGAAAGGGACCTTTGAAGTTGTGGCTGCCTGCGCTAAGATAATAAACATTTTGAACCTAAGTACAGTACAGTACACACTTTATGAAGCACAACTTAAAGTCCTTAGACTGTAGTGTAGGGTCATTCTTGCATTTTTCCTTTTGCAAAATATTTACTGAATCCACTTTGTTCCCATCATATCTAGGCTATGCTGGTGGAGCTCTGAATGCCGTATGGTTGTCTCGCAAATTATTCACAATAGCTGGAAGACACGCCAGGAGTTTCAGCAAGCCTAGACTTTAATTTGGGCGTGAGCTGTTCCGGTTAGGAACTTGTTATCATCTTGGCCCTTGGTATCCCTGCACAGTTTCTGCTTGTTCAGATGCTTGTGTTCCGTTTTACTTTGCATGTAGAGGAGCATCATCCTCTTCTCTGTGTCTCATTTACACACAGAGAGACACACACCCCACGCCAGAACTCTCCTTACCTCTGCTCTCCAATATGCTCTTGCTTGGGAGCCAGGCTCCAACTTTACCCTTGTCAAGCGTGGGAGGAGAACATTGTGGCAGCTTGGCAATAATAAGTAAACATTTGTTCCAGCCAGGTTGGCTTTTCTTATTGTACCTGGCAAGATCAGTGCTTGAAGAGTCAGCATTTCCTCACAGACATGCTTTGGGCTAGATTAGTCAAGTATAATAAGCTTATCGATTGCTGTTCATCATGACATGGTGAGGCTGAGTGTTCCAGCTCCTGCCTCCACGCCCTGCTTGTCGGGCTTCCTGGCGGCATCTGATTGGCCACTGTGGGATGCTGAACAAGATGAACCTCAAAGGATGCTGAACAAGATGAACCTTTGAGCCTATCCACCCAGCAAGGGATCTTCTCGTGTTGATAAGTATTTGCAGCAGGGACACCATTTAGAGAGGTGGAGGCATGTTTGAGATCGCACATGATTATTATTCAGGAGCACCTGTTTCTACACATGGAGTGACTTGTTCCCAAGAATTAAATGGGCCTGTTGAATATAAAGCATGCGTGCCCAAGGCATATATGTTTCTGCTTGTTTTGTATTGTTGACATTGCTATAGTTACGGAAAAGTACATAAAACTTCTCAATTCACAACATATGCCCTTAAAATCTACCAGACTTTTTTTTCAAAGCAGCATTTCCCCACAGGTTAACCTTCTCTGTGTTGTTGTTTTTAAGCAGGTTAACAGTGTGTGTGTGTGTGTTTAAGCAGGTTAACCTTCCATGTAGCCAATATGGCTGGGCCATTGCTACCAGTCTGGTTTCAACATTGCAATACAGTGGTACCTCAGGTTACAGACGCTTCAGGTTACAGACTCTGCTAACTCAGAAATAGTGCTTCAGGTTAAGAACTTTGCTTCAGGATGAGAACAGAAATCATGCTGCGGCAGCGTGGCGGCAGCAGGAGGCCCCATTAGCTAAAGTGGTGCTTCAGGTAAGAACAGTTTCAGGTTAAGAACGGACCTCTGGAACGAATTAAGTACTTAACCTGAGGTACCACTGTATATCACCAACTAAACATAGTGATATACCGATATATCACAATGTCTGAAGTAAGAATGGAACTTTGCAGAGGTGAACAGTAGCACTGGGCGATACCTGGTTTTCAGCTTTGTGATATATCGCCAGCGAAACATCGTGATATATTGATATATCACTATGTCTGAAATAAGGAGCTATGTAGATAGAACAATATCTGAGCAAGCCCTCATTTCACTGTGCAGCTCACTGGGAGGCAGATGTGCTTAGCAGTATGTGGGGGAAAGACCCTTATCCGGCTTGGTACTAACCAGCAGCAGAGCTTGTTGGGGTTTGGCATGAGAAGAGTTGTATAATAACTCTACTGCCTGTTGCATATTTACTCAAAAGTAGGTGCTACTTCATTCAACGGGACTTACAACTGTGCACCGAATTGCAGCCTGTGATCCTATGTACACTTGCATGGGAGTAAGTCCCCTTGAACTTAATGGGGCTTCTCAGTAGACATACACAGGATTTCGCTGTTGATATCGTATCAGCCACATTCCCTTCGTTTTAGAAGTAACAGTTGGTGGAATTGGCCCTGCAGGAGTGAAAATCTGCTTGACGAATGGCACCACAGTAATGCTGCTTTATTTCCCTTCCTTCGTGCTTGCTGAAAGCCCTTTATAATTCTGAATGGTAGCAGATGCTTGATCAAGAGTTGTGTTACATAATCAAACAGTCACAAGTAAGGAAATCAGTAACACACTTGGTCTCAATTTAGGGTTGCCATATTTTGAAGAGCAAAACAGAGGACACATTTGACGACTTCTACTTTTAACTATGGATCGCTATGACGACTCGTTTTACATACCCATGAAAAAGAGGACCTGTCCTGGAAAAAAAGGACACATGGCACCCCTAAGAAAGTTTAAAAAAATTATATCCTCTACTGTATTTACCAGTGCACAGGGGATGAATTATTTTAAAGTTCAGAGAGCTACAGGGATATAGGAACTTATCAGTCGACTGAGCTCAGTGTCGTCTTCATTGACTGGTAGCAATGAAGGGGTTTCGGAGAAGCCTTTGTCCCAGACGTACCAGGGACCTCATGCCGGTCGTGGGCAGGACCACAAGCAAACACAGGTGTGACACAAAAGTCAAAGGTGTTATATGCATAGACCTCTCTCTTTCATCTAGGCAAGCAAGAGACGCCATCACAGTTCAAGGACTTATTTCAGTCAGACAAAAGCATTCCAAAGAGGGGGCACAGGAGGGCTGTGACCTGGAAAGCAAGCTTGGCCCAGAGAGACCTGGTGTGCAGAATTAAGCCCCTGGGGGGGGTTGAGGTTCTGCATTCAATCAGCCGCTCTATCAGCTATAGCTCTTCCTTGAAACCTCCTTGTCTGCTTGTGGGCTAGCAGCAATCAATAAAGGGATCAGCACAGTCTCCAGGTGTATTTTGGGGAAGAAGAAGAGTTTGGATTTGATACCCTGCTTTATTACTACCCGAAGGAGTCTCAAAGCGACTAACATTCTCTTTTCCTTCCTCCCCCACAACAAACACTCTGTGAGGTGAGGCTGAGAGACTTCAGAGAAGTGTGACTGGCCCAGCAGCTGCATGTGGAGGAGCGGAGACGCAAACCCGGTTCCCCAGATTACGAATCTACCGCTCTTAACCACTACACCACACTGGCTGCATATCTGTCACTCAAAAAACCTTCCCGCCCCTTTGGAGTACCCTACGTGATCATTAGAGCATTCCACTAAGGCTGCAGTTTGTCTCCTTATTCTTCCCTAAGGTTGAAGGTCATAGTTTGGTGGGGTCTGTAGAAGCAGAGTATGTTAACAGGCCCCACAAAGACAGGATGTCACTCTGTGACGTAGACCAGGCCTAGATAGCAGGCAAACCCCTTCCAGATACTTAAGAAACCAGCTGCACAAAACTAGCTGCACAAAACTGCTCACAACAGCTATGAAATGTTGGTTGTGGCTTCTAATGAAAGCCCTCACAGTAGCTTCTGTTAGTGTGGACAAGCTGTGAGTAGGTGTGCAAATCTCAGTGCGTGGCAGTGGTGGCCATACTTGGCCCTCCAGCTGTTTTGGGACTACAATTCTCACTGGTCCTGTTAGCTAGGGATGATGGGAGTTGTAGTCCCAAAACAGCTGGAGGGCCAAGTTTGGCCATGCCTGGTATATGGGAAACGACTATGAGGGTCTTTTATCATTGGTTCACCCACATGTTTTATCATGATTGCAAACTCAAACGTTGTGCAAACGAGCCACCAAATGAGTTCACCCATTCCGCTTCCAGTCCTCAAGGTCTCAGTAACCAAGTGATGTACAAGTCATGTCTGAAACAAGTAGACACACCATGCAACCAATTCGTTCTGCAAACAAGCTGGTGGAATGAAAACCTCTGAGCCAATCTTAAGATCAATCTTGAGACCTCAGACAGTTAGCAGCGGTCTGGAAACAAAACAACTCAGCTGGGATGTGGGCATCAAGCCCTGCTAAGGCGTCTCAGAAGGCTTGACCTTGGTAGGTTTAGAAGGACTAATCACTGAGAATGAAGGGAAAGGTCTAAAGATATGAGTGGAATTAACTCCACTGCGATGGAGCCCTAATAGAAATGCTGCCCACTCCTGAGGATCATCTCCCTTATTAGTTTGTTTCCCTTTGCTTGCACGCTGCTCTGAAAGAGCTTTCCTCCAGGGCTGGCAGAGCAAAGGCAGTTCAAGTACAGGGTAAACAGATGTCCCAGTTTAGGGGGAATGACCTGGGTTGAAGGGACGGCTCAGGGTTCACAGAGAGTTCTAGTGAAATCAGGTTCCGTTAACATTAAAATGGTCAGGAGGTCCCTGTTTTCCTGGCTTCCTTCCTTCCTCTTGTGCCTGAATGTGCTGTGCCCGTCCAAAGCGCTGGCCGCTAATTTTAGCTGGGGGCACCAACCGGGCTGCGGCATCACAAGAGTGCATGCAAGGACATTGCAGTCTGTCGTGCAGCAGCAGTAGTAAGCCGGTAAGAGATGACAGCGTGCCCAGGCCAAGAGTTCATGGGAGCAGAGGCAAAACGCTACAATTAGGCTTAAGTCCCGTTCCGTTGCTCTCGGGTTCACTGGAGTTCAGCAGTTGCACAGCGGCTGAGTGGCAGCAGCTTTGGCATTACGTTACTAGAAAAAGGCTAAGAGGAAAATGAGTGTTGCTCTGCCAGCAGAGCAGACCTGGAACAGCTGCTGCAGAGCGGAGGCTTACAAGATCACAGACAGGGAAACATACTTGGGAGCAAGCCCCATCGATTTCCCTGGGGCTTGCTTCTGAGCGAATATACAGCGGTACCTCGGGTTAAGTACTTAATTCGTTCAGGTCCGTTCTTAACCTGAAACTGTTCTTAACCTGAAGCACCACTCCTGCTGCGCCGCTGGAGCACGATTTCTGTTCTCATCCTGAAGCAAAGTTCTTAACCCGAGGTACTATTTCTTGGTTAGCGGAGTCTGTAACCTGAAGCGTCTGTAACTAGAGGTACCATTGTACGCAGGATTGCACCAAATGCACGGCAATGCCAAGGTCTCCACCCCCATCGTTCTACCCGGACACTGAGGTCCAACACCGAGGGTCTTCTGGCGGTTCCCTCACTGCAAGAAGCCAAGTTACAGGGAACCAGGCAGAGGGCCTTCTTGGTAGTGGCGCCCGCCCTGTGGAACGCCCTCCCACCAGATGTCAAAGAGAACAACAACTACCAGACTTTTAGAAGACATCTGAAGGCAGTCCTGTTTAGGGAAGCTTTTAATGTTTGATGTATTACAGTATTTTAATATTTCTTGGGAAGCCGCCCAGAGTGGCTGGGGAAGCCCAGCCAGATGGGCGGGGTATAAATAATAAATTATTTATTAATTATTATTATTATTATTATTATTATTATTATTATTATTATTATTCTGGAGACCCCCCCCCACTCCCAACAGAGCTCCATTTCCAGGTTTTCTCTCAGAAAGCTGAGTACTTCGTGAGAAAGGCTTTCACTTATTTATATTAATGATTCCTATATGGCAGCAAAGCTTCCAGGACAGTTTTGCAGAACAAGGTAAGAGGAGGGAGAGGAATCAAAAGAAAGCAACATAAACAGCAGCATCTTAAAACACATGTAAACCTGGCACTATTTTTTAAAAAAATGTATTTGCCAGATGCTGATAAGAGGGTGATGTGATCTGCTTTTGCCTTTCTGATGTGATGTGTGTCCATCTGCATGGATACACACACGTTTCGGCCGTAAAGTCACATAGTTGTCATAACTACCAGGTCAGCTGTTGACACCACCAGGTGGATGAAAGGAACTAGGGGAAAATGGTGGAAATTGGGCCTTCAAGTATACAGTGGTACCTCTGTTTAAGAACTTAATTCGTTCTGCTGGTCCGTTCTTAACCTGAAACTGTTCTTAACCTGAGGTACCACTTTAGCTAATGGGGCCTCCTGCTGCTGCTGCACAATTTCTGTTCTCATCCTGAAGCAAAGTTCTTAACCCGAGGTACTATTTCTGGGTTAGCAGAGTCTGTAACCTGAAGCGTCTGTAACCTGAAGTGTCTGTAACCCAAGGTACCACTGTACTTCTCCAATCACAGAGAGTTCTTGATAGGATATACATCTATTCCAAAATATTCAAATCGGCTCCTCTGAATGGCTCTGCAAAGATAGAATGGTGGTGGTATTATGATACAGTAAGCCCATACCTTACATGGGGGGTTACGTTCTGGGGCTTGTGCCTAAAGCCAAAATCACGTACGGTTAAATGCATTGAGCTCAGTGGTGGGTTGGATTGTCAAAAATATTTTCTCCAGGCGCCAGACCCCTTTCTATTATTTATTTCTTTTTTTGGCCAAGCACATAAAACTGAATGCACGCAAGTTAAAAGTGTGTAAGCTGTATATATTTCTGGCCACAATTAGCACTACAGAGGAGGTCCTGCCATACAATCTGGCTTGTGGTCAGCCCTGCTCACTCCCCATTTCCCCCCCTCCATTGTAGCTCTAGGGTTCACTCTCACAGTTTCATCTTCTCCAGCTCCTTCAAAAACCATCCTATCCACCAGCAAGGATAGGATGCTTGAGGGCAATTGAGTCAACCACCCTGGTCATTTCCCCCCATCCCAGATGAAATATACTCGGAGTGGAGAGTGGATTTCATGCTCTTTATTCAGCTCATAGTGGTGAGGAGGAATAGAAGTTCCCCCAGAATGTCTGCTTTATATACATTATTTACACTATGGGCCCCATGTAATTGGCTAATTCCAGGATTCTCCTGTTGGCCAATCAGGTTGTGGATTCACTTACACCTGGAGCTGGATTGGGTGGCTCCTGCGGACCAATCAGACTGCTGCATTCTGGATCCTATTGTTCTAGGACCAATCAGACTGCTGCATTTTGGATCCTATTCAACTCAGTACATAACACCAGAGTTCAACAACAAGGGCATTGTGGCGACCAGTGGTGTCACTAGGGGCTTGAAGGATCCGGCGCACAGGCCTATGAGATAAATTTGCATGGGCCTGTGTTTTTCCGACAGTAGGTCACCCTTGAGTCATTCTCAGGCAAGGCCACAGCTTGCCAGGTGTCCTTTCACTTGCCTGTCCTGCCCCCTAGCTGTGCCTGCTGTCTGGAGCAATGCCAGCAGCTGCATACTCCTTGCATGCTGAGTAAAGGTCAGGTGGTGAGGAGGGAAGGGGAAGAGCTGGTAGAGAACCTGCTGAGCTGCTGTCAGAGTAGGCAGTACCAAGATAGATGGACCAATGGTCTGAGACTTTGTATAAGCAGCTTCCTGTGTCTCCATCTTCGGAGGGGAAAGGGCCAGAGGAGGAGGTGTTGAAGGAAATAATAGAGAAATGAAGGTTTAATATTTCTAATGTTATTAATAAACAAAAGAGGGAGTAGAAAGGAAAGGCATAAGAGGAAAGCTGTTGTAGGAGGGAGAAGCTAATGTAAAAGAATCAGGGGAGAGGGACGGAAGAAACTGTCAGGTATTTTGGGCAGGGGGAATTAAGGTAACAGGTTCAGTTTGAAAGGAAAATGGGAGAAGAAGTTGCTCTCATTGGAACTGCTACTGTATGGATGTTACCACTCAGCAGACATGTAAAGAGCTGCACTCCAAAACTCCATGCGGACTTGAGGGGCCAGTCTCATTGTGGTGAACATAATTTGCTCCCATGAGTAACTGTGTGATTTACGAGGGAATAATGTTTATACCATTGTTGTTGTTGTTATTATTATTATTATTATCCTTTTTGTTTTTTAAAAAAAGAAGTTTTATTGATTTTCAGTGCATAAACGCCATTACCAAGAGTTTTCCTCCAGATCTGTTTTGTTTTTTATGATGTATTTTTCCCCTTCTTATTCTACTTGTGTTCCTAGAACTGATCTGGTCTTACCTTGTACGTAAACAGCCCTGTGAACTTTCAGTGAAGGGCGGTATATACATTTAAATCCATGAAATTGCGCTCAAGCGGTGCTTGCTTCCCATCAAACGCGCGCAGGACCGGGGCTATAAGCGGCACGTGTTGACTGAACGCCGCGGAACGCTCGGCAGCAACGGCGCACGCCCGGTGGGAGGACGCGAAGCCAGTGGAGAGACTTCCGCCCGTAGCGCCTGCCCTACTTCTGGTTTCCTTGCCTGGCGGGCAAGCTGGTTGCCGGGGCAACGAGGAAGCGGCGCGGCCTACTCCGGTGTGTCCGCAGGGCTTACCGCTCCCTCCGTCTCCGCGCTGCTCTGCTCACCTCCTGCTTGGGTGAGTGAGCGCCTCAGTTACCGGGGAGTAAGCCTTACTCGGCGAGGGCTTACTTCTTACGCCTGAAACCCTGGGGCAGAGCAGCTGCCTGTCAGTGTCGGCACTACTGACCTAGATAGCGCAGTGGGTCTTGGCATGAGGCAGTTCCACGGGTCCCTGCGTTTCGCTCTCTGGGGCAAGCAAGGCGCTTGGCTCAGCGATGGCCTGCTTTTTGCCACAAAAGTATAGCCCCGTTGCTTTGGCTTAGCAGATTCCCAGCCGGGCTGCTGAAGTTTATTTTCACTTATTTCGCTTCCCTCGGAGAACCAGAGGCAAAGAAGATGAACATGGGGCCTTGTATTTTAATGGTTATGTGAAGAAGGGAGTGGATTGGGGCAGGGGCAGTGCTTTTTCTCACCTGTAACTTGCAAAATATTCATATTTTTTTTGTGCATTTGTGATTACACTTTTGCCACACTCTTCCTTCAGGAAGCTCTGTGTGCATAGTTATCCCTCCCCTTTTTTCGGCCCTGTATACAGTGATACCTCGGGTTACAGACGTTTCAAGTTACATACGCTTCAGGTTACAGACTCCACTAACCCAGAAATAGTGCTTCAGGGTAAGAACTTTGCTTCAGGATGAGAACAGAAATCGTGCTCCGGCGGCGCAGCAGCAGGAGGCCCCATTAGCTAAAGTGGTGCTTCAGGTTAAGAACGGATCTCCGGAATGAATTAAGTACTTAACCCAAGGTACCACTGTACTTGAAGGAGCATCTCCACCCCCCTCGTCCAGCCCTGACACTGAGCTCCAGCTCCAAGGGCCTTCTGGCGGTTTCCTCACTGTGAGAAGTGACGTTGCAGGGAACTAGACAGAGGGCCTTCTCAGTAGTGGCGCCTGCCCTGTGGAACGCCCTGCCATCAGATGTCAAGGAAATAAACAACTATCTGACTTTTAGAAGACACCTGAAGACAGCCCTGTTCAGGGAGGGTTTTATTGTTTGATGTTGTATTGTGTTTTACTCTGTTGGAAGCCGCCTTGAGTATTATTATTATTATTATTATTATTATTAATCCTCACATAAACCCTGAGATAGTTTAGGCTGAGAGAGAGAGAGAGAGAGAGAGAGAGAGAGAGAGAGAGAGACTGGGCCATGAGTTTCATGGCTGAGAGGGGATTTGAACCTGGATCTCCTTGCTTAACACACTAAACTCTACACCATGTTTATAAGATGGGAGGTGAGATAGGTGAGGCAGCTACCAGCTGCTGCTACTACTGGATACTTTCCTCCCCTGCTTACAGTACATAGGAACTTGCCTTACACCAGGGATGAGGAAACTGTGGCCCTCCAGATGTTGGGCTACAACTCCCATCATCCCTGACCATGGTCCATCCTGGCAGGGGCTCATGGGAACTGGAGCCCAACAATATCTGGCGGGCCACAGGACCCTTGCAGAGTCACACCGTTCTTCCATCTGGCATAGTCCTTTCTATTGTGACCGGTGACTAATATGCACAGGTGAGGTAATCTGTTTTAGTCCAATGAGCTTTATGAAAATGAGGATTGGTTCCCTTTTTACTGTAGTATCCCACGTCCATGTTTTACAGCATGAGGGGAGCTGGTGGGAGTGGCTATAGTATACTGTAGATGGAGTCTTCCTTCCCCCTTGTATTATCCCCAAAGCTTGGTGTTTCTGAAGAATTCAGAGTAAATATTCTAAAGCACCTCTTTTTCTTGATATGTAGGACAGGAGAGGTAGTATCTGTTGGTGCCTTGGACTCAGCCCAATCAGTGTAGTAGGTAACCATCATTGTGAGTGTATATGCTTCAAAACTCCTGCAGCAGCCACCTTCTATCTTCTGCCCACATCAATGCACTAGCAGCACCCTTGTGGGTCAGGTGTCAGACTCTGTCCCACAAACAGCTGATTTTTGTGTGTCCATGTTATAGCTGATTGCTTTTGAATGTCTTTCCATGTGCAAATGCTGTTGTCAGATTGTGCTGTTGGGTTGGAATATTGTACACCTGACATTTGAGCTGCCAAAGCAAAACACAAGCAAGGCAGGTCATACTGGGGAATTTTCATCTCAAACTTATAATCAGTTTTGTCTGTTTATAATCTTTTAACAGTTTTGTGTGCCAGTCTTGCAAATCTGTATATAAACCATAGAAGAATATGGACCGACATATTCCTGTGCATCCGCTACCTGAGGAAATACGAAAGGTATGCTACAGTGAGCAAACTTGGCAGTTTTGCTTTCTGGTATATTTTATTTATTTTATTTGTCTGCGGTTTGTTGTCATGTCCATAACAGAACTATTGCCATAGTTCCATTATGTCTGTTGCTCCTCAATATATATTAATATTTGCACATGCGTGCTGCCTCTTGGAATTGTGCGCCTGGGATTTTTGAAGAAATTATATTGCGCAAATAAACCTATGCACACACACCCAAAATTTGACAGATTGTGGAATCAGTTGGAGAAAAAAGGAACCTTGAGATGGGAGGGTTTGTAAAGCAGCCAGATTTAGCTTCTGCCAACTAAAAGCTATTTGGAAATGAAAGGGTTTGATAACGAAGGAGGAAGACTAGAAAGTTGGCCAGGCAGAAGGATGATATGGGTCTTATGTCCTCTGAATTACAGAAAGGTTTTTTTCTCTTTAATGAGTCACAGGTTTCAACAGGGGCTCAGCTCCCTTGGGAAAGAAAAAATGCTTTACAGTATATGTGTTGTTTATGCATTCTAACACCGTGACACCAGATGGCGCTGTGGAGTTCTGTTTTTGCTAACCTGATTTCTCATGCAAACTTTGCAACTTCTTTGATGTGTCTAGAATCCAGCCCATGAGAATTTTAAAAGTATAACATAAATAGTACTAGATCATTGAATGCAGTGCAGACTGTGCTCTTTTAGGATTGCTGGTATCCCGATTGTGCAAAATACGACTAATACACCATTAGAAGAGAAGAATCTTGCTTTAGACAGATATAAATATTTTCTTCCTCATGTTTAAAATACTCAAAAGTGACTGACATGTAATAGCAGCATAGGGAATGATTTTGTCTTTCTCTCTCAACCCATTCCCTCAATAGCAAACCTCTGTGCACTTAAAGAGATTCCATTTGACAGCCTTTTTCCACATGCTCAGTAATGTGTGATGCACATGCATTACTGAACATGGAGGAGGGACTGGCGCAAAAGTTCCAGAGATCAAAAGTATAAATTATCTAGAGCAATAGAATAAAAATAATTATAAATTAGTGAAAGAACAACAGTAGACGCACAAAAAACCACTTACTAATTAAAATATATAGAATGCATTTCTGTGAAGACCTGCACGTGATACGTATATGGCTTTTCTTACTAGTATACATTCATAAGCCATGCTGCTTGGAGAAGATGTTAAGAAATAAAGTCATATTTGTAATGGCATGCTGTTTGTGCCATGTCAAATTAAGAAGCACTATTTATGTTGGTTTTGAAGCCCTTAGTAGCTGTATAACAAGAACTGCAGATAGAAGTTGTTAATGAGGCAGCATTTTGCAATTATTCCAGGGCAGTGACAAAAATGACCAAAAAAATAAAAATAAAAATGGAAATTGAGTGAAACCTGAATATGCTAGTTATAGAAGAATTCCTTTGTTTCAGTTCAGTTTTTAAATGTAAATCATGCAATGAGATAAAGTACTCTGTACAAGCCAGTGTTTTTGGAAAGATAATTGACTGTATTTCAACAGAAATTGTAGTGTTTTCATATAGCTGTTTTTGAACAAATACCAAATAATTAAAAATGACACTTCGTTTCCCCTTTTAAGCCCTGGCAGAGAGAAGCCAAATTACCATTTTATCATGCCTACTAGAGACTGATGCTTAGGAGGGATTGAACGAGAGTGGGACAGGACTTTGAAGTACAGTAATTTTGCAAAATAGATTAAAGGGGGCTGAGGAGTAAGAAATAAAGAAAAATAACAGTAGCCTGGAAAGTGAGGACACTTTGATTTATATTGATTTTATATCAAGTTTTTTTGTGCTTCCCATTGCTGGATTTTCTGCAGCCATTTCAAGAAAACATTCTATATCTAAGGGCTTCATTCAATGGTTTAGCATTAATGAGCAAACATGCAGGTTCCTATGGAGAAGATCACAGCCGCTTTGCTCCACCTCTGGTCTTGTTACTGTGGTGCTTCTGTGAACTGTTTTAGCATTATGCCCAACCCAGGCCTGTGATTCATCTTATTCCAGTCAAAATACAAGCCATGATCTGTCTGGGAGCCTGCTTGTTTTCACAAGGCTCTGTTAGTATGTACCCACAAACTGGGTAACTGTATCTGCTTGCACTGTGTAATAACAGTATTCAGTGATAATGTTCTTGATGTGTAACTTATCTATTTCATTGTATTGGTAATACAGTCATGTCTAAGCCTGTGATCCTATACCTTTTGGATAAATCCCAGTGGGATTCACTTCTGACATGGGTATCATATATGATCACACTGCACATTTTTCAGCAGCCTTATAAAACAGGAATTATAATTCTGAAAGTTAAAATAATAATAATAATAATAATAATAATAAATTTTATTTATATCCCGCCCTCCCCAGCCGAAGCCGGGCTCAGGGCGGCTAACAACAATAAAACAGTATAAAAGTATAACATAAACAACACTCTAAAATCATTCATTGTAAAATTAATTAATTAATTTAATGAAAAGGCTTTACATGTAAATATTTTGCAACTATCTTTCAGTATGAGCTGTCTTTAAATATGACTATGGATACCAGAGTACACATTTTAAAAACAGATGTGGGTATGGGAACAGGATACAGTGGCACATGAGAGATTTATGTAATGCATAATGTGTCACAAGCCTGTTGGCATTTCATTTTTTTAAATGCAAGATTGAAGAAGTAATACTTTCGTTATTAAAGAGGGATTAGTATTCCAGTTTTCTGCCATATATAATAATTCTTAATTGAACAAGGGAGATTTGTGCAAGCTTCCACTCATAGATTCCCTTGCTGGAAGAGGATCTGCATGTGCATTCAGAAAATATTTATTACCTGTTGTTAGATCAGGGACTGCACTTGCAGAGTTCTGAGCAGGTAATTGGTCCTATTAAACATGACAGCACAAATTACCTGGAGGGGTAGGAGGGTCTTTCATAATGCATTGCGGGGAGTGGAATAAGAGCTATACTAAAATTGTGAGTCATAGAATTGTAGCGTTGGAAGGGATCCAAAGGGTCATCTAGGCGACCCTCCTGCATTGCAGGAATCTCAACTAGATCATAAGTGACAGATAGCTTTTCAGCCTCTGCTTGAAAACCTCCAAGGTCTCATGGGAGTCTGTTCTACTGTCAAACAGCTCTTGCTGCCAGAAAGTTCTTCCTGATGTTTAGTTGGAATCTCCTTTCTTGTAACTTGAAGCCACTGTTCTCGTTCTTGCCTCCAGAGCAGGAGAAAATCCTTGATCATCTTGGTCACCCTCCTCTGCACATAATCCAGTTTGTCAATATCCTCCTTAAATTGTAGCACCCAGAACTGGACATAGTGTAGTCTGGCCAAGGCAGAATAAGACAGGACTATGACTTCCCTTCAGCTGGACGTTATATTTCTGCTGATACAACCTAGAATAGTATTAGCAACTTTTTTGTGTGTGTGCTGCTTCATCACACTGTTGGCTCATGTTAAGCTTATGTTCTACTTACTAAGACCCCATGATCCTTTTCACATGTAGTACAGGCAGTGCAGTACTTTGCTACAAGTACTGATTCCTTTAACCTTTTAAACAATATTTACTCCTGTGTTTCTGTGTGAAGTAGTGCCAGTTCCAGGGGGCCCTTGGGCAAGATAGCTGATCCTCCACTCACGCTGTACCCATCTCCTTCTCCTCCCCACTGTTGCTATATCCATTTGCTTCCCTCTCCCCACCTCAGGCCAAATCCTCACCAACCTCCAGAGAAAGAGAAAGGGAGATGTTAAGTTGTGCTGTGGTCACTGCTGCTTCTCATTCTTTTCTCTGCTTGCTTGGTGAAGACAGGTGAACAGGCAGCAGCAGGAAGATGAGGAACATCACCAGAGCCAGGAGTCTCCAGGGATTGGAATCAGGCCCCCTACTGGGGCTTGATGAGCCTTGGCAGGTCTCCACGATGCTGACCTCTGACTCAATCCCTGGTTTGAAGCAATGTCTATAAGGAAGTAAACTTCTGTTTATAACACAGTTATACTTATCTCCATTTAACCCAAGGGATGGATTCTTGGTTGGATTGTGATAAAACAATACTGAGTTTGTTTCTCCTAGTGCTTTCAGTTAGTACTGGGGTAGGGAACCTACAGCCCACAGACATGGCGTGGCGTAGAAAGGAAGAGAGAGATGGGATGGCAGAGAGGTTTAGAAAGAGCGATGAAATCCTGAAAGGCTGCAAACTTCCTGCCTCTCTTGATTTTTCCTGTGAATCATCAGCCCTTCGTGGGCCAAAGGTTTCACAGCCTTGATTTTGTACATCATTACTTGGTGCCAATAGAAGAAGAACTCAAGAAGGGTCCTGGTGGATCAGGTCAAAGGCCCCTCTGGTCCAGCATCCTTTTCTCACAATGGCCAATTAGATGTCTAAGGGAACCCTGCAAGTAAATTCCTTTGCTTTCTCAAAACTCTCCTGCTTTTTATGGACAACCCTTAGCATTTTCTGTTCCGCGTCCTTCTGTCCCCAGGTCCCTCCCCACCTTAACTCAGCATTCTAGCCTAAAGGATCCTCCATGGGCAGGGCAACATATTCGTGAATGGTGGGGATATACAAATAAAAGGCTTAAACACACGCACGCCTGATGTCATGTTATCCCAGCCTCCCCTATATTCCCATTATGTGTAACATAACAAATTGGAATTGTTGCTGTATAACGTGCAATCTGGGCAAGAGTAGGGTCCTTTGTCACTTCAGAAATCATAGGCACAGACCTGGCAGATGCGGCTCAAATGCATGTTAAGTTGTGATCAAATTGATCCATTATGTTGCCTATGCTTAAAATGTATTATTGGCACTTTTAATCATACTTTAATCAGAGAGCAGTTAAGTTACTTGTGCTTGAAGCATGTATATGGAGAACTAAAATCTTGACAAGTGTCAGAGTGAGTCCCAAGATGCCCACCCCCTGCCCACCCACCCCCATGAGAGATTAGGGATATACAGTGAAAGGTACAATCAAGCTCTTGAAGAGCAAGGAAGATGAGCCTGTGATAATTCTCAACTAAACACAACCCAGTTTCGTTAGCAATGCTAAAAGCATCTTGTTCATTTTAGGAACTATAATGTAATTAACACTTCTGTGACATTTCCAGATAGACCGCAAGCAGGATCCCCCCCCTCCACTCCCCTCTCATACTGGAGACATGAAGTGGAATGTCTAAAACTGTTTATTTTGAAAGACAGAAGCAGTGATGCTGCAAGAAATCACAATGTTCTTTTTGGGATAACAGTCCCTCCCTTCCCTTCACATTACAGCTCAGTTTGTCCCCTTTCAATAAGTAATTTAAGTACTTTGGAACCTTATGGTATTTATTCTGAATAACAGTTTCATATTTCCAAGCACAGGTTGTAACTGCCAGGAAAAACAGAATTAATTTTTCATTTCCTTCAGAGCCACTGTAGCTATGATCAGGCTTCACGAGGCAAAAAGAAGAATTAGGATAAATAAAGGCTGGCATAGTAGTCCTGGAGCCAACATCTCAGACGCATAGTTTTATCAAAGAATACTTAAAATGCATAGCACTGAGGTATGGCATTGGAATGCTTAATTTGGTTATGGCTTGTCTCATAATTACATCTTATTAGTGTTCATTGTTTTGACTGCTGCAAAGCTTGACTGTCTTTTCTTCCCTTTTGCTTACATTTGAATCTCTTTTTCCCTCCCCCTTCTTCACAGGAAACTTTCTTATCAGATAACAGTCATCCCTCTTCTCTCAAAGGCTTTGAGTGGAATATAAAATTAAAATAATTGTAGTATAGTCAAAGTGTTTCTTCATTCATGGAAATATGAGGAGTTCTATATGCTGTGGGGTGGTTTGTTTGTTTTTTGGGGTTTGTTTTTTTTGACAATCTATTTGATAATTTGATGACAGGTCCTGTCCCGACATGGTTTTGGGTAAATAATCATGCAATTACTTCAGCATTATAAATGCTTTACTGGTTTGTGTGGTGATTTAAGCTGCATACATATTGCCAATTCCCTGTGGTGACCATTGGTGATCTCAGAAGAGAATGTCATTCAACTTGCATTGCTTGATAGGAGGCCTCTTTAGGTTGCTCCTTGCTTCTGCTTGCCCCATTCATTATGTTTCCCTTCCATGTGCCTTTGCTCATCTGATGACTAGCCTCCCCTATTTGTCTCAAATTGCCATTTCTTCCACTACTACATATTGCTCTATCCTACCCTTCAGAACCCTAAACTGCCTTCGCTGACTGGGTTTGCAGAGTTGCTGGAGGTTATTGTAATGGCTGCATGACGTTACATATGATCACTCAATGTTTAGAGGCCATATGCTTCTAAGTACAAGATACTGGGGGCAAGCAAATGAGAAAGCTATCACTGCCATGCTTTTCTTGTGAGCTGCCTACCTGTGTTGGTCTAATCTTGCAATACAGTTGTTATGTTCCATTCAAGAACATTGTTTAAGCTAAAGTCTGGTGCCGGTGTTTGTATGATTGTCTCCACAATAGCAAGGTTTCTTAGGTGTTTAAAAAGTAACATGGTCCGGTGGCCTGTGCACATGCAGGAGGGATTCATGCTGTATCATATTTTTATTTTTGGGTGGTCCTCCAGGTGGTGAATTGGTTTGGGGGGGGTGTAGGGAGTACATCACCAGACCTGTTACCAGGACTGGCTTCTGAGTGCTAAACCATAGTTTGCTGAGAACTTTTGTTACATCTGCACCAGATTCTAATGCCAAATTATCATTTGGCAGATTCTGGTAGCTTTAGAATTCAAATGTTTTTGATAAGGGTACCCTAGGAGCACAGATAGAAACATGTGTGCTCACATGGAAGTTCTATGGTTCTTGCCCTCTTTTCTCAAGGTAAAATTTTGCATGTCGTTAATATACCTGAAGTAATCCTACATGCTTGAGTAATGTTGTTTCAGTACTTCTGTTTCTGCACATACACACAAGCAGGAGTAATTAAATTGGGTTGTGATTTGCAGGGGAGAATTACTGAACTGAAAGTGTAGGGGAAACAAAGTTATGCTGCAGGGCTTAAATATATATATATATTGTAAGAAACTCAGCTTCACCCAAATAAGTAATTGTGTGCTGAAATACATCCTGTGTAGATGATTAATAATCCCACACCTGCCAGATTTCATAGTTTCTGTATGACTCGTAAGTGACACGTGCAGTGCATCACATGATGCTCTCTATGAACACTACCCTAATCATGGTTTTGGTGGACCGCAGATGTGGTTTTGTCAGGCAAGAGATGATAATTCATTTGTCTGAAGTGCTCCAAAGGAGTCAATAACTCAGTATCTTGATTTTTTTTTTTAAAAAAAAACCCTTTTAAAGAACAAAAGAGAGCACAAGTAGAAAGAGTGCTGTTGCTTGCAGTCTTCCTGTAGGCATCTGGTTGGCCACTATGAGAACAGGATTCTGAACTAGATGAACCATTGGTCTGATCCAGGAGGGCTCTTCTTACGAGAAATGCTTCCTCCCCTTGTTAGGTTATGTGGAGACCTTTCACAACTTTCAGTATCTTTTAACCAGGGGTTGGAGATAGGGCCCTGCCCCAGTTGCCTGAGCGCCACCATGTTCTATTTTTCTGTTGTCATCTCTCGCTGGTTGCAGCAACTAACAGATGGCAAAGGCAGAGTTGGAAGACTGGAACACAGCAACCCCTGACAGAAGACACTGTTCCCACTGTAGAAATGGCTT
This sequence comes from Podarcis liolepis, assembly GCF_965112155.1. Classification (NCBI taxonomy): domain Eukaryota; kingdom Metazoa; phylum Chordata; class Lepidosauria; order Squamata; family Lacertidae; genus Podarcis; species Podarcis liolepis. The sequence continues at coordinate 81,937,320 of NC_139556.1, forward strand.
CTCCGTCTCTACAGTAATTCTGTTCAGAAGCAACACCCACCTACATGTTGCTACAGCTAGCAGGAAAAGGGAACAGGAGAGCCTCCCCAGATAGAAATTCCCACTCGCAGGGGCTCAGATGATCTTTGCTATTTACAAGTAGCAAGACTCTTCTTCTTTTTGGTCATATCTTAATCTCTGTTTTGTTCCTTCATTGGCTAATATAGCAAGCAGTCTAATTGATGGGGGAAATAGCTGTGATTTCTTGTTCTGCTGCCCCCTAGACTTTTTTTTAATGCTACTACTATCCAGTTGGGAAAGGGATGTAGCTCACTGCTAGAGCACATCCTTTGTATGCAGAAGATCCCAGGACAGCTCAGTTGGTTAGAGCATGGTGCTGATAATGCCAAGGCTGCAGGTTCGATCCCTGTATGGGACAGCTGCATATTCCTGCATCCTCAGGGTCCCTTCTAACTCTACAATTCTATGATTCTATGGACTCAGCTATACAGCTGCAAATATAATGTTTTAAGTGCATTATACAAATGTGACACTAGATGGCGATGATGAGCTTATGGCAAATCAATACAATTTTCAAAACGCTAAAAAAAAAAAAAGCATTTTCACAGCGTTTTTTATAGGTGTCTAGATTCCACCTATGACTCCAGTCAGAGATCCCAGAGATTCATTGCCCGTCAAAGTAAACAATTGAGGCTTGATGTTCCAGTGGCCTAACTCAGCTTTGTATGTGATTTGCTACTTCACTTCATTTAATCCATTCTCTAAATATATTGCTTACCATTTCCCTTCTAGATGTCCCGGGAAGAGACAGTGTGTAAATATTGTGGAGTCAGCTATTTGATCCTCCATGAGTTTAAGCTGCTGGAAGAGAAAGTAAAAGCAATGGAAGTGAAGGTGAAGTTTTATGAAGGCAGCATAGAACGGGAGAAAACACTTCAAGAGAAACTACAGCAGCTAAATCAAGATTTCGAACAGTGTGCAGCAGCTAGCAAATCAAAAAGAGAAAGGTTGGAATGTGCTATTCATCCTTGTTTTTTAAAAAGTAACATACTCATTAATGTCATTCAAGGAAAAGCAAACTTTGGCTGTCTTACCAGACCCAGCTTGCATCCCGATGAATTGATGCTCATTAAACCATAGTTTGACTGATTCTTTAGAGGTCAGTGTCTGTTCCTTGAATTGTTTAGTAACAGTCAGTAACGTCATGGTAGGAAAGTTTTTTTAAATCTTCCGTCATCAGAGGTGAAACTCCAGTTTAATAATTTTCTTAGCAACCTAAAGGTTTGCCCTGTTGTGAAAAAGACAGGTGAGAATATGATTTTGCCCTTCCAGCTGTAACATGGGGAATTCAAACTCAGTCATGGGTTGGTTTGCGAATCAGGAGTCAACATAGACAAGAGTTTCCCCACTTCCTTTTTTATATAAACGCCCCCTTTTCCTCCCTTGTCGGCTTTAACCATGGTTTAGTGTTACATCTGCACTAACACCAACGATGGTAACTGCTTACCAGGGTTCCAATCTTCACTAGAACTTGAAGCTAGGGTTGAAACACATTTGCAAACTCAGAGAAGTTGGTTAATGTTAAGCATTTGATGTAATTCCAAACTTTGAGACTACAGAAGGGGAGAGGGGAATTGTATGAGAGAGGTGAAGGGGAGGGGGAGCAGTGCATGTCATATCGACTAGCTTCTGAGTTCTAAACCATGTTACACAGAAACATAGAAAGCTGGTTTGCAGGCAGCCATTGTCACGTCTACACTGAACACTAATGTCGTTTGGCCAGTACTGGTAGCTTTAGGTTACAAATCCTAATACAGATAACACACCTGGCTAAAACAGAAATACCCCTGTACTTGTTTAATTGTATTGAAATGCAAAAGTTTTATCACTCACAACACTGGCCTCCAAAAATCTTTTTGTGGCACCAGATAGACTAGGTATGACATGAGCAATCTCAGCAAATAATAATAATACCTAGCATTTGAATTGGAATGTTGGAAGCACTTCATACATTATCTTAGTAAAACAGTTCTGTAAGGTAGGATAATAATGATTATGAATGATTCCTTAGAATGGCTTTCTAGTCTAGATTTTCAGTGGCTTGTGTTTCCCGTTACAGGTGGTTGTTTCTTTGCTTTTCTGCCACTCACCTCTACTTCCACATCTATTAAGATGGTTCTTGGCATCATAATCTTGAAAAATGACAGCACCAGAAAGCCTTATTAGAGGAAACAAGGGTGGGATTGGGTAAATGTGCAGGGCCAGTATCCATTGTATGATAACTAAGGCAGGAACAACAGGACATCAAAACTCAGAGGGGAAAAGGTTAAAAAGAATAGGTTTGAGGCCTGGGTGGACATTTGAGGAAGTGCCTTGTGTACAAAAGATAAGGGGCTATTGATCTTTTCTCTTGAATGCACTGCATTCGGAGCCCAGGTGTTGCCAGACAATTGAGCTGTGGACTTTTCTCCAATTTACAAAGGAAGAGTGCAAAGGTCCTTGAGGCAAGAAACACCTGAAGCAGGGGCGGAGGGGGATCTCATTGGCTAATAAGCCTTGCTAATCACCAGGGGACTCCTGTTTGAGAGCCCCAGCATTAACTGATTTGGCCTTGTTGGTCTATGAAGTTTGGTAAGCTGGTTTCATGTTGATTGAATGGAATATGTGTTTACATTATTTTAAAGTTGCTAGCTGTAGAGCTGTGATCTAGCAGGGCCCAGCCGGATGCTATCTTTGTGAAGTGTGGATCTGGATTTTTACCCCTTCTTCATATATTTGAATGACATTTGATGAATGTGTGACCTCTGACTTGGATACCCTCAGTGTGACTCATTCTCAGAAAAGGCTTGCAGATAGCGCAGCTGGAGGTTTTTATCAAGCACGCAGGATCCTGTAGGCTGTGTTATCTGTTTCAGCAGGTCATACCATGTGGGAAATAGGAATAGTTCTGATTGTTTTGAAAGTACATTTTTGGAAACAGAGCTATTCTCCTAAAACTAGTGTTTCACAAAGCATGGATGTCTCTTTACTCTTTCGAGCTAATATGCAAACTTGCTGGTCAGCAGACAGCTCAGGTTTCTTGCATGGGAACATGCTTCTCAATATAGTTATTTAGTCAGGGGTAGATGTTATTCTATAATTGGATTTATCACATTTGAACTGTTATCTGTGTAAAAATCTCCATTATCTTCTGACAATGTGGACTTTAGTTTAGGAAAATTGATGCTACATTAAATCTGTTGTTCTCTAAGGTGCCAAAGGTTTGTTGCTTTTGCTGCAGCAGACTAATATAGCTATCCCTCTTGAGTGCTCTTTATTTGTAATTTACAATTACTGATATTTCTGTCCTACAAACTCCTGTGTATAATTTTAATATGTAATCTGAAAGCTGTCACTTGTGTTCCATACCAAGATATAACCTAGTGCCAGAAGTATGAGAAACGTCATTGTTTTCCTTTTCAATGTATTGTTTTAAATTTAGCTGACTGAGCTTTATCTGACCCATATCTTTGTCAATGTGCTTATCGCCATGTATGTCCTCCCTGAAGGAGGAAATGTTGTGTCTGACAACCCTAGACTGTGAGACTGTGCTATTCTTTTCCAGTGGTTTGCACTACGGTAAGAGAAAACTTGCTGCTACAGTGGTACCTCTGATTACGTCCTTAATTCGTTCCGGAGGCCCGTTCTTAACCTGAAACTGTTCTTAACCTGAGGTACCACTTTAGCTAATGGTGCCTCACACTGCAGCTGCACCACCGGCGCGCAATTTCTGTTCTCATCCTGAGGTAAAGTTCTTAACTTGAGGTACTTCTTCCGGGTTAGTGGAGTCTGTAACCCAAAGTGTTTGTAATCCGAGGTACCACTGTAGTCCAAAGCCAATTCCAGACACAAGAAACTTAATATGTTCCTTGTTTTGAACAGCTGCTAAGCAAAACTCAGAGTCACTTAAACTCTAGAAAGAAACGGGCAAACCTAGCACAAGATGGCTTGCACACAGACGGGAAAATTACAAAGCTCAGAGCCAAACACATTTGTGATTCTGAGAAGGATTTCTTTTGCACAATTATCACCTTATGTCACTGAAAAACCTGATAAGATACAACAGTAACCCTGATTAAACAGTATTATTCTTCCAGGCACTGTATTTTAGTGTTTGCATATATTAATAAATCAATGCCTCCAAAAATATTATTGAAGGAATTGCTTTGTGTTGAATAAGATTATATCAATACAAATCAGTTTCAGATGACTGACAAATCATGATTCAGAATTCTACTTATTTTGCACATCAAATATCTGTATACTTGCTAATCTAAGACTAATTTTATTTATTTTAAAAATGTAGCCACTTTCCAGCTTTCAATTTCTCCACTGATTGTGTGTGCATGTGAAGTAGTCAAGTTTGCCATTGCCTGTGATATACAATACATAGGTAAAGGGGTAAAGGGACCCCTGACCATTAGGTCCAGTCGTGACCGACTCTGGGCTTGCGGCACTCATCTCGCTTTATTGGCTGAGGGGTCATGTGGCCAGCATGACTAAGCCACTTCTGGCGAACCAGAGCAGCGCACGGAAATGCCATTTACCTTCCCGCTGGAGCGGTACCTATTTATCTACTTGCACTTTGATGTGCTTTCAAACTGCTGGGTTGGCAGGAGCTGGGACCGAGCAATGGGAGCTCACCCCGTCGCGGGAATTCGAACCGCCAACCTTCCGATCAGCAAGTCCTAGGCTCTGTGGTTTAACCCACAGCGCCACCCACGTCCATACAATACATAGGCCTGGCCAATTAGCTCTGTGCACCCAGGGCAGCTTTGGGGTGTGTTTCTGGAAGATCAGCCCATGCTGCAGGGAACTCAACTTTTGAAACTGTCATTGCATAGGAATGCTGTTCAAAAGCAGGAGGTGTTGGGGAGAGAAATCCTGCCAGCCTAGGCTTCTCTACAGATGGTTCCCAACTACACTTCTCATCTACCTTTGGAAGCAGGCCTTCAGTTTCTTTATGTGTGCAAATACAAGTCTGTGTATGAAATTGAAAATGAATGTGGTCGCTAAGGTCCCCTAGCAAGATTGTATGGTGTTTGCTAACCATTTACACAGCCTTGAGGAAGGACCCGTCATTTTTTCCTGGATTAGATGCCTGCTGACCTCTTTTCTCCTGCCTTCTATTTTCCTTATCAGCACTGGTTCTCAAGATATCTCGCTTTGTGCCAATTTATCCTGTGTTTAGCAGATGACCATATGCTGGCTGTGATAGCAAGATGTTCAGTTTCACAGTTTATGTGAACTGTGCAAGTGCAGAGGAGATCAGTGTGTTCTTAGTTGTTATTCCCCCCTCCCTTTAGTGCCCAGAGTTAATTATCCATGGAGCATAGTATGCTTTTCATGGTTTCATGTGCTAAAAATTAGGAAAGTGACAAAGAGTTTTCTTTCTCCAGTTTGACTTTTTGATGTGGGAAACACAGCCAGGAGGACATGGTTTTGTTGCACATTTGAACCAAAAAAAATTATAATCAACCTTTGTCATTAAAGCACTGTGCTTGACACCAAGATGCACTGTTCAAGTTGTCATGACTTACCAGTATTTTTCATACTCTCATAGAGTCAAATAAATATATTGCTGAGAAAAGCAGGCAGGTCTTCAAGAAAATGAAGTAATCTCACCTGTTATGAACAGGCCTGTGAGGGGCAGTTTGAGGGGAGCATATCATGACACAGTAGTTGACCATATGTTTACATGCAGGAGGTCCCATGTTTAATCCTAGGTTTCTCTCCAGTTAAAAACATCTCAGACCAATGGACCAGAGGTGGTCTGTCTCAATATTCAGCAGCTGCAGCTTCATAGTAGTTTGAGGAGTCTGACTTTCTTCCTCAGAAGACTAAGAAGCAAAAAACACTTCTGGATGGTACTTGATTTAGGTCTTCACAGCAAAACAACCAGAAGTCCTGCAGCACCTTAAAGGCTTGTTTTATTTAAAGCAGTGGTTCTCAAACTTTATTCTCTGGGCCACACATCCAGGGGAAAAATTTGCTTGCACCACACCAATTTCTTATTTTTAAGAAATACATTGGAAAACAAAAAGATCTCCGCTAGGATTGTCCTCAGTATCACTTGATGCGCCTGCTCTCATTTTGAAAAGATCTATCCATATTGTGCAAAATAATAATAATCATACTATACTATACTGTACTGAAATGTTTAAATGTTTCTTTGATTGTCTTTGAATCTTCCTGCCACACTTGCCATCCTCCCCTGTTACACCTTTTGAGAACCACTGATTTAAAGCATTTTTACCCTGTTCTTCATCTGCAAAGGCTCCCAGTTTGACTTACAAAGATTAAAAATAGGACAGTTCTCAGGCTTACAATACTTTGAACAATAACAGCATAAAACGAACAGGGATTGGGAGGAAGGAGAGGGGAAAGCAAACACAGGCACTAGTTTTCAGTTACAAAGTTCTTAGGATGAGCAGCTGGAAAGGAAACAGTTCAAGGAGAAGGAGGCCAAAGTTGGTGGCTTATCAGCTGAGTTTATAGAGTGGGCCTCCTTCTCCTCCCTCCCTCCCTTTGCCTGCAACCTGACTTAATGGCTGCTGCCAGGTGATAACTGAGGGAGTGGAAAAGTCAGCTGAAGCTGGCTTCTCAGCAAAGCCTATGGAGTGGCCCTGCTTCCCTTAACTGTAACCCAACGGTCTATTTAATGGCACAAGCTTTTGTGGACTAGAGTCACCTTATAAGCTGCACGAATAGTGTAAGACAGGGGTCAGCAAACTTTTTCAGCAGGGGACCAGTCCACTGTCCCTCAGACCTTGTGGAGGGCTGGACTATATTTGGGCGGGGGGGGGGGGAGAAAAGAAAAAATGAACGAATTCCTATGCCCCACAAATATCCCAGAGATGCATTTTAAATAAAATGACACATTCTACTCACGTAAAAACACGCTGATGCCCGGACTGTCTGCAGGCCAGATTTATAAGGCGATTGGGCCCCCGGGCCTTAGTTTGCCTACTCATGACTTGGGTAGGCAACCGAAGGCCCGGAGGCTGGATCCGGCCCAGTCATTTTCTAAATCCAGCCTGCGGACAGTCTGGGAATCAACGTGTTTTTACATGAGTAGAATGTGCCTTTTATTTAAAATGCATCTCTGGATTATTTGTGGGGCCTGCCTGGTGTTTTTACATGAGTAGAATGTGTGCTTTTATTTAAAATGCACTGCTGGGTTATTTGTGGGGCATAGGAATTCGTTCATTTCCCTCCCCCCAAAAAAATATATAATCCGGCCTCCCAGAAGGTCTGAGGGACAGTGGACCGGCGCAGTGCTGAAAAAGTTTGCTGACCCCTGGTCTAAGATGTTACAGAATATTAAACCAGTATCACCCAAACTTCAGCCACGTTTGTCTCTCTTTCACTGAAGGAAGGCAACTTGCAAATGGAAAGTGAGGGAAACTTCCTTCACTTCCCTAGACACTAAGCTTGGGAGAGTGTCTGCTACTTTGCCCTTACTCTTACCCCATTTCAAATGGTTTCCCCCAAGCAGAGGTTGCAAAGCCACCTGTCATGTATGATCTAGTTGAGATTCCTGCATTGCAGGGGGTTTGACTAGATGACCCTTGAGATCCCTTCCAACTCTGCAATTCTATATGTTTCCCTGAAAATTCAGGGTGGGGGTCCCCAATTCCAGTCTACACCACACTGCCTCTTGGAAATTCAACTATGCCTTGAGAACAGCCACTGTCATGTAAACCTCATGTTTGTTTTCTTTTTTCTCAATCACACTGGGGGAACCTCAAAGAGGTGTGTTCCTACTTGGGAGAAGGAATGGACCAGCCAACTTCAGAAGTGCTGATCTAAAAATAATTGATTGTACTCACTTCTTTATTGCACACCCAGTAAGAATTATGTCATGTGCAATTTTCAGCTAAACTGGGAGAGCTGGCTGTTCTTTTCAAGGCATTCCTGGGAGATATTTATCACCCAATCCTGGGAATCAGACAAAAAAAATGCTCTTTTTTTGGCAAAAGAAAATGTGATGAAGTTGGTGGTGGTTCATTTTCCTGTTTATTTTTCAAAAGGGGGACAGTATGTAATTTATGGGTATCAAATGTTAGCCTGAATCCTTGCAGTAAAATGCAGATTAATATAATTACTTTATAAGGAACAATAAGCTCGGTTCAAGAAGTGTCACTGCAAGTTTTATTAGCTTAAGTAATTCAGTTTTCAAAAGCTACCAGTCTCTGGTATTGCTAAAGGCCTCTGTTGGCAAGGAATTGCTGGTGTGCATATTGATGGTGTAACCCTATACTTCCTTATTGTATTTTATACTGCCTTGAATAAAGATTAGATACATGTGTTTCATTTCAAAAACTTTCAGTATGTTTGATTAAAATGTCCAAGGAGAAGGACATTCAGTTCTGCCTTTAATAATGTTTAACGCCTTATTCACAGGATCCTGCAAACATCGGTCATTTTCATTAGAAGCCTGTTCACACACATTAAATTTTAGGGAGAACTCTCCAGTGGGTGCAAGTCTTCAGTGTACGGATTGCATCTGGTTTATTGAACTAGTGTCTTAATCCCATCCTTCTTCCAAAGACCCCAGGGCAGCATACATTATACACCTCCCCGTCAACAACCCTGTGTGTCAGGTTAGGTAGACAGAATGACTGGTCCAAGATCACTGCGAGCTTCATCATGGAATCCAGGTTTCTTCAGTGGTGGTCTGACTCTCCTAACCACTACCATGCTGGCTCCATACTGTTCTCATTGGCCATTCTGTTTTTTTGAAGTGAAATCTTTTTGGGGTCCAGTCAAGTGGTCAAGGTCAGGCTACTGAAAAATAACATAGGGGCTCCTCCATATTTTGGAGATGCATGAGTACACAGAAATGCATACATTTGTGAATTAAATAAAGTGGTTTTTAGGCGACTAAATCCTACTTGGAGTAGACCCACTGAAATTAATGGACATGATGACATTGTTGTTGTTTAGTCGTTTAGTCGTGTCCGACTTTTCGTGACCCCATGGACCAGAGCACGCCAGGCACTTCTGTCTTCCACTGCCTCCCGCAGTTTGGTCAAACTCATGCTGGTAGCTTCGAGAACACTATCCAACCATCTCGTCCTCTGTCGTCCCCTTCTCCTTGTGCCCTCCATCTTTCCCAACATCAGGGTCTTTTCCAGGGAGTCTTCTCTTCTCATGAGGTGGCCAAAGTATTGGAGCCTCAGCTTCAGGATCTGTCCTTCCAGTGAGCACTCAGGGCTGATTTCCTTCAGAATGGATAGGTTTGATCTTCTTGCAGTCCATGGGACTCTCAAGAGTCTCCTCCAGCACCATAATTCAAAAGCATTAATTAGTTATGTTTATTTCATTGAGGCTGCTCTGAGTAGAGCTTCATGGGATGCAACCCCCTGACTTCTAGCCTGGATAGCTCAGTTAGTTAGAGTGTGGTGCTGATAACGCCAGTGTTGCAGGTTCAATCCCTGTGTGGGACAGCTGCATATTCCAGCATTGCAGGGGATTGAAGTAGATGATCCTCAGGGTTCCTCCCAGCTCTATAACTCTATGATTCTATGATTCTCTTAAAAAGTGAAAACTGCTTGATAGCTATCTAAGGGCATCCGATTGGCGGAAGCTGGACGCCAGAGAAAAGGGCACAGCATAAGACTGTGCTATTCAGACACCATAGTTCTTACATCCTTTGGATCTGCTGATCGCGTCTGGTATTTCAGCATGTTTGCAGCTTCAGTGGGATGTGTTTTATAGGGTAAAGAAATGTACTCCATTGTGAGAGGTTTAACAAGGAACACCAAGGCTAGGGACAGATAGCTTTTTAAAAGCTTGCATGTGATTTAAGAGGTTTCACTTTTCATGTTGTATTATTCACATAGGAAACTGGTTTTTTATCAGGAAAAGGGCCCTCATTGTCTATCTAGTTCAGTATTGCCTACTCTGACAGCTAGGGACTTACCAGGGTTTCAGGCAGAGGTTTTTTACATCACTTGCTACCTGATCTTTTTAACTAGAGAAGGTGCTGGTGATCAGACCTGAAACTTTCTGCAAGCAAAGCATATGCTCTACCAGTGATATGGACCCTCCCCATATTTTCCTTTTGTTTTACTGTTGCCTCAGGTCAAACCAGTTTTGCAGGTTTCTGGAGTACAGAAAACTTGCAAATTGGTTTACCTGAGCTGAAAGTGGGGTAAATTAACACACCAGCTTTTTTCAGCCATTCAGAGCTGGAGATGATGGTGGTGGAACATCTTAATAGCAGGCTGTGCTCCCAAACTACACACTGGGTTGCATCCAGACTAAGAGTTGTATCTAGTATGTATGATACTCAGCAGACTCATTGAAATTAATGGACATAACCAACTTGTCTCTTTATTTTGGCACATCTTCTCTGAGTAGAACTTAGGTGGATCACAACCCCAAATGAGTTGAACTTGGGTCCCGTTGACATCAGTGTAAAAAATCATGACTAAGTCACCATTAAAATCAACTTAGCCTGGATTCAAGCTGTTCACAAAATACCCCTGTGCATAGTGGACATAGGTTGATTGGGGGCAGTGGCTGCCCCCTCCCATGCACATTGCCCCCCTTTTGAATACATGAAGATGGCTAGCATGAATCATTTTCAAACTACCTTCAGCTGCCTTTAAAAAGCCAGTTCTGGTTGTCACAAAGGTACCACAAAAAGATGGCTTTACAAAGTGTTTAGCAGACCTTTATTTACCAACAGAAATGAATGAATGAATGAATGAGCCAGTAATCTAAGGCAAGTTGTCTTTGCATGACTGAGTGGTCAGTTCTTCAGTATTCCATGTGTTGTATTCTACTAAAGGAATATCCACAGTAGACCCACTGAAATGAGTGAACTTAAATTAGTTACATCTCCAAGTATGACTTAGCTGCCCTGTCCCACTGCAGCAGGGATGAGCAGCAGGGCTACAGATGTGACAGTGGCTATGTCACTGTCCCCCCGCTGCCTACCAGGGCTTTGAATTGTAGTCTAAGAATGTTAACCACCTCCAGACTTTTAGTTTAATCACCAGGCTTTTAATTAATTGATAAACAGTCTTAAATTTAAATAAACTGTACGTAATCCGAATCTCGAATGCCTTTTGTGGTTATTGAAAGAGGTGTAAAATATCTTACAATTAATTAGTTTTTTAATTTGCTGTTAAGTTCTGCACCGCCACCACCCTCCCCTTATTCTTCCTGCCAAAGCAAAATCATGCCAGTTTCCGGCTGTAAGAATATAGGGAAATGAAGATGAAAATCCTTCTGCTTTAAAACTGTGCAGTGATCAAAAGATAATGGAAAGATCTGCTGTGCCAGCAAAAGAAAAGAAAAGAAAAAGCACTTATGTTGGAGCATTCTATCTGCTGAGTAGAAGATGCTGAGCAAAACATGACTTTACAACTGGTGTTAAAGGCAGATGTGTCAGTACAATATTTACAAGCAGGATGCCGGGGTGTTCCCCCCATCCCTCACTGTATCACTGCCCTTCCATGAACAGAAGATGCTTTTTTTCTCAAGGAAGGGTACTTTTGCATCCAAAGCATTGATTTCTTATTAGGCAGATGGTGGTGTTACCTTTTTTAACCCCCCTCCTTTTTCATTTTTTAAACTTCTTGTAGGATAAATTTTTTATCTCTGGAGCTTGAAAATAAGCAAGCAGCAATACAAAATCTAAATGAACAGATGAGGAGCCTCCAGAAAGAGAATGAAGTTTCATGCAGACAAACACAGCTGTTGCGGTAAGAAATTTCAGAAGGCAGTACGTAGGAGAACTAACTTTTTGTGATGCATGCAGTAGGATATATCTGGTAAAATCATAACATTAGCTGCCACATGTTTTTCTTGAAATGCTTCATTCCAATGATTTTCTGTAAACTATGATTAGTAGATCAGGTGTGTTATATTTGTATTTGGGAACTATGGCTTGTTCCAAACAAAGTTAGTTTAAACAAATCACAATTAAATGGTGGTTTCAGATTCTGGTTTGTTAACAAACTTTAATTAGAAAAACCACAATTCTCTGAGTTTGTGGTTGTTCTAAAGTGAATGTGGAGCCTTTCACTCACCTTCTGTCACATAGGGAGAAGTAAAGGTAAAAAGTACACACCCAAAGGCTCACTCTGGCTTTTTCCCAGTCCACCACAACGTAGATAATCATGTGACCCATGTCATAGGTTGCATCCAGATGTTATGATGTCAAACGAGCAGGTAGCATTCTGGTTTGCAAGCAATCACAAATAACAGATTGTATGTTCAAGTGAAAGTATATTTTGCTGTAACCTGGGATCAGAACTTCCTCATAGGGGAAGAAGGGGGACTGCCATTTGGTGAAGAAAGCAAAAAGACACATAGATATCTCCACATGCATTTCTGGGTTGGAGTTATAGTGGGTCTCAATTCTTTACTTCACCCCGTCCATGACCCCAAAGTGTATTTTTTTAATTGTGTCCAGTATTTTCTAGTGTTCATTATTTCTAGCTCTATAACCTTCTAAATAGATTAAATATTGGCAATGTCCAATGTTTGTGTGCCCAAGAGTTATATAATAGTGATGCAGCTGAGAAGTGAAGCATACATAGTCTTCTGTTGTCAACTGCTATCCTAAATTGAGCTTTGTGCTCCCGTCATCACTGTCCAACTTCCTGAAAGCCTCTGTCTACCTGTGTGTGCCTCTGCTTTTGCTGCTCTACCCAGCTCCCCCTTAACCAGCCTGCTTACTTCTTCTCTCAATTCCCTAGTCTAGCACATAATCCCTGGAAACCTCCTGCACTGGACCACAACAAGTCACCATGGTATTTCCCCATCTTCTCCCTTGATCCCAGTTTGTGGCTGGGAGTAAAAAGGAGAATGGCTTCAGCAAACTGAAAGCCCTCACACAGGAATTCCCTACAAGCGCCTTCATTAATACACATTCATTTGTTTAACTGTGTAGAGCTATACTCCATGAGCCAAAGTTTGGCCATCTCTACCACAAATCAAGATTTTTGACAGACTGATGTCTTTCCAAATCAGAAAATTATCCAAAAATGCAAGATGCCTACAAATTGTTTGGCATTAAAAAAATTAATCCATGAAAATTTTGTCTGAATATTAGCTGTAATCTTTTGTAGAGCACCCATTTTGTCCAAACAATGATATAATTCTAAAAAATCATGCAAATTAAATTCAAAAGTGCATGTGCTAGGTATGCCAGCTGCACAATGAGGTATTTGGTAAAGATAGTCATAATTGCCATATGAAGCTTAGCTGAAAATGTTGAAACATATTCCAAGTATTGATGAATCCAACTGCAAGGCAGAAAACTCAATAAGCTTCTTTTATTGATATAAATCAATATTTTTTTTAAATGCTTCTTTTTCAAAGTGCTATTTTGTTTTTAAAAAACCATTTACCAATTAGTTCTTCTTTTCCTTTTTGGCAGAAAAACATTGGAACGACATAAATTCATCCTAAAGAAAGCCTTTGTTCTCCTTCCCTTTATCAAAGGAGAGGTACACAGTGTTAAAGGAGGAATATTTGACTTTCTCAGCCAATGGAGTGCACTCAAAGGAGAGATTTTTTTACACATAAAAAAGATTAATTTAACAGCATTGACAGGTAAATTACCAGATTACAACTTTCCCCAGCATCTGATTCTTGGTCATTTCTACAGACTTTTAATAGTGATTTACACTTCTGATTTATTTTGTCTTCGCATCACCCTTGTAAAGTATATCAGACTAAAAACTAGTTATTGCTGAGGCAGTAAACCTGTGCACTGCCCGTACTACTTTAGATGGTCGGCTGCGATATGATGGGAACTTTAATTATAATAATGCTACAGAGAAAGCGAGATATCAGGGAGAAGCCTTGTGCCCCAGCCTCACCGAAATCTGTTTTCCTATGCAAATGTGCTTTTTAAAGAAAGTTTTTAGTTACCACTGTGCATTTAGTCTTGTGAGTTTCCACCTGTGAGTTGAAATGGGTACAGCCTTAGCAAGGGCTTCCCACTTCAATGAGGTCTCGGCGTCGGAGAGAATGGCTTCCTCGAGCTTCATAGCTGAGCTCTGATTTGAGTCCAGGTCTCTAAAATCGAAACTCAGCCCTCTCCCTTCCCTGCCAGCTTTTGCCCACAAAAATTAGCTGCATGCAGTAGCTTATGACTGTTGACCGTTTTTTATGGGTCACGTTGAAATGACTTGAACAAAATCCAACACAGGGAATTTTCTGCCTCACAGGAAAAACAACTGTCAACCTTCCCCTTAAGTCATAGAGATGAAGGGTCATGGAATCTGAAGTCTCCAAAGGCGCCTCAAGGGGTAGGCAATGGGAGAACTCGCTGTGCTTTCGTTCGCAAAGGGCAAAAGAGGCACATTGGCAGGATGCTGCCTCTGCCACTGCTGTTCTCTCTGTTTCCAGGTGATCTCAGGTTCTTGTGCAAGTGTTAAATTCACTGCAGCTTTTCAGAACAGAATAGCAGGATATAGGGATATGAGTGAATTATTTTGACATTGGGCCCCGGTCAGACATCTGACTAGATAATATATGTTATAAGAAAATCCATTTTAATGTTGTTTTGCCCTAGATATATGTGACCCTGATTCTTTTTTATGCACATTTTTTATTTTTGTAATCTGCATGAAATCCCAGCTCCTCCTATTCAGATGTGTTGTTATTTTGGTCAGTTAACTACGGAAGGTTTTGTAAATGTTGAGAGCAGCTGACTTGATACATGTGCTTTTCTTGCTGAATACGACACTGTCTCTGGTTTTTTGAGTAGCTGGTGCAGAAATGTTCTGACTATCTTACATGAGGCAAATGTAAAAATATGTGCATGCTTTCCCCATTCTTTCTGTAATACGTCATTCTAAAAGTGCTTCTTTTTTAATGTTGAGTTTGGATGGCAGGAAATTAAGGTTCAGGAACCTGAGAACATTGTACCTCTCTGCATGCAGTGCCATTTTGAAATTCTGTAACTGTTTATGCACTTGGCAATACAGACCACACTTAGAATTACCTCTGATTTTTGGTCCTTCGGCCCTGACTTGTCACAATTAATGTATATTCCAGCAGTGACTGGCAATAACTATGCATACTTAGCCAAAGGAAGTCTGGATAAGGAGCAGCAAATATGCTTGGTACTTGTCAAATACAGAAATACTATACAAATTGACAATTAAATTGAAGCTGGGACAAAGGTATCAAAATCATATTTATTTATTTATAATTTATTTTCACAGTGATGGCATCTTCGTAGGTGTAGGTACTGAATCTGTAGTACTTAAATAGCCAGCAAAAATTAATTGAAATTCATTCTTCTTTCCTGAAGAGTTGTTTCTGTACAACAGAGGACAGTCATTTTTATTGTGATGGTATCTGGAATTTTATTTTTTATTTTTTGATGAGAAATCCAATTACCTTTCAGAAATATCCAGTCTGAACCGAAGCTTGGGTGAATGCCAGAGGGAAAATCTGCTCCTCCAGGAGGAGGTGCAGCGTTTAAGGTTGATATCAGACGCAGCTGAGCAGCAAGCTGAGCAACTCCAGGCGACTCTCTTACGAGAGAGTGAATTACAAAACAGATGTCACGAACTACAGAAGAAAACACAAGGTAGGTGTTAATTTTAGAACAAGCAGCTGGCTTCACTGACAAGCAGCATGTTTAAAACTTCTATCTTGCCGTAGTCGGCCATTCTTAGAGGTACATGTGCAAATCTCCATGCGCCATCATTTCACATGTGCTTCCTCCTCTGTTTCTATGGTTTTCACTTCTGCTTTCAAAGTAACCACAGTTCCCCATTATTTTTGAGCTTAAGAGAACTGTGGTTTCTTTAAATGGTGGTATTGTAGCACCCTGCTTGTGGTTAACGCTTAGCTGGAATGAAATATTCAACGCAGCAATAGAGAATTTAAAATAATTATTTATTTGTCAGACAAATAAATGAGAGGCACAGTGGTATATGGTTACCAAGCTCTGGCCTGGCCTCCTGCCATTATGGCCAGCACTTATATTCCCTTAATCCAGCCCCCTTTGCTCCTCCTTGGGCTGCCTCTGTCCAATCAGCCTGGTTGGATTTCCTATTGGCTGATTGCTATAACCAATCACAAAAAGATACACCCATATCCTTCTGTCCTTATAAGGAACACAAACAGCTATATATTGTTACATCTATAAATGACAAATAAGTAGTAATATATCTTACATGTGTCTCAACAAGGAATCTTAATTACCAGCTCACCTCTTGCCCTCCCTGCCCTATTGCCTTCTAAAACAAATGGTTAATCTTAAATTTTTATCTTAAACATATGTCAAGGATCTTGAGTTTCACATCAACATTGAAATATCTACTTCATTTGAAGGTTTCTAAACAAATGTCTGACAGCTAATATATCAGGACAGCATTTGATGGCGTCTTCTTGTCTGGCAAGAGGCTGGACTGGTGGCTGACTTAATTTCAAGATAAATACAACTCTTCTAGCATTTGTTAAATCCTTTGCATAATTACATTTAAGCCAACATATTTAATACACAACACAGATAGCCTCTTAAAAGGAATAAGGCCTTTTTAAAGTAGAGAGAGAAAGAAAGAAAAGGACTCAGTTTAAAACAGTTTCAGAAGAAGGCTCTTCAGTTTACATCCCCCCCCTTCAGCAAGCTGCTTTTCCCATTATCTGTTTAAGGAAGAAACAGCTTTAAAAAGACTTCCCAGCTAGATGCTTTAAAAAGACTTCCCAGCTAGATGCTTTTTCTCCCATTTGCCTCTGGCCTTAGAAAATACAGCTCAAGGTTTAAAAGAGGCCCATGGTATCATTTTACTATTTGCCCATTCCTAATTATATTTATCTCTGCCTTTGTTATCTTCTGTAACATGTAGGGTCAGTGTCATTACTCAGTCTGTAATTTCAGCTTTTACGACTTTGAGAATTGCTTTCTGCTATCAATCAAAAGGGGCCCCTTGTCTAGGAAGACAGTGCCAGTGTTTTCTTAAGCAGCTAGCCTTCTTGCCTGGCATGAATACTTTTGAAAATCTACTTTTGAAAATCTAAGCCCTCTTTAATATACAAGTCCTGATCAAACATTAATAAAATGCAGGCTTATGCCTGATGCCTCATTCCCCCCTTTCAAGCTCAAGGACCTTCGTCCCAAGTGTCCTTGATAGCTTGACCTTCATCATATTCCTGAGGTAAAGCTCTGTATAGGGCCATGATATGAGGTAGAGTTTCATTTGAAACCATCTTGCTAATTGTACTTCTAAAACATGAAATGATACATGGCATCATACATAAAACCATTACCACTACTGTCAAGAAAAACAAGCAAGACAATAGTATCCCTTTGAGTCCTGTGACATTAGGTAACCAATTGGTGAGCCATCCCATATCCCATCCTTCCCATGTTTGTACTGGGACATGTGCTATATTCTCCATCTTTGTGGCCAACACACGGATTGCCTCACCATTATCTGAAATGTTAAAGCAACAGGCATTCCCTGTCAAGTTCAAGACTCCACATAGGCCTCCCTGCTTGGCAAGTACATAATCCATTCCCATTTTCAGCTGCAAAATGGCGGCTCTACTTTCATCCAACTGTTGTGCAATAAGTCTCAAACTCCGGGCCGTTGCATTGGTTACAAGTTCCACTACTGCTTGCAATCGAATTATTCTGTTTAGATTATAAATAGGATCCCGTGCCCCTTGTATGAGCTCACCAGGATTCCAGGAGGCAGGATCATAATAGGCTATAATGCGCTCTGGTGGCCAATCATCAGTACCGCTCCAACTTTGGGTACTTCCTCCTGCTATACGAGAAATATCAGCGTTTCTTCGCGTTCGCTTGGGCAAATTAGTAGGCATAATCCACATTGGTGGTAATACCCATCCCAGGAAACAAGTCCCACTCCATTTGGAGGGGAGTTTCTTGTATGCCCATTCTCCACATATCCACCACAACCATCGTGTCTGAGGTCTTTGGTACGTGGAGTACAGAAGGCGAAATAGCAAAAGAGGTAGAGAGTTCACAGTGCAGTATGTTAGATTGCCTTTTTCTGTCACAGTTATGTTCCATACCACTTTCCATGCATGAATAAAAGGAGGTGCACAGGGCAAGGCATCCCGAGTTCGATAGGTAGTATCGTGTGCCCAGGTATTCTTAATATTATCCCAAGTATAGTGACAATGAGAAGAGCCTATCATGGTAGAATCAGCTGCATCTGATGATTTATGTACACAGAATTCCCCTTGTACAGGTATAACTCGTAATGGTTTAGTTGAGTTCCATCCGGGGAAATTCTGTACTTCTGTCTGGTGTGGTATTTCGCTTACCATACCAATGGCATCTAATGGTATCGGTAATAAGGGCATACCTCCCTCTGAATCATCTGGCCCGAGAGAGCAAACAAGGCAATTGGTCCTATTTGCAACATTGGCTACCATTTCAGCTAAACCTACCCACATATTGTGGTCATGGTGGAATCCATATTTAGTCAATTTGGCCAGATTCAAGGACCCTTCCCCTTCCCAAGGGATCAGGATTAATAATAGAATCATGTTGATGTCTAGCATATGCATTCCTTCCACAAAAGATTACCTTATAGTGATAGCAAATAAATATTAGTCCCAATATAATTCCCCCAGTGACAGAAATGGGGAACCACCAAGACCAAAACATATATCCCGAGGATCCCCAATGAGTAATATCTCTGATAATTGTTCCACAAAGGGGTGGGCAGTCAATTAATTGTATAAGAGAATCTGTCCTTTCACAATCGCTGGTTCAGATGCTCCTCAAGCTTCAGGCGTGCGCAGGTCAGCCAGCTTCCAGGTTGTGGCTGCAGCAGGCCGGTCGTCTAATGTTGCCCGTGACCTAGCCCGTTCCCGGTAGGGCTAGATACAGGGGTTTTTGGAGAGAGTCAGTTTAAGAGGATTAGAGGGGTCACCTTTGCACGTCCAACTGCCTTCGGACTTCTTCAAACGAGAGTGATGAATCCAGGGGGTCACCTCAGCTACCTTCACCGCTGTTGGAGTAGAGAGCAAGACGGTGTAAGGTCCACGCCACTTAGGTGCAAGTGGATCACGTTTCCACTCTTTCACCCATACGCTATCGCCAGCCTGGAACTGATGAATCGGCTCGGCAATGCTGCACGGCGTGCGCTCGAGGACCCACCTGTTAAGAGAAACAAAAACACGGGAGAGAGATTGCACTTGTCCCTGTGTCACATGGTCTCCTATTTGTTTAAGATCAGCTGGAATATCCTGAACAAAGGAGGGCGGTCTCCCATACAGGAGCTCAAAAGGTGACAACTTAAGTCTTTTTGTGGGTGCACACCGAACACGAAACAGTGTTATGGGTAACACATCTACCCATCCCAATCCCGTTTCCTGGGTTAATTTTGCCAATTGGGTTTTCAGAGTCCGATTCATTCTTTCAGTTTTCCCTGAACTCTGAGGCCTATAGGCTGCATGCAGTCTCCATTTCACTTGTAAGACTCGACATACTTCTTGTACTACTTGATCAATGAACGCTGGCCCATTGTCACTTCCAATGCATCTAGGTAATCCAAACCTCGGGATCAATTCAGTGAGGAGTCTCTTAGTTACCTCTCGTGCCTTTTCAGTTCGGGTGGGAAAAGCTTCAACCCATCCGGTAAGAGTATCTACAAACACAAGGAGATACTTGAATCCCTTAGAAGGGACCAGCTCTGTGAAGTCCACAATTAGGCTTTCCATGGGGACATATCCCACATGTTGGATTCCAGGAGGTTGTACCGGTCCCTGCCTGGGATTGTTTTTAGCACAAAGAACACATTTCTGTGAAATGCAAGTTGCTAATTGTGATAGGTTAATAATATACAACTTCCGACTGAGACTCTCTCTGGTTGCAGTACCACCAAGGTGAGTAGATTCATGATAATTTCTTACAATTGTGCCTGCTAGATGATGAGGTACATAAATCCTATTGTCTGGCAGGATCATCCAACCGTCCTTCACAACTGCTCCTTCCAGTTCAGCCCACTTCCTCTCTTCTGGGGTATAGTGAGGTTTAACTTCTTCTGGAACTACCTCTGGTATGAGGGCTGCTATAAATCCTCCCACAGGCTTTTGGGCTGCCTCTCGGGCTGCTTTGTCAGCAGCATGATTTCCTCTGGTTATTGGATCCCTTCCTCGTCCATGACCTTTGCAGTGCATTACAGCAATCTGTTCTGGAGCCCATACTGCTTCTAACAGGATTTCTACTTCAGGTCCATATTTCAAGGCCTTCCCGTGGGCTCCTATTAGACCTCTTTCTTTCCATAGAGCACCATGTGCATGCAGGGTTAAGAAGGCATATTTAGAATCAGTATAGATGTTTGCCTTACATCCGGCTGCCAATTGCAGAGCTCTAGTTAAACCTATAAGTTCAGCTTTTTGTGCTGAGGTGCCAGCAGGCAAAGCTTCAGCTTCCACAACTTCCTCATTGGTGACCACAGCATATCCTGCTCGTCTGGCACCTTCATGCAGGTAGCTGCTACCATCAGTATAATATACAACATCTGGATTTTTCAATGGTTCATCTTTCAGATCGGGTCTACTGGAATAAACTTCATCCATTATTTGGAGACAATCATGTGATTCTTCATCATCTACCTCTGGTAGGGGCAGCAAAGTCGCTGGATTGAGCATATTCACTACTCGTAGATGAATCCTGGGATTTTCACACAATAGGCCTTGGTACCTAGCCATCCTTGGGTTCGTTAGCCAATAACTACCCTTATATTCCATGAGTGTCAGAACAGCATGAGGTACATTCACATACATTGTCTGGCCGAAGGTAAATTTATCAGCTTCTTTGACAAGGCTTGCAGTGGCCGCTACTGCCCTTAGGCATGGAGGCCATCCTTTTGCTACTGAGTCCAATTGTTTTGACAAATAAGCTACTGGACGATTCCAACTTCCTAATCTCTGGGTCAGGACTGCCGCTGCAATCCCATTCTGTTCATGTACATACAGCTGAAAGGGTTTTTCCGAATTAGGCAGTCCAAGGGCTGGGGCCTCCATAAGTCGTTGTTTGATAACTAAAAAGGCTTGTTGCTGCTCAGGTCCCCATACGAATGGGTCCTTTTCTGCACCTCGAGTGCTTTCATGTAAGGGCTTG
Organism: Podarcis liolepis; assembly: GCF_965112155.1. NCBI lineage: Eukaryota > Metazoa > Chordata > Lepidosauria > Squamata > Lacertidae > Podarcis > Podarcis liolepis. Next base: position 81,958,450 of record NC_139556.1, read on the forward strand.
GCCAGACTGCTGAAATCAGGTATCCATAGTCTACAAAACCCTGCTGTTCCCAGGAATCCTCTGAGTTGTTTCCTTGTGGTAGGTTCCTTGATAAGGCAAATAGCTTCTTTCCTCTCTGGCCTCAATGCTCGTTGTTGGTGTGAGATGTCAAAGCCCAAATATTTGACCTTTTCTAAACATAACTGTGCCTTTTTCTGGGAAACTCGGTAGCCAGCTTGCCAGAGCAAGTGGAGCAGTTCCTCTGTACCTTCTTTACAGGTATCAAAATCCTTTGCTGCTAGTATAAGGTCATCTACATATTGCAGAACCACCTTTTCTCCAGGTATTGAGGGGTAACTTGTTAGATCCTTCGCCAAGGCAGTGCCAAATAAAGTTGGGGAATTTTTGAATCCCTGGGGCAATCTCGTCCAAGTTAGCTGGCCTTTTGTTCCTGTTAAAGGGTCTTCCCACTGGAAGGCAAATATAGGTTGGCTCTGTGGTGCCAGCCGGCAACAGAAGAATGCATCTTTCAAGTCCAATACAGTAAAAAATGTTGCTTCTGGTGGGATCAAACTCAGCAGGGTGTATGGGTTTGGTACATTTGGGTGCAAGGTCTCGATAGCCTGGTTTACGAGCCTCAAGTCCTGCACTGGCCTGTATTCATCTGTCCCAGGTTTTCGAACAGGCAAAAGGGGTGTGTTCCACTCTGATTGGCAGGGCTTAAGCAGACCATATTTTAATAGGCGGTCCAAATGTTTCTGGATGCCCTCTGCTGCTCGCCGGGGTAAAGGATATTGCTTTACAGATACAGGGGTAGCCATAGGTTTTAAGGTTACTACAATTGGAGCTATATTCTTGGCCATTCCTGGTGGGCTATTTTCGGCCCATACTCCTGGTGGCACCTGTAGAGTTCGGAGGAGCTTGTTTAACTCTGTATCCAATGTGGGTTGGACTTGCAGGGCTGACATTAGGCGCCATGATTGTTCCTTAGGTACTGAGAGGGAAATTATTCCTGCTGCCTTTGATGGCAATTTCATTTCTGGACCTCGAGGAGTGAAGGTGATTTGGGCCTGCAATTTGGACAGCATATCTCTACCTAAGAGAGGTATTGGACACTCAGGTATATACAAAAACTGATGGGTTAAACGATGTCCCCCAATCTGGCATTCCAAAGGTTGGAGGAAAGACCTCTTAGCTGACTGACCAGTGGCACTTTTAATGACTACACTTTTGGATGCCTTTTTCTGCAATAGTTCTGGGAGTACTGAGTATTCAGCCCCAGTATCAATCATAAAGTCTATTAAATGGCTTCCTAATTGAATCGTGACCGTGGGCTCCTGGAAGCCTAACTTTATGGAGTCCGGTCTTTCCTAGTCTTGGGTAAAATCCTCCTCTGCCAGTCCAATGACATTGTCCCTACTCCGTCCTTGTCCAGGTCTCTGATATCTTCCATCTCGAATCATTCCCCGTCCCCGTCCCTGGTTTCTTGGGCCGGAGCCTGGGCCTGGGCCTGGGCCTGGGCGTACTTCTTCCAACCTCAGGGGTTCAGGACACTCCCGCTTCCAATGACCCTCCTTCTTGCAATTTGCACATTGATTCCTTCCCAGTGGTGGATTCCTTCCCCGCCCTCTTCCTCCATTTAAGGGGCGGTAGTCTTGCTTCACTGCTGTGGCTAGCATTACCATCTTTTCCTTCTGCCACTTCTTCTTCTCTTGTTTCTCAGCCTCATCCCTATTCCGATAAACTCGGCGTGCAATGGCCATAATTTGGCTCATCAGCATCCCTTCCCATCCTTCTGATTTCTGAATTTTCTTACGAATGTCAGAAGCGCACTGGGCCACAAATGTAGCAGTAATCATTCTGCTGTTTTCAGGGGCTTCAGGGTCAAAAGGAGTCCATATACGATAGGCTTCTTGCAGCCTCTCTAAAAAGTCTCCTGGACTCTCATTTGGTTTCTGTTCTACTTCTGAGACTTTAGACATGTTAGTGGGCTTCTGGCATGCCCTGCGGATACCTTGCACAAGCGTCTGGCGGTAGGTGGTAAGTCTGGCCAGGTGAATTACATTGTTTGGATCCCAATTAGGATCTTCCAAGGGAAAGTTGTCTTGGAGATGACGGTCAATATTAAAAATATTTCCCACTCTGGCCTGCTCACGCAAATATATCTGTGCCTTTTCAATTATGTCTCTCCTTTCCTCAGTGGTGAACAGAGTATTCAGGAGCTGGCGGCAATCTGTCCAAGTAGGACTATGAGTATTTATTATTGAAGTCACCAAGTCCATCATAGCCTGAGGTTTTTCTGCAAAAGATGGGGTGTGTGTTTTCCAATTCATCAGATCTGTAGTCGTGAATGGAATATATTGCAGGGTCGAAGTTCGAGGTGGCCTTGGTCCAGGTAGCCCGTTAACCAGCACAGGCTCCTCAAGTGCATCAAATACTCTTCTGAGAGGGGCTACTACGTGATCTTTCTCTTCGCTTTGCTCTAAGGGCCTCAAATCATAGGGGATGGTATTTGTCCCAAGGCGTTCTTTTAGCAGCTTTATACGCCTGGCTGTATTGCTTGCTGACCGATTAAGGTCTCCCTGTAACTTCTGTAATAATTCTCTAGGATTTGGATGTACAGGAGTTTGGGGTAGGCAATCAGTTGTTTCACTAAAAGAGACTGTAGATGGAGTTCTACTGGGACTCACAGATGGAATAACCACTTCTGCTTGGGCTTTATTATAGGCCTCCAATGCCTCCTGAAGATATTTATCATAATCTATCAAGGAATCAAGTTCTGTGACTCCAGCCCCATTATTCATTCCACTTTCTTGCCTTGGGGTTACAACTGGTGGAGGGTTTGGATTAGGCTCCCTTCGATGTGGAGCATAAGGTGGAGGTGGAAGCAGCTCTTCCTCTGGTCCCTCAAAAATGGGTTTGAGTTTATTTGGCAAGATTCCTTTCCTAGCTTCGGCTTTTACAGCCAATAATTTGCATCGTTGGACTTTGCATTCCCTTATCCATGGAGGATTTTTATTTAATGTGCTCAGCCAGGAATCTATATATGAAAATTGTTCTGGGCACCCTCCAATTTCTTTGGCGATGTTAGACCAAAGTTTGCTTACTAAATTTATATCAAAGGTTCCTTGAGATGGCCATTCAGTATTTTGCTTCGGCCACTCTAATTCACATAACGTTCTCAGGCGCTCTGGCGTCATTTTGACTCCATATGCCCCTGAGAAGGCTTTCTTAAAATTATTTAACATACATTCAAGAGGTGTATTTTCCCCTTTTGAACCCCCAACTCCCATTGTATGGCCCTGTGAAGTATCCACTCAGTCACTCACACACACGCTTCGTGGGTTTCCTTGCCCAGATGGAGTCGCCTCACTGGGAACCGAAGTACTACCCACTCCACACTCAGGTCAGCTACAGATTGCTCTGTACTTTCTCACACATACAATGCGCTAGATACTTCACCACACACTCTACCTCCCAACTTTCCCTTTTCCCCCACCAGACCACCATCTGATATACCCAACCACCTAGCGTACTCAGTTCCCACTTACTGAGACGCAGAAGTTTGATCAAGACTTCTCTTCCTCCCAATTAAGTGGAGGGCCAAAAATCCCTTTGTGCACTTACCCCTGGTTGGTTCCGTTTCCCCCCGGTCCGTCGCCGCCAGTGAGCAGGGTATCAGACAGACGAGACTTCTGCGTTCCCCCTGGAAAAATTTACCAGTGCGCGCTTGGGTAAGCAGTTTAGAGATCCTCTCTCTTGTACCCTGCTCAGTAGAGCGAAGGGGCTGCGTTCCAGCAGACCACTTATCCGAGTCACGGCACCATAAAATGTAGCACCCTGCTTGTGGTTAACGCTTAGCTGGAATGAAATATTCAACGCAGCAATAGAGAATTTAAAATAATTATTTATTTGTCAGACAAATAAATGAGAGGCACAGTGGTATATGGTTACCAAGCTCTGGCCTGGCCTCCTGCCATTATGGCCAGCACTTATATTCCCTTAATCCAGCCCCCTTTGCTCCTCCTTGGGCTGCCTCTGTCCAATCAGCCTGGTTGGATTTCCTATTGGCTGATTGCTATAACCAATCACAAAAAGATACACCCATATCCTTCTGTCCTTATAAGGAACACAAACAGCTATATATTGTTACATCTATAAATGACAAATAAGTAGTAATATATCTTACATGTGTCTCAACAAGGAATCTTAATTACCAGCTCACCTCTTGCCCTCCCTGCCCTATTGCCTTCTAAAACAAATGGTTAATCTTAAATTTTTATCTTAAACATATGTCAAGGATCTTGAGTTTCACATCAACATTGAAAGATCTACTTCATTTGAAGGTTTCTAAACAAATGTCTGACAGCTAATATATCAGGACAGCATTTGATGGCGTCTTCTTGTCTGGCAAGAGGCTGGACTGGTGGCTGACTTAATTTCAAGATAAATACAACTCTTCTAGCATTTGTTAAATCCTTTGCATAATTACATTTAAGCCAACATATTTAATACACAACACAGATAGCCTCTTAAAAGGAATAAGGCCTTTTTAAAGTAGAGAGAGAAAGAAAGAAAAGGACTCAGTTTAAAACAGTTTCAGAAGAAGGCTCTTCAGTTTACATCCCCCCCCTTCAGCAAGCTGCTTTTCCCATTATCTGTTTAAGGAAGAAACAGCTTTAAAAAGACTTCCCAGCTAGATGCTTTAAAAAGACTTCCCAGCTAGATGCTTTTTCTCCCATTTGCCTCTGGCCTTAGAAAATACAGCTCAAGGTTTAAAAGAGGCCCATGGTATCATTTTACTATTTGCCCATTCCTAATTATATTTATCTCTGCCTTTGTTATCTTCTGTAACATGTAGGGTCAGTGTCATTACTCAGTCTGTAATTTCAGCTTTTACGACTTTGAGAATTGCTTTCTGCTATCAATCAAAAGGGGCCCCTTGTCTAGGAAGACAGTGCCAGTGTTTTCTTAAGCAGCTAGCCTTCTTGCCTGGCATGAATACTTTTGAAAATCTACTTTTGAAAATCTAAGCCCTCTTTAATATACAAGTCCTGATCAAACATTAATAAAATGCAGGCTTATGCCTGATGCCTCAGTATGTTAAGGAGAAAGCCAGGATCAAAATGTACTTTCAGAACCCGGCTAATTTGAAACCACTGTTTAAATCAGCCACAGTTCTCCAACTACAGACATAACGAGGAACTGTGGCTACTTTGAAAGAAGAGCAGTGTTCCCAATCTCCTTACAGCCACATGGGGAGAGGGTTGCTCATGAACCAACTGTTCATTAACGTACTGAGAAACCATCATTCTTCATTACATCCAAACTAGCCCATAGAGTGCATTCATACCACCACAGCAATTTCATTCCACTTTGGTTTTGGGGGGGAGAGTACTGTTGCACTCAGATCCTACTTCTGGGCTTCCCATGTGCACTCTGAGAACAGGATCCTGGACCAGATTTGCCAGACTCCTCTAATAGCCTTACTAATCTCCAGAAACTTACTTCTGAGAAAACACAGAAGGCCGGGGAAAGGTGGATTTCTCCCATCTACCACTTCTACCCTTCAAATCTCTCCACAACATTTTTCTCCGACGTACAGGAAGCCAGAGCAGAACCTGGAGTACAGTGGTACATCTGGATGCGAACGGGATCCGTTCCGGAGCCCCGTTCGCATCCAGAGCAGAACACAACCCGCGTCTGCGCGTGCACGGGTCGCGATTTGCCGCTTCTGCGCATGCGCGTGACGTCGTTTTGAGCGTCTGCGCATGTGCGAGTGGTGAAACCCGGAAGTAACGTGTTCCATTACTTCCAGGTCGCCGCGGAGCGCAACCTGAAAACGCTCAACCTGAAGCAACTTCAACCCAAGGTGTGACTGTACCTGATACTACGTGTTTCTGGTGGCTCACACTTTTCACCAACTGAGAAGAGTCTTCTCAGGTTGCCTTACATAATCTTGTGCCATTTGCTTTTGCATCTGTGTTTACTTCCAAACATCTTGCCCTGTCACAGAGAGATTTTGTGATATGTTCAGAGATATATTAAAGCATCTCACAATGCTTTGTACGTACCAGCTTCCCCCCAATAACTGTGGGAACTGTCGTTGACCCCTCACGGGACTGCAATTCCCAGCACCCTTAAGAAACTATAGTTTCTAGGATTCCTTGGGGGAAGCCATGTGCTTTAAACATATGGCATGGATGTGGCCAAAATTCAAGGAGTCTCTTTTAAACACTGTGCTACACACCAGCTTTGTGTCTGCATTATGTGTCCTAAAGCTCCTAGCAGCTGACTGCCAAAGACAGGAGGAGGTCGTATTGCTTCCATCTTCGGCACTCAGCCGTAGGGCTCTTTGTTTGTCAAAGAGGAGAGATGAGGTGGCGTGATGGAGCAGCCCCCCAGTGGAGAAAAGCACATTCCACTGATGGGTTAGATAATATGCTGTATACATGTGTTATGGCTATCGGGTGGTTTCTTGAGAGCAATCAGGCAAGATGCCTCACTGGTCTGTTCTAGAGCTTTATTATTGGTGCTAAGAAACCTTTACAATGCAGAGCGCCTCTGTTCCATGTCTTGCTCATTCACTAGCAGAATCCGAGAGTGGGCGGTCCTTAAATCTTCCCCAGCAGAGGAGTCTCTTGACCCCCAGCCTACGCCTCCCCTCTCTGCGCGAAAGACTACTGCGTGAGGAAGGCTTGGGTAAAGGGGGACCTCCCTCCTCCCCGCTTTGCTCAGGCAAGGTGTCCTGGCACCGCCTTGCATCCTCCGAGCCCTGCATCTCCTCCCCACTAGAGGTGTGGCTTTCTTCCTCCGCTGAGGAAGTGCTGCTTCCCACGATCTTTGGGGGCTCTCTGTAATCCACCCGCCTTTCCCCCCCCTCGCCCCTGAGCTGATGGCAGTTCCCTAATAGCATGGATACATTGCAACAGCATGTGGACAGGATACAACTTTTAATAATAAATAAATGCATTAAAATGAGAGCTCAAAAGAGCATTCAGTATTGTGAATCTCTTTTTAAGATTCATTTAGAGGCGCCCTTTGTTCTAGCTGATCATTTTAGTGCCTTTGGCATCCCTGGCGAAGCTTGAATGGAGCCAGGCACAGAGTTCTTAGGCTCATCCAACGCCTGTCTGTTTTGGCACAATCTGGCACCTCTCCTAATTGTGTCTTGTGGTCGCCTCTCTGAAACTGAAGAAGTGTCGTGTTAGTCTCTCATTCATTTTACAAGTCCAATGCAGGCATTAATGGGTGTTGTTTTTTTAAAAGTGTGCTGCCTTTCTGTTTTGATTCAAAAACTTCATTTCGAAAGCCAACGCCATCATTCAGTCTGTGATCCTGACCGGCAACTAAAATATTCTAAAAGTGTACAGGTTGTGCTATTCAAAAAGTAGCTTTGCTTCATCAAAATGACAGTGTAATTGCAGAGCGCTGCTGCTCTCACAGTATGTGATTTCAAGTCCTGAACAGCGGTAGTTATGGTACGGAATGGCTTTCATTACAGGGCCAGTGGTAACGGTGATACAGCAGTGAACAGAGGAATTTGCCATTTTAGCATGTTCTGTTGTTGCAGAAGGAGCCCTTGACATGGAACGCCAAGGAATCCACTGGATCTGAGGACAATGAGGGAGATGTAAAACACCTGCCTGAGCCTCACAAGCTCCTGTGGCAAACACACACACACACACACACAGCCTATTTATTTTTTGACATTTGTTTGCTTCCCCACAGCATAACGTTCTCTGAGTGGTCTTCAATCCAGAAGTATACATTTAAATAAAAAATAAGGCATAAACCATAAGATATGCATAAATAACAGCAAGAAACCCAAAACTTTCTGCAAACCCTAGATAAATTACTTAGAAAGCCTGGGTGAACTTAAAAGACCACAAGGATTGCATCAGGCAAACCTACTTTAGGAGGGTGGTTCCATAGCAGAGGTGCTCCTTCCAAGACAGCCTTCTGGCTACCCACCTCATATCATTCAGCAGGGAAATTGAAGCTAGGCCTCCAGAGAAGACCTTGAAGTTATTGGGATACTTAAAGGAGAAGGTAGCCTTTCAGATAACCTGGTCCCAAGCTGCCTGGGGCTTTAGAGGTCAAAGCTGCACAATAATTGTACATGAATATGGATGGGGGCTCTGTGCAACTTGCAAAACACAGGCATCAAACTGCTCCGTTCCAGTCCTGGAATCTTGCAGTCCTGTTCTGGGCCAATTGCTGTTCCTGAGTTATTTTTAAAGACAGCCCCACGTATAACACATTGCAGTAGTTTAAATTTCTAGTCCCGTTGCTCTTCTTGCCAGATAAGATCAAGGTCCTCTTTACTATGTGCTGCAACATCACCACTGTAAGGGACAGATAGGAAAGCAGGCACAGACTGATATGCCCCTCCCTCCCCCTTCTGTAATATTCCATTGACACAGCGAACACACTTGGAGAAAGTTTAAGCAGTGGGCTGGGGGAAAAACCGCAAACATCTAATTACCTTGCTTTAATGAAGCTGCAGTTATCTAGAACTAGATGTTTTATTAAGAGTGATAAATGCATTGAGTAACAGGCAGTGATGGAGCAGTTATAGCTGACAAGTAAAAATAAAAACCACATATTAATAATTGCACATTTTGTTCTCACTGAAGTAGTTTTAAATATTCATATTTCTTTCTCTAATCTGCCTTTCTGTTCTTAGAGGTCAGTATGACCGGAAAATCAGTAAACTAAATTCATATTTATCCCCAGAAGAGGGTGTTCTCTTATTTTCAATAAACATTTTACATTGTAAACCTCCCTATGTTCCTTGGATAAAGGGTGGTATAGGTATTTAGCAAACAAACAGACAACAACATCATGACTGTCATGAAGGAAAATAAAAACAAAAACTTAATAGGCTGAATTACTATTTTCCCAGGAAATAACTAATCAAACCAAAATATATTTTAATCAGTTATGTTTCTGCTTTGCTGTAAATGGAAGCATTTTAAAAGAAATGTCTAACAAAACAATCTATTCCCACTAGGGGAGCCAGAAAGACTAAAAAAAAATGTGTGCAGAAAGCCATGATTTGTAATTTAATTTCCCATGTGCTTAATGTTTCATTGTACTAACCGGAATAGAACTTTTTGCAGAGAACATAACCTAAAAGAGACAGGCATGCAAAATAATTGTCAATTTTCTCTTGCTACTTGTAAAATAAGATCCTCAACACCATGACATCAACAAGCACAGTAAACATATTTATTGCATTTTTATCCCTCCCTCCCTCCCTCCCTTCAAGGAGCTCAGAACAGCAACAGTCCTATCAATAACCTGAAGCTGATCCTCATGTTATGCCCCCTACACCCTGACAGGAAACTGCAGTACAGTGGTACCTCGGGTTAAGTACTTAGTTCGTTCCGGAGGTCCGTTCTTAACCTGAAACTGTTCTTAACCTGAAGCACCACTTTAACTAATGGGGCCTCCTGCTGCTGCCGCGCTGCCGGAGCCCGATTTCTGTTCTCATCCTGAAGCAAAGTTCTTAACCCGAGGTAATATTTCTGGGTTAGCGGAGTCTGTAACCTGAAGCGTATGTAACCCGAGGTACCACTGTTAATGCTCTTTGTGGCAAGGGGCTGTATGCACAAGCTGTAATGTGCAAAGGCTGTTCGCACCACGAATCAGACTTATTACCTGGAGGTTTTACATACTTGGTGTAGTATGTGTTTTTAGTAGTGGCTGGCATGAATGTGGAGGCACATTCATGACAGGAATGGCCCCCACACATTGCAGCTTCTGCATGCATGCTGTCGTCAAATGTAAGCATTTCCAGTGGAAAAAGTGTAAGGTCCATGACAGATTTTAGTTGTCAGCCATGCAGCCCTGGTATTCTGTTGCCTTTCTGTGGTCTCTTTAAAGACCTAACAAATTTTATTATGGAATAACCCTTTATAGACTAGACTGACTCATCAGGTGCTTAACTTTTAGGTTATTTGTAACATTAATCCTACAATATTCCAATTTTCTTAAGGAACTTTTTGTTTTTTCATGTATTTTGATGAGGCCTGATAATTTGTGTGTGAGAGAATGAGTATGTGATATGTAAAGCATACTTATTTCTCTTATATTTCATAAAATCATCAAATTGTAGAGTTGGAAGTGACCACAGGGGTTATCTAACCCAACTTGGGGCTTGAACTCACAGTCCTGAGATTAAAAGTCTCATGCTCTGCCTACTGAGCTATCTCAGGACAAACTCCTGTTGGGTAAGGGGTGTGGCTTAGCCTTGCGGAGCACATTCTTTGCATACAAAGGCCCCAGGTTCAATTGCCAGCATCTCCAGAAAGGGCAGGGAAAGTCTGCTATCTAAAACCGTGGATATCTGCAGTCAGTCAATGTAGACCAGGTGTGAGGAACCTTTGGCCCTCCACGTGTTCTTGAACAACAGCTCCCATCCTCCCTGGATGCTGGCTGTGCTTGCAGGAGCTGATGTGCATTGCAGTTCAGCAACATCTGGAGGGTCAAAGGTTTCCTGGTGCAGACAGTACTGAGCTGGATGGACCAATGGTCTGCATAAGGCAACTTACTCAAGGACATTGATCTCTCCAACTGGATTAGCTGTCATGTTCTTGTTTAGTCGTGTCCGACTCTTCGTGACCCCATGGACCAGAGCACACCAGGCACTTGGTCAAACTCATGTTGGTAGCTTCAAGAACACTGTCCAACCATCTTGTCCTCTGCCGCCCCCTTCTCCTTGTGCCCTCAATCTTTCCCAGCATCAGGGTCTTTTCCAGGGAGTCTTCTCTTCTCATGAGGTGGCCAAAGTATTGGAGCCTCAGCTTCAGGATCTGTCCTTCCAGTGAGCACTCAGGGCTGATTTTCTTAAGAATGGAGAGGTTTGATCTTCTTACAGTCCATGGGACTCTCAAGAGTCTCCTCCAGCACCATAATTCAAAAACATCAATTCTTCAGCGATCAGCCTTCTTTATGGTCCAGCTCTCACTTCCATACATCACTACTGGGAAAACCATAGCTTTAACTATATGGACCTTTGTTGGCAAGGTGATGTCGCTGCTTTTTAAGATGCTGTTTAGGTTTGCCATTGCTATATTGAAATAATTATTGAAACATTTTTATGTAACAGCTCTTCCAGTTGTGTGTACTTTCGTTTTCCTCTCGGTAAATGAGGTTTTACTAAGAAGATGGGTTGGGGTGGTATGTAAAAGGTTCACCTATTGTTATCTCAACATTTGCCGTCATTGTGTGCCATCTTTAACATCTCTGGAATGTTCGAGCTGGAACGAAAGGGTCGCCATGACCGCTCCTGTTATAGCTGTTGACAATACCTTTTTGATATAATCTACTGTTATGTGGGTCGGGTTTTTTTTGTCCTTGTCAGATTTTTCACATGCTTATATCTGAAGGGCAGCATAAAAAACATTGTTCTATGAAAAACATAAGCTAAATATTCTGAATACAAATGAAGCTTTCCAATTTTTTTGCCACAAGTAAGTAAAGCAGTGGTTCCCAATTAGCTAAGAAATGCAGACCCTCTGTTTTTGAAAGGCCAAGCAATGGACCCCCTACTTTTGATTTTTTTAGATATATCTATGATAGTTTTTGTTATATGAATGATGCTGCAGACCCCTCAGATGGGTTACGCACACTTCCTCGGGTCCACGGACCACCAATTGGGAACCACTGAACTAAAGAAATAGAATTTAATCTGTCATGTGTCACTAAGTCCAAGGTACCTGTTGTCTTCCTACTGCTCTTATTAATTAAAACATTTATGAGTCACCTTTCCACTCAGAAACTAAGCACCCAAGGCTATATGCAACCAGGTATTTACAGGCTGACATGGCTGCTTTTCTGGAATGTTAAGCTCTCGGGTATTTTCCCATTATTGTGGCTGCGTGTGTTTGTGTTTGTGTGTGTGTGTCTTTCTCTGGGGTTGTATTTAGTCCAGGCATTTTGAAGCTTTGTTATTGTTGTACCCTGCCACTGCCAGTCAGTTGGCTTAAATGATTTCACTGAGGGGAAAACAGCAGGCTTGGGAGATGTACAATCTGAGGTGCTTCAGTATACCCACAGCAGGGTGCAGGAAGCAAGGCAAGTTGGCAGCCACTGTGTGCTAACAAAAGCTGACAGATTAACTCCTGGGGGTGGGGGAAGTGACTGTGAAACTTCTTTATTTTCTCCATCATTTGCAGTGATCATTTGCCCGTATGGCCCACTGTAATTGTTCAAAGCAAATTAATGTTTGGGGGGAACCATTTGTCTTCTTCTTTTGAACATCATCTTAAGAAGGTTCTATCTAAGTTGTCATTCATTTTCCATTCCTTTTTATTTAGATTACACACCTTAGGTACATGTAGTACCCAGGTGCTCTGGATATGCTAGACAACAATGACGATAGAGTTATCTGTGATGTGCATATGAAGTACATCAGGGTAAAAATAGTTTCAAATTCAAGGGGTGGGACATCTGTGCCAAGATTAATGCAGCAATTATCATAAAATGCTGTTTGGTTGTGAGGTTATTTATGGGGCACTTAGAGCCTAGGGCTTGCCGATCAGAAGGTTGGTGGTTCAAATCCCCATGATGGGGTGAGCTCCTGTTGTTCGGTCCCAGCTCTTGTCCACCTAGCAGTTCGAAAGCACACCAGGGTACAAGTAGATAAATAGGTACCGCTCCAGCAGGAAGGTAAACGGCGTTTCCGTGCACTGTTCTGGTTCGCCAGAAGCGGCTTAGTCACGCTGGCCACATGACCCAGAAGCTGTCTGCAGACAAACACCGGCTCCCTCAGCCTATAGAGCAAGATGAGCGCTGCAACCCCAGAGCGACTGGACCTAACGGTCAGGGAGTACCTTTACCTTTTTACCTTTAGTAAATGACTATCCCTTCTTGCTGCCCATTTCTAGCTTCATTGTACATGGGTGGCCTAGCAGTCCCTGGCAAGATGTTTCCACAGCTGAGGTCTGTGATCTGCCACTTTGCGCATTACACTGGCCCCATGGATGCTGATGGAGGAGTGACTCCTACAGCTGCAAAAATCTCACCAACTGTAAAGTGTGAATTTGCCCTCTCTGAGTTAATAGTATCATCACTTGTCTATACCAGCTGCCTAAAATATCGATCGTTTGAATTTTTAGAAATGTTCCCTAGGCTAATGATAGTGTATAAGAATTTATAGCACCTTAAGGATAGGACAGCACAAGAATAATTGTTTAAGAATCTCCTTTCTGAAATTGGATTTATTGGACTGTTGTATAAACCACTGGCTTTTATTTCCAGAATGATTTTTTAGAGTACAGGTTATTACAATATTATGTGCAAGTTGAAAATCGGTCTAGAGTAGACAGTAAGAAAACAAAATAAACGTACTAATTACTTCCTATCGGTAATGCAAAATCTGTTGAAAGACCAATTCCCATCAGTGCCTATCAGTTTCAGAAGTTGACGCTGCTTGACTTCTTTTTACAAAAAGCTTATATACAGGATGTTTATTATACACTTCTGGTTTCGCAGAAAGGTGCCTTGTTCTTGTATCACTTTAAATCACAGATGAAGTAAGGTGAATGCACAGCATGCTGGTGTATGATGCTGAAATCATGGGCGCTTGGTTCTTCCTTCATTCCTGCTGCTCCTGAACTGCTGGGAGCTAAGCTCTGATATGGCTGGAGCTGAACATTTGAAGATTCTGGACATATAAGAGAAAGTTATTCATGCAGCACACAATTAAACTATTGCACTAGCTCCCACAGGAGAGAGTGATGGCCACCAACTTGGATGGCTTTATGGCTACTAGCTTCAATGGCCATGTTCCACTTCCTTTAACTGCGGTTTAAAGTGACATGCAAATGAGAGCATTAAAAAAGACTACCTGCTGTAATGTGCGCAGCCTACTATGGGCTTTCGAGGAAGAACGCAGGATGGAATAATAATGTTAAATGATGATAATATATATTAACAATTTCTTATTTCAGATTTAACAAGTCAAGTAGAGACAATTGAGCACAAGTTCCAGAAAGCAGCTGCCGAAATCAGCCATTATAAAGAACTATTCGTGTAAGACACTTAATTTTATTCATATCAGGTATAAATTTTATTCATAACAGGTATCGTTTTTTTCTGCCTGATTCCCCTGTAATTATGTGCTAAAATGTAAGAGATAATGAATACTAGGTTAGTTTACTGAAGTCTGCTAAGGACTGAGAGTAGTGTTGATTTTTATTTTCAAAATATATAAGACATGGAACATATTGTTTCATGCAGCCTCAGTCTCCTTTCACACCACCCCAATCTCTGAGTGGTGCAAGATTCCAGGGGTTCCAGGCACTTACCTAGGCTTCATGTTTCCTTTCAGAATGAGGCTGCGGTGTCTTTAAGATACAGGGTTTATTTACACATATATACAACCTGAGCCTACAATGGAGGGGTTCGTAGCATTAGCACCTCATGAGGGTCTTGTTTCTCCCATAGTCACAGCCTTGGGTTCAAACAGACACCATTTCTCTCTCTCCCTGCCCCCAGCTTGCTGCTTTCCTTCTCAGTGACATCACTCCTAACACTAACTTCTCTAACCTAAGCTACGGCTTTATCTCTTAATAGCCCATCACCTCACAGCAAACTAGCCTGGCTTAATTAACTTTTAACACTTACTGGCTTAATTAACTTTTAACACTTACTGATTCCAGGGGATTAGAAGTGTCAAGCACACAGCTTAGCACCCCAAGCCTTAATTAAATCTTAACATCTACTGGACCCAGGAATTTAGGGGAGTCTGGGACCCACAAACTCATAACACTATTTTATTACCTTTGTGGTGCCTTATTACGTTGTAGGTTGTTGTCCTCTTCTGATCCCATGAAGCAACCTATAGACATCTTAGTGATCAACTTGTTCCAAGGAGAGCTGGAAATGAAATGAACCCTTTTGATCTCCTATGTTTCCTCTTCTTTTGGAGAGCAATAGTCTTTTAAAGAGACAGACACTTCTCTTATTGTGCTCCTGGATTTTCCACTCGGTGCACTCCCTGCACCATTGTACTGTACTCAGTTCCTCAGGCCTGGAAAAAAGTCAATCATTGTATCATTTTACTGTTGTTAGCCGCTCTGAGCCCAGCTTTGGTTGGGGAGGGTGGGATAGAAATAAATTATTACTATTATTATTATTATTATTATTATTATTATTATTATTAGTTTCCCGGCTGTGGTCCTGTGGGTCTTGGTGCTGCCTGCCAGTCTTGGCTTCAGTGGACTCCTGAACACCAGCATCATGCTTAGGGCCAGAAACCCAGTCTTCCTCCTCTGCTGGTG
Organism: Podarcis liolepis; assembly: GCF_965112155.1. Classification (NCBI taxonomy): domain Eukaryota; kingdom Metazoa; phylum Chordata; class Lepidosauria; order Squamata; family Lacertidae; genus Podarcis; species Podarcis liolepis. Next base: position 81,973,722 of record NC_139556.1, read on the forward strand.
ACCCTGTAACTTCCAACTCAATATCCTTGCCACTGCTAGATTTGGGGATCAAGAGAGTTAACGAGGTTATATGCATAGTGTATTTTTGAATGAGTAGAGAACTTAGAAAAACAATTCAGGAGATACTGGGAATCTTTTACACTGCAAGGAAATTGAACGTAGCAGCCCTGCTGGATCGAACCAAAGGTCCACTGCCTCCAAACATGGAACTCCATAGTAGTTATCATGCTCAATAGCCATTGGTTGGCCACTTTAAGGCTCCTGACTCTGCAGTGGCAGCTACGTCTCTACCTGCCCCACACCTGAAGGCACATATTATGTCACATGTGAGTCAGGCTGATGTGATTTGTGGGAAGTGACCAGTATGGACAAAAGCCCATTTTTGTTTCAGATTTTGAGTTCATGGCATCTGGCACTGCAGTGATAAGGAACAGTGGCACACAACCTTCTCACTCCTCCAACGTACAATTTCCAGCAGCAAAGAGGTGGTGGTGGTGAGACCCATTTGTACAAAGTGAATGCAAGAGCCACAAAGAAAACAGGAAATCCTGCCAAGTCAGAGTGTAGAGCTCGTAAAAGGAACACGCGAGGCTGAGAACTGAGTGAAAAACACCTGCACACACCCAAAGTCAAGGCAGATGCTTATATAAGAGATGCAGAAAAGCCTGCCGCAAAATATGGGCGGAGAATGCACTGTGAGCGAGTGGCTGCTTGGCTTGTTCAGACCGCAACACAGTTCTGTACGAAGAAGCCCAAACACTTGCCCCACAAGAGGGAGGCCTGCCACTGAGCATGTGGAAATGATATAGCCGGTATAAACAAACTTTAGTGGAAGAAGCATTCTTGGCAAGAATGGTGAAAAGTTCATTACCCATAATAGCAAGTTTCAGCTCCCTGCAACCCCTGCTTGTGAAGGCCAGAGAATCCTCACAAGAAGGACAAATTGTCAGATCCCTTTTTACATCACTGGATGGGCTATGCACACAAGCCTAGGTCTTATAAGATCTACCTGTACCAAGTCAGACTATTGGTCTTTGCTTCATCTGCATCAACGCTATTGACACCTACTAGTAGTAGCTTTTAAGGTTTCAGAAAGGAGATTTCCCAGCCCATCCAGGAAATGTCTGGGGTTCAAATTTGGACCTTTTGCATGGAAAACATAGCATGTGCTCTCCCACTATCATACAGTTCCCGGCATTCATTAGATACAGTCATGATTAGTAATTTGTCGTTTAGTCGTGTCCGACTCTTTGTGACCCCATGGACCAGAGCACACCATGCACGCCTGTCTTCCACTGCCTCCCGCATGCTGGTAGCTTCGAGAACACTGTCCGACCATCTCGTCCTCTGTCGTCCCCTTCTCCTTGTGCCCTCAATCTTTCCCAACATCAGGGTCTTTTCCAGGGAGTCTTCTCTTCTCATGAGGTGGCCAAAGTACTGGAGCCTCAGCTTCAGGATCTGTCCTTCCAGTGAGCACTCAGGGATGATTTCCTTCAGAATGGGTAGGTTTGATCTTCTTGCAGTCCATGGGACTCTCAAGAGTCTCATCCAGCACCATAATTCAAAAGCATCAATTCTGATTAGTAATATTTGACCTTAATACTTTTTTCCTTGCTATATCAAAAGTGGACTTTTAACCATAACAAATTCAGGAGTGAAATTCCTTTTTATATTTGTGGTACATTTTACATTCAGAGGTAGTGTACATGGATTGTTATTTCAAAAGACATCAGTCAGTATTCTTTTCAATAGGCTGTCCTTTCTTGAAATATATGTACAGTTTCTTTATGACAAGTAGGTTCTTGCATTCACATATTTTTTGGGGGGTGGGGGTGGAAAATCAAATCTACAAATACCCTGTTGCTAAGCGGTCCAAATATTTTAACAGTAATTGAAATGAAAAACACAGTGATTGCATATACATAAATATACCATAATGAGTTTCCATAATGAGTCTGGATCTAATTTAGCGAAGTAGTATATTCTATTTCAGTTTAAGTATAAATATAAAGATTAACTAGAGTTATTAATAGGTGAAGTAATGTTATAATGATGAGAAATTTCTCCAAGTTTCCAGCTTTAGCGGGGTTTGAATTGTTATGCTGCTTGCCTGTTTTCATTCCTGACTTACTGAAAAACCAGCACCACAAATTCAGTGTTTGGTGGTTGCTACAGTAAATGATCACATACTAGGTTTAAATTACATTGAGAACATACACTGCCCGCATTTAAAGTGTCAGGCAGCACATCACTCATTTGTAATACATGCCTGTCAACTTTTCCCCCAATCTGAAGGCTTTCCCCGCAATCTGAAGTCCCAATCTTCCGTGTTGTTTCACCTATAATTACCGTAAGAAAAGACAAGAAAATTAAGGATAGATTCATATATTCCTAAATATGTGCCTAATTTATATTTCAGAACTGAGCACTGGAATAACATTCTGGCTGACCTTAACCAGGAGACTACCAGTGCATCCGTTTCTGTGTGTGTGTGTGCCTGCCTTCTTCTGTGGTGCTCTCATAGTATTCTCTACTCCTGCATCAAATATTGGTGGTGTTGAGTCTGGCATCATATGACACATTTTGTTGTTGTTTAGTCGTTTAGTCGTGTCTGACTCTTCGTGACTCCATGGACCAGAGCACGCCAGGCACTCCTGTCTTCCACTGCCTCCCGCAGTTTGGTCAAAATGACACATTTAGCCTCTTGCAATTGCTACTTGACTCTATTTAGCCAGGGACCAGGAGCAGGCTTTGAGCATTCTTTCTCCCTTGCTCCCTACTTCCATCTAGTTTCCTCCAGGTGAGAGGGAAGTATTGTGCTCCAATAGATGCAGCCTTGCATGATGCAGTCACCAGCTTTCTCCTGCTCTGAGAAGAGCTGAGGAGGAAGTGTGCAGTGTGAGCTAGTGGCGGCTGGTGATGTGAGGCAAAGTGTAAAAATGAGCTTCTGAGTGGTACCAAAGGGAAGGCAGCCCCGCAGTCTTGTGGTGGTGATTGTGTGACATTTGTAGAAGCAAGATGGTTCAGTCAGAACTAGCCATCAGGCAGATTCAGTGACTGACCAGCAGTGCTCAGTGTGGGCTGCTGACACCATGAACCATCTGCCACAGCAGGAGTGAGCCTGTTGAGCTGGGCTTTAGGACCCACCCAGCGGCTGGTGATGTAGACTGGAAAATGGTACTTGGCTGGTAGTGGTGTTAGTTCAAGATCCCCTCCCCACCCCTGTCTAACCCAGGGCAGATTCTCAGGAGCCGAGGAATGAATGAGTAGGCTCATCGATTTCTTTAAAACAACAACAACAACAAACCAGTCCATGTTAAACCCACAAAAACATTTTAAACAACAATATCATTTTTTTTCTCAATAGGAAAAGGCCTTTCACAGTTCAAACCAAAAACCACAGTAAATATTTAAAGCAGTTAATTTTCTGATCTGAATAAAGAAGTGCATGTGCAACCAGCCCTGGCAAATGTGGAAGAAACAGCAGTTGTTCTATGTCAGACCCAGTGATGGTTAACAAAGAGATAACTAAGCAATGTGTCCATGCTCTGTGTGCACAGAATCAGGAACATGTTGGAGGGACTTTCTCCGTCTAGTAGGTGTCAGTTAGTATCACTCCTCAGCAGACATTTCCAGCAAGAATGATCACCCAGGGGCCTGGCTCCATTTGGGCGGCATACTTGCCGAGTACGATAAGAAATATCCCTTTTCCTCCTCCTTCATTTTCCAAAGCTCATCTTCCATTCATGCCTTTTGATTTCCATCTGCAAGATAGAACAGAAAGTTTCATTTTACAGAACTTCCATAGAAGAGAGCAAAAACTGAAAGCAATTGTCTGTATTTTGAAATTGCAGCTCAATCATGGGGTGAGAATGCCCAGTTCCTTTTGTTACTTCATCAGCGGCGCTACAGAAACACTTTTCCTCTGAAGTGTTGTGTAGTTATTCAGTAAATAGTCATTTAAGCAAGCCATCCATGTAAAGACATTTTGGATCGCACTGATAGCGGCTCTGTAACAAGAACAACCAGGCCAGGATTAAACAAAGCAAGGAAGGAAGTGAGTTGGTGCCAGCAGGGGGTCGATATCTTGACGCATGCCCTGGGGTGGGGGCTACAAAATGCCCCTGAGGCTACAGGAACAATTGGAGAGTAAGGGAATTGGGAGGTCTGGTGGTCTTGTCAGCAGAAGAGTCAAACAAATTTCTCCTGTCTGCTCAAATGAATCTCACTGAACCTGGATCACTAGGGCAAACAGGAGATCAAGGAAACGTCTGGTGAGAAGATAAATCCTTGGAGTTTCTATGTAGGCAGGGACTCAGGTGCCTGGAGATGGATGGATCAGCAGGCACACAGCTTCTGAGGCTGTGGGGATGGGGCAGGCCTCCTAAATCTTTCACACTAGAACCCTTGGTATATTGATTAAACCTTACCACATAAGTGCTTTGTTTCTTTACTTGTTTGTCATATACTTCCAGTTGATGTGCCTAGCAGAGGCCCTTTTCATCTATGGTAAGGTGTGTGAATAGCAAGGAAGGGCTTTCATTTACCTAATGTGGACGGTTCAACAGTGGCATGGTCTTCCTTGGGAGGTTGTGGACTCTCCTTCCTTGAAGGTTGCTAAGCAGAGCTTGGATGGCCATCTGTCATGGGATGCTTTAGCTGAGATTCCTGTATTGCAAGGGGCTGAGTACTTAGTGCAAAAAGTCTTTCCTATTCTAATTAATTGAAGAGGGTTCCGGAAGCTTCTCTATGTGAAAGAAACAAGCAGAAGGTTCATGATATTTGGGTTATTCCTTCAGAGAAGCTGAGTACAGCTGGCTTAAACTGTTTCTGTTATCTCTGTCAAGGTCATGCTGACAATAATAGTAAGGCCAGAAGGAGCCTAGGTTTCACTCTTTTCTATCTCTCTTTCCAACTGGTGTGGTTTTTTTTATATAGCGCGCTTAATGTTAAGGTTTAGTCTTACTATAAGTTATTGTAAGTTTAAGTCTGCTGCAACTGAATTTCTTATGAACAGTGCCAATCCTGAATGTATTGGATTTGTGACCATTATGTTCATTTGCCTTCAGTAGCAGTCAAGCTCTGCTGGATGAAATATTAATGGCCTCTGGTCTTATTTTGGGGGAATCCTGCAACGTGTTTTAAGTTTTTACTCTGCTAACTATACATTGATCTGCTCTGGTTCAATATTGAGTAGGATACATTACAGAACTAGATGAGCCTTGGGGTCCCTTCCAACTTGAATTCTATGATTCTAGGATCCTACGTACTTTATGCCCCTTCTCCTACTTTCCTCACTTTCCTCACAAGGATGATCAGTTGTGCAGCTTCGCAGGTTCATACAGAAAAAGTTCTATTCCCCCCACAAAATCTATATTCTCAGCTGGCCACCTGTACATATATATCACAAATGGCAACTTCAGTGACATCTGAAGCAACCAGGTTGCTTGGAAGAATGGCAACTTGCCCATGGCTAACAGCAGCAAGGTTCCTGAAATATTTATTCTACAAAAACAAGCCTCTCTCTCTCTCTCTCTCTCTTTGTGTGTGTGTGTGTGTGTGTGTGTTGTAGCAGCAGCAGCAGCAGTACCAGCACTGAGTTCACTGTTTTGACCTTATTCCAAAGTTTATCATGCATTATACTTCCTAGTTTTAGTTTTGGTACTCAGAATTAGGTCCTTTTAGTATATAATTAGCGGCATTCAGACTAAATTAGCATCTGTGGTGTCTATGTCATGGATTTACAGCTATAATCTTTGAATATTTGAATCATGTTGCCAAAGAATATCTATACATTTCAAAGGAATGCCTACTGGCAACATTAACACATAATGATATTAAGTCAAGACATCATTTTTCCATGCCACATGTAATGGCTGTAGAACTTTCTTTTGAACTGAATGCTTGAATTCAGCAATTACATAAATCATTGTGACAGCCTGTTCTAGAAATCATTGACTTGACAAATTTCAAAAGAAATTCTTTAGACTTAAAGGTCTTCTGACATTCTTCAGCAAATGTGTTTACTTTCATGTAGCAGTTATTTGACAATAATTAGGTATATGAATCATTGGACAGTTGTCTAATTATTTTTTTACTTCTGAAAGTAGAATAAAAGGAATGAATGAAAAGGCATTCAAAATTCTGCCTTCATTTTTTTTAAAGAAACACAAAGTTACAGAATATATGTAATTATGTACACTACATCAGCACCAAAGTAATTAATTTGACAACCAGTATCTTACATACAGCAATAAATAGTAACTACAATAAGCTGATACCTTCATTAGAGTCCAGCAGGCAAGAATGACTGCTTAACCCTTTTTTTGTACTGTTAATTATTCAAAATTGAGAAGAAAGCAACAGATACCTTCAGATAAGCAGAGAGTGCTGTTGCACGTACCATCTCAAACAAGGGTCAGGTGCCACAAATGTGATAGCAAGGTTCTACCTGATTCTTGTCTGAGTTGCTCTCAGTGCTGAGCCAAGTTTTTGAAAAGTATTGCTATACCATTTAGACATCAGTTCCTGCCTTTATCTGTCCCGACCCAGATCATGTTGCTGCCTGAAGCATGTCGTTTTTACCCTGTTGCCAAGTAGCAGGGTTGGCCCTGACCATTCGTAGACTACCATCCCCATTTGCTTCTTGGCTGAGCTTCCAGTTTGCCTCCAGATCCTGAGTTCTGACAGTACTGTGGGAAAACAGTGGGAGACTGGAAAGGTTTGAAGTCATAGCAAGTGTTTGAGGTTGGAAGAGTACGTCTTTATACTCCGAAGGCCCAACCTTAATCTGTAGAAGCCACACTTCTGGTACTGTTGTGTCTTACTTTCAACCTATATTTTAACAAAGCAGGATGAGGAAACGGTCAGTGAATGTGTTTGCACTATTTATCACAAACAGTAGATAAGAAAAAAAAGTTGAACTTTGGCATGGATGTGGAAAGGAAAAGGAAAAGTACAAAAACAAAAAAAATGTGGAAATAGATATTTTAAACAAAACCTATCTAATGCAGAGACTTCAAATGACTAAATATTATTATTATTATTATTATTATTATTATTATTATTATTATTATTATTATACCCCACCAATCTGGCTGGGTTTCCCCAGCCACTCTGGGTGGCTCATAATATATATCAGAACATACTAAAACATCAGGCATTCAAAACTTCCCAATAATGTATCCACAGCATGTTGTTGCTATTGTTGTTGTTGATATTTATATTTATACCCTGCCCATCTGGCTGGGTTATGAGTATGAAAAAAAACTCAACACAACACATGAGAGGTTTTAAATATTCTTTCATGGAGTTCTATGAGTACCTGGCATGCCAGACATGTTTCAGTTTGGTCAGCCTTAGTCAGTGGCGTGTACAGTGGTTCCTTATGCATGAGGTGAGCTGTTTCCAAATATTGGTTAATAGCAATACACAGCAGGCATTTGCCTTGTCCAAGTTATGCATTTCCTATTGGGCTTATGCTTGAAAGTGATGTAATGCTCCTGCAGTACGCCTGGATTTTTAGTTAATGAGACGTTTGTTAAGTACAAAATCTAAACAATAAATTAGTCAAAGTACAAGCCCCACATCTTTATACAAATGCAGTGTTTTCCGATGCCACAATGTGACTGCTCTCTCTTTCTGGATGATTGGATTAATCCTTGAGTCCTCATTCTGCCTTACCTGTCAGAAACGATGCCAGGTCTGGTATAGTTTTTTGTGACATCAAGTCACAAAAGTCAAGTATTAGTTATTCTGAGCCATCCTGATTTAAATCAGTCCAGGCAAAGAAGAGCTCTATGCAGACCCTTCACCCCACTCCCTAGCCTACCCGTATATTTTAAGGAAAGACAAGACTTGCGAGCAAAACAATCCAAAGGGACATGTCTTTTAAAACCTGGAAAAACTGCTGGAATTATAGGGAATGGACAATGTGGCATTGTACTACTGCATCAGAAAGAATTTGTCATCGAGAATTTGATGATGATGATGATGATGATAATCATCATCATCATCATCATCATCATCATCCTTTATTATTTATACCCCACCCATCTTTACCCACTTTCTACTTGCCCTTTATTTCAGATTCTCATTTCCTCATCCTTTTTTCAGCTCCTCCTAAGTGACATAGTACACTTCCTTTGTATGCTCATCTAACCTTTAGCCAAAAGGGTATCCGAAACAGGCCACAACCACGCAAAAAACATCAACTTCTATGATAAATATCTCTCCTGACTCTGTCCTAATACTTTTTCTGAATTTTTGGATATGGAGGAGAATTGCTCACAATTTTATTCAGGGTACCAATAATTTGGAGCATCAGCAAGGAAATGTAGTCACCACTAAAACGGAAGGGATGTGTGCATGTGTTAACAAATGCTCTTCAAAGTCATTCTTGTTGCAGATTTAAAAAAAAAACAGTTTTAATAATCCCCCATCTAAAGCTAAATAGTCAACGTAAGTATGTACTGAAACAAAATGCAGTTGCGGTTTGTTTTCAGAACACGAGAAGAGCTCGCCTGACTCAGACAGAAAACCTACTTGGTCCAGCATTTTCCTCCCACAAGCAGGGCAAAAGCGCAATAACACTCTCCTGTTTGTATTTTGCCAAAAGGTAAAATAAAACGTCTTATTGAGACCATTAACAAATAAAGGCTACTGTATGAGAAGGATTCTGTTGATTTTTTAAAGGCAAGTAGATTTATAATACTACATTTTATTTTCTAGAAAGAAGTCAAAAGAAGTTGAAGACTATCAAAGTGAACTCCAGAAACTGACATCTGAAATTGGAGCATCCACATCTCAGTATGAGTCAGAATTTATTACAACTGTATGCAGATGCTGCTCCGAAATGTGGAAAATCAAATTATTCTATTCACATGATGGTTTTACCGACATTTTTCATTTATCTTAGCTTTTCTCCTCTTTTGCTTTTTGCTGATTTTCTGTTTTTTATTCTCATATCTCCTCTTCTTCCCCAACCCTTTTATGATAACTCCCTTTCCCCTCATCAATTTCTGTAAAACGTTTACATTTTTAAGGCACAGAATTATTAATAACAAATGATGACAATAGTAATGTATCACGCTCTCTTTCTTGTGCTGTTTTATATATTTCATCGGTACACAGTCTGTTCACACTGGCGTAACTACACTGGTATAATGCAGAAGAGTTATTTGCATAGTGTTCGCATTTACTGTAAGGGCCATGTCAGAATACATTTTATATATGCTTACCGACTGCTTCGGTTATGACATGCGGTCTTTTTTTTTTTTTTTGCGTTTAGGTTTGCTAATACCCTGAAAGAGCGAGAAGAGTCTTTGCTTGCCTGCCAACAAGCATCTAGACGTTTACAGGAAGAAGTGATTGAGAAAGAGAGGAAAGAAGAGGAGCTAAAAAAACACACCAACCATTTGGAGAGCGAACTGGAAACGATTAAGAGTCTTCTCAAGCAGCGAGAGGAAGAAGTGGTAATGCTTAGGCAAGAAAGGTAATCAGAAATGACTTGCCATGCATAGCGTTACAGGACAGGATGTTCTGCCTAGATTTTCTTTCTGAGAATATCGTCGAACTGAAAGTCCCCTACAAGTTGACTCTTCACAGTCCTCCACACCCAAAATAAATCATTACAGAGCACAGCATATTAACTGTGCACTGAACTAATAATATTTTAAATAATAGGGGGGGGGGAAAATATTTTTAGGACAAGCCTATTCCCACTGAATGCAGAAAGGCTTAATCTCTAGTGGGTGTGTTTAGGATTTCAGCCTTAACTGCCTAGGATTAGAACAGAAATGCTGACCCCAATCTAAAAGAAATTAATCATGTTTAAATCCCATTTAAGTCACCAAGAGAATTTTGCAACAGCTAACAAACCCGGTTTGCAAGATGTGAACTGCCCTGAGATTTACCAATGAAGGGCGACATACACATTTAATATAAATAAATTAATTGGTTTCCAGTGGTGAATCATGACTAATTTCCTCTGGATTGGGTGCAGTAGATATAGTACTTAAAATGTCTCAGATGCTTCACATACTACCACCACCACTTAGCAGCAATCTGTGTGGAGGGAGAATTCACATCTTTACAAGTGTCCTGAGAGATAGCTCAATTGGTTGCGCATGAGACTTAATCTCACGACCGTGGGTTTGAACCCTGTGTTGACCGAAAGTTTCCTGCATCTCAGGAGGTTGGACTAGATGATCCTCGTGGTCCCATCCAACTCTACAATTCTATTAGTCTATTGTTCTATAAGTGGATGTTTCTTGGAAGGCCTGCACTGCCCCCTGCCTTCCACCAGCATCTGAAATTAAGGATGTGGGGCCCCAACTGCCTCGTTTGCTAGCTGCTCAGCAGCAGTGGCTATTTCCTGCCCTCCACAACCACCCTCCATGATCACTGCTGACATCTCTGGGAGATGATTCAGTAATATTGTCCGCATGTTCCTGATGGGGACCCAGTAGCTTCTCTCAAGCAACCTAGTGAGTTCAAGGCTAACTTGATGTTTGAATGATGCAGTAGTTCACATCAGACACAGGCATCACATCAGATCAGTTCTCAGCTACGACATATCTGTTTCAATGATGATATTCACGTATAACAATTATGTTCATCTCTTTTTATGTATCTATATATTTTTAAAAGCTTGTAAAATTGTTCCCTGCCTGTTTCTCTAAGCATGCTATCCTATGATCTTTCTGGTGCTTCTTCAAATAATGGTATCTTCAAATAATGCTTGCAATGGAATGGCATAAGAACATAAGGAGAGCCCTGCTAGATCAAACCAAAGAACCCACCCTGTTTAGCATCCTCTTCTCACACTGGCCAATGAGATGCCTATGGGAAGCTTAGAAGGGAGACATGAGGGCAAGAGCACTTTCTCCACTTGAGATTCCCAGCAAGTGATGAAGAACTTAACCACCAAGAGCTGTAGTCAATGCTAGTCCTACTCAGAGCAAACCCTTTGAAATGAATGAGCATGACCTTAATTTCATTAATTTCAATGGGTCTTCTCTGAGTAGGGCTAGCATTGGCTACAACCCCAGGGTTAGTAGCTAGGGATAGCCATGTCCTCCATTAATTTGTCTAATCCTGAATCTATTATCCTCAGTAGTGCAGCATCATTTATACAGCAGGTGTTTTCATTTTCATAAGAGTGCAAGCAAATATAATTGGCTAGTGAACACCTCATTTCTGCAGAACTCTCGTGGGATAACCTTTCCCCTCCCTGAGCTGCATGTTTTCAAGTTATTGCTCCCAATCTACAGTACTGTGGGGTGTGTGTGGATACAGTGGGGACATGCATGTAGAATTTGAACCACAGAGTTGAAAGCAACCTCAAAGGTCAACTATTCCAACCTCCTGCTAATGCAGGAATTGTGCCGCTATGACATCCATGATCGTTGACCATCCACCCTCTGCTTAAAACAAGGGTGGAGTTTCTCCAGCTCACAAGTCAATCCTGGCTCTCCAGTGGGTCCAGTTTGGTTTGCCATGCCATTTCCCCCAAGCAATAGCCACCTGACCATCAGCTGACATCATTGGCAATGTCAGCTGATAGGTCAAAGGACAGGATTTAATCATGCATTGGCTGCACTGCCCTTTTCCCAGCATAGAACAGGATTGTGCAGCCTTGGGAAGAGGATTTAATCACCTCTTGTCAGCTGATGAGTAGAGATTAAAGATCAAAGGTTGGGGGCTTAAAAAAGAAGGGTGGAGACTCACAAAGTCTTTTACAAACCACTTCCCACTTTTGAGAGGTGAGCAAATGGAATTTAGATGAGTGGGTGAAGCCACCCACTTGTCAAATTTGACCCCAAGTCAGATCCCAATAAACAATGTAGTCTTTGGAGCCAAAATGGCTTGCCACCCCTGGCTTAAAATCTCTAGCTAAGAAGAGTCCACCATCTTCTAAGGCAGACCCTTTCACTGAAGCTGAGATTGGTTTATTTCCTTCATGAAAAAATACCCATGGAGCATCTGTGTGGATTTTGCAAAGCTTTCGACATAGTTCTCTGCATGCATTCTTCAGAGGGAAACCATTAACAGTGAAATTGGCCCATAGTGGTGGTGTTTAATTTAACTACATTACCTAAGATGTGAATTCTGCAGACTGATTCAACATCTACTGACAATGGGTTTTGGATAGGCTCTTAAAGGTTCTTTAATCCAGTGTTTCCCAACCACTGTTCCGCGGCACACTAGTGTGCCGCGAGATGTTGCCTGGTGTGCCATGGGAAAAATTAAAAAGATTTTTGTTTTTTGTAAAAGTCAAATTAGGTCCTAATCTATCCCTCGAGCGCCCCTTGTCCGTTATTGTGACGCATGAAGCGTGTTCCCGCCCACTCCCCGCCCTCCCTTGCTTCTCTCTCTCTCTCTGTGGCGCTCTCCGCCGCTTCCTGCTGGGCATGCGCAGCTCGCCTCGCGCTTCCGTTCCGGCCCCTCCTTCCCCCGACTACCCCGCCGCTCCGTTCCTTTCTCTTTCTCGCGTGTCAGAGAGCGGCGGCGTGAGCGCGGCGGTTCCCTCAGGGCTGACGGAGGGCTCGAGGAGGAGGAGGCAGGACGTGGAGGCGGAGAAAGCGGCGGCGGCCACCCCCCACCTCCGGCTCCAGGCCCGTGTAGAAAGCTGAGGGGGAGAGATAGATAGAGGTGGGCGGCGGCGGCGGCGACCACGACCAACCGCCACAGTAGTTGTAGCGGCGGCGGCGAGCAGGGACTCCCGCTCTCTCTCCGTCGTGTCTCTCTCTCTCTCTCCCGGGCCCGTCCGTTGAGTCTCCCGCGCGCCTCGGCTACAAGATGAGCATTGAGATCCCGCCGGGTCTGACTGAGCTGCTGCAGGGCTACACGGTGGAGGTGCTGCGGCACTGGCCGCCGGACCTGCTGGCCTTCGCCGCCGAGTACTTCGCCAAGCCGCGCTCTCCTTCCTGCCTCGCTTTGCTGCCTCCTCCCCCCCACCCCCAAAGCTTGGAGGTTCCCCGGCGCCGAGCCGCAGGTTTCACCCCCTTCTCACACCTGTTCGCGCTCCTTGCACGGAATGGGGCGGATGGGGAGGAACGGGGCTCGCCGCTGCCTCCGCTCGCCCTCCCCCCCTCCGCCGGTGGTCCCGCGATTCTTGGCTTTTTGGCGGTTGGCACAGAAGGAAGGCAAGGGGGAGGGGAAAAAATTGAAACTTACACTTTCGTGCGTCCCTCCCTGCGTGACGCTGCGCGCTGACGTCACGGGGCTGTAATGGTGGTGTGCCTCGAGATTTTTTTCATGAAACAAGTGTGCCTTTGCCCAAAAAAGGTTGGGAAACACTGCTTTAATCCAAGCTCCCCCATAGCTGCCCTGTACTGAGTCAGACCATTGGTCCATCTAGCTCAGTACTGCCAACACTGACTGGCAGTGGCTCTCTAGGGTTTCAGACAGTGAGTCTCTCCCAGCTCTACCTGGAGATGCTGGGGATTGAACCTGGGACCTTCTGCATGATTTATAAAATTTTCAAACTGTGTCCCAGTGAAATACTGTAACATTACCAATTTATTCAATACAGTAGCCCCAGTAATACCATGTTTCTGCTCTGTAAAGGGCCCCTAAGTGGAAACACAACGTGGATTACATTAGACATGGAGTGGGGTTGAAATCTGGCCAAGACAAGATGTCTAGAGATATGTGAGCTGATCTCCCATTGTTTCTTAAAGTTTAAAAGCAGCAGTGAGGAGGGGAGGATTTCAGCCTGGAACTGCAGTGCTGGGGAAGTGGGGCATAACCCTTCTTCTGTGTCATGTTCCCAATCTATGTTGGGCAGCCCATTTGCTTCCTAGGGATAATATTCAGCTACTTGTGTGGGATATGCATTTTTTTCTCTCCTGTGGGGCAAATACCTTGGGTAGGGGGGACAAGAATGGTGCAGAGAAGAGGATTAACCCCTTCTCTCAGTGTCAGGGCCCCAATCTAATAGTGCTGTTTTAAAACCACCACAATGTCTTATCACCTAGTTTGACCCTTAGTCTTTCTCTTCCAAATACATGGTCTGTCAAGAGGCCCAACAAACTGTGGATTCCGTAGCCCATCAGTCACTGAGCAGATGTCATTTTGTAGCCTTTCCAAATGGTGCCTGCATTCTGTTGGAACATGTAGCCCCACTTAATTCACACAGCTCAATGGAAGTTGAGCAAGTGGGAGTTTCATGTATGTATAAATCCCACCACCGGGTGACTAATAATGTCACCGCATAGAAATTAAAGTTGCAGGTGAAACTTTGAATGAATGGGCTCTTGCTTCTTTCAGAACAGTGCAGTAGTAACGGAAATTAGGAGTCCAGCAAGTTCTTGCTTCACAGGAGAAGCTGCACTTGCTAAACTTCTCCACAGCAGACCTTCATAAGCTAGCAAACATTTATTTGTATAGTTAATTGAATAAAGTTTCACTGGCTGGGACAGAAATGCTAGGAGTGTTCTTTCTCCCTGCAACGTTCATTTTCCCATCTATATATGTTGAAAGTACTCCTTCTGACAAAGAGGCATTTAACAGGAACAGATTGGAGTAGATTGCCATCCAGATCTATCAGCAATCACAACATACCCACCTCTGCCCTGTGGCACCAACCAAGGGCTCTGATACATTCACAGTTCTTCATGTAAGCAAAAGCTGGTGCTTTCTCTTAACAGTGCAAAAATTCACAGACCTTCTTGCACAGAGCTCTGTGTACTCAGAGGAACCCTGCAGAGCATCTATTGGGCATCATTTCAAGCAATGAGATTTTAATTAGAACAAGTGTTCCCAGCCCTTGCCAGCTTCCTTTAAATCAAGGAAAATCTTTTCCAGGGCAACACACCCAGAATACTCTGCAGGTCACAGAGTGATCTCACTTTTAAATCTGGGGATCAGCTGGCTATCAGAATCATTTCCTTCTTCCCAAGCAAGAAGCTGCTTTTCTGGGAGATAGTTGAGTGGAGTATAAATTGTACCCATACCACCACCAGCTCCCATCTAATTGGGGCTGAGCATGTTAGGACTTGCTTTGACCTCTGTGCCCAAAGAGGACTGGGAAGAATGATGAGAGCCTTGAAATCAGGGCTGAGGCCTTTGCATGTGGCCCACGAGGCTGTTTTTGTGAAGCCATGCCCACCTTGCCTACATCTGATGCCACACGTGTCAATATTTATCCAGTCATATGAACTGAAAATTATTTCAGGCACAGAGAAGTATTTTACATCAATGTATTCACAAGATTGCACATCAGTAATATTACAAATACAGTGCGGTACATGAGAGAGTTGGAGTCAACTACATCAATATTTTTAATTATAATGTGAAGCATACACGGGCTCTGACTAGATTTCTGAGCCCATTGCAGTAATAGCAACCAAAATTAATTCGAAAGAGAGAGCATGTGTTGTAGTTGAATGGTGAGAGGGAAGGTAAATCTCATAAGCTAGAGCTGGTTTCCCCCACTCTTTCCATAGAAACTCTGGTGTTCATGGATATTTGTCATATTTAGGGAGTCTCTGCTGATTTCCCATCGGAGCAGAATGGAGCAACTGCAGGAAACATTGAGGCAGAAGGTGCTGAAGGAAAAGAACTGGCAGGAAAAGGTAATACTGGATTTCCAGTGTCACGTTTATTTGTTTTCTCCAACTTCAGTCAGTTGTCAGGCAAATGTGCCCGACACTCATTTCCTAACAGCTTCTGTTCAGCTACACTTTCATATTTTTTCATCCAAAATTAAGGTTACTGTACAAAAAAATACTGATTTATTTATTTAAAATGTTTATTCCAACATACAACTCCACAGAAACACAGGGCAGCGTATGGCATTTTAAAAAACATGGTGAGTGTAAAAGCTGGAGAGGCAGGGTTTAGCATTCCTGCTTAAAGACCCAATGCTATAAAACACATGACTCCATATATTCAGCCATTATGTGACCAGGGAGCACACTTCCACTGCCATTTTGTGTGTTCATCACCGTATTTGACGCAAAAGGCAACATTTGTCTGGGAAGGTGAGCTAGGATCCCTCAGCTGAGACAAAACATGTCTCAGACCCTCTGTATCAGCCTTTGCCAGCCTGGTGCCCTCAGGTGTGGTGGGGGTTGTAGTCAAAAAAATATGCAGGGCAACAGGCAAATGCAGCTCTATACACTAGCGTGGGACCTCCTGAAAATATTAGTGTCCAACTTTCCTCCAGTTCCTAATCTAATACAAGCAGAACTGTGTCACCTATTGACTGGCTATGGAAACGGCTGACAATTTGTTTGTTTGTTTAAGGTATTTATATATTGCTTAATTGCTGAAGTACAGTGGTGCCTCGCAAGACGAAATTAATTCGTTCCGCGAGTTTTGTCGTCTTGCGATTTTTTTCGTCTTGCAAAGCACGGTGTCGGGAAAGTTTTGGAAAAGCTTCAAAAATCACCAAAGTCTTTAAAAACCTCAAAAAAGGCTACCACACCGCGTTCTATGAGTTGCTCCTCGAAGTCAAGTCGCAACTGTATTAACGGTGTTAAGAAAAAGGAAACAAACTTGCAAGATGTTTCCGTCTTGCAAAGCAAGCCCATAGGGGAAATCGTCTTGCGAAGCAGCTCAAAAAACAAAAAACCCTTTCATCTAGCGAGTTTTTTGTCTTGTGAGGCATTCGTCTTGCGAGGTACCACTGTATCGAAATGGCGAGTTTCCTTTTGAACTCTTTCTCACGGTGAAGAATCTGCTGTTGGTCTCCTCCACTTCTTGCAAACCACACTGCTTGTTCATGCAATAAACCTCAGACATGTTGATATGCTGCTTTTTAAAACCCTCTTTGAGCAGTTCACACATGCGTCACTTGGTTACTTGCAGCTGAATGTGTGAACTTCACTGAAGGCTGTTGGGGTTTTTTGCAGGTTCTTTTTGTGGTGCCTCGTTTTCATGATTATAACAAACATATAATGGCTCATCTACAGACTTGATTATGTGAATAAGTTCCATATTAGACAGCTGTTCTCTGCCTTCTATTCAGGTGTCTGGGCTGAGGGATCTGCAATCTTTTGTTTCAAACAACTTCCTCAAAAGTCTACTTATGTTCTTTACTCATGATTGGTCATTAAACCCCAAGCATTCAATGCCAGGCTCTTAATGTTCACATCTTTTATCCCAGTAGGCACAGATTATACACATTCATCATCATTTTAGGCTTTTATTAATAAATATATCAAGCTGTCCTAAACAACTTAATTTCTCACATATAGGATATAATTTTAGCATGAGGTCACTCTGTTTGCACCATCAGAATTTGTTGTGCAGCTTGACATTTAAAATGGATAAAGAACTAAGAGAAATAAGAGACAGCACTTAGATTTGCTAACCAGTATTAAAATGTGCTGAATGTCAAGTGTTCTGAAAATGCTCTCATCAGACCAAAGAGATGTTGCTGTATTTTTCTTGGGTCATTGTGCCATTACATAGGCATAATGTGTTCCCTTTATTTTTTTAAAAAAATCAATCCACATGTTTTGTTGAATGGGAAAAAATCTCTTTTAAAATTAAGTTGCTTCAAGTGGTGTTTTGGCATTTAATGCACGGAGTTATAAAAATGCTCTGCAAGTAGAAGAAATCAATTGTTGCTATGCAACTTGTACAAGATAATTGAGAAATGTCTTTCAGAAACCTCATTATTATGGTTATTAGTTCCCCTGATTTCAGGTGTTTGCTAAATGGGAAACATTTTCATCCTGAGAGTAGTTTCCAGTGATGTGTCAATACTGCCAGTCAACTTTCATTTCAGACCCCCGTTAGTAATGTTTAAGTGTACTTCAGCCACTTCCCTGACCTGCACATGCAACATATAATAAACACTTGTGCTGCACTTCAGCAGTGATGAGGTCCACTTCTTTACCAGCACAGAGGTGATGTCCTGATAGGAAAAACACAATTATTCTGATTTGTAAGCAGAAGTATACACAGAATGGGTGCTGCCCACACATTTCACAGGGTTAAAAAGCCCGAACTGGGAGCTGAGGCTGTTCTCCCCTCTTTCCCCAAAGAGATGTCCAGCAGTACTCAATCTGACTGGGATTGGGGTTCTTTCTAGGTTGGGCATCAGCCCAGCAAAATGAGCATAGCAGACGGCAAGGGCACATTTAAAAGGCATCAGCCCTGCCTGCCAATGAACTATTGAAGGTGCATTTAAAGACTCCTGATAGTCCTTTGCTGCCATGTTCCTTTTCACCTGTGTCTTCAACATGCCCCACATTTGACATTATAGCAAGTGTGGGGAACATGGGTATGGCTTGCACCAAACTGCCTTGTGGGCCAAATCCGTACAGCTGCCAGGTTGAAAGGCTGGAGCTCCCCCACTGCTTGTCTGTGCCAAAAAATGTTGACATTTCTCGTAAATCTTCATGAAATTCTCATAATGAGAGCTTGAGAGTGCGCCAAGGTGTGAATCTCTGATTAGAAAGCTGCAATAACGAGATCATCCTTTTGTGTGGGCTCCAGTCATTCTGCTAATTTGCCTTTGAGATATAATCGAAATAATGCTTTTCAGAGCAAGCAAAAGTTCTGGGTGTGCTCTCACTTCCTTGAGCAATGAGAAATTCCTGAGGTTACGTTACAGAGCTTAGGTTCTGTTGGGAGAGAGGGGCAAAGAATAGTGGAGACTATTTTCACCTATGCAAATGGAAGCAAAGAGACGTGTTTAACAGTTTTTAAGATTTCCAGAAAGAGCCCGTACTTCACCTTCCACAGACAAATGTCCCACCATTCCCTCTCCCCAAATTCATTCTTCAGACTGGCTTCAAGCTGTTTCTTTGCATTGCCTTCTAGCTTTAAGAGGTGTTGCATTTTGGAGGTGAGAGTCATCGGGGAACAAATCCCTGAACCCATTTAGGCAACTCTTTAGGCAAAATCACTGTGTTAATCATTCACTCTTAGCAATACAACCCATATTCAGATCATTCAAAACAATATGTTGGCATGCACTTAAGTTCTATTGAAAACAATTGGAATGGAGCTTAGACTGCAGTCCTATGTACACTAACTGGAATTGAGCATCATCAAGCAGGGAGGTACTTGTTTCCAAGTAAACATGCATAAGATTAGCTGGCTGTGTGAAGTTTAGAGACCAGTGGTGCATTAGGCACTTCAGATGGCAACAACAGCTATCTGTATCGGTGTGTATTCATACAATATTGCTGATAGCTTTTATATTTCTCTGTGATTAGCATTATATATATATTATGGTTTTGCATGCTTTGTATATTTCATACTAATGAAAATTTATAGATATAAATAGATACATACAGGCTGTTCATCTTGATTAACAGAATTTTTTACCACCACCTTTTTCTGAATTGGGTGCCCGTACATTCAATGTAAAACAAGACACGAGTTGAACAGATACTTACTGACACCCAGGTTTTTCGCTTTCTAGATCAAAGCTGATAGAGCAAAGGAACAAGCTCATCACAAAGAGGAGATTCTCAGCCTCAAAGAGGAAGCCAGAATGGAACTAGAAATTGAGAAACAAAAGCATCAGGAATTGATTGCAAAATATCAGAAAGATCACGACGACCAGCTACACCTTAAGGTTTTAGCAACTAAAAATAAACTGCTTTGGGATTTTGACAAATGCACCGGGCAGGGGGGAATTCACTTAATTTCATCATGTAGATCACATGATACCATGGGGTAGTTGGACACAGTCAGGGTGTTAGACACAGACAGAGTCACAGTCTAGGTTTTGAAGATTTGGAGCTGACATCAATAAACAATCCCAGAATCAATAGTTATTGTTGACATGGGCAAGCAGCAAAAGAGTGTTTTAGTTACAGCATGTTGCTCAAACTGGACTTGTTTATACAGTCAAGACGCCCAGATTGTCATTTCTGAGTTGTAATCCTGTCTACAAAATTTGAGGAATCCCTGGGAGTTTCAGGCACACCCCTTTGCGACTCCCTTCGGACTTTTACAGATCACAATGTTCTTCTGTGTGACTGTGAAATCCATCAATCAGAGGCAGCAGCTCTGCTGTTAAACACATTTATCCCACTTCAGAAAAGAAATGAGTCAGGAACCCTCTTTCCATTCATTTTACTTCTTGAGCTCTGGCCCTTGAGGCTGATACTTCAAAGAGTCCAAAGTGACTTCCATGGTTGCTGTCCCAGGAAAACTGATCATGTAAACAGGGTAATTCTCACATGTCTATGTGCTTGAAGTAAATTCTGATTAAAAACTGATCATGTAAACAGGGTAATTCTCACATGTCTATGTGCTTGAAGTAAATTCTGATTATCAAATGATAAAAGAATGTGCAATCAATCTACTGCAGTGTTAACATCTTGGTATAAGACCAAAATCCCTAACCCAATTTTTATTTTATTGCTCTGGCTTCTCCTGTTTTGAAAATGCATAAAGATCATATTTGGGGCCAGGAAGGGGAAAGTGATCAAAGTTCAATAGAGGAGAATATGCAGAAAGTTCTAGGTTCCATCTCCAATAGCGCTGGACCCAAGTATCTTCCCAGTAATTTTTGTAAGTTTTGGAGAGGGAATGAACTCTCCCCCTAATCCAGTTGTCTGGAGGTGGGGGAAAGCAAATTCTTCACATTTTTGAGAGGAAGAAGTGTGTCTTACCTTTTGTATGCAAGGTGGCTAGGAGTTTCTTCCTTCTACACCCGCCACCCTCCAAAAAGGACATTTCCTCTTCAATGAAAGAGAAGCTGGGAAGAAGATAGGATTAGGGCACCATATATCCAGAATTTCCCAGTCATAGCCGGAATTCGCCCGTCAGAAATAGCGTCTGGGCGGAATTTGCAGAAATCGGTAAAAACGTCCAGGGAAACCTGAGCGTATATAGCAACTTTGCCAAAAAAAAACAACCCCAACCCTCAACAACTTTTGTGTCTGAATTTTCATTTTTTGAAATACATCAACCCCAAGTAAGACCGGAAAAGTAAAGGAAGCTGAGAAGGCATTGGCAGCCACCTCTGTAGAGGGGAACAGCCACCAACTTCTCTCACAGCCCCCGCCATGCCTTTGTGCAGCACTGCAGCTCACTTGGCAAGGATCACCTCAGAAATTCTGGATTTGAGAAGCAGGATCTGCTTTGCAGAGCTTGTCATTTGTTAAGATCAGACTGGCAGTCACTGGGAACAGGGCCTTTTCATTGGTTAGACTCCATTATGGAACTGCCTCCCTGAGAAAATCCAGCAGCTAACATCCTCACCTCACACAGAGTCTTCAGACATGTCACAAAGGCTTGTTTGTTTGTTTGTTCTGCAGGGCTTTCTATGAGCAAAACTTTCTATCTCAATGCTGACTTCTGGATACTTAAAACTTTTCTACTACATTATTTATGGATCTTTTTAGTTCTTTGCCGTTTGTTTTATTCGTTTATTGGAAAGCAAAGTAAATTAATGAATAAAATATATAACATAATAAATATTCCTTGTTCATTCATTTGTGATCTGTCCTTGATGTGGCGAAGTTTGCTCTCTCTCTTGTCCTGTTGCAGTAATACACTTACATAAAGAACAGGCATGCCCACACAGCTGTTTATCGTGGACTTGGATTTAAACAGATATTATATATGTATATAGTTTTAATTCTGTCATGGTTTAATTGTTTTTAATTATTATTTTCTATGTTTTTTGCAATACTTGTTTTTATCTTGAAGCCACCTTGAGTCCCATTAGGAAAAAGGCAAGGCAATAATAATAATAATAATAATAATAATAATAATGCATATTTTTGGCATCTTCCACAAAACATTATCCTCATCAAGATGCTGTCCCATGCCCCCACTTTAAACCAGATATGCCATTTTCCTTCTGCTTTTCCTTTCAACATCTAGTTTTTCCCCCTGAAAAGGTAAATCCTGATTAAATGGGAAAATAATACTTAATGGCATTTTAAGGAAGACAATATTGTGTGGGTCCACGGTGTAAAATGTGCAAGAATCAAGTCCACAATAAACTGGAAAAAACCCACCCCCTTTTAAAGAAAAGAAAGGCTACACATTTTATCTGAACTATTTTTAGCACTGCTGATTTATGAAGCGATGATTTCACATCTTTCTCCGTCATTCGAAACCTCACTTAACCCTATTGAAAATGTGTTTAACCAAAGGAGTGCCTTGCCATCACACCTTGCAAACCAATGGATGTCATTATTTGTCTTTCAGATTCCTGCATTGATATCAAGTGCCACAAATAACCTGAAGATGGAAGTGGGCACCCTTGAAAAGAAGCTCTGTGAAGCCCAGATCAAGCTTACAGAGAAGCACCGAGAGAGAGAGGAGGAATGGCAAAGTTTAAAAAAACAAGTTGCGGTGCTTGAGCTCCAGCTGCAGGAGGAACAGAGCACCCATCATTCAGTGACAGAAGACATGAGAGAAGAAATAAAGAAGAAAACTTATGAGCTGGAAAAACTGACTCAAGAGCAAACGCAGTTGATTCAGAAAATGAGTCAGGTTCAAGAGGAGGTATGAATTCAACCAGGGTTCACAATTGAATGTCTCATCTCTTAGGTCCTTTTCGTGCCTTGTCTTGGTTGAGACCTAACCATCCCAGTCCAACAAACTATGGAACAAGTCATGTACCTGCACAGTCTTTCTTCCCCAACCTTTTCCTCCTCTATTGTGTACCTTCCTGGTTGCTTAATGTGTACGTGTTTGTCCATGACATCAGAGCCAAAAACTAGAATATCTAACCAAGATAAACTTGTGTTTTGATGTCCTGGTATGTAGGGATCTTTCAAAACACAGTTTCCCAGTTTGGACATCATGAGAAACTGTCTTAAGAAATAAGGAAGTATTTAGTTAAGACACAGTGGAAGAGATG
This sequence comes from Podarcis liolepis, assembly GCF_965112155.1. Taxonomy (NCBI): domain Eukaryota; kingdom Metazoa; phylum Chordata; class Lepidosauria; order Squamata; family Lacertidae; genus Podarcis; species Podarcis liolepis. The sequence continues at coordinate 81,996,520 of NC_139556.1, forward strand.
GAGGGAACATCAGGCACAGAGCTTGTTCCTGGTTGAACAAACCGTGGTTTGTTGCATTAGGATTGTTAAGCCCATTCATTATGTTGAACATGTGGAAGAGGGGAGTGGGGTTGCACATACTGACCTGGCTCCCAAATTCTACATGCTCATTTCACTGTCTGCATCAGTGTAGTAGGGTTCTCCCCACGTCCTCCAATACTTAAGAAACCCGCTTTCCCAGAAAGCCCTACATGTATATCATAGTACATGCATATGTTATTTGCTGGGAGGAGCGCAGAGAGAAGAAATACCATGGTGCATCTGTAGCAGCACAACCGGATGCCTTCATCTGCCCTAGCTACAACAAAATATGTCTCTCCCATATTGGTCTCTACAGCCTCAGCAGACACGGTAACCTTCCAACAGTTTGTTTTCACCCACAAAGGTGCACTCCTCCATTATCTCCCAAGACAGATGGATGCCAACCAAGTTCTTTGCAGACAGTCAGGCACAGGGAGGTCTAGAGCAGGGACACTGCACAATGCTGCTGAATTTCATATGTTCAGAGCAACATGCAAAAAGGTATCATTGCTTAGCACTTGAAAGCATCCATAGCTGTCTGAACAGAACTGGCTCCACTGATAAGTGTCATGTCAGGCGAAACAAAATTTTTGGAAGAGGTAAATCTTTGTGTAGCATTTGAACTGCAGTGACTTTCACACATTTGAGTGTTGCTGCCATCAAGTGATGAGCCATTGTATGTGAACTCATCCCTCGAGCATGTCTGGTTTGCAGGATACAACCAGGAATTTGGGGTATTGATCCAAGCCCAAGAGTATGAGGAAAGATCTAAGGAAACCTTTCTATTGGGACATATTCATGGAATTTTATCAGCTTGTAGAAACAGCAACAGTGATGTAGGAAAATCCATGGCAACATCATTCCTGAATGAGTGTAGTCTGGCCCCAGGGTGAAGGCATCCTTTGTGGTAGCAATGTCAGGGCCTCAGATTGACCAAGGTTGTCTCACTCTGCGCATGACCCTCAACAGAAGCTGTGTCTACATTTCTCCCCACTCCCGCTTCTCTTCCAACAAAGAGAACATATCCTTTTGAAGTCTCCAGGGAGTTCTCTGCTAGCCGCAGACAAAGTGCCCCAGACACAATAAAAGTGCCCTGTGAAATGTAGCTGTCAAGTTCAGTCAGACTGTGGTAGTGACCTTGAATCTTTCAAAATATAGTAGGAATAGTAGTACATAGGCCAGAACAAGACATTCCAAAATAGAATATTCCAAAATAGAATAAACCCCAAAGACTCAGCTGTGGGTGGGAATTACGAGCCAGATGTCAAAAATTATCAATCCAAATGGGACGTGCTAATTTTCCTTGTGACAACTGATTGGATTTCTTATTAAAAGTAATTTGTACCCCAGTTTTTGGTTTTAAAAAATGCCCAAGGTAGCTTATAATAAAATAATTAAACATTGAAAAAATGAAAACCCTAATACACTCAAAAAAAGGCTAAGAACTGGGAGGTTTATAAAAAATAATAATATTTAAATAGCTCAGATTCCTGAGAGTATGAAACATTTGAGAAGCCAAACACCAAAATCAAAAAGAGTTCACAAAATGGCAGCCATCTGAGATCAGGCAAGATAAGCCTATGCAGGGACATAGGCCATCTCAGGGTGATTACACCCCTTTCTACAAATTCATGCCATATTTTGGAAAGGGTACTGCAGATAAGGCAACCTAAGGGCCAAACAAGACAAGATTAATGTCTTTAGCCCATATGTGAATAAGCCCTTTCCTAAAACATGAATAACCAGCATGGATGCAAAGAGGCAATTCAGATAGGACTGTAGTGAGATCCTCTGCCACAGTACTGATCAACGGATAGAAACAAAAATCAGGTATGGGGGACCTGTGGCCCTCCAGATGTTGTTGGACTCCAACTCCCATCAGCCCCAGCTAGGATGGCCAATGGCCAGCCAGGATGGGAGTTGTAGTCCAACAACAACTGGAGGGCCACAGGTTCACTATCCTTGTCCTAGGGGAAAGAGATGCAAGTATGAAGGTTAGGTTTTGTCTTTTTGTTTGGGTAAAATGATGGCATGTTTTGCTAAATCTCCACAATCCAAATATTTCCCTTTGTGTGGCATTAGAACGAAGGTAGACAGGTGCAAGCTACACCTGCTGAAATTTCCTCTCCTATACAACTGTTAATGGCGCAGACCACCCTAATGATGTTCTGCAGTCAATAAGAGAGCAAGTCCTTGATTCATATCTTTTTTTAAAAAAACAAACCCAAAATTTTGCTAAATACAATATCAAATTGAGAGCAAACATAAACAGATACAACTAGGCCATATGGTACTGACCCATGTGAGTTTGGGTAGCTTTTTAGCTCATCATAAAACTCTGCTACTAAAATAAATATGTTTATCTCTGAGACTGTACCATATGTCCCCCTGTCTCCCACTGAAAGGTGGAAAAGTTGAGCCATTCAAATAGACATTTGCAACCAGAGGCTGTTCAGTTTATTTCTTGCCCCAAACTTTCTTCATCTTGCTTGCAGGGTGGGAGCCGGTCAATTTTGAGGTATTGATGAAAGAGTGAATATATCACCTTTAAATATTTTAGCACCACCTTTGATTTTAAATATTTTAAAAATTGCTTGATGTGATTTCGTCTCTCTCAACAAGGTCTTATTTTGGATTCATACTAAAATAAGACCTCATTATTCAGATTCAGACTGAAATAGGACTACTAATGAAATCAGACTGAGCTCATAATTTAGAATCAGATCCTTCACGATGTCCTTGACTCTATTGGGGTTTGTTTGCTTTTAATTCTTTATAAAATGCAAAACCGTCTAACACTTTTCCAGCCCTTAATGCTCAATGGTTATTGCATGCCAAGGCCCCATGACCCGCAGTTCCTTAGTAGATAATAAACACATGTACACAAGTATTTTGGCTTATGGGTTCAAATAGGCCGCAATTTTATTGGTTACAGATGTGAGTGGTTTGGCTTAGGCATTGGGTGAAGCCAGGCTGTATTTCGACTCCCACCTGTCTGCAGGGAGTCCAACTAAGAGTAAATCACCAATAAGAGGAGCCCTATAACTTACATCAAATAGGGGCACCCCGAGGGGTCCCCATTGGGGTCATGGCATGGTCCTAGCCCACATCCGGGCATCAGACAGAAGCCACACGTGTGTGTTAAAAAAATTCCAACTCACTCCTTCCAAGGGCTTGAGGCACATAGACATTGCCAAAGACGTTTCTGAACCATGTGAGCTTCCGGGGGGGGGGTATACGGCCTTTGCAGTTCTGTTGTCAGCAAATCTAAGTCCTATACAGTTGCTGGAAAAGGCATCCAACTGACATTCAGTTCAATGTGGCTTGCACAGTATAATTCTTAATGCTGGGTTACGCACTATGACTCAGGAAAAAGGGTTTTGCTCCATTTATTAACTTAAATGCAGCTTGAATATCTAGTATCATTGTGGATGTTTTCCTCTACCATTATCATCCTTTTCTAATTTAACCTTAACCACAATTCTGTTGAGAAAAGTGGTTGAAAATAAAATGGACAGCCCAAGGCAGATTTATAAAATTATGAATGATGTAGACATAATTTGTCTTGTTTATTTTTTGTTTATTTAATTTACAGACCATTTAGAGAGAGTGTGTGTATGAATGAGACACACATACATATACACACACATAATAAGTACAGTGGTACCTTGGTTTATGAACTTAATCCGTTCTGGAAGTCCATTCTTAAACCAAAGCATTTTTAAACCAAGGTGTTCTTTCCCATAGCAGTGGGGGACTCAATTTACAAATGGAACACACTCTACAGGAAGCGGAGCATATTCTTATTCCAAGGCAAAGTTCACAAACCAAAACACCTACTTCCAGGTTTGCAGCGTTCTTAATCCAAGTTGTTCATAAACTAATCTGTTCTTAAACCAAGGTCCCACTGTACAATAAAAACCATGTCAAATAATTTACACAAGAGAACAAATGTACAAAGAATATCCATATAGATAAAACCAGAGAGCATTAATAAGGCATCATAATGAAGATTATTCAAGCAATATAACATACATTCATGCAACTTGCCAATCTCACTCAGCAGTCCGCACAGCCACCAGAACCTTTCACTGCCTTATACATTTTGTCTTATCGACCAGCCACTCAAACATAAACTACTCACACTCAACAATATCACAACTCGCATACAAAGGATTACTGCTAAGGACCGTATAACACTGGTGCATTTGCTCCCAGTACATTTCTGAGCACAATTCAAAGTGTTGGTATTAACCTTTAAAGCCCTAAACAGCCTCAGTCCTGTATACCTGAAGGACCGCCTCCAACCCCACCATTCATCCTGGACACTGATGTCTAGCTCTGAGGGCCTTCTGGAGGTACAGGGAACCAGGCAGAGGGCCTTCTTGGTAGTGGCATCCACCCTGTGGAACTCCCTCCCATCAGATGTCAAGGAAATAAACAACTATTTTATTTTTAGAAGACATCTGAAGGCAGCCCTGTATAGAGAAGCTTTTAATGTTTGATGTTTTATTGAGTTTTAAATATTTTGTTGGAAGCCACTCAGAGAGGCTGAGGCAACCCATTCGGATGGGTGGCATATAAATAAAATGGTTGTTTTTCCCTTGATTGGGACACTATACATCGGTTAGAATAGCATTAGCTTTTTTGCTGCTGCATCACAGAGTTGACTCCTGTTATGTTTGTGGTCTACTAAGACCCCTAGATCCTTTCCACTTGTACTACCGGAAAGCCAGGTGCCCCCCCCCATCTTATATTTGTGCAGCAGGTTCTTCTTGCCTAAGTTACCTTTTGACTATGTGGTGTTTTTTTTTTTTGTATATTTGGTATTTTTAAAAATGAACAGTGGTATATAGTATTCTAATCAAGTTGTATCCAGGGACAGTTTTGTGTCTAGCCAAAGAACCAAGTGGAGCAAGCATTTCCAAAAAGCAAACCGCTTTGGAAGCTGAGGTGAGTTTCAAAAGCAGTTTGTGATGCGTCATGGCACTCTGCACTGTTCAAAGGAAAGACCGTTTTAGAGAGCCCTGAGCGCATCTGAACTCTAAAGTACCTCTCTGCATCCCAGGCACAGATGTTCTGTCACCACACCCAAGGCAGAAGAATGCGGCAGCCAATACTTTTACTGACATGAATACGTTGCTTATCTGTTTTCAAGCGTTTCAGCACATAATGCGTAGTGGCCTGTGCACTCTGTTCCTTGAGTCCTCTACGTTTTAAGAAGAAAGCACGCAATATTTATACCTTTCCTTTTTGTCTTCCCTGACAAATGCCTTATGAAATATGTGTTTCTTTATGCTCGCAGAATGCTCTTCTCCAGGACACAGTGCGCAGGGAGTGTGAGGAACGGTATGAGCTCACCGAAGCCTTGGCTCAAGCCAAAGAACAAGTCATGGAGCTAAAGAAACTCGGTGGAAACTTCCAATTGTCACAGTGTTCTCTCAGTCAGGGCAGCCTAACCTCCGCTGCATTGGTCAGCAATCACGGGCAAAGGAGCCCAAACTGTGGGAAAGGAATAACATTCTCGGGACACTGTGGGATTTCAAGAGCCACTAAAGCACCGCTCTCTAATAGGTACAAAAGCAGCATGAACGCAAGCTTGCCTGCTTTGCCTGTGCTGCAGTCCCCAAGCAGAAAAACATCTCTAGATGAATCCAGGAAGAGAATCACAGCAGTTCTAAAAAGACAGATGAGTGAGCTGTGATGAGTCAAGGACTGCGCTCTCTCTCTCTCTCTTTTATCGAGAAGAGTCAGGAAAAAAACAGTGGCATAGGTCATTAGGCCACCTCAGTGTGGCCCGCAGGGGAAAATACCAGATTTTACTGTCGGGCAATTAGCATGTTTCTAGTGCTGAGTGTTGTTGTTTTATATACATGCAACATCAAATTAAGCTAAGCAGTGGTTTTTAATCTCACACATGTTTATGTTTTATGCTGAAATCATGAATCGGCATTTTGCTTAGTAAATGCTGGTGACTTAGGTCTGGTTCCGACTAAAGTAGCAATCTTGTGTATGGGCTTCTGCCTGCAGATGGGGCTTCACATAAAGGATAAACTGAAGAGCAGGGTGGAAATGTTTCCCTACAGCAAAGTAGATGTCAGGGGTGTCAAGCTTAGCCTTGTCCCTGCGTATAGAAAACTAGTGTGGCAAGGAGAAGACTGGGCTAAAACATTTGTGTGTGTGCAGGATATGTATTCAGTCTGAAGTAGTACGATGCAGACACAGATATAGCACGTTAATGAGAATGAGGCCTCTCTACAACGGGTGTAGAGGATATAGTAAATTGATTAAAGTACTTCACACCTACACTATCCTGAAGTGGTATTTTTCACGCTGCGTGCCTCTGTTAAAAAGTTAATAAAAACATGCAAAAATTCCCCCCACCTCACAACCTCAGTTTTTGTCCTATGCATGATTGTACTGTGGTGGAATTGCTCTGTTCAAACGGAATAGTATTCGTAAAGGACCAGTATTTCTCATTCTGACTTCGAGGTTAGATGTGCAAATAGCCAAGCACTGCAGAATGAAGAGAGGTAGCAGAATATTTGCCTGAGGAATAAACAAACTGCTTGTGGGGCAAAGGAAACTACCGCAAAATTTTAAAAACATTGCACTGAGCGGAAGCCAAATCACCTGAAGATGTTGGCGGTGGCTCAGCGATGAGCTGAACAGCCATAAGTTGTATAATAACAGCAAAATTGTTGGAAGTTTTGGCTAACTGAGTGTCAGGAAGCAGCAGAAGCATTAGTTTCAAAAGTTCATCTTACAAGCAAATAAATTTGTGTGTGTGTGTTTATTTTCAACACCTCCACTGCTCTGTACCAACCATATTTGTCCTACTGAGATGCCCCCATCAAACCTAGATTCTATTAAACATGAAGAATCCTATCAGCCAGAACTAGCTTTATCACAATGTTTTCTTCTTCATGTGGCCAGTTATATTATTCACTAAGCAAAGGCACTTTCAGATTTGGTACTGTTTGTGGCACAAACTGTTTTGACAGCAGAATAGCATATTACAAGAGCATGGTTTTATTCTGGAATGTTCCTTTTAGTAAAGGCACATTTTAAAAACAAAAAAAGGCTCCCTCTGTAACTATCGTATCTTTTAAGTGCTCTGCTCAGCGGTGCAGCTAGATTTCACTAACAAGTGTGTGCCATCTCAAGCCAGAATGAAACAGGAATTGTTTCCTTTTAATTTCTGCTTTTACCTGAAGACCGAAGCTAGAAGAAGCTGGAATCATGGTTAATGAATCCAGTGAATGAGAGGAAAAAAACAAGGCATGTCTGGAGTAGGCAGAAAATATTGCAAGGTATTTTATATTAGGATGGATATTTTATTCCAGGGCATACAGGAAGACACTAGCTTCTAACTAGACAGAAATATAAGAACCTTTTATCAGTCTGATCTTCGGACCCGCTAGGCTGGAGTAAATGGATTTAATTAGTCATGATGGAGGCAAAGAAGCCATGTCATATTATCCTAAGTGCATGTTTCATGAAAGAATTCTCCATGGAGCTGCTTCTACGACTGAGGTGATGCTTTTCTGCAATTAGCAGGTGGAATTAGCGCTTAATACAGTGCTATATTTTCCATCAATTCCTGTCTCCCTAGCATAGCCAATAAATCTCCTTCCACAGTATTTACTCAGAAGCAAGCCTGATTCTGCAAAAGGCTCTCTTGAGATTTTTAATTAGGCGTTTCCTGCTTTGGTAGTTGCACGGAGGGTGCCATTTTATGTTGATCCAACCATCCCTAAAGTGGCACCTCGCTCCTGCAATTTTTTAAAAAAATATTTCACTTCCAGTCCTGGGGCAGACCGGTGGGCCCAGAAGCAGTCTTAGGAAAATAAAATGGTGGCTGCCTGGAGCCTTGCCAGCCATGGGCTAGATGTAAGGGGGAGAGAGGGGGGACCCCCACTGCTGCTTCTACCTGGTAAACTTGGAGGGAAGGACAATGGGGATTCTGTGGAAGGTGACTGAGGGGTGAGGAGAGCAGTGGTGGAACAGGAAAGGCAGCAGCAAATGGATGGGAAGAGTACTTTTTAATAAACACAGCTGCAGGGAGCTTTTCATGTGGGGGGCTATAGGGGTGAGAGGATGGGCCTGTTCCGAAATCAGTGGCTTCAGTGACAGGCTGATGAGCACAGTTCCTTCCACCTGCCTTCCAAGAGGGATCTGACCAAATGCCTGCATTAGAGACATCGTAGGAAATCTGAAAAGTGGCTCCCAGGCTTGCGCTGGTGGATTGCCTGGTGCTGGAGTGGAGAGGGGGCTGGGCTGGGCAACAGCGGGCCTTGGGCAACAGTTGGGTCCTGAGGCCCTGGCATCTGACTGGGAATGCTTTGGGCTCATGCTAGGCCTGGAAGTGTTAATTTATTTATTTTTAATCACCCAGCCTCCTACAGTCTGAAGCGGTGTAGTTCACGCTACCAATTCAGAATTCTGTTTTCTTTCAACAAGCCTTGTCGTTTTGCTAATATGTGCTCTTGATTACAGCAACTGGAAGGTATTTATTCCTCCCATAAGTACCTAGTATGTTGCACACACTCCAGAAGCAAATAATAATAATGAGTATTCATTTATGCTCAGTCTTCAGCAGCATCCATCATTTTCTGAAGCACATTATAATAATCACCGCCATCTTTTAAAGAGGTTGTTTCAAAAGCTCTCTGCCAAGGGGCTTTTTCTTTTTCTTTTTCTGGCAGAAGGTTTCTCCTGGAGATACAATTTGTGCAATGGACACCCTGAGCCCCCAATGTCATATTATGAACTCCTCCCTGGACCATAGAATTGTAGAGTTGGAAGGCACCCGCAGGGTCATTTAGTCTAACCCCCTGCAATGCCAGAATCTCAACTCGATAATACACGAGACACAAAATCTCTCCAACAAGGCCCTGCCTTTTTACATTATCTCTGTCCAGCCCTCAAGAGAGACTCTTCTGTCCACTGAGCAAACATAGGGTTACAAATATTGAGTTATTACAATCTAGCCACCCAGAACTCTGTGTTTGTCATGAATTTCTACTGGCACCAGGATAATAAATGACCTGCGTTCTCAATAAATAAAAGGAGGTTCTTTTTGTACCCACAAGGCAGCAAATATCCTGTTATTACAGAGTTACGCCGTTATTTAAACTAGAATATGCAATGGGGGAGAAACAAAATTTCCCCGATTATTAGAACAGAAAGTAGAGAGACGTGTACAGGAACTCATGCTGTTTGATGTTTTGCCACTGCTTTAAGTCTAATAAGCAAGCATCTGTTAAAGGTTCGTTTTATAGTTAATGCAGAGCAAGCAGACCCAAGGAGTTAAAAATATTTCACATAATTCCTTAAGGGACGATGACTGACGCTAACACAAGTCTCAGAATGAAAGCCCAACGTTACTAGTGAACGCTCTGTGCCTATCGCAGGACAGAATGTTTTTTTCATAGGCTCCCAAAACTCTTGACCCCAAAGGGTTAGTAATACGGCACAGCCTATCCAAAGACACCTAGTTCTGGACTGCATCAGCCCAAAGATCACAGCGTGCTGCGTTATTAGCACAAATGGTTTCACACATGCAAAAATGCTGGCTGCAGTTGGCTGCAAAGTCTGGCTCGGAATGAGGAAAGATTAGGGGTGGGGGTGTTTCTGCCAGGGCCAGCCCTACCGGTGGACCAAATGAGCAAGATGCCTCTGGTGGCAGGAGCTGGGGCTTGTGAGAGGCAGCTATAGTGGTGCCTTCCGTCCTGCCATTCTCCCTCAGTCCTCCCCAGCCATTTTCCTTTGCAGGAAAACAGAGCTGGGTGTGCCCTGCCCAGTGCCCTCCAATGGACCCTTCTGCCATGACACAGTCCCTCTGCGTTGAAGCAAGATTCACCCATCAGTTTGGTTGGCTTGTGAGGCGGGGAACGGCGGCTGCCATTTTGTCTCTTCGGGCAGCAAAATTGGGGGTGGGGTGGGGCACAGCTCTGCATGGCTTCTTCCATCTCACGTTGCAGGAGACTGACACAGCGTGAACCGACAGCACTGCCTTCTTAGACATACATTATATTGTTACCAGAGATTCATCACATCATAAAGGTAAAGGTAAAGGGACCCCTGACCATTAGGTCCAGTCGTGGCCGACTCTGGGGTTGCTGCGCTCATCTTGCTTTATTGGCCAAGGGAGCCGGCATACAGCTTCCGGGTCATGTGGCCAGCATGACTAAGCCGCTTCTGCCAAACCAGAGCAGTGCACAGAAGTGCCGTTTACCTTCCCACCTCTTAATCTACTTGCACTTGACGTGCTTTCGAACTGCTAGGTTGGCAGGAGCAGGGACTGAGCAACGGGAGCTCACCCCATCGCGGGTATTCAAACCGCCGACCTTCTGATCGGCAAGTCCTAGGCTCTGTGGTTTAACCCACAGTGCCACCCATGTCCCTTCATCACATCATATTGTTGTTAAAATAACCTTTACACTCTAAATCCTGCTCATTTTGGAAACTTGAACGTATTCTTTGAATAATGAGTTCCCTTCGGCAAGGCACAGCATATACCGTTCCGTCTTTGTACCTTGCAATATCTTCTTGAAAACAGGACTAGGTATTATATTTGGTGCACGATTCAGAGTCCAGCTCTTGTTAGAAAATTAGAGAAAGAGCATTTTTTTTCCTCCCAAGTTATGGCACAGCTGCCAGTATGTTGGGTTCTCCTTGATTACCTCGCAAGCAGTCCTTCAGCGCGATGCTTTAACGACAATGTAGGTTGTTAAGTCTTCTAATTAAAAGGAACGAGTTACTTGGGGGCCATTCCAAACATCAGCTTGCTGAGAGCATAATGAAGATGACATAATGGAACCATAAAAATGTCAAAGGAAAGACTTTAGAGGTCGTTATTGGCTGCAGTTCAAGGAAGGACATGCAATGCACTCTGCATTTTCCTGGGCAACCTGGGTAGGAGATGCTTGTCAAAATGTCTTGTTTATTTCTTGCAGATGCGATAAAAAAAAGGGGGGGAACCCATATTGATTCCAGGCATCAAGGTGTGGGGCAGGGTCCGTGTTTACAGCTGGAGATATTTCGGAGCTTTTGAATGTCTCAATTGCAGCAAAAAGTTGACGAACAATTTAGCATAAATAGGCATTTGATTACATTGAACACATTCCGAATCAAAAGGCCAGCTGCAGGGAACAGCATGATGGAAAAAGGTCTTTAAAGCTCTCCTCGGATTCTTTGCGTGTGTGTGTGTGTGTGTGTAACAAAGTTTCAAAAGGAGGATTGTGTATGAAAGTCAGAGTGAAATAAAAGCATTGATTGTAAAGAGGTCCCCACCTGTCTCATCCTGGAGGTCTGGTTTTGGCACCTGCGGCCGTTTGCAGTCAACAAATGGTACCCCATAGATGGGGGTCAGGATCTTGTTTGCTTTCATTACTGTGCAAATCAAGTATGCTCCTCTACAAATGCTCGACGCTTGTGCGAAACCCCAGAGACATTTACGAGGGGGAGTTGAAACTGAAAGAAGAGAAGCATCTGTATGCAAAGGATTACCAAGGCCTGACACTGGAAATCCTCAGCAACATTGAGATAAAGTCTAGGATTGCAGATCAGCCAGCATTTCCTGGGCCAAGGAGTAATACCATGTTCTGCCAGACAACTCATACTGGGAAGCCATAAATCTCTATAGTCTCTGCTTATATACCACTCAAGTGTGGCCATCGCTCAGCAGTGAAACATCCGCTTTGCATGCAAAAGGTACTCTTTTAATCCCCTGTATCTCTAGGTAGGGCTGGGAAACAGTCTTGTCTAAAGCCCTTGAGAGCTGCTGCCAGTCCGAGTACACAATGCTGAGCTGGAGGGACCAAAAGTCTGACTCAGTATATAAGGCAACCCATTGCGTTCCTCCATATGATTTACTAGGCTCCATCCTAAAGGAGACAGAGACATTTGCAGGGGGGAAACGGTGGTTGTTTTTAATCAAAGCATTAAAATATTAAAAGGTAATAAAGCAAAATGGGGAAAAACTAACCCATGCTTGCGAACACAAAACTGGGCTCATGTCTCAATAAAAATGTGAAGGTGCCTCTAGTGGCTGCTTATACATTGCCAAAGAAGAGGATGCAGCATTGCATAAGAAAAGCATATGCTAATTTATCTTTACACGGTAAATATAACAGAAAGCCCTTGGCTGGAGAGCATCTGAGAAGAAATAGCTTTTCAAGCCCAATTGCAAAAATAAACACAAGAGCCCGCCTTCCTCTTAGAATCTGCTTCACTCTGCCATGTCCTTTTAAATCAAAACATTACCTTTATATTTTTAGATGCAAATTTAGAAATTTAAATATAAGTACAATACCCTCACCAGATCAGGGGGACAGTGAGACCAGGTAACCTATGGAGTCTGCTTAGTTTGCTGTCCAAGAGAGAACTACTAGGGCTGAACACCCGATTTGGCTGAAGCCCATATCCTAAACCAATACCACAGGCTGTTATGACAGATTGGGGAACAGCTCTGACGGACTCTCAAGCCCTACTTGGACACTCCTTGGTACTCACTTTTTCTTTTCACGGTAGAGTGGAGCAGCTTCTAAGAGGAAGGAGGGCTCTTGTGTTTATTTTTGCAATTGGGTTTGAACAGCCATTTCTTACCTTCTCAGAGGCTCTTCAGCCAAGGGCTCTCTGTCTTCTGAAACAAAGCTGTTTCTGTTCACACCAGGTGGGTGCATTTACTAGTGATCCTTGCAAAACTTGTTTGGGCTATGAACCTAGGAGTAAAATCAGCAAGACTCACTTCTGAGTAAGGAAGCAAGCGTGCTTATGATTGCTTCACTGTGATGGCCTGGGGCTCGGGCTCGGAACCAGAGAAGACTCAGTCTGCACCGGATCCTTTGCCTCAGGTATCACCTGAACCAAGTCTGGGGCCTGATCCTGAAGAGTCCCAGTCTGCACAGGTTCCCCTGCAACAAACACCAGCTGGGCCGAGTCAGGGGCCTGAGCCTGCCCTGGCTCCAGATGCGGGGATTACCTCGTTGCCTTGGGCCATGACTTACAGCTGCTCCACTACCGGTTTGGTCAGGGGAGGCTGAGGCGGCTTCTGGGTCTAGTAACCCACCGACATCTCCTGAGCTGCAGAGACTAAGGTCTGAGACCTGAGTACTCGCAGGAGGAGTGCTCGCCTTTGGCTGAAACAGGGAGGTGAGTCACCGGGGATCAAGACTGGCTGTTACCCCGACAAAGATAAAAGGCTGTCGGACCTCGCCCCAGGTTGCGGAAGCAACATTGCTGTATGCTAGATCCTGCCTGAGATCCTGTACCTGTCCATGCCTGGTTTCCTGCCTCGTGTCCTGCCTTGGCCCTGTCGGACTGACTTCTAGCAGAACCTTCGGATTCTGGACCGGTCCTGGACCGCGTTTCACGGGTTACCTCTGGGCCCAGCACATTCACAAAGCTGCAGTTCTAAAAACACTTACTAGGGAGTACTAGGGAGCAAACCTGTTAAATACAGGGAGACTGCTGAGTTTGAACGCAGTGGATTTGGCTGTATGTAATCTCGCTCATTATACAGAGGCAACCAATCTCTATAAAGTCAGGCACCTGACTGTCAGCGCTATTCTTTGCTTCAGAGCAATCAGTTCCGAAAAGCCTGGAGGAATGAAACAGTCTTCACCTGCCGGTGGAAGAACAAGAAGCAGGGAGCTGGCCTAGCTTCTCTAAGAAGGGAGTGCCAAGTCTGGGAGCAACCACCGAGAAGGCCCTCTCCCACGTCGCCATCAAACGTGCCTGTGATGGTGGCAGGATTAAAAGAAGGGCCTCCAACCAAACAATGTGGACACAAATGCATCTTTTAGGGATAAGTAAGCATTAATAATATAATAATTTTATTATTTATACCACGCCCATCTGGCTGTGTTTCCCCAGCCCTTCTGTGTGGCTTCCAACACATATAAAAACATAATAAAACATCAAACATTTAAAACTTCCCAATGCCTTGTAAAAGTTATGTAGTTCTTTATCTCCTTGACATCTGATGGGAGAGCGTTCCACAGGGTGCCACTACCGAGAAGACCCTCTGCCTGGTTCCCTGTAACTTCACTTCTTGCAGTGAGGGGAGCTGCCAGAAGGCCCTTGGAGCGGTATAGTGCCTATATTTGTTAAAATAACATGCGGAAATGCCTTGTATTGTGGAAAAATGCTTGCCAAATATGTAGATTAGTCAAAACAACATTAAAAAGGTGTGTTGGGGGGGGGGGAATCACACTAAACCGATGAATTTTCAGAAGGATTTTTTAACACTGCAAATTTCTGTGGAAATGTACACAACTGAATTTAATGCTGGAAAAGTGAGAAACGGAGAGAAGCCAAAATTGATAGATTTGTTCAACCCGACTACTTACCCTACAATGTACCCCAGCTGTTACAAAGACCAACTACACCTCAGTCTTCCCTTCCCTTCTCTGATGCCTACAGACAGAACACATTCCATGAAAGGGTAAGTTTGTTTAAGAGCCTCGCTCTGCTTTTCTTTTGAGTCATGGAAAGAGGGAGGGGGAGAATGGCCTCATGTCCTTCTCTTTCAATCTGTTCTTTAGGTCAGCTGAATATACAGCCCAACAGCTGCACCGTGTTACTGCATTTCAATTACTTAAATGGAGCGCTCTGTTTTGGTGACACGTTTTATGGTCTTAACAGCCCATTAAAAATGTTCAGGGGAACATTCGCACCTTGCTCAGTGCTTAAGGTGTAGCCACTGCAAATATGTACTCAGCTGACTGACATCAAACAGGCCCACCAGGCACCAAACAGATCCCTAAGATATTAGAGGAGAGGGGAGATGAACCAAAACCACACTCTTTTTTGTAAGTATCTAGGAAACAATACAGTGGTACCTCAGGTTACAGATGCTTCAGGTTACAGACTCCGCTAACCCAGAAATAGTACCTCAGGTTAAGAACTTTACCTCAGGATGAGAACAGAAATCGCACGGTGGCAGCGGGAGGCCCCATTAGCTAAAGTGGTACCTCAGGTTAAGAACAGTTTCAGGTTAAGAACGGACCTCCAGAACGAATTAAGTTCTTAACCTGAGGTACCACTGTACAGCGAATATCTGAGCAGATCAGTAACAAAAATGAAAATTGGAAGTGATATTCAGTGTAACCAAGACTCAGGTGCTGAAAAGAAACTGTAGCTTGAAGCAGAAGCAATGCTGAATAAATATATTAAAATAATTGCAGAGATAAACTGAGTTCTTACATGCAGTTCCGCTGCTTGCTAAAGGGATTCTCAAATATCACTGCAAGATAAACAGCTTATTGTGGAGTCAGTGCAGCTTATGCGCACAAGTTTTTTTGTCCGCACAATGCCATTGTTATGAAAGCTTCCCCCCCCTCACTCCTTTGCAGTTACGTAATGCACAGTTCTCTTTACTGCAGAAAATCTGATAAGTAAAAACAACCTATTATACGTCTGCAGTCGCTAGTCGTGTGGAAACTTCGTAGGTCTTTTCGTGAGGGAGGGCAGTTCGTCCAACGCTGGGCTCAACGTTGGCCATTTTGTTTCCAGGAAAATACGAGCAGGCCTGTTCCTCCAATTGCCACATTGAAGGCATATTTGCATTTCAACAACCCAGTTAGGAGGCTGTGTTCCCTCAAGATCTCCACACAATGTGTGGGGGGGCGGGGGGGGGATTAACTCAGACACTCAGCGCTGTCTTTAGCATATGCATCACTGGGGTGCAAAGATCCACCCAGCACCCCCAAATTTAGTTTAGCCCTCAAATTAACTTTTATTATGCTTATGTCAGACACCACGCTTACACCTTATCTCTTGTTTATGAAAGAAGGGAAGAAAAAGAAACAAACTTTTTTATTTGCTCATTTATTTACAACACACTTATACTTAAGTATACAACACCACCACTCTTAAAGTTATAAGTATTGTTTAGGTACCTACTTAGGAGAAACATCAGTTGTGTCAAGGCAGCTGCTGACCCTGCTGCTGCATAGCAGCTCAATACAATACATAAAATAATATTTTGATGTAAGAGTTAATTTCGCGTGCACGACGCTGTTGAGAATGACAAGCGCCTGTCGTTGCGTCTGACAAGTGCCACTGTTGTGAATGACAAGTGCTGCCGCTGGCGTGGCGCGTCTTTGCTAAATGAGCGCACAAAGTTGAAAGTCCTTTAGTGAAACAGTAGGTATACATTTCGGTAATACCTAGGTATATATGTATTTTATTTTTCTAGCTTGATCAAAATTATTTATTATTTCATAACAGGTAGATAGTTAAGAGCTTAGGTGGTTTCAGTGGCGGGCGCCTGGCGCCCCCCAGAATTTGGCGTCCGGTGCCCTGCACCCCTGGGTAAAGACGGCCCTGCAGACACTATAATTGCACCACCAGAACTCGTGGCGCAGCAAGGCAGCAGCCCAGCAGTTCGTCCAGGGGGAGAGTGTGCATTGCGGGGCAGGCAAAGAGGAACAGCGCAACCTGTTGACGGAAATGGTACTGCGTACCATTGAGTACCACCAGGAAAAAAAGTACTGCTCCTAGCCATGGTGGTTATGCTGGAGAGAGTAATGCTTCTAAATGCCCGTTGCTGGAAGCCATACAAGGGCAGAGAAAGGGCTATTGTGCTCAAGTTTTGCTTGTTTCCCACAGGCATCTGATTGACAACTGTGAGGACAGGACAAGCTATTGGCTTGACCCAGAAGGCTTTCCTTATGTTCTGACAAGGCTGGAGAGCTCAGTCAGAAGAGCATGAGACTCTTAATCCCAGGGTCATGGGTTCGAGCTCCACACTGGGCAAAAGATTCCTGCATTGCAGGGGGTTGAACTAGATGACCCTTCGGGTCCCTTCCAACTGTACAATTCTATGATTCTATGTTTTTAAGCCCAGGGGTCAGCAACCCAGGCAGGCCCCACAAATAACCCAGAGATGCATTTTAAATAAAAGGACACATTCTACTCATGTAAAAACACACTGATTCCCAGACTGTCCGCCGGTCGGATTTAGAAGGCGATTGGGCGGCATCTGGCCCCCGGGCCTTAGGTTGCCTACCCCTGCTTTAAGTCAACATGCCAAATGCACACACAGAACTATTGGATCTGAAGAACTCTTTTGGGAGATGAGCCCCGCTACCAGAATCTGGAAGTAGGCGCAGTCATGTCGTATTGGGCTGGGCCATTCATGGTGCAATTCTATACATGTCTACTCAGGAGTGAATTCCAGTAAATGAAATGGGGCTTGCTCCCAGGTAAACAGGGAGAGGATTGCAGCCTAAGTAAAGGCCGGAGTAGGCTGCAGCTCTCACACAATTTGGAAGATGTGGAAGAGCTGCAATCTTTGTGAAAGGGGCCCGCTGTGTGAAAGATGTAGGAAAGATTTCTGCTTGTTTTTCCACTAGTGAAAGGAGGAAAAGTGCCTGGAGCAATGGAGGGAGAGAAAGAAGGCCCCTTTCCTGAACACTCATCTGGCTGTTAAAGTGAGACCACCCTTGTTATATTTACAGACTAGGGCCCCATCAGGCGACCTCTAGTTTGGGCCTTACAAAAAAAGAAGAAGAAAGAAATCTATGTGGGTTTAGTTAGTATACACTTTTGTTGATTCAGAAAGAATATCGGGTTTCAAACATTCATTGGGGAGAAGGTGAACAACTCTGCAAATGGCGATGGGGTCGGGGTGAGATGACCTGAGAAAGGGTCCTACAGTGCTGGCTTTAGAGGGAGGGGCAGCTGCCTGGGCCCCACACTTCTGGGCCCCTCCAGAATCTTGTACAAAATCCTGCCTGCCTCCTTTATAGTCAAGTCAGTCGCCATTAACTCAGCAACATTGCCAGTAAGCAAATCCCTAATGGTTATTATTTATTAAATTGGTACGATGCCCTTCATCCGTAGATCTTGGGAGAAACCTAGGCATTGGGTTTCTCCTTTAAGCCAAGCCCATCCACACCAGCAGTACACAAGATCCTTGACTGGGAGCTGTCCTGCCCATGCCCAGTTGCCCAGTTGTCCATTTCTCCCAGGACACAAGTAGGGAGGAGGCAGCCATCTTGTTTCACAATGAAATCTCAACAGAGCGAAGGAGATGCTGAGCTTTTGGGCCGTTTCTGTTCACGTAACAGGATCACCTCTGGAGATCACAGCTTATTTCCTCTTTAGTACGACTTGCATTCGTTCTGACGGTTGGTATGATGTATTCAGTAACATTCTTCGCCCCAAGCTGCAATTACCCACAGCGAATGCATTGTGATGCACTCACTGATGATTTCATGGCGCCATCATAGAATCGCAACGTTGGAAGGAACCCTGAGGGTCATCCAGTCCAACCCCCTACAGGATTCCCAACCGATGCAGGAATCTCAGTCCTATGGCGAGACCTGCCTGGTTGAGCAGCTGAGGGTGCAGCAGATCTCTGGCTGAGCCTGGAGCTTCCTGGATCAGCCAGAGATCTGCACCAGTGCAACTTGATCACCCTGACTCATCTGGGGCCGTTTTAGCAAAGTTTGCAAACAGCTGAGAAAGGGAGGCGAGAGAAGCAAGGAGGGCAAGGGGTTGTTTCAGTGACAAAAGGGAACCTGGAGAGATGTGAGTGCCGGCAGCGAGCTGCCCTTTAAGCTTCTTTTTTCTAAATAGCTCGGTGGGTGGCTGGTGCTTGTTCATGAAAGGAAGGTTGACCTTCTCCATGGAGGGGGTCACCGGGAGGCGCAAAGAGGGTCTTGCTGGCTCGTCCTCCGTGTCAAGCTTCTCAGAGGGGGGAATTCTGAAAGACACCAAAAGGGCGCGATTTGGGGGGCTCTTCTGAAACAAAGCTCTATGGGTGTCTGTCTGCCGAAAGGCTGAGGTAATAAATCTCTCAGGGTCGGGCCAAATTAATTAATTTTTTTTAAAAAAAGAAAATCACAGACTTGGTGGGAGGGTCAGGGAGGGTTTAAACGGCTTATGCAAAAGGTTAGCCTTCTTTTCTGAGATGGATTCCTGATGCTCCTGCAGGGAGAAGGGAGATGGTAGATCCCCCTAGCAAAGGTGGAAGTTAAAACTAATATAAACGCCATTGTCAATAAAGAAAACATAGGCCTTGCAGCAGAACAAGGCGACTGAGTGCTGAGGTTGCAGAGTGGGTTCTGAGAAGGAGATCACACTTCTGAATTCTTCCTTAATGTGAAACTCCAGTCAAATGTAAAGCCAGCAAAGCAGGGAAGATAAGAGGCTAGGCTAGCTATATTTCTGCTGTGCTGATTTTTCTACGTATTAAAGAAAGAGCATGGAGGAAACATGTAAAAATGGTATATCCCGCCTGCAGTCAGAAATGGTGCAGTCCATTCACACCTTGCTGTACTGCTTGGAAGAATTCTGAGAGGTTGAGTTGACTATACCACTCGAGGTTGCAGGTGCGTGAATCCCATCGTTGTTCCCTGACATTAGCAAAAGAAAAACGAAAATCCTTGTAAGAAGAGGACAGCACAGCAGGGAGAGAACTGGGCTAGAAGAACCTTTCTTCCCGATGTGCTGATTTTCTACTTGCGTGGAATTTTCTTATTAATAAGCAACTAGGAACTGTCTGCAGTCCGAGGCGGTACAGCAAGAAAAGCCCTGCTGGAGAAGATTAAAAGCCTATCTCGTCCACAGCAACCTGTTGTTTCCCACTCCCTTAGTTCTGCTGCTTATATAAACCAGGTCCTAGATGGCAAGCTCAGTCTTAGCTCAGCGAACATGAACAGAAGTAGGAATAGAAAGCCATTGGGGAGGAAGCAAGGGCACCTAAACCTTGTAACAATATTTGCAGAGCCATGGGGAGGTCTGCTTAGCACACAGGGAACTGTAGGAATCAGCTAGTCATAAACCTGAAGTCATCTAAGGCATAATTCACCAGCTTCTTCCTTACCCTTGGCAAGCTCCTGCAGCCATCCCATCAAAGCATTTTATTGTGACTTTCCAAGGAACAAACTGTTAATTCTGGTGATGCTCTGTTCTTCTTCCAGAAGTCAGAGGTGCCTCCCAGTGGCAGAATGCAGGCTGAAGTGAAGCAAAGGAGGGAAACGTTTATATTATCACCTGCTTTTTTCATTATATTGCATGTGGTTTGGTGGCATATGTGAATGCATTCTAAATTCAGGGAGTTTGCTAAGAGCCATATTTATTTCAACAGCAACAGTATTGCCTGACTTACTTGAGAACCGGACAATACTTTGTTCTGAAAGTTGCATACATGAACATTTCTATTTTTTTATTTCAAGAAAATTATATCCCACTTTTTAAAAAAAAACTTTCAGCAGTTTATCTCTAAGCGAAATGAGGTACGAACAAGAATCTATTATCTAGATGTGAATTTTTCACCACGAATTGTTTAAAAAAAATTAAATAATTCAACATTTGTCACCAATTGCTATAAAAGTGTTTCATTTCAGTTTGGGCTGAATTGTGTTCACAATCATGAGCATTGATATGTAGCTTTTCTTAAGCACTCGAAACATTTAACATATTTGAGCATTTACAGGTCAAGTAAGGTGAGCCTTTAATGTCATCCCAATATTGCCTATGCAGGGATGAGTCTCAACAATGATGTTTTGCCATACATATCCTGGCCAACACACAGAACTGATCAGGCATCTCCTAGCAAATACATAATGTGTGTGGGGGGGGGGGGTTTCCTATGCTAGGAGAAGAAGGGAATTTTGGAACTCACAAGGGCATATTTTAAAGGCCTGACAGCCTATATTTCCATGCTTTGCTACATATTTCGCAATTTAAAATCTCTGCTAGGGTTATGTTACCAAAGACTACTTGCCCCAAACTTGGTTCTTGGCATCCAGGAATTCTCTTTTATATCTATATTTATTTTTTCCTTGCAGTCATCAACATCTCCCCCAAAAGTAACAGAAGGTTGGATGTTCCAAGGCTGGAAGATAACTTTTAGCAATGGAAAGTTTGGGCAAACAAGATGGAGAGGGCAGGATGTCCTCTGTGCTCTGTTCCCTCGAGGCTAGAATAGAAATGGAAACATCATAACTTGCTCACTTTAAAACTGGACAGGGCGGAAAATCCCATGGAAAATATTATCTGAAGAACCTTTGTACATTGGCAGGACAGTGGACTCGATGGACAAGAACATTTTCCCTTCATTTCTCAGTTCCTAAAATAGGCATGGTAGTTATTTGTTTTTGTTTACCTCCTTCCCATGAAAAATGGCCTTTCAATCATAGGCTAGATTTTCGGGGGGGGGGGGAGTTGCTGAGGTGCGGGACACGTTTTTTCTGTCATGTTCTGTTGTTGTTGCCTCTTGATATCTTCCACAACTCCCCTGAGGATAGATAGACCTAGGGAAAATAATCAATTACAAGTGCATTAGCTCTCCTTGACATATGAAATCACCACTGCCCTATGTCAGGCCCAGCTACAAAGCCTTTAATTGGCAGGAGAAAACATGGGTGGATAAGCTTTTGGAAGGTTTTGTTCCATGCCCTGCATGCCTCTGTCCTGTGGGTAACCTATAACCAGGGGTTGACCTTAATAAGTAGTATAAAAACCATGATGTGAGGATCTTCAAATGAAAAACCAAAGCAATTCCATGTCTTGTCATGCACAAGGTAATATGTATAATTTACGGTGGTGTGCTGAGCTTTGAGAACAATGCATGGAGACCTCTACCTTTCCATATTTTGGAGGACAAAGCCCCCCATAGTAAGTGCTGAATTATTCGCTTTCTTACAACACATGTGAAAGTTATAAATGTCTACATTTTTATTCCTGCAGTGGTTCCTAAATCTCCTAATGCTAATATACGTCAAAACTGAGAACATGCTGGTAACATTGTGAGACTGTGTTCCAAGGAAGGCAGGTAATGTTCTGATAATCCAAATAAATATGGTTGTCAGGTAAGCCCCGGGAGTTAGTAGAAATTCAGCACCCACCAAGCAATTTTTAAAAAATGCTAATCTACTTTAAACAAACCTACCACCACCACCCCCCTGTTATCTTTCTCCCTCTGTTTTCCTTCTGTCTCTCTCTAACCCCTCCCAAAAAACCCCTTCTACTTATCTCTTTCTCCTTCTCTTACAAAACCTCTTTTAAAAGGATGATGAAGGGGGTGTTGCTGGTATAACCTGCTTCAAGCCATTCACAGGTCACAAGGCTGTCAGCACACCCAGGTGAAGACCTGTGCCACAGGGTAGTTGCTAGTTTCCTGTAACACGTTAGACAAGTTGCCATGCGTTCTTGATGTTTGCTGTATTCCTGCTCTCAGATCTTTTTATCAGAAAGCCAATGGAAAGGGAGAGGCCTGGTATGTCCTTCCTCACAATGAGAGTCTTGTCTAGATGGACTTCTTTCACTACCAATATTTTTTTGCTGATCCTCAGAGTTCAGATATGCAAGGGCTTCTGGGTGTCCCAGACCATAAAGTTTGTACGTTTGAGTCGCCACACCCACCACAAAGGTAGGTTGGTGACAGCCATTTACCTGCAGTCAATCAGCTCCGCGTTCGGAACACACCTCATTGTTGACATGCTGAAACGCTGCGTACGTGCGTGAACCTCCAGGCCATTCTGAGCCACATAAAACTGCACGTATGGTTTGTGACCAGCGACACCATGTTCCTGAGCATAAGCATGCCCAGACCCCATGCTAAATTGATTTACTAGCCAGTTGTTTCCTGTATACATGTGGGTGGAGCATTATGTGGGTGGCAAATTTCATTGTTCCAGTTATGAGGTCTAAATGTAAGCATTCGTCGCTGTAAAGCCCTCAAGAAAGGACCGCATGTGCAGACCAGACAAAAACCCAGCCTCAAATAGACACCCCATAAAGTAGAAAATAGTTCCAAGAGAAAGGTCATGTGTCAGCTGATTCCCTGGGTGTGGTGACCGAACCATTCTGCTTTCATGTTCCACCCATTGCTGGCTTAATCTCTGTTTGTGGCTGTTGACGTTGGTTTTCTCACATGCTGCTAAAAATAGCTGCCCTTCCTCAATGGGGAATGGTATAGTAATTGACTGGAGAAAGATTGTGAATGTAATCAGACTGCTGGTGTGTCTGATATGCTCTGGAGCCTCAGTCGCTTTCAAATAACCTTTCATGCACAATTCAAGATGACATTTTAATTTTTATTTTAGAGCTCAAAATGGCTTGAGCTGCGAAGGTAACCCCATCTCCCTATCAGGATTAAGCTCCTGAACAGGAACAAAAGTGCAAAGGTCAAGGTGAGATAAGGCAATGCTCAGAGGAATGCAGCAAGTCTAGGAAAGCCGAGAGGAGACTGGATGAGGTTCAGTGGGCTGAAGCTGAATTTATTAGTGTGTTGCTGTGTACAGTTCTGCTATCTGTGCAGAAAAGTTAAAAGACAACAGAGATGTGTCACTGTTTATTGACTTAATTTACCTTTTCGTCCCACCTTTCTTCTACCAGGGAGCTCAAAGTAGCATCCAAGGTGGTCTCTTATCCCAGCACTGACTGCAACTTAGCTTTAGCAAGATAGTGGCCCCATGTGCCTTCAGACCATACCGTGGGAATGAGATTTTGTTGGTTTTCATCGGCTTCCTTTATTGGGTTCTGTGTTTATAGTTTTGTTTTATAGTATAGTTTTGCTCTGCATGCAAATCTGAAGCAGATGATTACATGTTGAAACACAGAACACATGGAAAAATCTCAAAATCTGTCCCAAGATAGAGGATAATTATGAGAATGAGTTTGTGGAACCTTGTAGGTCTATGCATGCAGAAGGTCCCCCCAGGTTCAGTCTCTGGAATATCCAGTCAACAAGCAGCAGGCGACGAAAGACCAAGACCATAGAGAGGCACAAGCAGACGACACTGAGCTAGACAGACAAATAGACCGAGGCAGCTTCTTCTTACGTTTCTGAAATGTTCCAGAGCAGAGAAGATTCCTAAGCTGAGTGCATAGCCTGGCTGATTTTACAGAGTGTAGGGTATATAATATGGTCTGCTCTGACCTATACAGCATTGGATGGCTCCTGTAGGTCTGGCTTCCTGTAATTCTCTCCTTTGGCCAGAGTTCAGGGCCAATTTGCATACTATCTCAGCCATGCCAGCCTACTGAGAAGTGCTTCCCTGTGGCTGCCACTCTCCATGATTGGAAGAGCTGTAATCAGGGCTTTTTTTCAGCCAGAACTCACTGGAACTCAGTTCTGTCACCTCTCAGGTGACCGCCATTGCCATTTTAGGAGAATGAGGGAGGTGTTCATGGCGAGCTCCAGCACCTCTTTTTCTAGAAAAATAGCACTGGCTGTAATATATAGAAACACTTTGCATGAGATGACTCAAATTACATGGAGACTGCATGTTGACACTGACCTTTCCTGGCTGGAGTTAGTGGCATTCCATTTCATTCAGGGCAACAACATGGTGCACATTTATTGCCCCTCGTGTGGAGCCAACTCCATTTTATGATGGCTTCCATATGGTTGAGCTAATGTGTTGATTTGATTAGTCTGAATGTATGTGTTTTGCCCATCAGAATCAGGAGAACCCACAGATACTAAATTACGCAATCTCACACGCTATGCTCCACGGTATTTTTCTTTGTGTGTAAATCATATATATATATATATATATAGCCTTGAGTAACTCTGATTTCTGGCTTATGTAGCCATAAAAGTCAAGACAAGGCATGTCACAAATTAATTTGCAGTGATGCTCTGTTTTTTTACGACATCAGCATGGAGATGACTTTGTTCACTTGTCCAAATAATTGGTTGTGAGGGAGAACACACACGTTCCATATAGCTGTCGCATTACGTGCTGCCCAACTTTGTGAAGGTTTTGTACAGAGAGTTCCACACTGTACAAAAAAGAAAAAAAATCTTCTTCCACCTCTCCAGGCATGATTTTTCACTTACAACTCTCATAGATACCACTTCCCAGCCCCCTCCTTTTAACAGAAGCAAACTCTGAATATAACAGTTTCTCCAAAACATATATTCCTCTTCCATCACAGCTAAGAGTGGTGCTGTGAATTCAAGGTTTCAGCATAAAAATTTATTCTGGGCCAAACTTTGGACACAAGAAAAGCCTGTTGGATCAGCAAAGGGGAGGCTGGCCTGCCAAAAAGCCAGGGCGATGCTGTGCTGTTCCTCCCTCTCAGAGGAGGATTGGGGCCCGAAGAGGGCGCACAGGACAGGCAGCATCTTCGGCCTCGGCTTCAGCAGGCTGCTACAGTAGCCCGGGAAGAAGAAGAGGAGGAGTTTGGATTTCATATCCTGCTTTATCACTACCCTAGGGAGTCTCAAAGCGGCTCACAATCTCCTTTCCCTTCCTCCCCCACAACAAACACTCTGTGAGGTGAGTGGGGCTGAGAGACTTCAGAGAAGTGTGACTAGCCCAAGGTCACCCAGCAGCTACATGTGGAGGAGCGGGGAAGCGAACCTGGTTCACCAGATTACGAGTCTACCACTCTTAACCACTACACCACACTGGCTCACCACACAGGAAGTTGGCCTGGAGGGGAACAAAATGAGACTGGGCTGAGTAGCACCGGTCCTTTCCTTTCCTTCGCCCTGCCCCAGCCCGCAGCTGATTGGCCAGCTGGGTTGGGGGTGGGGCGAAGGCCCCAAGGCAAGGAGGGTGGCATCTGGAATCTAGGCCGCAAACCCCGCCCACCTCTCGGAGGGGAGGGTGGTAATTGTTGATAATTTTGTCACCCCCCTCAGGGTTGACACCCGGGGTGGCTCGCACCCACCACACAGCCCTTCCTATGCCTCTGTGGATTTCCAGCAACTGGTATTCAGAAGCGTTCCTGCCTCCAATTAGTAGCCATGTCCATTAATTTCAAGGGTCTCCTTTGACTTAGTTGGATATACCTAGAGAAACATAAGGGAGAGCAGACAGGGGCCTTGAAGTTGTCCATCAACACAGGTCAGCAGACTAAGCTCACCAGGCCACAGCCTTCCCTCTTACAGTGAGCTTAATGCATTTTTATTTAGATTATAGTAATTATTCTACATGTGCATCTAGACATATCAATTAGACTATGCAGATTGGAGGCAAATAGGTGCCCTCTTTGGTTGGTAATGCCTAATGCCTAGCTAGGGCAGACACAGAGCTGATCCACATGTATTTTTCTTCTGTTTTTACTCTAAGAAATCTCCCTGCTTCCAAAGGGGTTTCCAGGGTGTGATGAATCACAGCCTAGACACATACCGGAGCAGACACAAAACCGCTTTCGAAAGACCAGCCTGTATGACTTGATACTGAGTAGCTGTCTTCACTGTGGATTTTCTGTGCAGCAAAAAATAAATAAACCAACAAGCAGGCAGGCAGGTCACTGTTTTGCTGGGTTTTGGCTGATTTGCGAGGGCCAATTTGAAACAGCTGTTTGTTACAAGTCATATTTTATGTCAGCCACATTCCCCTTCCAGCTGGTGGTTTGTCAGACACTCCTCCAGATTTCCATGGACAAATTCGTTATTCATAAATATTTGCCGAACCATGTGGCTGAATCATTTTGTCAGGCAGAGGGCTGCTCAGAGAATTGCTGCTTAGACACTTGGCTGGTTCCTTTTTGTTCCAGATTGTAGGTTCCGCTTCCTTTGCTGAAGAATATACCACTGTAAACAGGAGATGAGTGTTTATTATTGTTTTCGACATATTTTCAGACTGATTATCTTCAGCGCCACATTTTGCTACTAGACTTTGGAACACTGGCTGTGTCAGCAGCACACTATTCAGCTGTTCTCTGAAATATTTTGAGTAACCACTAATACTTGAGGAAGCGTGTGGCCTTGACTCTATTTCGGTCGAAACTCGTTAGGAACCAAGTTTCAGATGGAAGACGAGGCAACTCCTAAGCTCTCTGAGGCTACAAAAAGGGCCTCCTTCTATTTTGCAAATTGTTCCCCTGTCCGCTCAGAAGTGTTAGGATTAGGTTTAATTGACAACAGTGTTACCTAGGAAATGGAAAGGGAGAGGACAAAAACAGAGGTGCAAATGACAACATAAGCTGCTTTCTTGTTACTGTTAGGAGCACCTCTTCAAAAAGATGTGCTCAGGTATCGGCCTGAACATGCAAACACTCAAAAGTGTGGACAGGATCGGGGTGTGCATGTTAACCCTGCCCCTTACAACATCCTTGTGTGCATCATACACCCACTTAGTCCCCATGTCCAGTGCTTTTTTTTCTAGGAGGACACGGGGATGCATACCCCTAAACATTTTGTGAATCTGCCAGGAGAAGAAACTAATTTTTTTTAAAAAAATAGTTTCTTCTCTAGCCCGGTGAATCGTCCATTCCATTGCATAATAATAATAATAATAATAATAATAATAATAATAATAATAATAATAATAATAATTGTTATTATTATTATTATTATTATTATTATTATTATTATTATTATTATTATTATTTATTTATTATGTATACCACCTCCCCAGCCACTCTGGGCAGCTCCCAATCGAGTGTTAAAAACAATACAGCATTAAATTTTAAAAACTTCCTAAACAGGGCTGCCTTCAGATGTCTTTTAAAGATAAGATAGCTGCTTATTTCCTTCACATCTGAAGGGAGGGCGTTCCACAGGGCGTGCGCCACTACCAAGAAGGTCCCCTGTCCGATTCCCTGTAACCTCACTTCTCGCAATGAGGAAACCGCCAAAAGGCCCTTGGCGCTGGATCTCAGTGTCCGGGCTGAATGATGCGGGTGGAGACGCTCCTTCAGGTATACAGGAGCGAGGCAATTTGAGGCTTTAAAGGTCAGCACCAACACTTTGAATTGTGCTCAGAAAGGTACTGGGAGCCAATGCAGATCTCTCAGGACCGGTGTTATGTGGTCCCGGCGGCCTCTCCCAGTCACCAGTCTAGCTGCCACATTCTGGATTAATTGCAGTTTCCGGGTCACAAAGGTAGAGTGCGTTGCAGTAGTCCAATCAGGAGATAACTAGAGCATGCACCACTCTGGCGAGACAGTCTGCAGGCAGGTAGGATCTCAGCCTGCGTACCAGATGGAGCTGGTAGACAGCTGCCCTGGACACAGAATTAACCTGCGCCTCCATGGACAGCTGTGAGTCCAAAATGACTCCGAGGCTGCGCACCTGGTCCTTCAGGGGCACAGTTACCCCATTCAGGACCAGGGAGTCCCCCACACCTGCCCACCCCCTGTCCCCCCAAAACAGTACTTCTGTCTTGTCAGGATTCAACCTCAATCTGTTAACCGCCATCCATCCTCCAACTGCCTCCAGGCAAGGCAATGTGGCCTATGGACTAAATAATGCTCCCCACCCTAGCTAAGAAATAAAGACAATGGGAGTAAGGGTTTTCTTTCACTGGTTTTATGCAGCAAAATAAATTAATTAATTTTCTCCCCTCCCCCCCCTTTTCTCTGGTGTTCGGATGACCCACCAGGATCAACAAATGTCTGCCGTCTTGGCACATGAACAAGTGTCTATGAACAGAAAGGAAGGGTGATTAATCGAGCTGAAAACCTCAGATGAGTGATTCACACCAAAGGCTTATCCTTGAGCACCAATTTCTACAGTTCATTTGTGCAATCACAGTTTTCCTGGGAATCAGGGCAAAGACTGTGTGGGGAGTTCAAGCACCAAACATCAGATTTGGGTGAGACATCAATGGCTATTAGATGCCAGCAGGTTTTTATTTTATTATTTTTTGAGGGGGGAATAAAAAGTCATTAAAATGAATTACTTGCTTCCCAAACTCAAAGTCTGATTGTTTCTGTTGACTTTTTAGCAGGACTGTTCCCCAGTCAGTTAAACGAATGTGGGAAATAGTTCAAAAGCCAGCTATTTGCTAAATACAGTTGCGTGTCACCCGTCAAATATTCAACAGTGCTGTGTGTTTTCTGCCAACTTCTGTCAAAATCTAAACATCACTGCCTGCCAGCTGTCACAATTCCATTGAAATGCTAAATACAACTGCATGTTGGCTGTCAAATATGGATGGCTTCGTGTCAGCTATCAAATACTGCTCTTCAAATGAAAAGATTTGGTGAATATTCAGTGTCAGTGATTTGCAATGGAGAATTTGGGGAGGCATATTAGTTTCATTTCTTTATCATATATGTTAATAGCAATTTCAGTTATCTGAGTTCCACTCCCTATATAGCAAAACGGGCACACTCCACACAAAATAGGAAAGTATCAGCAGGCTCATTAGGGGAACCCAAAGGTTTGCAAAAGTAGAGAGAAAGCAAAACCTGGAAAATAACCTACTGTGGAGAACCCTACCCCAAAAAAGAAAATTCAGGCAAATGAGGACTGACATTTGTTCAGTGGTCACAGAATGTCAAATGGTTGCTGGTTGTGGTGTTGATGTAAAATTCAAGTGGTATGTGGAATGAATATCTTGAAAGAATAGGAGCATTCCACACCACAACTGTTTATTGCCTGTACCACTTCTGTATTCTTAAATGGCGAAACTATCTAATTGGCAGTTTCCAAAACAATACTCAAATGTTAACACAGCCACACTTCGAAATTTGCATATCTCCGAATTTGCAATGCAGTTCTCCGACCAAGCAGTGTATACAAAATTGCATAAAGTAGGGAATAGTGTGCATTAAAATGAATACATTAGGAAAGACAATGTACAAAAATGTACTGCATTAAGGGAAATTGCCTGGTGAAAATAGGTACTGTAGACAAAATTGCTTAGAAAATAATGTTTATTAGCAGGAAATTTGCTCTAAAAAGCTGATGAATTTTTATGAGGATTAAAAAAACAAACCAAAATTGCAGGCTGGTTTGGAAATGTAGAGGTCTGAAATTAAGAGTGGAAACATGAGAAACAGAGAGAAACCAAAATGGATAGTTTGGCCCATTCCTAGCTGCAAAGCAAACGAGTGTTGTTTTTCACCATTGGGTCTTCTTGGATGCAGATCAGGAATTCCTAAATGACAGGAGCAGTAATGGCAGAAAGGCTTATGTGTAAAAGACAGCCTGCCCTCTCTACTGGTCTTACATCATAATGAATACAGTGGTACCTCTGGTTGCAAACGGGATCTGTTCCGGAGGCCTGTTTGCAACATGAAAAGCCCGCAACCTGAAGCGCCTTATCTGCGCAGGTGCACAGCCCGATTTGGTGCTTGTGTGTATGCATGCGCAAGTGGCGAAACCCGGAAGTAACCCTTTCCGGTACTTCCGGGTCGCCGCGGGACGCAACCTGAAAAAAATGTAACATGAAGCAAAAGTAACATGAGATAACACTGTGGGAGCTTGTGGGTATGCTGTAATCTAAGTCACACTTCCAGCTCAGACAATGCAACAATACCAGTGCCCTACAGGAATAGGCTGTACATGAAGGATAGAGGATGGATAGGCAGAATGTCGATCAGAGTCTACTGGTAGACAGATCTCTGGATGGTTTCCAGGGGTTTCCGACTCTCCGTCACTTAACAATAGCAATAACATAAAGGCTTTTCTCCCTTTTCTCATTTCTCTAAATTGGGCTGTTTAGAATCAATAGGAACTCAGGAGTAGGTATGCACTTCTTTCTATATGCAGATCTCAGTTTCTAAATCATGGGGTGCAATAGATAATTGGCTCTGCTCCATCCTACCATTTTGCTCGCTTCATTTGCTCAGGCATTTTAGATGCCATTTTGACAGCAGTTTATCCTTGCTGGGTCTTGGTATTAACCTGACTTTCATCATTCTTTTTCTTTTTCAGCTATTTATTCATTTTCCCTATGGGTAGGAGTAGTGTAAATTACAGTAGTACCTCGGGTTACAGTCACTTCAGGTTACAGACACTTCAGATTACAGACTCTGCTAACCCAGAAATAGTACAGAAATAGTAACTTTACCTCAGGATGAGAACAGAAATCATGCGGCGGCGGCAGTAGTGGGAGGCCCCATTTGCTAAAGTGGTGCCTCAGGTTAAGAACAGTTTCAGGTTAAGAACAGACCTCCGGAATGAATTAAGTTCTTAACCCGAGGTACCACTGTACCTAAATAAGTGTAGTTTAACGTGAGAGTTTTAATAGGTGTTTTTAAAATGTATATCCCCCCCCCCGACTTGTCAGTATTGAAGAGTGGGCTGCAAATAGAAATGAATGACCTGGGAGCCACAGCTTGTTAAGGGCTCTGGTAATTGTATCTCTGAGAGGAAAACAATAGTTCCCAGGATTCTTTGGGGGAAATCATGTGCTTTAAATGTGTTTTGGATGTGCTTTAAATGTATCATGTGAATCTGCATTTTATTGATTTGTAAACATCTTTAGGTAAGATTTCTTTTAAGCAAAGCAAAATAAGCTTTATTGTACTAGCCAAAGGCCATGACAAAATCATACAAGCACTTTCAGGAAAAGAAATATCTATATAAGTATATAACTACAAGGGTACCTCGGGTTAAGAACTTAATTCGTTCTGGAGGTCCGTTCTTAACCTGAAACTGTTCTTAACCTGAGGTACCACTTTAGCTAATGGGGCCTCCCACTGCCGCCATGCGATTTCTGCTGTCACCCTGAAGTAAAGTTCTTAACCCGAGGTACTATTTCTGGGTTAGCGGAGTCTGTAACCTGAAGCATCTGTAACCCGAGGTACCACTGTATATATAAAAAGCAGAGGCACTGCCAGAGCCATCAAAATCATAAAATGCAGGTGCATGTGTCAATTGGGGACCGCATACAGCATGCAGTATTTTCCTAATTAGACCTCTGTATCTCCCTTACAGTTCACTGCAATGTTGTCCAGATTCTTCCGGATCTTTTTTGCTGCCAGCGCAAAGGGGGCCACATTATAAGTCACTGGGGCATCACTGAGCAGCCATAGAACCTTCTCCGCCTGGGGGAGACAGCTTTCCTGGACAAACAAGGGATTTAAAAAGTGTCTCCTAGGTTCTGTGCATAGTGGGCACTGTGATAAATACCGGTAATCCTGGATGTTCCTCCACCTGCGGTTGCTCACAGATACAAAATCTATCTGCATATGGAACCCTATTATAATACCCATCCATGACTGCAAAAGGCATTACTTGGAAACGCAGCTTAGTAAAGGCAGATCTTAATGAAGCTGTCTGAAGGCTTAATTAAAAATAAATAAAAAGTGAAAGCCACCAATCAGCGACTCAAGAAAGAAAGACCAAACTGGTAGCGCTCTGACCCACTTAGGTTTGTGAGTTTAAGTGATGATTCATGAGACAGTAACAGAAACGGACTGCGCTTTGGTCCTGTTCTCCCAAACAACTCATGCTTTTTCATCAATGATTTGGGGAAGCAACAGCTGGTTAATATTTGCTGAACCCAAAGTGTGTGTGGGGTGTGTGTGTGTTCATAATCTCAGCTATGCGTCACATCTTTTTGGAAGGGAATGATGTGGCACAACTATAACAAACCTTTTTGTTTTTAATATTCGGTTGGGAGCCACCCAGAGTGGCTGGGGAAACCCAGCCAGATGGGAGGGGTACAAATATTTATTTATTTATTTATTTATTTATTTATTTATTTTTGTTGTTGTTGTTGTTGTTGTTGTTGTTGTTGTTGTTGTTGTTGTTATGTCACCTTGCTCCAGCAATGGGTGTGTTTGCAGCGAGGGTTGGAGAAGATATTCAATTAAGTTTTCTTTTAAAGTTGAACCTACCTAATTAGCATTTTCCGAAACAATGAGCAAACCAAAACCTAGCCACCTTTCTGAATTCACCCTTGTCAAGATTTTGCAAAGTTCTCCAGCCAAGGAATGTGTACAAAAATACATCTACTGGGACAACGTATGCATAAAAATGCATATATTGGTGAAAATAACATACAAAAATGCATTCTATTAGGGTAAGCTGCTTTGGAAAAAGATGTATTGTTAGAGATTGGGGAGACCGAAATCTAAACCCACACGAAAACGGATGGAGATGGAGACTATTAATTTCTTCTCCTCCAAAATTCCCTCATAATCAGATGTACCATCTTCGGTAAGAGAGAAATATATGCTGGTCAAGCTATTTAGTGTTCTGAATTTCAGGGAACATGGCTTCCATTGCATAGATTCCTTTCACATTAATTCTGAACACATTATTCCCCACTCTTCACCGTAAGGATCCAGGGCAGGTTATAACTATTTTAAAATGCAACATTAAAATCAATTAAAACAATTTGCAGTAAAGAGAATAAAGAAGGCCTTCCAGATGTTTTTGGACTACAACTCCCATGATCCCTAGCTAGCAGGACCAGTGGTCAGGGATGATGGGAATTGTAGTCTCAAAACATCTGGAGGGCTGAGTTTGAGGAAGCCTGGAATAAAGAATAAATACTATTCACGCACACACCCCTCAGGTGTCAAAAGCTGGGGTAACGAGGTGCATATTGAGCATATGACCATAACTGCACAATGAAGGTGCCAGACACGCCTCTGGGGAGGGGATTCCACAGCTTAAGGGCTGCCACAGAGAATGCCCTATTCCAGGGCTGTCAGCCCCTGAATTTCTGAGGGTGGTGGAACTACTAAGAACGTCTCTTCAATTGGTCAAAACACCTCAGATGTTCTATAAGGAAGGCCCTCTTCATGTTAATGTCAAAGGTTCGGCTAGCGGGGTGCATGGTCACTGGGCACATTGGCATAGGTAATGTCAGGAACATGGCTCACCAGAGGGACCGACTCTGCAGAGGAGAGCTGACTGACAGTTGACAAAGGGCAGTTCGACCCTCCCCCCCCCTTCCCAAGAAAGACACTGTCAGCTGTCAAGAAGAGGGAGAGTTGGAAGGCAGCCAGAGCATTGCTAGGCAATCAGCAGATAGGCAGAGGTCTGAGACTGTGTCAAGTGAAAGTGGGAAGGGTGAATGTCAGCCTCTCAGTCCCCATTCTAGGAGACAGGATAAGATCAGAGGGCAATGGAAAGGCAAGAGGGGGAAGGCGGGAGATTGGCACCCTTCCTGCTGTGGAAGGGGCAAAGATACAGACTGACCAACTATCGTCAATGCGAGAAGCCGTGCTCTGGATGTGTTTTGTTGTAAATAAACGTACATAAAACTGCCGGAGAGTCATTACTTCTTATTGGGGCTTGCTTGACTGCCAGAGATCGTTACAGGTAATGTGGGGGTGTCTTCTGTCTAATACATGGTTTTCTCTAAAGCTTTCGGTGATGGGACTTCAGTATACCCTGGAACAGGCCAGGCCATGTTGAGCATTTATGCATTTATGGTGAATGTACAGCTCAGGAGTCCTGCACACTAATTGTAGCCCTCATGTGATATCTTGATGAAACGCAGGCAAGAACTGTCTTATCGTATGACCATAAACAGAGGTTTTGAGAATGACAAAATCTGAATCCCAGTAGGAAGAGAAGTTTTAGGGACATGCTGTCACTGTTAGCTCCACTGTCGCCTTGTTGTCATGGTATTGGGAATATCGTTTCCAGTTACATTCTTCTTCAGCAGCTGTTTCTTCACTCATTCCCTTCCCCATTTTGTTTTGTTTTGTTGTTGTTCTGCAATTGTACACTAAAGCCGGGTGTTCCTGAGGTCGCTTGACTCCCTGTGCTCATAACTTCCTCATAGTTCTTCTGTGTGGAGTGGAATAAAATCGCCCCGCTACAGTTTTACGGTGCAATAATTTAGCCTGCAATAAAATGGCCCATTCTTCAATAAAACAGTGTACTATAAGACTCCTGGCAGCTCAACTATACCATTGCACAGGGGTGAGGTAAAACCAGAGAGGGCAGAGGACAAGAGCAGCACATAGGCCTCAGACTTCGCTTCCAGTTTCCATTGGAAGGCTGCCACATGTGGGGTAGAAGTATCATGCAGAATAGAGGAGCTGCTTTTTCTTTTCCTCTGTCCCCCAATCTACATATTTCTTTGGAAGTATTCTACTGGGTATTTGGGCCCTTGGGCAAAAGCTCCTTAGCACAGCCTTCATCAACCTGACGCCCTCCGGTGATTTGGAATGCAAGCCCCATCCGCACAATTTGGCGAAGGCCAAATAAACAGCCAGAAAATGGAGAATTTATTATTACCTCTAAGTGGACACAGCCGTTGTTCCTCCAACACAGGGCTGGTCCTGGCATGCAGCAGGAGGAAATGACTTGCATCGTAAGAGTAGGGCAGATAAAGGCAGAAATCGCTTTCTGAACAGTGCGATAGGACTTCTAAAAACATTGTTCTTGGAATCGTAGAATTGTAGAGTAGGAAATGTGTCTCGAAAGACCTGCCACCTGCCTTTTGGGCCTTCCCCACCTGGCCTGGGAGGGTAGGGTCCTGAAATATACTCAGAGTCGAGTGTGGAGTTCATGCTCTTTATTCAGCTCATAATAGTGAGGAATGGAAGTTCCTCCGAAATGTCTGCTTTATATACATTATTTACACAATGGGCCCCACATGATTGGCTAATCTCCTGTAGGCCAATCAGGTTGCGGATTCACTTCCACCTGGAGTTGGATTGGGTGGCTCCTGCGGACCAATCAGACTGCTGCATTCTGGATCCTATTGTTCTAGGACCAATCAGACTGCTGCATTTTGGATCCTATTCAACTCAGTACATAACAGGCCCTGACTGACTCCAGCTACAAAAAGAGAAGAGAATTTTATTGGCGTTGGTTTCTTTGTATCTTTGCTTTAGATCTTGTGGTGTATGTGGAAATTGTTCAGTTTGGCTGTGTGCTATTTTTAAAGTTGTTTTATTTATTGTTTATGAATACTTTTGTTATATAGTAGTTATGTATTTTTTCATGTTGGAAGCTGCCTTGGGCACAGTTTGAACTGTGGAAAGACGGCATACCAATAAAATGGGTGGGGGGGAAACTGGCATGTGATTATACTGCAACTTGTCTTATGCTAAATCCTACAGTGTTTATAAGTTTTATATTGTCTAATGTAATATGGTCAAAACCCAACCCTGTTGTAAACTTTGCCTCACTTCGCTACAGATAAATGTGCTATAGAAATGTTTAATAATGGGGACAAGCTGGGCTGAATCACCCTCACTGGCATTTCAGGGTGGAAGTAACTTTCATCTGCCAGTCTGCCAAACCAGCACTGCCGCATGGTTTTAAAAACGCTTGCGCACGAAACCAAACCTAATGAGCTGTAATTAATTATCAGTTTCTGAGAAATGCAAAATGAAAAAGGACACGCAGAGGGATTTTAAAATTAGGTTAAAAATATCCTTCCATTTATTAGCCCCAATGTGATTAAATGCGTTCAACAGGGATCTGGAGGAAGTCGAAAATCACTGCTGGCCATTGAGGATCGGCAGATAATAAAAAGATTGGTGCAGTAATGATAATGAGAACATCTAAAAGGCGGCTGGCCTGCCTGCCTGCCTGCAAGGTTCTCTGTGTTCAAATGCAGTGTGTTCCAATACAGCCAAATACAAGGTCACCTGTCAAGGCATCAAGATTTAGGCCAGGCGACAAAATGGGATATCTTGGTCTGCATTGAATACATAGAAGACGCAAGCAAGCCTGAAGCCCAGAAAGCAATAGCATGAATGATGTGCTGTTTGAAATACAGTAGTTTGGTCTCGGGTGCTTTTTATGATATTTTAAAAGCTTGGGAGCAGGGTACAAAATGCACATGCTTGTGTTGCTTAGAAACTGAATGATAGGTCAATCAGGTTGTGGATTCACTTCCACCTGGAGCTGGATTGGGTGGCTCCTGCGGACCAATCATACTGCTGCATTGTTCTAGGACCAATCAGACTGCTGCATTTTGGATCCTATTGTTCTAGGACCAATCAGACTGCTGCATTTTGGATCCTATTGTTCTAGTACCAATCAGACTGCTGCATTTTGGATCCTATTCAACTCAGTACATAACAGTTAGCATTTGCAGTGGCATCCTCGCCCCCCCCCCCCCAGTATCTGCATCTGTTTTGGAAGAGGGAGGGGGAAGCTGAGAGAGAGGGAGTTGGAAACACAGGGCCAACGTGAGAAAATGAAAACCAGAGCAAAAATTGCAGTAGTCAAGGCAAAAGCTGACCATCGGGACAGGCGCCACAGTTTTGCTGGGGCAACAGAGAGGAAAAAGCCATATTTTGCAATGCTTATTTATTTCTTCATTTCATTGATTCTACTGATGAAATAGCCTATGAGAATTTCGTTTGCAAAGCTTGTGAAATGAGCATGTGTTCTGAGTCCTGGCTTTGGCTGTTTCAGGACATTCTCCCTTTACTGCAATTCACTTCTTGTTTTAATAAGTTACACAGAGAGTACAGCACAGCTTGTGGTCCGTTAAAGGTGAAAACAGAAAATATTTCATAGGGTCAAATCTACTTGTGCAAAAATAAAGTGGTTAATGAGTGCTTAAATTGGCACATCCTGGTTTGCAGCTTTCCTAGTAAAGTTTCTGTTTCTGATTAACCATAACAAAATAGAGTTGTCAAGACAATCTTTGATTGTTGTGAATATGTTTGGGACAAAGCCAATGTTTCTAAGTTGCCCTGTATCTATACATGCAAGGTATCTGTTTATACATTGGAGTGTATGTATGTGTTTTGCTCCAGTACCAGAGCAATTAATTTTGCTGTTGCTTGGGCAACTAGGATTAGTTGGCAAACAAATAGCCCAAAGTTTTATTGTGTCAAGAGACAGTGTTGTTTATTTGTTATGCTTGGTTTCCTTGATAGCAAACCATTGTTCTGCAATATATTATTATTTGACTAGGAAATAGTCACATATAGGGCTTCTGGAATCAGGAAATATTTGTCTGAATCATCACGAGACACGAAGATGCTGTAAAAGTGATTTATCTTATATTTAAAAAGCATACCTCTGCCTGGAAATAGGTTACAGAGAGGCCATCTGCAGAAATGGAATTTATCAAAAGCATTTCTATTTCCTCTTATGTTTGAGTTTAATTTGAATTTAACTCAGACATAATTGATTTAGTAAAGACTCATAGCTGTCTATAGTTTCACACACCCCAGCCAACATGGAGCCATGGTTATGGTGTAATGTTCTAGGTACCCCTGAATGAACAGGGAGCCTTTTGTGCCATTAGTCATTTTATAAACAATTTACTCCACAAAATGTACTGCAGCTCAAGGATATAAGGACATAATGGTCCAACAGACCTCTTCCACTGTTACATCTACCCCCCCAGTCGCAAAAAAGGAGGGGGGAAAACTGGTTACAGGACTGGCCCTACCATTAGGCAGAGTGTAGCAGCTGCCTTGGGCAATGGATTATTTATTTTTCTTAACATTTATATCCTGACTTTCTTCCATCATGGAGCATGCACACAAATTCTTATATGTGAGTGCCTAGAGGCGGTTGGAGGATGGATGGCGGCTAACAGATTGAGGGTGAATCCTGACAAGACAGAAGTACTGTTTTTGGGGGACAGGGGGCGGGCGGGTGTGGGGGACTCCCTGGTCCTGAATGGGGTAACTGTGCCCCTGAAGGACCAGGTGCACAGCCTGGGAGTCATTTTGGACTCACAGCTGTCCATGGAGGCGCAGTTTAATTCTGTGTCCAGGGCGCTGTTTACCAGCTCCATCTGGTACGCAGGCTGAGACCCTACCTGCCCGCAGACTGTCTTGCTAGAGTGGTGCATGCTCTAGTTCTCTCCTGCTTGGACTACTGCAATGCGCTCTATGTGGGGCTACCTTTGAAGATGACCTGGAAACTGCAATTAATCCAGAATGCGGCAGCTAGACTGGTGACTGGGAGTGGCCGTCGGGACCACATAACACCGGTCCTAAGAGATCTGCATTGGCTCCCAGTACATTTCCGAGCATAATTCAAAGTGTTGGTGCTGACCTTTAAAGCTCTAAACGGCCTCGGTCCTGTATACCTGAAGGAGCATATCCACCCCCATCGTTCAGCCTGGACACTGAGGTCCAGCACCGAGGGCCTTCTGGCAGTTCCCTCATTGCGAGAAGTGCAGTTACAGGGAACCAGACAGAGGGCCTTCTTTGTAGTGGTGCCCTCCCTGTGGAACAGCCTCCCTTCAGATGTGAAGGAAATAAGCAGCTATCTTCTCTTTAAAAGACATCTGAAGGTAGCCCTGTTTAGGAAGTTTTTAATATTTAATGCTGTATTGTTTTTAACACTTGATTGGATGCCGCCCAGAGTGGCTAGGCAAACTCAGCCAGATGGGCGGGGTATAAATTATTATTATTATTATTATTATTATTATTATTATTATTATTATTATTATACCCAGAACAAACGTAGTTGGTCCCTAAGGTGAGACTGGACATTAATTAATTTATTTTTATTTAATATTATATGTTTATTCTGTGTTGCATTACCATTCGTCCTTTTATAGACTACCCTGCATTCTTAGGAGTGGAAAAGTGAGATGTAAATAGTAAAGAACAATAGCAAGAAGAAGAATGATGTGCATTGCATGACTCCAGTGTGTAATTCGTCACGTGTAAAAATGCCTATGCCTCTATAGGTGTACATGGAGCAAAATACACATGGGATTAATGCCATTTCCTATGCGGAAATGAGTTCAGTGAAAGCTACAAAGGCTTAGCATCTCTTGGTTCCCATTTATTCTTTTAAAAACAGTCAACTCGTATAACAGGCATGTGATTTATCAGCTGGAAAAAAATCTGTGTTTTCTTCAGAACCTTGGCACCAAACCGACTGCTATAATTTCACAGGAAATCTCTCATTAAAACGTCTCTATCCTTATTGACTTAGTAATTAACACTGGTGGCAAATATTTCACTTAGTCATAGAGGAATCAAAGGATAAGCAGTGGTGGGGAACTGCCTGAACTTGTTTATTTTTAAAGGAAGCTTGCATCAAATCACAGCATGTTCTTTGCCATTTTTTTTTAAAGGTTTAGCCATAAATTGATTTCCCTCTTTCCTAGGATTAGAAAGTGGGGTATGGTAGAGAGTTTGTGTGAAATCAGAAAAGCTAATATTGGAACTTTGAACTTACTGTGCAATCTGAAAGCAAAATTTAGAGAGCAGGCCAATTTTTTAAAAGTGTCTTCAGTGCATCTTTCTGAAGTAAAATGACAAGCTGTGGAAACCAATTGTTCAATATTTACTCAAATTCAGCTTCTGGCGTCAGTGATTAAAAACAACGCTGAGAATGGGTTAAAAAGTGCACCATGGCTGGCTTAGTTTATGCTGGAAGCTGCCCAGAGTGGCTGGGGCAACCCAGTCAGATGGGTGCTGTAAAAATAATAAAATAAATTAACAACAACAATAATAATTACTACTACTATTAGGGGCGCAGGAGGCACTGTGGGTTAAACCACAGCGCCTAGGGCTTGCCGATCAGAAGATTGGCGGTTCGAATCCCCGCGATGGGGTGAGCTCCCGTTGCTCGGTCCCTGCTCCTGCCAAGCTAGCAGTTCGAAAGCACATCAAAGTGCAAGTAGATAAATAGGTACCGCTGTGGCGGGAAGATAAACGGCGTTTCCGTGCGCTGCTCTGGTTCGCCTGCTGGCCACATGACCCGGAAGCTGTACGCTGGCTCCCTCGGCCAATAAAGCGAGATGAGCGCCGCAACCCCAGAGTCGGCCACGACTGGACCTAATGGTCAGGGGTCCTTTACCTTTACCTTTACTACTACTATTACTATTATGTGGCCTACACCCCCTACTCCTCATTTAATTCCCACAACACGCCTGTGAGGTAAGTTAAGCAGAGAGGCAGTGGTTGACGCAAGCTCACACAGAAAGCTTCATGGCTAAGTGGGGATTTGAATCCTGGTCTCCCAGGTCTTAAGTCAAACGTTCTAACCACTATGCCACACTGCCTCTTCATCTTAATTCCCTGCCTATGATCTTCCCAGCAGCACGAATCCCTGTGTGTACGTATTGAAAGTATGTGGAAAGTATATTGGCACAACAAGAAGCAGCTGGAATGAAATGATATGGAGCAAAGGGTCTTGCTTTAACCAAACTCTGACTAATGCAGTCTGGATATCGCCTGCCCCTTGATGTACTCTTGAAGCACAGAGCTTCAAGCATTTCTTTTAAAACACCCCTCTCTCCTCACATTTGTGTCTGCGTTCAAACCAGCTAATGAATTCCTTTCCTTTTCACATGTAGGTTCCTGGCCTAACCCTGTAGCCGCTGCTACAGTCATGGCCCAATCACGTTTAATTTTGTTCAACTCGAGTAATAAACTTAGTTATTTGTGCTGTCAGAGCTGCAACCTCACTTGAACTTTCTCTGGTTCCCTGAGCAGTAATCATGTATATTCCTTTCCACCAACCACCATAGTTTTCATTTGAATTCCCCTTTATTCCCACCCAGAATGCCAAAAATAAAATGTACAGTCAATGACCCTCTAGTAACAGTGCAATCCTAACCCTGTGAGTCTGACTGGATTAACAGGTCCGTGCGATTAGGACTAAGCCTTTATATCTGGTTCTTTAACTATTCAGAAAAACACTTGTACCAGTGTCAATTTTTTGGTTATTTGTTGAATGTGCTAAGGTCACAGCCGCACCATGCATTTAAATGGGGCTGCCATATGTCATAGAATTTCCAAAAAATGGTGTTGATTTCTTGGTGAACTTCCTTAAATGTCAAGAGATTTTGCAAATAAAAAAATTAAAATAAATCTCAACACCTTTGCAAAAAAACAAACAAACCCCAAAAGCTTGTGTGTTTTCACTTTTTGAAATATGGCGACCCTAATTTAAAGCATATTTAAAGCACTTGGCTTACCTCAGAGAGTCCTAGTCATTGTAGTTTGTTAAGGGTGCTGGGAATTGTAGCTCTGCGAGGGGTAAACCCCAGGGTTATTTGGGAAGGGGGAATGTGCTCTAAATGTCCTTTAAACGCGTGGTGCGTGCGTAGCCTTCCTCTCATGCACACTCACACAGAGCGCACAAACACACTCACCGCAGACAGGTTGTACATGCAGAACACACACACACACACACAAAACCCTCACATATTTTCACCCACAAGGAGACTGGAAATGCTAGTTGTACATGGAGCACATGCTCTTAAGTTCAGTGCGTTGGTTCATCTGAGTGGCAAAAGTTTGGCCGCACCCCACCACAGATGGAATGCACCGCGGAGAATTAATGCGC
The DNA here is from genome assembly GCF_965112155.1 of Podarcis liolepis. Lineage (NCBI taxonomy): Eukaryota > Metazoa > Chordata > Lepidosauria > Squamata > Lacertidae > Podarcis > Podarcis liolepis. The sequence continues at coordinate 82,038,446 of NC_139556.1, forward strand.
TGAAAGAGGAACAAACAACAAGAGGGAGTTTTCTTTCCCTCTGTACCCTTTCATTCGTGACACTGGTCAGTAGCCATTCTGTTCTGGGAGGCAGTGTGTCCAAGCCCTTCTTACTGTTATTACTGAATGCATCACTCGCAGGCACACAGGAAGGCTGTGTAAATACTTAAGCTTTTGTTCGTTAATCTGATCAGCTCTCTCCTGTTCCCTCTTGCTGGTGCATGCTGAACCCTGGCAGTTCATTCGGACACTGTGACTCCTCCTCAGTGATAATATACATGTTTGGGTCTGTTTATCCTGTTAGGTTTGCAGATAATCGGCAACCTTGTTTTTGTGATTGTTTTGGTGGATGCATTTACTTAGGGCTGATCCACACTTCCGACTGCCCCTTGCCTAGAAAGCATGGCTCAGAGCGATTTTGCACTTGGCTCATGCTTTCTAGACATGGATCTGAGTGGTTTTGGCCTGGGATGGGGGGGGGGGATGGATCAACGTTTGCTCCAATTGAATGCCAAAGAGCGGGTTCCTCAGGGGAAAGCTGCAAGGCAAGCAGAAGTGTGGATGAGCCCTCTGTTTGGATTGTCCTTTTGCAATTATTCTTGAGCAAAGGGCTGTTGTTCAGTGGTAGCACATAAGTTGAGCCTCTTGGGCTTGCCGATCAGAAGGTCGGCGGTTCAAATCCCCGTGACGGGGTGAACTCCTGTTGCTCAGTCCCAGCTCCTGCCCACCTAGCAGTTCGAAAGCACGCCAGTGCAAGTAGATAAATATTTACCGCTGCAGCAGGAAGGTAAACGGTGTTTCCGTGCGCTCTGGTTTCCGTCACGGTGTTCCGTTGCATCAGAAGCAGTTTAGCCATGCTGGCCACATGACCCAGAAAGCTGTCTGTGGAGAAATGCTGGCTCCCTCGGTCTGAAAGCGACATGAGCGCCGCAACCTCACAGTTGCCTTTGACTGGACTTAACCATCCAGGGGTCCTTTACTGTCAGAGCTGCTCCCAGATCCTAGCTCACAGAGGATCACGCTAGCCAGCGTTCACTTTATAAAAGTCTTTATTGAGTTACAGTTGCCATTTCCAAGCTGCCGCGTGCAGCTCTACGTCTTATAAGCTAGACCGGCGAAGCTCCGTCTGAGTCTCCGCCCCTTGTACACCAACTTAATACCCTAGCCTTACTCCACCTTTTCCGCCTGACCGTTCTCCTCTGGGTCCCTCTGCCCCCCGTGGTCTCTTCCTTCCTGGACTCTTCTGACGCTGACCCCCCGGACCCTCCTGTCTCCTTGCGTCGGGCTTTAGGACCTGGCTCCCTTTCCGGGCTGCTTACTGCGCTGCCTTCCGGTGCATTTGAACTTGGCGCGCGCGCCCAACCTTCCACTTTCCGCTTGACCGTTTCTTCGCTCTCCGATGGAGGTGTGGCCACTCCTGACTCATGCCCTCCCCCCTGCTGCGAGCTGCCGGAGCTCGATACCTGGCGCCTTTCCTCCCCACTGCGCTCTGTTGGTGACGCTGGCCCCGATTTCCAACTGCTGCCCTCTGAACCCTCTCTGGACCCTTCTTCCTGGGGTGTCCCCCTAAGCTCCCCCCTTGCTCTGGCCACTGGCGCTCCTTTCTGTGAATCTTCTGATTCACTGGACAGACTCGGAGATCTCGGGTCGTCGTCGTCACTCATCTTTTCTTCGGACTCCTCCCCCTCGCTCTCTGTTTCCTCCCTTGCCCTCGCCTCTGCTCCTGAACCCCTGACATTTACGTTTTAAAAACTTTTTTTAATATGCTTTGTGTGCAGAAGGTTCCTGGTTCAGTCTTTATTGTTGGCTCTGAGAACGCAGTTCTCTTGAGTTCCGTGCTTAAGATTGTACAGTTAGGTGAAACACAGTGTGTGCACACTCTTACAAAGCACATACTACCCTTTACTTGGGCTCCAGTGTGCTCCCACCACATTTGTTGGAAACCTAGAACACATGGTGTTGGCCTCAGTCCATACCTATCCTGTACGTTCTTGAGGAACGCTGCTCTTTGATGTGTTTTCCCTTAAACCAGCTTCCATCCAATTTGAAAACTTGGACCAGAGTTAAGCTAAGACGTACACATTGTTTGAGACAACCCTTGCACATGTGCAGATGACAGCTTCATGGATTAGGAGTTTGGAGAGGGGTTGCAGACCTGGGGAAACAAATTAGGTGATCGGGTGATGGAATAGAAAAGGCAGCCTGAAACACAGCAGGAGAAACGTCCTTGTCGAGTTTTATGCTCCTCATGTGTACATGCCCCGAGTTCATCGCTATGAATGCATCCTTTGATTTCCAAAATTCCACAAAGGTGTGGAATTCATCAGCCAAGGAATACAACAGAACTAGATGGATAGCACTGCTTTGTTTATTGCCTTGGTGCAATGGGATAGGGCAAGTGAGTGCTTCTTACTTATTTCACAGCAGGCAAAGTATTCCAACTGGAGTTGTGCAAGATAGTCCCACACCCCAGAACTTGTGTATCATCCCTCCTGGCATCCCCACACAAATTCCTTTTCAAGCATTGTACCTGCCACACATAAACAGGAAGCCTGGCTCAACCATGCTTTCTCTCCACTGCTCTTTTTCCACATCCAGGTAAAGGAGAAAAGTCACTCTGCGCTGATGAGCTGCTTTCTCAGTTAACAGAACAAATTTCCCTATTGCACTTCCTCAGCATTCAGGATGTGACTTGCATGGGCCATATGGCTCTTCAAAGAGTTTTACCTCATCCCTGTACTGCCTGTTGGCTGTTACTTAAAGCACTTTTACCCTGTAAAACACAACAACGTCAGGCAGGTGTAGATACACCCCCTCCCCATTGCCAGGACCACCCACCTCTGATTTCGAACGAACACACTGTGCGGTAATGCATAACCAATTTGCAATGAACTTACATTTTTTTCAATGAAACCAGTTTGTCAAGAAATGCTATTCAAAGGCAAAAAAAAGAAAGAGAGAGAGCAGTAGATCTAGACTGTCAGTGGACTACTTAGGAAAATCAATTGCTAAGGTCTCAAATAAGAAACAGGGACGCACGCAGGTGGCGCTGTGGGTTAAACCACAGAGCCTAGAACTTGCCAATCAGAAGGTTGGCGGTTCGAATCCCCACGACGGAGTCGGGGTGAGCTCCCGTTGCTCGGTCCCTGCTCCTGCCAACCTAGCAGTTCGAAAGCACGTCAAAGTGCAAGTAGAGAAATAGGTACCACTCTGGCGGGAAGGTAAACGGCATATCCGTGTGCTGCTCTGGTTGCCAGAAGCGGCTTACTCATGCTGGCCACATGACCCGGAAGCTGTATGCCGGCTCCCTTGGCCAATAAAGTGAGATGAGCGCCGCAACCCCAGAGTTGGTCACGACTGGACCTAGTGGTCACGGGTCCCTTTACCTTTACAAATAAGAAACCTTTATTTTTCTGGGACTTTGCTCACATTCTCTATGCTTTGGGCTGGCTGTCATGTTTTTACATTTGGGGGTTCTTTTTAACTGCTGCTTGTGCTTGCTATTTTTCAGTTAATTGCTTGATGGCTGTGATTTTATATTTGATCATGCGTCTTAAACTGTAAGCTGCTTTGGTGGCCTTTGGGTGAAAAAGCAGCTTCTAAACTATTAACACGTTTTGCATCCCGCCGGCTGGGTTTCTGGAATTGTTTCCAGGAGTTCCATTTGAGATGGCTTCCCGGTGCCCAAACGACCCCGCGAGTCCAGGGCATAAGATAAATGCCTCCGACGCCACCGCCCTGTTTTGCCTCTCTCTCCTAATCCCCTCTGACTCTCCTGAGCCCACGATGAGGCTGCTGGAGAGAATGCCCTGTTCACTCGTTTGTTTGTGCCGCAATAAATTAAGTGCCACGGACTTGTAGTGGAAGCACTTTTATGTTTGCAATTAGGCTGCTGCAGTTGGAAAGAGGAGCTCTTCCCCTGCCAAGACTGGTGAGTGACGCTGCCCTAATTGCTGCGCCGCAACACGACCGACTGGCACAGAGCAGAGCAGGCACCGTCATTCTCCCTGCGGGCCAACTACATAGCGTGCTTTTGGCTAAGCCTCTGATGTACCTGCCAGGAGGTCCTAGCAACCATATTAAAGTGTCTCCTTTGGCTATGGGGAAACTGTGCTGAAGAGGGACAGAGTGGGCACCATGCGTAAGCTTGATTGGGCACCTGACAAGGCCCACCCTTCTTCACAGGGCCCTCTGTCAACCTCTGGCTCTGCTTCTGTTGCTTCTCCTCACCCCACGCTGTTTGACCACCTGCCTTCTCTGAGCATGCAAGCAGCGACCAGAATGAGGAGATCTGCAGCAGCACCCCTCCGTTTGTCCACGTGCTAATCCTTCTGGGCTCAGAAGGAGGAAGCAAGTGTGAAATGGAAGAAGGAGGAGGCGTTGGGTCTGCTTGGTGAAGTTGTCCACTGGAGGCATCCAGCCCAAGGGCCCTTCAAAACAAAGAATCATAGAATCATAGAGTTGGAAGAGACCACAAGGGCCATCGAGTCCAAGCCCCTGCCAAGCAGGAAACACCATCACAGCACTCCTGACATATGGTTGTCAAGCCTCTGCTTAAAGACCTCCAAAGTAGGAGACTCCACCACACTCCTTGGCAGCAAATTCCACTGTCGAACAGCTCTTACTGTCAGGAAGTTCTTCCTAATGTTTAGGTGGAATCTTCTTTCTTGTAGTTTGGATCCATTGCTCCGTGTCCGCTTCTCTGGAGCAGCAGAAAACAACCTTTCTCCCTCCTCTATATGACATCCTTTTATATATTTGAACATGGCTATCATATCACCCCTTAACCTCCTCTTCTCCAGGCTAAACATGCCCAGCTCCCTTAGCCGTTCCTCATAAGGCATCGCTTCCAGGCCTTTGACCATTTTGGTTGCCCTCCTCTGGACACGTTCCAGTTTGTCAGTGTCCTTCTTGAACTGTGGTGCCCAGAACTGGACACAGTACTCCAGGTGAGGTCTGACCAGAGCAGAATACAGTGGCACTATTACTTCCCTTGATCTAGGTGCTATACTCCTGCTGGCACAACAGGTATCAAGCAGAAAAGAGACAGGAAATGCACACACACCCTGACTTCAACAGATGGAAGCAAGACACCCTTGTTTCACATTGAGTGAATCAGGAGCTCACTGTCAGGACGCCTTTCGACCGATGTGCAGTGACTGGGCTCAATAACTGGTTCTGCCCTGACTGGGCTAGGCGACTGGAGCACTTTCAGAGACCTTCCAATCCTGGAAAACAGGTCCCAGTGCACTGGACTCACAGCTGTGCATTGTAAGCACCAGTATAAATAACGCGGAATCCAGCTGTGAAGCATAACTCCTATTATTTCTAATAGCTACTACAAACTAATGAACTACTGGCTTGCATGAGTGTTACATCTCTCTCTCAGCCATCTAGTCACTACATAGACAGAGTCAGGCAATCAGTCAGGAGCAGTCAGGAGTAGAAGAGCAGTTTCCGCCCCCTCCTTTCTCAAAACATCAGATCAGGAGATTCTGTCAATGGGAGGGGTGAAAATCTCAACACTCGCAGGGCGGCAGTGAGCAAGCCAAGGGAATGAATCACTTCCATGGGGAAGTAAATGTGGAAGTCCTAACTGAATAAATATGCAAATGCTATTTAAATATGTTTAAATTTACGGAAATAAGCCATTCATTAACTTGGAAGTGTTAAATACTAAGGGAGGGGGAAGTATATCTACACTTCTACAGAGTTGGGAAAACACCATTAACACCACGCAATATTATAAATACTTCTCCGGCATTTCATTATCCTGCCCAGCCAAAAGAAAGCCCTGAATGGTGCTCGCCCTTGCAAAATTGTTCAAAAGCAGGGGAGCTCAGACTTGTGGGAGCAGAAGCACTTTCTTCAAGACAAAACTACCATTGGATACAACCTAAATCTTAGAACACTTGCAGAGTTTTTAGAATGTTGGGAATTTAGAAAGAAGCACAGAGAGAAGAAACGCCTTTGTCTGCCCCAGCTGCAAGGAAACATGTCTCTCCCATATCGGTCTCTACAGCCACAAGCAGGCACTGCAACCTTCCAACAACAGTTTGGCTTCATCCCGAAAGGTGCACTCTTTTATCGCTTCCTGAGACAGACAGATGCCAACCACAGCAAGACAAATCCAAGAATGGGCATCTCATTCAGCAATTCTAATGGCATGGTGAAACAAAGACAGATTGCTGTAACATAGTCTTTGGCAACCTAGAGCCCTTCAGATGCACTGCAGCTCCCATAAGCCCCAGCCAGCAGGGATGTTGTTGGGGGGGCAGGGGGGCCAGGAGCCGAGCAGCTGCCAGCCCAAGGGTGACATCAGCAGAAAATGAGTGCAGTGTCATTTGCTGTTGCAAATCAGGATGAGGACACAATCAATGGCACACAGTCTGTTTGTATCCGATACTGAATGGTATGTTCCAGTGCTAGGTTCAAATGAAATAGATACCAGCAACCAGCACACGCAGTGAGAAAACAGGCAGTGCAACTATTAATAAATGGGCACAACTGAAGCTGAGCCTATTAAGCCAGTACAGCTGTGCTGTGCTGCAATAATTCCTTGCTGTGCAATGCATAGGGGAAAAGGATTATTATTATTATTATTATTATTATTATTATTATTATTATTATTATTATTATTATTAGATGTATACCCTGTCCATCTAGCTGGGTTTCCCCAGCCACTCTGGGTGGCTTCCAGCAAAATATTAAAAACAGCCGCAGCTCTTCAGGCATATGTTGGCCCCGCTTAAGGTGCGATAGGGACGAAGGTGGCGCTGTGGGTTAAACCACAGAGCCTAGGACTTGCCGATCAGAAGGCTGACGGTTTGAATCCCCGCGACGGGGTGAGCTCCCATTGCTCTTGCCAACTTAGCAGTTCGAAAGCACGTCAAAGTGCATGTAGATAAATAGGTACCGCTCTGGCAGGAAGCGGCTTAGTCATGCTGGCCACATGACCCGGAAGCTGTACGCTGGCTCCCTCGGCCAATAAAGCGAGATGAGCGCCGCAACCCCAGAGTCAGCCACGACTGGACTTACCTAACAGTCAGGGGTCCCTTTCCCTTTCCCTTTAAGGTGTGATAAACTTCCTGTTTCTCATTGCCTGTTTGGGACTGCAAAAAGAAGCCCCGTCCTCCAAGCCCATATTGCGGCACTTGAGGTCTGGTTTAGTCAAGTAATGCAGGCTTGGCTACAGACACTCCCTAGCAATTTCCCATCTTCCTCCCTGGCTTCCCATCTATTTATTTCAAACCCTGAGCTTCGGCTCCACACGGCAGCTTGGCTAGTTCCATGGGCATGGCCAAGGGGGGACAGGGAGGGGCAGTTGTCCCCCCACAAAAATCAAGTAAATCAGTACAAATACTTAACTAACCGAGGTTCTGTCTGCCCCCCCCCCCCACCGGCATAAATCCTGGCTATGCCCATGGCTAGTTCTGCTGATGGATGGAGAAAACCTTTCACTGCAGTGGGCACTGCTGGGGCTGAGCAGTAGATTCAGCCCTACTTGTCTATTCAGTAGCCATCAGTCCTGAGCTAGATCTACACAGCTATTTTTTTCTAAAAAAAAAAACGCTCTGAAAACGCTGCAAAAAACCATTGCAAAGCTCACAATTGAAAATATCACCAAGTTGCGATTTCAGCTCTACAGCGCCACCTGGTGTTATGGTGTTATAACGCATTTATAATGCTGTGTTTTGACTAATGTAGCTGAGTCCCCAGACCAAAAAGGCTTTTGGGAATGCATTGAATAGCCTCAGCATGCTGTAGATGTGCATACTGACCTAGCCGGTGCATCAGGGCCGGTCTGAAGACTTCTGGCAAGTGCTGTCTGTGTGTTTAGACTGAAGCAGCTACTTCCTGACAGTAAGAGCTGTTCGACAGTGGAATTTGCTGCCAAGGAGTGTGGTGGAGTCTCCTTCTTTGGAGGTCTTTAAGCAGAGGCTTGACAACCATATGTCAGGAGTGCTCTGATGGTGTTTCCTGCTTGGCAGGGGGTTGGACTCGATGGCCCTTGTCGTCTATTCCAACTCTATGATTCTATGATTCTATGACATGCTCTCTTCACCATCCCGTATCACTGACCTGCTCCTCAACAGGCAGACGGGCTTAATGGACTGAGCCCATGTGTTGTAAAGGTTAGAGTGCTGGACTATGACCTGGCAAAAGATATCAGGGTTCGAATCCTCACTCAGCCATGAAGCTCGGTGGGTGACCATGGGCCAGTCACTATCTCTCAGCCTAGCCTACCTCATAGGGTCGTTGTGAGGACAAAAGGGGGAAGAGGAGAACCAGCCTTGAGCTGCTTGGAGGAAAAGGTAGTGCATAAACGTAATAAATAAAATAAACAACAAATTAACCAGAGTTTTTAAAAGTTGGGAATGGTTGCATTAGGCTGGGCCCTAGCTTCCTGTCTCCAGCCGGCTGTAGGATTTGCGCAGCATCAAACTGCATGAAGTTGCCTTATTCCAAGTTAAGCGTATCTGGCCCAGTGCTGTCTAGCCTGACTGGAAGCAGTTCTCCAGGGTCTCAGGTGAGGTCAGACAGGTCCCCAGGGGTGTGTACTTCTAACTCTGCTTTTGAGCTCTAACAGCCCCACCTCACTGTAACGCATGCTCTGTGCTCAAAATTATGCATTAAGATGTCTCTGCCTGATGCAAGACCTCAAGCGAGGATGCTTGGCATACCTGTGGCTGTGTAGCAAAACTGCCACCTACTGACCGGTAGTCGGAATTGCTTGCAAAAAGCAACAGCTGATCTCCGAAGAATGGATGCTTTTGAATTACGGTGCTGGAGGAGACTCTTGAGAGTCCCATGGACTGCAAGAAGATCAAACCTATCCATTCTGAAGGAAATCAGCCCTGAGTGCTCACTGGAAGGACAGATCGTGAAGCTGAGGCTCCAATACTTTGGCCACCTCATGAGAAGAGAAGACTCCCTGGAAAAGACCCTGATGTTGGGAAAGGTTGAGGGCACAAGGAGAAGGGGACGACAGAGGACGAGATGGTTGGACTGTGTTCTAGAAGCTACCGACATGAGTCTGACCAAACTGCGGGAGGCAGTGAAAGACAGGAGTGCCTGGCGTGCTCTGGTCCATGGGGTCATGAAGAGTCAGACATGACTAAACGACAACAAAAATACACTGCAGGGCTATTACACCTTTATCAAGCCAGACAGTTGCAAAATAGCGGGCAAGCTTTCCAGTTTGCCAGAACTCTTCATCAGGTTAGGTGTTAAGCAAAACACTGGCTGAGGGGAGAGCAGGGTGGGGGGTGGAAGCTGGCTGATGTTGATGGAGTTTGCACTTAGTCACAGTTTAAGGATGGATTCTGTCACTGGCAGCTTTATCCGTTGCTTTGAAGAAGTTGGGCTTGACCCAGGGCCAGCCCACCCATGAGACAAAGTAAGGAGACTGCCTCAGGCGGAAAGATCCACAGGGACAGCAGATCCGGCCTCCAAGGAATGTGTTGATTTCTGCTGCCGCCGCAGTAGCAGTAACAGCTGTGGGACTCTCCTTGGGGACCGGATCTGCAGTGTCCTTGGCAGACCCCCCCCCCTTGGCAGACCCCTCCCCCTTGGCAAACAGGAGGTGCTGCTGGCCCCCTCCCCATTTTGTTCCCACCCACTCTCTGCTCACTGCTTCTTCCCTAGTGGGGGAGCCTGCCAGTTTGTGGGTTGCTTCAGTGCCAAAATGTCTTGGGCCAGCCCTAGTTTCAGCAAACCTATCCAAAGAGCATGTTTTAGCTGCAGCTGCCCAGAAGAAACATCTGGCTTGCCGCAGGTACCAACCTCCTGAGCAAACGGGACAGAGGATTAGGTGAATCAATGAGTGCCGCCCTGCCCACCTGTTACTAGTAGCAAGTATTCACCTGAATAGTTGTTTAACTGGAAAAAGAATTGTGGGTAGGAAACAGGCAAGTCACTCTAGTATTGACAGTGTTGTATTGGGGTGTGTGTGAAAGTTTCTGGGTTTCTAGCCTAGCTAGAAGTCACATCACTGCCCTGGAAAACTCTTCCACTAAATTACTATTCTCTTCTAGACCAGGGATGGAGAACCAAAAGCTCTCCAGATTTTGCTGGACTCCAAGTCCCATCATCCCTGCATTGGCGAAAAAAATACCTGGGCCACTGTAGGTCTCATGCTTCAGAGCAAATGGCACAAAGGTTGGTGGGAGTTGTAGTCCTGTAACATCTGGAGTGTCACAGGTTCCTCACCGGAGTTTTAATGGTTATGTGCACCACAAAATGCCCATTTTGCAGAAGAAAAACTAATGATGCTCAGAACCTCTCTCCCCCAAACAGGCAAAATACCTACCTTGACCCACAAAGCAAATGAAATATAGGTCCCCCGAAGCAGGCAACCCTTAATGAAACAAGCACCACACTAACTGATTTCTCAATTTAAAATAGGACACTACTGCCAAAAGATTCAAATTTGCACTTCCAGGTGTCACTTTTTAAAAAGAATAATGATAATGTAGCAGCTTTATACAGTTGGAGTGATGCCCTTTCATCTAATTATATTGGTCCCCAGAGAGTAAGACAGCAGCCAGCATCTTACTGAAGGTATAAAAGCTCAAGGCTAAATCCAAAAGCACAAGAAAAGTATGAAAACACTGATATTTGGAAGGTTGAAATGATCTCCCTAGAGGAACAACAGCAACTCAGTTTGATGATACTTTGAACTCAGGACACCGTCCTCAAAAGAACTATCTGTGAACCCTCCAGAGCTCACTAGTACAAGCCCTGATCCTGTGCAAAGAAGCTGGTGAACCAAAACAATAAGGGGAAAGAACGTTACGAAGTGATCGCCCTGAACTTCCCTATCCCCACCCCAAACACGCAGAACTTTGAAAATGCCTGTTTAGAGAGAAGCCAGTGTTCTATGCAACATCCTCTTAAAACCTCTGTGTCCTAGTGACATGGTGTCGCCTCGGCCCAGGATCCCTCTGCGTACCTTTCTCAAAAGTACATGATGTGACCTGCTGCCACATCACATACCACTGCCGGCAACATCTTCCCTGCAACAGAGCAAGAATAAGCTGTTTCATTAACTGGCACTGCTACCATTTCAGCCTTGAACTCTGACCACGTTTCTTGCTTGTCTCAGTGGAGGATAGAGGATACGTGAGCCTGCCTGGGAACTGTGAAACTTGCATTTGTTGCTCTGGCCACTTTTGTGCCAGGGACTGGCAGGGCGCTTGATGAGGGTGCGCCAGGGGAAGAGGGCCTGGAGTCTGACTCGGGAGAGGGGTGCAGTGGTTTGTGTGGGCCTGTGCCAGTCAGGGGGCAAGAATCAGAGGTGGGGAAGCTTCAGAGCTGAAGGAAGAGGAGGAAGAGGCAGGCCAGGCAAGTGAAAGGCCGGGTGCTTCCCCACCCTCTCCTGCACCACTGGCTCCCAGGACCAGGAGAGGAGTGAAGCGGGAAGAGCAGAGGCAACTTCCATGCAGGCGTAGTCTCCAGCTACATGCATGCAGGCCATTGGGGAAAGGTACATCAACTGGTGGAGAGGAACTGTTATTTCTCTCAACTGTTATTTCTCTCAGTGAAGGCGCTGTGTGCATTCCTTTGGCTGGGAAGCACCCTTGCCATTCTGTCACTAGCATGTGGCCCTCAGAAGGTTCCTGGAAAGGTATGTGTCCCTTGAGCTGCAATGTTCAAGAGAGCTGGGAAATGCAAATTACGCTTGCCAAGTGACCCTATGTATAGTCTCCTGGTGGTCTTGTTTGCTGAAGCTACAGCTGTTCTCCCTCCAGCATATGTCAGAAAGGAGGTCATTTCGATTTCCATCAAGTTGTTGGTCAGGGTAGCCCCTACTCCACTTAGCTTCTCTTGCTAAATGTTCTTTGGCTTTCTGCACCTGCAAAAGAGGGAGTGTGATGACTGTCACCTCTCGCATTGACTATGCACAAAGATTATACAGATTACGAGGCTCCTCAACTCAGGACTCCTGGCAAGGCATGACTTCACCAGATGACTTGAGTTTCTGGGAACTTGCCTCGCCACTGGCTGCAGCTGCAATTACCAGCGTGAAGCTGTGAATTCTCATGCTCAGCCCGTATCGTGTTACAGGAGGGCAAAGCCTGTTTGTCGGTGTCAAGCCATTTAAGGTTGCCCTGATTTCACGTCAAGACAGCAGGCTGTCCAAAGCATTTTTTTTTAAAAAAGAGAGTTTAAAATAATAGTTCAGTTCATACAAAATACGAATTGAAATTAAAGGGTTTTGTTAAAAAATACTGATAAATTATGGTTGCGTAAATTTGTCTAAATCGTTATGAAGGAAAAAAGCAAAATAATCTCTCCTTTAAAAGGGGGGGGGGCTTAGAAAAAAAAATCACCATTCACTATCATTCAGGTGTCTGGTTCAGAGAGAGGTGTTCAGCAAACCGACAAGTCTTGAGACTGGGGATTCTCAAGATGGAGCCCCAGAGTATAGAGACTGCTGTTTTGCTTTCCCTTCTATTGAAAAAATTGCCAAACTGAATGCAGCTGTTCCATCCATCTGGGGCACACAATGGCCCACTTGGAATGCAACGCTAACCCAGGGCTCAGTGTGACCTGTAAGATGCTTCTGATCTCCTCCTGTATTTCTGTATGATCATTCTCCTAAGACCTTTCTCCCTCTCTGGGAGAGGTAAGAACCCTGAGGTTGGACCCTCCGTTTCAGACACATTAGCAAACCAGTTGCCATTATAAAAATGTAATCACTTGATGGATCAAAACAGCACTCGGCTCGTCACAATAGCTAGCCAGAGGCCTTTGGAAAGCACACTGGCTAATGGAGTGTTGCAAGTAGCACGTAAGAGCAATTGATATACATATTGTAAGAGAGACTTCTCTTTGAGAGCAGACAAATCACAGACACACTTCAAAGCACTACTGGTTTCAATGGGCCAAGAGTATAGAATCATAGAGTATGAACATGCCAAAATCTCACTGAGATCAACGGTAATGCAAAAGTGCTTTTAAGGATGGGAGGTTGTCCTGGGAGCATAACATACTGAGGACCTCCCTCACGCCCCGGAGATATTTCCGGTTGTAGCAGCATCGTCTTCTCTCCTCCACTGTTGGTGTTCCTACAGCAGTGAAGGAGGTGGGGGACGACATGCCAATAGTGACTGATGGGAAGCTTTGGGTCAGCCTTGGACAAAAGAATGGAACAGTCCTGGAGTAGGCATACTATTTCCTCAGCAGCTGCTCCTCAGCTGGTGAAGATTTGGCAGGCTGTGAGAAGCAGCAGAGGCCACACACCAGTTCCTCTGCTCAGCTGCTGTGCAAAATTGTGCATCTGCTTAGTATTGGCCTTTCAGCTGATGAGGATCTTCAAGCAAGGCAGGAAAACAGCAATCTGTAGAAAACCCAAGCCTCCTCGTTTAAATTGCTACCTTCTGTATGCTACTTTTTGATAGATCTAGCACAAGGGTCAGGAAGGTTTATCTTGCCTGGGCCGGATCGGTCCCATGGAGATCCCTTTGTGGGCTGGATCGCACATGTGTGCCTGCAACTTCCGGTGCCTGCGCAGATGCAATTTCCGGCGCCGCGGAAGCGAGTATCCCGAGCGGGCCACTCGGTTCAGGGGTGGCTCGTGGGCCAGTCAAACGACCTCTGTGGGCTGCTTCTGGCCCATGGGCCTTAGGTTGCTGACCCCTGCTCTAGCATATGCAGCTCTCAATGTAAAAATCATTTTTTAAACATTCTTCAAGTTATTGTGGACCATCATCAGAAATTCCTATTAACAAACACTGTCATCTAGTGGCAAATAGGTGTACCAAGAGCTGTGCTTTGACTAGCCAGTCGTCAAAGTTGGTATCAGAGACGCAGGCTGGGGTCAAGTAAATTTAATACTTGGGTAGCACCTTGCAGTCCTCCCTGCAATTAAAACGCTGAATACAAAATGTGCTTTTAGGTCTCGGAGCTCATCAAGCAAGGCTTCGCTATGTTTCTGAGGTCAAAAGGAATTTGCGACTTGAGCTATACAGCTCTGCTGGGTTTGCGAAAGCCATGATCATATGAGAACTTGGTTTTTTCCAGTTGAGGTCACTAGTTATAAAGGATTCAGCGTCCAAATAGCAGGCTATTAAATCTATCTTCAAAGAGGATACCACAGGAGGTCAGGGTTCATGGGACAAAGGGTGCAATCCAACTCCAATAATCAATGGGAGTCATACGTCGCTTTCAGCAAGATAATACAACCAGCAGTGGCAGAGAATGCAAGGTGGTGGCAGCTAGCAAGTTACCCGGACATCTGTCTAGCCCTCTTTCCACCCTAGCAGTAGTGTGTCACCTAGTTTCCTGCAGATGTTCTGGGCTGAGGCTCAAACTTAACCATAACCTGCTCCCAAATGTGAAAGCAGCACATGCCACCTTATAGGTAACAAACTGTATCCAAACTGTATACTTAAGTGTGTGTGGCTGCCATCAAATAATCCTGGGAATTTTTCTTTCATAAAGCTGCAAGTCCCAGTACCCTTAAACAGTAGTTGCCAGGAGAAGTGCTTTAAATGTATGGCATGGATGTGACCATAATAGAGGGAGAATGGTTGTTTTCTGCTGCTCCAGGGAAGCGGACACGGAGCAATGGATCCAAACTACAAGAAAGAAGATTCCACCTAAACATTAGGAAGAACTTCCTGACAGTAAGAGCTGTTCGACAGTGGAATTTGCTGCCAAGGAGTGTGGTGGAGTCTCCTACTTTGGAGGTCTTTAAGCAGAGGCTTGACAACCATGTCAGGAGTGCTCTCATGGTGTTTCCTGCTTGGCAGGGGGTTGGACTCGATGGCCCTTGTGGTCTCTTCCAACTCTATGATTCTATGATAATGAATGAATGTTCCTGGGGCTACTGATTTCAGTCTAAAAAGGGTGTGTGTGCACATGATAAAGCTCACACCAGTCAGTCAGCTTCTCAGATCACTTATTATTCCAAGGTTACTCAGGACAGGACATTGCCCTATGCTATTTCCTGACCTTCCTCAGTGATAACCATCACTATCGTTCATTTAGCCATCCCTAGTACTTCAGATGGGCCATGAATTGCAACCAGCGCACTCATTTTGTACAATTGCAGCACTTTAGAATGCATGTATGTATACACCAACCCTCAAAATTACTCTTTTTTGGACAATTTCAAGAGGACACCATCGGAAATATTTACACCAATTAAAAAAAACTAAGGTCAGTCTAATCCAGGCTTCCTCAACCTCAGCCCTCCAGATGTTTTGAGGCAACAATTCCCATCATCCCTGACCACTGGTCCTGCTAGCTAGGGATCATGGGAGTTATAGGCCAAAAACATCTGGAAGGCCGAGTTTGAGGAAGCCTGGTCTAATCACATGGTTAAAGCAGACTACTTTTTGGATGGAAAGTAATCCTCGAGCATTATTGTAAATAAGGCAACAGAATTCAAAGCCTAGCCTCCTACCATCCAGGCCTGTATTCTTCTTTTTGCATGGCTTTACAGTTATGATACAGGGTTCAGAGCAGGATACATGGGCCATGAACACTGAACAAGAAAATGCTACTTTTTCTGAGCAGTGCGAAATGCAAAATTAAATCAAGTCCTCCTGCAGCTGAGGTTCAATTCAAAAGTCTAAGTGGCATTCCAAATAGGAGCTTTAAAGGAAATGCAGTGGTCTGCCAAGAACAAAATCAGAACTAGTGGCATAGTCAAAATAATTTGTTAGTGTGCCATCTCTATTCCAGTTGGACAGTCTTATCCTTATTGTCTCTACGCATAAGCCACATCCCCTCAAAACTATGTCAAATTCTACATATAAATTCCTGTACAAGCTGAGGGTAGCATGTTTACAGGTCACCATTAGGAACATTGTTTTGTGGCAGAAAAGGACATAAGACATGAGGAATAAGATACAGGGGGTCCTCTTCCTGCTACCGAAAGGCTCACTGAAAGCTAAGGCTCAGGGCAGCTACAATAGATCCACAGTATTTGTTCCAGGACAGATAACGTATTATGGCCATCCTCTTCTCCTAGTCATGAAAAACCAAGAATTAAAAATCTTGTAATATTATTGCACGCCCTATTACTAGCACAACAGCTTTTTCAGTTTGTCTTTAAGCTGCATTGACTGGCTGTAGTCCTTTTTATTACTGCAGTTGAGCAGCAAGCTTGCAAAACACTAATATGAAGTTTAAGTAGGGATGAGGAGGAAGGGAAATAATTACTGGCCATTTACATGCACGAAAGTCTAGTGACTAGTTCCATCCAACTCACTCCTTGAATTATACTCTGAAAAATAATCAAGCCATGCTACTTGTAAAACATCAAGCTCCTATACCATTTAACTCAAAGCAAGCTCCAGTGAAGCAGATTTGTGTCTGTTACCAAGCATTAAAGAGATAGCAATTTGGTATGAAAATTTCCACATTTTGATGATTTAATGAGGTATTCAACAGAGTAGTTAAAAAAAAAAAAGAACAGTCGGTATATTTTATTTCTTGTAAAAAGGTTTTCACACATGCAGACTAAAACCAGTGTAAGAAAGTATTCACCATTATTTTAAACAAATAACTATACTTAAATAGAAATGTCTGCAGTATGCGTGTATAAAAATAAGGTACATTTGTACAGAAACAAATTCTCCAGTTTTCATATTGATACAACTCTAACACATACAATTTAACCTGATCATTGTTTTAAATCAGTTTGATACTGCTAAGGTTTTTTATGTGCAAAAATTCAACACTTTTTTTTTTTGAAAAAAGTCCTACTCATTGAAGGTGTTGGGCTTCAAATTAAATCCTAATTTGACTTCTTTTCAAGTTTCAAACAGTCCCGCACATGGTATAATATGCAAGTGTAACTAAAGGACAATTCAATCTGCCCCGTCAGCGCCTGTGTCTGCTGTGTCCTGAGCGACTGCTACTGTGGTGCTTTCCTTTATGCGACCTTTCAAACGAGCGAGATCTCTCTCGCCTGTCCCTGTGGTGTCCTCGCTCGTGCCTGTGTTTCTTGGTAACATCTGTGTGGTCCCTGGATTTGCTCTGAGAACGGGAGCGAGACTTTTTCCTTTTGTGACCATGTCTATTTGCACCTTTCAACTCTTCTCTGCTGTGCTTGGGTTTTAAATGTGGTGATCCGTGATTATGATGCCTCCGAGGACTGCCGCTGTGACTACGTGATCTGCTTCTGGATCTTGAGCTGTAGGTTCCAGAGAGACTCCGTCTATTGTTGTAACTTAAAATGCAAAACAGCACAGTATTTAAACTTGCACAGCATACAAATTGTCTACTGCTTACGAGATGTGAAACAGCATCTACATCTAATCAATTTGACACTATATGGTCTTTTGTTCCTAATTTTCATGAATAACTCTCGAGAGATCACCTCCTACTACTTGTGCTGGGTTTTTGGAGGGGCTGTATCAGCTGTTTTCCTTACTGTTTATACTGTTTTGATGCTTATCACTGCTTTCCACACATATACACCACTGCTTTGTTACTGTTTCTTAATTGTACTATTTGCAAAATAAAAATTAAACTTGTCACAATACACAAATTATCTATTGCCGACAGCACCCCAGCTCATTACTAAAAGTGAAACAGCACCCCAGCTCATTACTAAAGAAAACCGTATCAGACACCTGGGATTCTCTCTCACTCATATCTGTATCTGCCTACAATATATAAAAATTGCTTTCAAATTTTAACAGACGGGACTTCTTAGGTGCAAGAATATATTATTGCATCTGTCCACTTGGGAGGATCCCAGGGCTACATAAACTCCCATAAATGTTATTTCATGCAGTATTTCTTCAGTTAAGTAGGGTGGCAAAATTTAATTTACTGGCACAGCAGTGGCATGTAGGTCGCATGTACCAAATCTACAAAAGATAATCTTGTTTTTATTGCATATTTAAGCTGAAACACTGTGCTGATATTTATTATTTCATTTCAGTGTTCCAAGAGCTCATAAGTTGCCAACTTTTGATATTTAATCATAAAAGTTACTCAAACAGCTTTAGTAACTTTGTATTGTTGTTTCAAAGCAGAAGGCGTGATATTTTCACATTAGAAGCCCTTAACTGCTCTTTATTTTCATGTTACTAAGCTTCCCTTAAGAAAAATATAGGAGAAGGAAAGCATATTTTAAGTTCTATTTAACCATTATTTAAATACTCACTGTCTCCTTGGGGAATGGGATCTGGACCGTGACTTTGTTCTTGACTTTGATCTGCTAGCACTTCTGCTGCTTCTACTTCTTTTGCTCTCTTTTCTCATACTGAATTAAAAAAGTAAGCATCATATCAGTTTACAAATGCACTTAACGACATACAACTTAGAACGAAGTGAATAAATCATATTTTACAGACTGCAACCTACCCATTGTAAGGGCTCTTGGAAACCACTTGTCTGTCTTCTGGTTCTTTTTTGATAATTTTTGCATTGATGCACAACGGAGATTTCTCTTCCGCTTTCATTTCCCTTGGAGAGCCTATGAATTGAAGTAACTTATGGTAAGAATGTTGAAAAAACAGAACTCTTGACATTATACTTTATAGTGAATTTGCTAATACAAGTTTCTACTAATGGCATCAAACAAGGTTCTAATCACATGACAGAATTACATTTAATTTCTTACTCCTATAAGATGTCACCCCCAATTTTCTTTCTAACGTAGTTTTAATTCATTTTCATCTTTAAAATGTTTAGCACAGGTATCTTACCACATGTACATGGCTGTATATATGTGTGGTGCCAGTAAATAATTCAACAAATCTAGTTAAACTCTTAAGAATGGCACAAAAAGAGCAGAAAAACAGCTAGCAATCCCATGACAGTTTTTGCACAGACTCTTGAGGCCTGTGGAGTGCTGAGAATTTGAAAAAGGAGGCTTGGTGGGAGCAGCTGTGGTGGAGTTTAGTGGAGTCCTCTGGAAGACAGTCACCATTCATGCCAGTTTAGCAAGTACTGCTGGCTTTTTAAAGGGGTTTCCAAAGGTTTATAGGGTGTTTCCCCACTCTATTTCCCATATCCACACAGTACCTGGAAACCTAACCCCATGTAAGTGGGGAGATGCCTGTATACAAAGGCTGTAATATTTGTTCAGTCAGGCATTCAGGGACTCCTAATTCTGCTCCGGTTTTTTTTGAAAAGAATTAAGTAAGTTGACGCAGAATCAAGTGGACATTGTTACAAAAAACTTACAGGGCTTGGAAGCAGGTGAAAAGCCTCCCAACGTGGAAAGGGCTGGCGTTCCATCCGGGTTTAATCCTTTTGCTTTTAGTTTAGCTTCTTGAAGTGCCATTTTTCTCTTTTCAACTTCCTTATCAAGTAATTCATAGTTAGGCTGCAAGGAGAACCAGAGTGGGCATATAAACACACACATGTATCTCTTTGATTTTTAGCAAAGTATCTTATTTAATTTTTTTATTCCACCCTTCCTTTCGATTGTGGCCAAAGAGGCATACAAAATAAAATACAAGTTTTAAAAAGCAATTAAAATACTAAACCTTGTCAGTTGCCAAAATGGAGCTTAAAATTAAATTACTTTATCCTAGCATGCTAGCAGCTTCCATGCAGCAGAGTCCTGGAGTTTATACAACTTAGCAATTGCATCAGGGTTGCTTGAATTTGCTCCCAGGAATACACAGCTTCTGTTCCAGGCTGTTCAGACCCTCCTCTAATGGCCGAGTTTGGAAGCAAAACAGAGCCTCTCAAAAGTATAGCACACATTTCTACACACTAGGTGTGGGGTGAAGGCTTCTAGATATAAATTTTAAAATATTTCTGTGTAAGAAATTGCAACACTCCTCCCCGACTCCCTAAAAGAGAAGCACGTCTTTTAGCATGTATATAGTTTCACCCCACCTGCAAGTACACTAACAGTTACCTTCTTTCTCGTATATAACTTAAGTGTTGTTAAACATATCTCTTGAATTTCTTCTTCAGTAGTTCCAAAAAGCAAAAACCAATGGGGACGGTTAGGCAAAGGAATCTGGGGGAGAAATTATTACAAAAACAGGTCAGAATCTGAAACTAGGCAATTTTATTTAAAAATTGTTGAAATAAAGGTATGAGTGAAAACAGAAGACAAATTCTTACCTGTAGAGCTCTAGCTGCAAGGTAGATACAAGCACATGCTATTGTCTCTGGTTGAAATCGAACAAATACATTGGTTCTGAGGCTGTCATTCATGTAATTCCTGAAAAATATGAATGTGAATTTGTTCCAAGTTCTAAGGCCTATTATGAAATCAAAAACATGAAGTTGGAGACTCAATCTACTTTATTATTTTTTCTTCTCCTTCATACTATTAATTTAGATTCCAAAATGTCAAAATAAGTCTTAAAGACAAAATGCCTCAAATGCCCCAGGATCATTCCAACATACAGGCTCTTGTCATCTCTCTAGAACTCAGGAAAATACAAGCGGAGTTTTATTTTGAGTTCAATCTTTATCACCACAAGGAAATGCAAGTCATCACTATGGTTTTACATACTATTATGTAACTCATGATTATTCTATGAAGTGTCCATCAACTAAGATTTAACTCTAAAATCATCTGTTCACATGACCACTTTAAAAACTACATATTTAAATTGTTAATTCATTCTTTTGTCAAACAAATCAGTATGTTTTAGTGTGTCAACAGCTACAATAGCTAAATGCATCACCTATGATACAATGTAAAAACAAGATTTACAGGATATGTACTTCATTTCATAAAATTTATATACCAATGTAGCTTCATATTATTTTTGTAAATGGTTAAGCACTTGTGCATTCCAATTACGTCATGGGAATGAATTAAGTACGTGCTTAACACTTCTACTAAAAACAGTGGGATGTGACTGGAACTTGCGAAATCATTTTTATCAGCTGTTTCCATGGACTTTTAATGGCCTCTTGTGCAGAGAGGCTGCAAAGACTTTACAAAGTGAATGACATCTATATAGATGATACAAATATAAACTATAAAAACTCTGTGAAGTCAAGTTCTAACAAATTAAAAACATTCTTAATCACCGAAAATGTTGGTACTCAAAACTGTTATTTCAGAATTTAGTAATAAACTTTTGCTTCTGAACGTAAGGGCGAGACCTCCAAACATGCCAACTAATCTACTGTGGATGTTTGCTGGTTGTGAAAAATATGCTCAGTACACAAAACAGTAAATAGTTAGGCATGTGCTAGTCCCTCTGCATGCACAACCCACCGCCAAAAAACCCCCAACCACTAGAAGCCAAATTGAGACAAAACTGGAAAAGCAGTTAATTAGGAATCCGTGCTACAGCTAGACTTTACCATTTATGTTGACAGGTCATGTCATAGCTGGGAAAACAAATACACATTTCATATGTATGTTGAACAGATACTTCTAGAATCAGATATACAAATCCTTTTGACACCCGGACAGAACTAGAAGATGCTGCCAGATGGATATGGACCACTTCAGTAAATCTTGGCTGAGAGCTTGCACTGCACTGGCTGGAGAGAGAGGCAGCCAATCAGGCCATCCTCAGGTCATGAGCTGTGGTGCAGAGGGCAGAGTTCTATGACTTACCATCAGAGGCTACCCTTTAATCAAAGAGTAGAAAAAAGGACAAAGTTAAATTGAGTTCTCCAAGAAAATGTGCTATGAAAGCCACGAAAATAGTAGGCAGAAAACAAGCAACGACACACATTTCACAAAGCGTTTACAAACTTACAGTTCATTCTTTGGTATATTGGACACCAAGCTTGTTTTTTTTCTGCTACTATTTTCCTGGCTAAGAGAGAGAAGAGGAAAACTTACCAGGCTGTTTGGACGAGTGTTTGATTACGTTCACATTCTAAGACTTGTAAGTACATAACAATGATCTGAGAGAGGAAGAAAAACAAAAAGGTAATTAAAACACCATTTAAATGTTAAGGAACATCTGTACTCACATCCATCTTGAACATAAAGCAAGGCAAACCTAAGTCTTAAATCTCATAATCTATCAACCCCCATTTCTTATGAAAATTCAAAACTCCACTCCCCCTAACCTTAGCTTACAATTAGGAGTTTTACCCTCTTCCTAGAAACAGGCATGTGTTCTTGAGTTATACAGGCTGTCATATCTAGGAATTGTTTACCTTTCCTGTCACCATCAAGACATTTGCGTAGTTCAATATTGAAGAAACTTTCGTGGACTCACCTTATGTGGATGCTTGACATGAACACAAAATCCCAATTCCTTCAGCACCCTCCTTTCTGCTTTGATTACTTGATTTTTGGTGTTTATGTAGTTCTGATCAAGTATCAATGGGCTTGGAGTCCTACAGTTTGTAAGAAATAGAGTCAAAACGGTTTTCTATATCGAAGACAACGGCTTTTCTGTTTTCCCTTCCAACCAACTAATGGCAACAGAAACCAGATTCTAAACTCCTGCAAACAAGTTTTAGCTTTAATCTTGTGCTGTCCAAGTTAACTAATTCAGTACAACTATGTTAACTTTAAAAAGTTTTCCTATTAACATTCAGAATTTCACATTCAAAAACATTTCAGTTCACATAAGAGAGATGCTATACAAGGCTAAATTCCAAGTAATTCCTAGTGATGTCTTTTGGGAAGATTCCACTCTGAAAAGGAGCATAGTGGTGAATTCATCATTCAAATTACAACTGTAGTTTCAAGATCTGTAAAAATAAATGTGTTATGCATGGGAAATAAAACAAAGCTATGCTTCAGTCATTTATCTTGATCACAGAATAATCTAGATTTCTTAAATTGTATGTAGACTTATTTTTTTAAATGTACTAACAAACAAAAAATGAATACTATGCTATGGTAACGAGAACTATGTTATCAGAAAGCCCTAAACGGCCTTGGCCCTGTATACCTAAAGGAGCGTCTCCCCCCACCCCACCCGGCCAGCCGAGACACTGAGGTCCAGTTCAGAGGGCCTTCTGGTGGTTCCCTCTCCGCAAGAAGTGAAGTTACAAGGAATCAGGCAGAGGGTCTTCTCAGTAGTGGCACCTGCCCTGTCCAATGCCCTCCTATTATGTCACACAGATAAACAACTACACGACTTTCAGAAGACATCTGAAGGCAGCCCTGTATCAGCAAGTTTTTAATGTTTGATGTTTCGTTATGTTTCTTATATTCTTATATATTTCCCTAGGGTGGCTAGGGAAAACCAGTCAAGATGTGTAGGGTATAAGCAATAAATTATTATTATGAACATATTCCTTCCCTACCTCTAAATACCTATAATCATGTTTTATCTTGTATCTATGTCACAAATCGCTAAGAAAGCACATAACCTAGTTTGTTAATACAGTTGAGGCAACATTATACTGCTCTCCATTAATTAAATTTAAAATATATTACAAGGAGCAAGTTAAAAATATTTTACTGTGGCATTATTATGGAGTCTTCTACAAGCATCTTTATGTATGAATAACTTATATTGGTTATGGATAGCCTTAAAACAAAGTCTCTTCTCATTAGTTATGTACTATCCACAAGCAATATAATGCCTTTCTATGTAAAGATGCACACAGAATACTATTTTAATATTAAAATATTTTAGCTTGCTTGTGTGCAGTGTGTGTGTATTCCCCTACCTTCATTTCCATTGTTTTCTATGTTGAGATTGTAAACATCCTCAGGTAGTGATGTGTCCTCTTATATTCTAAAGCACCATGCACAAGGATTGAAGTATATACACAATCAGTACTACTTACTGCATTTTACAATGTTTGACATTCAGCAAACTGACTGAAGATTATGGGGCTTTTTTTTAGGTGTTTCAAATCCTTTTATTTATAAGAATCATAAACTGTCTACAGCACAATCAATTCTGCCCCTGCATTTAACTAGAACAGGGATAAAAGCAATTCAAACTGCATTCTTTAGCTGTTTATGATAGAATGACACTTCATTCATGAAAACTTGATAGTGAGGTTGCACTATATATTTCCTAGATTATCCTGATCCAAAAACCAAATGCACATTACTGCATTGAAGACAGCTTAGCTTCACTAAATTATTTGGTAGTGCAACAGAACTAACCTAGGCAAAACAGCCTGTAAGATTCTGTGCATTGATATAAATTTACCTTGTGCTCAACATAGAAAACCTTAAGAAATCTGTATATTAGCACTTGTGAAAGATGCTTCATAACATACAGTTATTTCCTGTTTCCATTTCTTGTTGGTATACTGCCCAAGGCTAATTCAAATATTTGTAAGGCAGAGTGTTGATGCACTATATACTTCTCAGAGGAATGTTCATTATCACGCACACCCTGTTCCAAATGTAACTCTCAGTCATCTTGCTGTTACAGACCAGCACAGCTACCCTATCCATAACATAATGCAAGTTACTAAATGTCTCAAAGTGTAGATTTGCAATATCAGCCCTACTAAACTGTTTCTGACAGAGAAATATACCTTTTTAACGTCGTAAATTAATTTACTTCTAATTTAGATGCAAATCTAATTAGACTTGGCAACTTGTTAACCTGGATACCCATAATATTTTTTAAAAAAGTAGTTGGGAGGGGGAATAGATGCCACCTTATAGTGCCAAAAAAGATTGTAGAAACCGTCTCAAGATACTGAATTAGCTGTCTACCAAAAAATTTAAGATCTTATATTTATTGCGATAGCATGTCAATTATTGGGCTTAGAGTCCTAGGTTGTGGTCATTACATTTTTGCATTTTAACTACATACCAAACTCCTGTTTGGCTCTATGCAACCTGTCCAGTTAAATCAAGTAAGCCCACAGACTGCCTAGTGGCTAGCTATCCTACATTTCTACGCTGGGCAGGGAAGAGTGGAAGTCCCCCTCTCTGCACCTACTATGGAAATGCAGGTTACTAGCATCTTAGGAGACTACTTTTAAGAATGCCCTCAGCCGGCAAAAGGACAGGCAGAGTGACAGGCTTCCCTTCCTATATAAGCAACACAGGGAAATAAATCAGACTAGTATTGATAGGAGATCTCTCTGCATGGAATTCCTTGTTAACTCTGGTTACCAGGACTATGGTTAAATACAAGGCCAAGATAGAGTTAGCTATCAGAATACAACATACCTTTCAAAAGGACTAAAGGCCACATTAGTGCTCTTCCTAACTAGACAACATTCCAACTGGAATGATTGGCATATGCAAACTTTATGCAGTTGTGTGTAGAGTTCACCATAGTATTAACAGTAAGAATGCAAAAAGGGTGTTTTCGTATCAAACCAAATATTACATCAGCTATGCTTACATATTAGGCATTGAAAACAGCCATGGCACTGCATAAATTTAGAGTTGTGTTAAAAAGTGTAATTATTACAATTTTAAAGGGACAAGAACATGATTCTCTGAAGCATAATACCCCGAGGAAATAACTTTCCTACAAATTTCACTCCACTGCTTCAGAGCTGGAATAATGGCTCAACAAGGGGAAGCATTTCTTACTAAGATGGCAGTAGGCATCTTATCAGTTACATGTGCGTATCAAATCAAAGTCCGACTTTAGAGTTCAACAGAGGTTACTCCCAATTAATTTCATCCTCACTTGCGAGACTTGCTTCCACTTAAACCATGCACATGACTGCGATCAAGCAGCAAGTCTGCAAGGTAACTAACTTTAACATTCCTTGTATAAGTGTATCCAGATGTTACATCAAACAGCCCATCAACATTCATGCATATTTGCAGATATGGCATGTGTTATGATGACACTCTTTCAAATTCTGCTTAAAAAGGTGTCAGGTTAAGGATCTAAGCCCCAACCTGTGAAATACTAAAGAGTGACCTGACCCACTAGGAATGCAGTAATATGTACAAGCAAAGAGAAAATTATATTTGTTATGTTTTCACTGCTGTTGGTTTGTTGGCATAGCCTTCGATACAAATTATGTGACAGCTCCAATGCATGCACAAATGTTGTGCTAATTCCAAATGCTTCACATTAACAGTATGTACTGTTGACAAAAATCCAACTATTCTTGTCTGCTGACAATTGACTTTTGTAGCAGCTTTCCCAGGATTACTACCAAAGATCCCTTTTTAACTGGAGATGCTGAGAATTACTTCAGGCAAGCAAAGCCAAATAAGATGTTGCTCCTCCCAGTAAAAAATTCCCATGTGCAGAGAGCTTAAAATAGATACTTTAGTGCACACCTGCCTATGATTGCAATGCTTATTACTTTTAAAGTATTTATTTCCCCCCGTTACAAAACTGTACATTAATCATATAGAATGTGCACAAAATTTACTATTTGTGAATAACCTTGGTAGCAGCAAAAGCATTTTGGTTTACTAAATGCTATTTATGTTCTTAAACATAAATTTGCGTGTTTGTGGCAGTCAGTGCTATACAACATCAACCACTTTTTTTATTCCAAAGTAAAAACTTTTCTAACGAGTTTTTTTCCAGTGAGTACTAGATTTTAGTAACAAATACTACAATTGTACTTGAGTGAACTACATTAAAGGTGAAGATTTCATTAAATACACAAAATAAAGCATTGAAATGTGACAGACAAAATATTAAGCACAGCATACCTAAATTTGCTAGTTAAAATTCTAACATTTGGCTAATTTCCAAAAACCTGGACAGCAAAGATGAAAGCTTAAAACAAGATACAGGAGTTCTTCCAAATGGTTCACCAACGGCCAACCTGTCAGTTCCCCGATTCCAGTGACCTATTCTCAGAGCACTGGCTTCTCCTTGGGGATTTTCCATACGTCACTCACTGTTGCCATGACGACAGCTTCATCTCTATGAACCACTCCACATCACCCAGGCTTTGGTAAATGTAGCTGGTCGCTGTATAGTCGGTTGCAAGGGAAAAAAGAGCTAAAGTTAATAACGTGTACAACTGATTTGTTTGTAAAACTGTAACACGCACAGAATAATGCTTTCATCGCATTTTTAAAAATGAGCCTGCATGCCAAAAATGTAAGATTTCTTATAGACTTGACTTGCTCCAGACTTTTCAGACAGTATTTGTTTTTAAGTTAGCTAAAAATGAATCAAGTAAAGTACATCTGCTTGAGTAAGACATCAGAACCCAACATGACATGCCAGGTTTTTTATGGGAAGACTTCTTTTTTAAAGAATTATGTTTTTCATCTACCCGCCATGCTACTTTTCAAATCCTGACCGGCCAAGAAATATTTATATTATTAATTACAACTTCACTTGAAATCTAGACAGTGAGGGAGAAAGTCTTAGGTGCAACTGTTTCATTCAAATGAAGCTGAATATTCTTTTTAAAATGAAAAAAGACTTGAAAAGAAAGTATATTAGTACATGTGCACGTTACCTGTGTATAAACTAAATCTACCTTTCTGAAAAATAACTTGTTTTGCCTAGATATGCTTTTAAGCGGTAAGACACATATTTGTATGCTGTTTTTAGAATGCTTCAGTATCCCACAAGATTTGGCAAAGAAAAATAAGCTCTTAAAAATGTCCCTAAGTAGTGAGGCTATCATTGAAATCAAGCCTATATGTATTTACTAATTAATCAAGAGACAGCTTCAGAAAAAAATATTCAAGATAGTGTGCAAGTTTTCCTATGTTTAATCTTTCCTTACTCCTTTATATTTAAAGCTTTACAAACCCACAAATAGGGACAGCTCTACAACAATCACAAAAGCACACACAAAATTGAGACTCATCTGATGTACAGACAATCATGCTGAATGACAAGTGTTGTTCCTGTAATTCTAGATGCACATTGCTTCCAGGATTCCTTTGTTTATATCTTGAAGATACCATTAAAACAGGTATATGCTGTAAACCAAACCAAGCTGTCAACTTTCCCAACAAAACCACTACTATAAACGTAAATAGGGTAAACTTCAGTCTTCTGCTAGGAGCTGGAGAGACAATTATACACTCTCTACTACACTAAACATGGACAGTGGTCCAACAGGACCCAATATACATTTTCAGTAGAGTTAACATGTAATAAAAGGTAACTACAAGGTTCCACTACAAAACAAAAAAGGAAATCAAATCAAACAATACTAGCTCAGACCTGACTTCATCCAGCTCATTTCAAGACCCAGAGTTAAGAGATACTTCAATACACTAAGTCACACTAACACACAAAATCAACAAAATTCAAGCCTATGTCAGCTATTTATCACCTTCAACCTGATCAAGCCAACCTACCCAAGCAGAACCTCTACAGCCTTTGGACTACATTACAGTGGGACAGTGTACAGTGGTACGTTGTGTATACCAAAAGCGGAGCTGATCTTACCTTTTAGCTCTTAACTGGCGCAAGTGATGGGAAACGTTGATCACATCTCTTATGCGACGAGGCGCTTCTTCAATTTTGGAAGCAAGATTGATGCAGGCCATCGCAACAATCTGAAAAAGAAGCCCACTGCCGTGAGAAACTTGTTTCCACCTGGGGGTTCATACACAACAGCTTATAAACACGACTAGGAGCTAACCCTAATGGGAGATACGCCAAAGAGAAATCCACCCATGCCAGAAACACTGCTGTGGAGACTCCTTGCCTGAGGCAAAAGAGTGGAGTCAAGATGAACAATCCTAGCTGAAAACACTCACTTCATACGTTTGAATGGCCTTCAGTACCTCTCGCTCCCTCCCCAAAAAACCACAACCAACGAAAACCTTAAGCCTGCCTACATCCACCAAAAAAACTCACCTCGAAGCTGTGCTTGACGAACGACTTGGAATAAAAGAAGCGGTGAAACAACACCTGCCCGGTCGCCATCGCCACCTGCGAAGACAATCCCCCGGCGGGGAAGAGACAGGAAGATAAGCCATGTTAGTAACAGGCGAAGCGCGCATGCGCAGAGGCCAGTTAACGCCTCCCACCTTCCCTTTTCCGGAAGCGGCATCGGCGCCGGGCCTGTCAAGCAGGCCGAGGTCGCCAATCCGCCGCCATCTTGTGTCCAGCGCCCTCCTTTCCCCTCACAGAGCCCCGTCTCGGGTCAGCGCGGGCGGGAGAAGAGAAGAGGCGCCCTTAGGTGGCGGCGGCGGCAGCCTCCCCGCCCTCACTCTCCTTCCCCTGCCCACAAAGCCGAGGCCTTGGGCTCCGCGGTAGGCCCCGTCGGAGGCAGCCCCCCCCTCCCCCGGCGCTGACCTGCGGCAGGCGGAGCATGATGCCGGCGGCCTGGATGAGCTCGCAGCCCAGGATGCGCAGGTCCGTCTCGCTCTGGAGGTCCAGCCCGTCCTGCATGGAGGGCGTCGGCGAGAGCCGCTCCTCGGGGATGAGCGAGTGGTCGATAGTCAGCGACACCTCCGAGTACAGGCGGTCCCCGATGAGGATCCCCGCGGAGGGAGCCGAGGAGGACGCGGCCGGGGCGAGCGAGGCGCCTGAGGCGGCGGGGGAAGGATGAGTCCCGCTAGAGGAGGCCATGGCGAACGACCGCGACCAACACGCTCGCCTCGACGACCGCACCCGGAGCCGGCCACGCACGGAATAACGCGTTTGCGCCCGGCGCCCGATGACGCAGCGCGGAGCGGGGCGCGCTGGGAGAAAAGAGTCCCTCCCGCGCTGACGTCAGGCGAGCGGCACGTTCTTCGCGCGTGAACTCCCCTGCGTGAGATGGGGAGGGTAGGGGACGGTGAGCTCGAGCTGCTAAGAGGCGCTTGGAAAGAGCCGCTTGCGCTACCCCTCCCCCCCGGTGCTATTTCAGGGCGTCGGAATGCAGTTTCGAAAAATGTTCCTTGATGTTACAAAAAAAATACGAACAGCTGCTAGTTGCCAGCCCACCTCTTTCTGCAAGTAGAAAATGCAGCATTTCAGGGATGTTTTAGCTCAGCCTGTCGCTGCTCTGCTATGTTTCTACTTCCAAGGACATATATATAATTTTTATACAGTGGTACCTCAGGTTACATACGCTTCAGGTTACAGACTCCGCTAACCCAGAAATAGTGCTTCAGGTTAAGAACTTTGCTTCAGGGTGAGAACAGAAATCGTGCTCTGGCGGCGCGGCGGCAGCAGGAAGCCCCATTAGCTAAAGTGGTGCTTCAGGTTAAGAACAGTTTCAGGTTAAGTACAGACCTCCGGAACGAATTAAGTACTTAACCTGAGGTACCACTGTATATTATTGCCATAGGAGCATGAGCATAGCCAAGGAGGGGGACAGCTGCCCCTCCTATAAAGCAATACAAATGTGAACTTCTGTGTCCCCCCAAAAAAACAAAAATCCTGGTTACGCCCATGCATAGGAACCAACGGCCCTCCATGAAGTATTTTAGGGGGGCAGCCCTGCCAAAGTGGATGGGAATTGCCATTCAAATGGTGCATCTTGTGATCAGTTAGGTGGAGTGTGGCTTACCTCCATCCCCCTGGTTTCCTGGTTGCACGCCTGCATATTATGCACACGAGCAGACAAAGGGAAGCATAAGAAGTATGTTCCCTTTATGTGCCCTTAGAAATAGTTCTGTGCACAGTTCTGCTTGCACCATTCCATGCTGTTGCAAGTTAGGGCAACGGCCCAAAAGAAGATGGAAGCAGGGCTCACCCAAGGCTTTTTGGCACCTGAGGCAAACTACAAGATGGTATTCACAGCTGTTTCAAACACCACACTATTCTGCCACAGAAAACTCACGTCATGTATTATACTTCTATTCACAAGTGGGTGGTGGTTGTTGTTTTTTAAAAAAATGCTTTCTGTGTAGGAAATACAGTAATTGTTTGTCCACATTTGTCTCCAAAGAGCTTAAGACTGTATACATAGTATCTCCCGGTGCCGGATTTACGTATAAGCTAAACAAGCTTAAGGCCCCACTCTCTTGGGAGCCCCCTAAAAAATTAAAGGAAAAAAACAACTGGATGTACATTTCCAAAATATAAGATAACAAATAAAATAAAACCTACACACCTTTTAGGTCCATAAATTACCATCTATTCAACACAAAAAACCGACAATTTCTTGTTGACAAAAGACAGTTAGACATATAAGGGGCCCCATTACCTTCAGTATCTTAGGGCCTCGTCAAACCTAAATCCAGCCCTGCTCCAGTCCCATTTTATCCCATTAGTCCTGCTAGGTTGGAGGACTGGCCCAAGGCTGAGCAGGGCATATGGGTTCAGGTTTCTCCCCCGCCCCATATTCTTGTCTGTCACTCTAACCACTATACCTCACTGCAACATTTACATAGGTAACAAAGCATCAGATGAAGAAATCCCATCAAAGTGAAGACAGTTAAGAAGCAACACAGAGTTCTGAGCCAATATGAAGGCCTCTTATCCCACACACGCTTTTTGAACGCAGGTCGAAATAGTTGCCTTCCCTCTGTTCAGCTGAGTGACTGAGCAAATGTCCCAAACTGCGCTTCATTTTACGAGGCGAACAAATGCCAGGAGGTGAGACTTCCTTGTCTGCATCATAAGTGCTCTGGCTGGAGTTTCCTGGTAAGCGAGAGAAAGGTGCACTCTGCGTATGTTCAGGAGCAGTGTTCAAAACTCCCAGTGTTCAAAACGCCCGTGGGCCGGATGCAGCCCAATCGCCTTATCAATCTGGCCCATGGACAGTCTGGGAATCAGCATGTTTTTACATGAGTAGAATGTGTGCTTTTATTTAAAATGCATCTCTGGGTTATTTGTGGGGCATAGGAATTTGTTCTCCCCCCCCCAAAAAAAATAGTCCAGCCCCCCCACAAGGTCTGAGGGACAGTGGACTGGCCCCCAGCTGAAAAAGGTTGCTGACCCCTGTTCTAGGTGCATTTTGAGACAGGGAATTCCATTTAATAATAATATATTATTTATACCCTGCCCATCTGGCTGGGTTTCCCCAGCCACTCTGGGCGGCTTCCAACACCAAAATAAATTAACCTATTAAACATTAAAAGCTTCCCTAAACAGCGTGAGCTGCTTCTGAGCTCTGGGTACTGTCCGGCGCATAGCTGTCAACCTTTCTTTTTAAGGGAAATTCGCTTATTCTGAATAGGATTCCTCGCAAGAAATGAAAAAGTTGACAGCTATGGTCCCGCGCCTAAGATTTCAGATTAATACTAGACCACGTGAAAAATGCACGTAATATTTTAGCTGCAGTTTCTTCCTTTTCAACTTTGTATTCTTGTTATAAAAAAAGCGCGCCTGGATGGATGCAAACCCAACAGACTTCCACGCTATTATTTCAGCTGCTGAGCCTCTTCTCTCACTGCTGCGACCTCTTGCAAGCTAACCTCCGCCGCTTCCCCAGCCCAGCCCTCCCCTCGACCCTCTCTGCCAGTCTCCGCCCTCGCCGGCTTTTCGCAAGAGCTTGGCGCAGATCGCACGCGCACGTGGGAAATTCCCAGCATGCCAGACGACTTTTCGGAATCGGCATCGTCGTCATTCCGCGGCTTTCTGGTCGGTCTCGTATCCTTCCGCAGCCTCCAGGGCGAGCCGGGACTTCTTTCGGCACAGAGCCGAAGAAGCGGGCCAAGGGGGAACGCGCCGTGGTTGACAGGGAAATAATGTGGAGGCAGGAGGGCAGGCCGCTCGGTTCCCGTTCTCAGGGCACTGCAGACAACTGTGTGCACATTAGAGGCTTGAAGGACAACGAGGTCCTTCTCTCCACCCCCAAGGGGGGGGGGGCAGCTGCTAAATCAATCAAAATCAATACAAACCACTGCGAATCTGAGGTCTGCCCCCCCCTCCAACAAAAGCCTGCCCTCCCTAACAAAAATCCTGGCTATGCACTTGCAAATCACATTTTTAGGTTGCTGAGCACAAAGGAGAGGAAGGGTTGAGGATGCTTTCGCTTGATAATAAAAATAAAATAAAATTTTATTTATATCCTGCCCTCCCCAGCCGAAGCTGGGCTCAGAGCGGCTAACAACAGTTTAGATAAAATCACAATTAATTGAAATACATTCTAAAATCAATTCATTCTAAAATCAATTCAGAATCAATGGCAACCATTGGGCTAGAGTTCTATGAGGATTACCGAAGTACGGTATGTGATTTGTTTGCGCCCACAACCTCTCCTGAACTTCCGACAAAGTTCAACTTGCGCATGTATGCAGTGTTATAAGAAAAAACTTGTCCTGTAACATGCTAGTATTAGAGGCATACTAGCTATGGAGGCCTGGTGGCAGCCGCCAGCATACCTGAGCATTTGCTAGGGCCCAAGGCACCCTGTGAGGCTTGCCTACTCCTTGCTGCCCGGTGCCTACTGCCACAGAGCTGACTTCCTGCTCCTCCTTCCACCGCTTGCTGGCACACTTTGTCAACGCTGCTGGCAATCTAGTGGGGCAGAAGCCAAATGGCCACCTGTCTCCCAGCCAGCAGCAACGATGCTGTTGCCGAATCACGCTATGAACAAGCAGCAGGGTCGGGTCACTGCTAGCTGCCCGACTCCACACCCTCACAAACGAGAGGGGAGATCGGCAGCTGCTAGAGCTGCATCAATGGGTCCCAAGTGGGTAGCTGGCTCAGCCCCCTCCCCCCAAATGTGGAGACACACCTGTCTAGGATCCTATACATAGTGTATATTTATCACGACTCGCAGCTGCTCTTAGTCGTCTTCACTATAAATTTGCCTAACCTTCTAAAGTCGTTGGTGGCAATCGCCACAACTTGAGGCAGCAGGTCCTAGAGCAGGGGCCAGCAAACTTTTTCAGCAGGGGGCCTGTCCACTGTCCCTCAGACCTTGTGGGGGCTGGACTATATTTTGAAGGGGGGGAAATGAACAAATTCCTATGCCCCACAAATAACCCAGAGGTGCATTTTAAATAAAAGCACACATTCTATTCATGTAAAAACACCAGACAGGCCTCACAAATAACCCAGAGGTGAATTTTAAATAAAAGCACACATTCTACTCATGTAAAAACACGCTGATTCCCAGACCGTCTATGGGCCAGATTTAGAAGGTGATTGGGCCGGATCCAGCCCCTGGGCCTTAGTTTGCCTACCCATGTCCTAGAGTTTAAACACGCTGTGTTTGAAGAAACAACTTCCTGTTGCCTGTCACAAATTCCCCACTATTTGTCCTAGGACCCAGGTTCTAGGATTATGAGAAGAGAAAAGCTTTTTATCAACACTTTCCACATTACGCTTCACTTTATACATCTCTGTCATGCCCTCACTTATTTGACTTGTTCTCTAGACTAAAACATCCCAGATGTTGTAAACTTTCCCTGCTCCTGCCCCCTGGTCATTTTGGCCGTCATTTTCTGCACCTTTTCCTGTATTGCAACAGGATGTTTCAGATGCACAGACTGTGGGATATAAAGCTGTCAGTCAAGTCCAACATTCCAAGAGGACTAACTGCCTCTATGTGGCAGGCAGTTTAGTCAGTTGGTCGGTTGCTGCAAGGAGTGTTAACTGGTAACTGCTTGGATGCAGTCTTCTCATGACCCACTACTATCTAGTATATAGTTTATCTGTTATGTAACCTAAGCCTGCCTTCAGGAACAACTCTGTAAACCTGAATGAATCTGATACAGTGGTACCTCGGGTTAAGTACTTAATTCGTTCCGGAGGTCTGTTCTTAACCTGAAACTGTTCTTAACCTGAAGAACCACTTTAGCTAATGGGGCCTCCTGCTGCCGCTGCGCCGCCGGAACACGATTTCTGTTCTCATCCTGAAGCAAAGTTCTTAACCTGAAGCACTATTTCTGGGTTAGCGGAGTTTGTAACCTGAAGCGTATGTAA
This sequence comes from Podarcis liolepis, assembly GCF_965112155.1. Taxonomy (NCBI): domain Eukaryota; kingdom Metazoa; phylum Chordata; class Lepidosauria; order Squamata; family Lacertidae; genus Podarcis; species Podarcis liolepis. The sequence continues at coordinate 82,073,005 of NC_139556.1, forward strand.
CCCGAGGTACCACTGTAGTAAAGTAGTTTATGTTAATATGATTTAGATTCATGTGTGTTTTCTTTAAGAGGGACAGAAAGGGATTATCAACCAGGAAGGTATAATTATTGATAGGACTCAGAGTTAGCAATCCGCTTGTCGCTGCATAAACTCAAATAGGGGATTGTTTAAACGCTGCTAAATTATATAAATGTTCCCACAGTGACCAGAACTACGGATGTCATTCCACATGTGGCCACGCCATAGATCTGCATAAAAGCATCATGAATTGGGCAGTTTCATTTTCCATTTCTTAACAATCCCTAGCACTGAGCGTTCCCTTTTCGCAGCTGGTGTCCTCTGAGTCAACATCTTCATGGTTGTTCCCATCTAAGGGTCACATGTGTTTTCTCTTATGACCTTTGGCTGGCTATTATACCCTATTGCCTAGTTCATAGTAGCCAGCCTTTTTGGTCAATATCTCCTTATACCTATCACACATACAACCAGTGCTTTTTTACCCTAAAAAAAAAAAAGTTTAGAGGTACTCTCATTTTCCTACTCATATTGAAAAACCACCCCTCAATGAGGCCAAACTTAGATTCACAAAATGTTTAGGGGCATGCGTCCTCCTGCGTCCCTCCAGAAAAAAAGCACCGCGCACAACTACTACCTGCGGACAAATTGTTGGACATTTAACTCTGCAGCACACCAGATCATGGCCACATCTCTGGCAGCTAACTACCTTCATAACTGCTTTATTTTTTTTAAATACCGTATTTTTCCATGTATAAGACTAGGTTTCCCAACTTAAAAATAATGTCGAAAATTAGGGGGTGTCTTATACACAGATAGTGCCGAGGGTGGACTGTGTATTTTTGAGTCCCCCAAAACAGGGGGCGTCTTATACATGGGGGCATCTTATAGACGGAAAAATATGGTAAATTAGGGCTGTTTACTTGGAAATTTGCAACCTGTGAGATAAAAAAAGGGGAATGTTGATTCCTCCGGCCTTATCCTGTTGCTAAAGTCACACAGGTGGCTAACTCACCTGCCTGTTTAACTTTGACCCTTTGTCATTGGGACTGAGATGCTTTGTCAGCTGTGGCTAGCCACATTCCTTCCTGGCTTCCCCTAGTTGTTGTAGCAGCCATTTAAAGTAGCAGGCGCTTACTTAAAAACAAGTGTGTGAATCAAGTGCTCTAGACTCGAGTGAGTGGAAATTTAAAGGGGGAAGGTGTTGTTAAATCAATTCACACTCCCCTCCCCTTCCTGGAAATGGTGATTTATTTACAGTGGTGCCTCGCAAGACGAAAAGAATCTGTTCTGTGATTCTCTTCGTCTAGCGGTTTTTTCGTCTTGCGAAGCAAGCCCAATGACGGATTAGCGGTTTAGCGCTATTAGCGGCTTTTAGCGGCTTATCTGCTGATCAGATCAGCTGATAAGCGGCTTAGCGGCTTAGAAAAGGGGGGGGGGGAGGAAAAAACCCCCGCAGGAACTCGCAAGGCATTGTCGTCTTGCGAAGCAAGCCCATAGGAAATTCGTTTTGCGAAGCACCTCCAAAACGGAAAACTCTTTCGTCTAGCGAGTTTTCCGTCTTGCGAGGCATTCGTCTTGCGGGGCACCACTGTATTTTTAAAAATGCCTTTATATCCCAGTTTTTTCGTTGAGGAGCTCAAGATGGCATACGTGGTTCTCCCCTCCTCAGTCCCCACAACAACCCTGTGAGGTAGGTTAGGCCAAGAGGCAGTGACTGGTCCATGGTGAGCTTCGTGGCTGAGTAGGGATTTGAACCCAGATCTCCCAGGTCCTAGTCAGACACTCTAATGGACGACTGAGTGAGGATTAAGGAGAGGGTGTGAACGCTCCTCTGGGAATTCAAATGTTCAGCTCATTATACTCCTGCCTCGGTGTGCACTTTTCCAAACTTAAACTAAGGCAGGGCTACAATCTGAGCTTTCACTTTGAACAAAGGTCTGCGCCTCCTCTTTAGCTTGTAAGCTGTACTTTGGGCCTAAACAGAGCTTGAACGGAAAACTAAGCTTGCATTTTGCTTTTAGGTAGAATCTGCAGGTCAGTAGAATTTCGTTTTAGTTGTGCTCCAACGCCAGTAATCTTGTGCCATCTAGTGGAATTATTTGGTTTCACATAACCGTCCTTACCAATGCAGTTGACAAATGAATCCTACACAGAGGTATTCAGTTTGCAGGGACAATTTCTTGCGGAGATGAAGAGTGCAACTATTTTGTAATGTGTGCATGCTGTGTGTATCGCTCAGTCTGACAGATTGACCTTCATTCCAGGCATGGCGCAAGGCAATGTCGCTTCATCTGACAAGTCCGAACATTCATTCAAAGCCATATTCTTTTATTGCAATGGCTGCCTTTTGCCATTCACACTTGGAATTTGTGTTCAGCAATCCTATTGTTAAGGGCTGGGCTAAATGAACTCCTGGGGTCCCTTTCTACCCTGTGATTCTGCGTTTGTAAGAAGGCAGCTGCTCATATGGGTCAAATGTATTGAGCCAGTTTAGTATGGCAGAGATACCTTTTTCTTAGGTAAAAGGTAAAGAGACCCCTGACCATTAGGTCCAGTTGTGACCGATTCTGGGGTTGCGGTGCTCATCTCTCTTTACTGGTCAAGGGAGCCAACATTTGTCCGCAGACAGCTTCCGGGTCATGTGGCCAGCATGACTAATCCACTTCTGGTGAACCAGAGCACTGCACGGAAACGCTGTTTACCTTTCCGCCGGAGTGGTACCTATTTATCTACTTGCACTTTGACGTGCTTTTGAACTGCTAGGTTGGCAGGAGCAGGGACCGAGCAACGGGAGCTCACCCTGTCACGGGGATTGGAACCGCTGACCTTCTGATCAGCAAGCCCTAGGCTCTGTGGTTTAACCCATAGCACCACCCGGTAGGTGGGCTTTATTGATGGCTCACAATAGCTGGTTTTAACAACGGGTTCTGGAACGGGGATGCCTCTCAGCTGGCTAATAAGTGTTAGAAGGAAAGGACAGACTCTGTTTCTTTGAGACAGACACAGGAGAGAGTTAGAGGGCAGAGTTTGGACTCTGAAAAGCCTAACAGTATCTAGGGCTGCCAGTTGCTCCCTTAAAGACTGGGTGTGAATGCTGCGAACTTGGGGTTTAATGTTGCCCCTTCATCTATGTTCAACCTGTATAAATGTAAATAAACACAAATACTGTATGTTTAAAGGCTTCTGGTGACCTCATTCCAAAGGAGGTCAGGTCTCACTGTTTGGAGAATTAAGGTGAGCACAGCAGTTATGTATGAGACTTTTGAACTCTCTCGGTTCAGTGGTAAACTAAAAGTTTTGGAAACGGTAGCTGAGAAACAATAGTGATCAGGCTTATTAACCCTGCTGTGCCTCAGCTCCCCCAGCTGGAGGTTTGAGAGGGATACACGCCCAGTGCCTAAGCCAAGGTTTTCTACATCTGAAACTGATAATGAAAGTTGTGGCCATTTTAGATCCCAGTACATGTGGTCATCTGTGAATCACTGGTCTCGTTCAGTCACCAAGAAAGGAGGGGGTCTCCGCCTGGGCTCAAACAATAGTGATTAGGCTTAAGTGCAACATTCCTCTGTGTGGACTTTTCCACTCTTGATGACCCTGAAATTTTCCTATCTGCTGTGTGCAGTAGTGGGACTCAGTCTGATTGTGCAGTGCAGTTTGTGAAATTCAGGATGTGCTGAGGATCAGAGCATCTTCACTTTGATTTAAAAGCAACCACACATGCTTTGAGTCAGTTCTTTTGGTGACTGTTTCTCACACGCTAAGGTGGAATCTACACACATATAAAAAAAACGTTCTGAAAATGCTTTTTTAAAAAGCGTTTTTAAAAGCACATTGAATTTTCCATAAGGCTCACCATCGCCATCTAGTGTCACATTGTATATTGCACTTAAAACACCCTTAAAATGTTTTATTTGCAACTGTATAGCTGAGTCCTAGGTACCCTTTGTGGGACTTAAAGTCAAGCACACACAGGATTGGGTTTTGTGAGATGCTTTGTATCTTTCGGAACAGGAAAGGTGTGATGACAGATAACCCAGTTTCCCCATTCTTTCTCGTCCAGCATTGCTCCTGCCTTCCAGCATTTCACCAAAAGAGTTTTTAGACAAAGTTGAGAAATTCTTCATATATTCTCTGTTCTAGTTTTTCCTCTGGTAATACTGCCAATTTGATAGCAGGCAGGCCCCTTCATCTGCACCAGATATGACAATACATTTTCCTCTTCCATATCGGCCTCTACAACCCCAACTAATGCTGCAATCTTTCAACAGTTTGACTTCACCCCCAAAGGCACCCTCCTCCATTGTCGCGCCAAATGCCAGGTGGGTGCCAACAATCAACAAATAAAACCTTCAACAGCTTGGGACCAGTTTATCTTAGCCCATATGTGCCCACTTGACAGCTTCAATCGGTGGAACTTATTCAAGTGCTACATAATGTTTGTTCTGCAATTGCCAGAAATTGACCCTTCAGTGTGGCAGCACCTATTCCCTTGAATTTCCCGCAGGAACCTTTGCTGTAAAGTTTTCAACACCTCCCAAAAACTTTTTTGTTCAGACAAGTTTATCCAGATATGTAATTTTATTATGTAGATTTGTTTTAGAACTGATGGCTTTATCTATGTTTTTATGTGTATTTGCTTTTTAAAAGTATGTAAACTCCTTAGAGGTTTTTATTAAGTGGTGTGGGTGTATATCTGGATACATAAATAGAAAGCATCAATATAAGTGTGTCACTTCAGATGTCTTCGGAAAATCTACCCTTTAGTGTCTAATGGTTAAATATAGCCATCCTGTTGGTGAAAATTAAGTACGTCTCCTAAATGAAGCACATTCCCTTTGCCATGTTCTGTTCGATCCAGCAGGAGGCAGCATTCCACTATAAGAATTATCCAAAAAGTGCTGAACAGGTAACAAGAAAGATGAACTAAATACTCGCTCATTTAGAACACTTCTGGATAATGGTATGCCACAATTTATAGTTCAGCTATTCACATACCAATTGAACCACCTGGTCCTACAAGCACATTAATGTGCAGTGTGTGGGGACCTTAAAACAAAGCCATAATCAAAACACACCGGGTTCAATTGCCAAAGCCTTTCCCCCCAGATGCCTGTCTGCTTTCTACCCCCTTTTAATTTTCTTTCTCTTTTTGTCAAGCGCGAACAGCTGAATGCGCACAGGTTAAATGTGTAGATGTTGTGGGCTTATTCTATTTAAAGAAGAACTTTCTTTTATCCATCCTGAATCGGAAGGAATCTGTCCTGAAGGAAGAGCACCCCTCTCAGAAAGCCCCTTCACGTGTCCTGCAGCATGGGCAGCAACGGGCGGATTGAAGCAGTTGATTAATTCTTACGCAACAAAAAAACCGGCCATCAGTATATATAAATCTTTGTTATTAGCAAATCAATTTGATATACAGGTACCGAGGGAGGATTGGAATAAAGAATTAGAGATCTCGATTTCGACCACACAGTGGGAAACTGTTTTAACTGCTATAACAAGGGTGTCTCTGGATCTTAAATTGAGACTCATACAATAAAAAATAATATTTAGAACAGAGGTCGGCAAGGTTTACCGGCCATGGGCTGGATCATTCCCATGGAGATCGTCTGTGGACTGGACTAGCGCAGCACAAAGCCAGAAATTGCGTTTGCGCATGTCCGCGGTGCAATAAATTGCTTCTGCGCATGCCCAGACACCAAAAATAGCACCTGCGCAGAAGCAATCTTCGGCGTCTGGACATGCACAGATGTGATTTCCAGTATCTGCGCATGCACAGATGCAATTTCCGGTGCCACTCAGCGAGTCCCCGCTTTAGCGCAGCGTGCGCGGGACTTGCTGAGCGGGTGGCTCAGTTCAGGGGTGGTTCGTGGGCCGGTAAAACGGTCTTTGTGGGCCGCATGTTGCTGATCCCTGATTTAGAATATATTGTACCCCATTACATTTGTTTAGAAAAGGGTTATCTAAGGTATTTAACAGTTGGAGATGCAATAGGGATAATGTTTCTCTAAAATGTATGCTTTTTCACTGTTCTATATTGAACGATTTTTGGCAGAAGGTATCTGGTGAAGTACAATAACAACCTTGTGAAATATAAAAATAAATATAAAAAAGATTGATAGGGCGGTGGTGCTTGGGCCTGGGGTCTGGGGAGGGTATGTGTCTTGAATTGAGTGGTGCATGATCTAGTTATCTCCCGCTTGGACTACGGCAGTGCGCTCTACATGGGGATACCTTTGAAGGTGACCCGGAAACTACAACTAATCCAGAATGCGGCAGCTAGACTGGTGACTGGGAGTGGCCGCCGAGACCACAAAACACCAGTCCTGAAAGACCTACATTGGCTCCCAAGTACGCTTCTGAGCACAATTCAAAGTGTCGGTGCTGACCTTCAAAGCCCTAAATGGCCTTGGCCCAGTATACCTGAAAGAGCATCTCTACCGCCATCATTCTGCCCGGACACTGAAGTCCACCTCCGAGGAGGGCCTTCTGGTGGTTCCCTCGCTGTGAGAAGCCAAGTTACAGGGAACCAGGCAGAGGGCCTTCTCGGTAGTGGCTCCCGCCCTGTGGAATGCCCTCCCATCAGATATCAAGGAAATAAACAACTATCTGACTTGTAGAAATAAAAAAAATTCCTTCCTGTAGCACCTTAAAGACCAACTAAGTTAGTTCTTGGTATAAGCAGACCAACACGGCTACCTATCTGTGACTTGTAGAAGACATCTGAAGGCAGCCCTCTTTAGGGAAGTTTTTAATGTTTGATGTTTTATCGCTTTATTATTATTATTATTCTGTTGGGATCCACCCAGAGTGGCTAGGGAAACCCAGCCAGATGGGTGGGGTATAAATAATAAATTATTATTATTATGAGTCCTGAGGGCCATGTAGAGAGACTCAGAGGGCCACATTTGGCCCCCCAGACATGAGGTTCCCTCTCCTTGCCTTAACCCCTTGAGTTGGCTCAAGAAAGATTCAAGAAGAAATACCTTCTTCTTGAATCAAATTGATTCATTTCCGAGGGACTTGGCCATCTCTGGTGGATGGTGTTTCGACACAAGCAACAGTTGAGTCTGAAGGATGATTTGGCGTTGGTGTTAATTGCTCTTTTCTGTGACAGGAATATTTAGAGCAGAGATCAGCAGCACGCGATTCCTGTCCCAATGCACAGCCATCTAATGTGTGAGATCCAATGCACTGCACAAGCTGGTTGTCAGTTGTTTCAAGATTCATACCCCACTGAGATGGCGAACCCAGCCAGCAGATTGCAGAACACGCTGATGTGCTCACTTTGTCAGGGTTTTTGCTCTTAGGGCTCAGTGTGGGGGGCTGGTCCCAGATCACTCCATGCTATGCTGGCTGTGATTTAAGGTTAGCAAAGTACTTTATGAACTCTCCCCCTTTGCTTCTCACTGGAGCAACGGGAGAGGGAAGTTTGCACACAGCTTTAGTCTAACAGAAAGCAGACATCCTGGCACAGATGCACAGGAACAAGGTGCGAGGTGGGAGTTTTCAGCACATGGCTCACCACTGCCAAACATTTATTCTGCAGGCTGTATAGTGTATATGCAACTGAATTAGGGTGAACATGAAATGAATGCATAGCACAGGAACAAGCGTATGAGTCCGTTTAATGTCAATGTAACAAGCCATTCAGGCATTTAAAGGGGCACAGACCGCGTACGGCAGAAGTTGGGAACTTCCGGCCAGGGGTCTGAATGCAGCCCTCTCAACTTGGCCCTCTTCCCTACTGTCAGGGACAACTCTAGGAAAGTAGGTGTTTGGTAGCAAACTGCTACAACATTTGATACGTTCGGGATCACACCCATTGACCACTAATCTCTTTGCACCGTCATGACAGTGTAGATAAAATAAGGGATGAGTGAATCCTTCAATTTTTGTTTCTCTCTGATTCTTATTTTTTTCAGTCTTAGGTTCAGTGTGCTAAATTTCCAAAACAGTTTGCAAACTTTTTTTTCCTAAAAAAGAGTTTTATAAAAGCATGCATTTCTCTCCATTTCTGTATGCCGTTTTGCCTTAAATGCACATTTTTGCAAGTAATTTCCCCTAATAGAATGCCCTTTGTACATTATTTTCACTTGCATATGCACCTTATGATTACTTCAAGACACATGTTTGGTCCACGTTATTGGGCTGAAGAACTGCATCTCAAAATGTGGAGAAATTAGATGGATAACCATCATCAGTAACCAAAGGTAATATAAATAAAAGGAAGCATCCTGTGGTAAATAGCTGGTACACCTTACCTTGTTTAAAACATTTGATTCTGCAAATGTTGCGGCTCCTTCATCCTTAGAATAGGGATGTGTGTGTGTGTGTTTGTGTTTCTGGAGTTGTATGTAGAGCACTCCCTCTAAAACTGCTCAGTCGGGAGCCATCCGAACACGTTAGCATGGCAATCTAAACATTATCTCAGCCCATTACTATGCCACAAGTGACAGGACATGAAAACCCTGTAACGAGAATTATGGGACTTGCCCCAGTGCAACCTGAAAGGCTCTCCAGCTATTTCCAGCTCCAAACAGACAAACATAATAGACTGTGTTACAAGAGAATTTATTGCTGGCCTGTGGAACCTTCGCTCGCTTTGCACCAGCACTCTGCTCTCTGAACAGAAAGAATATTGTTCGGAATGGGTGTCGTGGGCTCATGTTTTGGTTGCATAACATAGTTACCATTCACTGGGCCGAATGAATCCCAACAAAGCCCAGTTAGGACAAGAGCACTTAAACCGATAAAATTTAGTGTGCTTTCATTGTAGCTGGCTCATTCGGTAAAGGCGGTGGGTGGAAATTAACAATAATTATCTAAAATTAGCTAGCTGTGAGTGTTGTCAAATCTTCTCTTTGATAGTGTTGCAGCCTGGAAGTGACTTCAGTCTTTCTAGGTTTTTTTAAATGCAGTGGTACCTCGGGATGCGAACAGGATCCGTTCCGGAGCCCCGTTCGCATCCTGAAGCGAGCGCAACCCACATCCGCGCATGCGTGGGTCGCGTTTTGCCACTTCCACGCATGAGCGCGACATCATTTTGACTGTTTGCACATGCACGCACAGCGCAACCCAGAAGTAATGCGTTGCGTTACTTCCGGGCCGCCGCGGAGCGCAACCCGAAAATACTTAACTTGAAGGACATTTTCCCGAGGTATGACTGTAAAATAATAATAATGTGGAACTAGTATTTTAACCAGGGCTTTTTTAGCCGGAACTCGCCGGAACTCAGTTCCGGCACCTCTCAGGTAGGCACCATTGCCATTATAAGGGAACAAGGGAGGCGTTCCCCTCTTTTTCTTGAAAAAATATCACTGGCTTTAACATTCTCCTCTGTTTAGACTTTTCAGTGTCTTTCTGTTCCTGTGTTTTTAATAACTGCAGTGATACCCGAACATGTCATACTCAGAGTAGACTGATCAAAGTCAATGGATTTAAGTTACCAAGTCTGTGATGGATGGATTGCCTGGGTTTTGCAAGGCCCCGAGAAGCTCCCTGCAGCGGCTTAGCAGGTCACAGCCAGCCCCCAGGTTCCCAACCCCTGCTTTAGAGGCAAAGGCGCTAACTATCATTTGCCAATTTGGGCACCATGTCCAACTATGTTGAGAGAATATGAAGTAGGGAGTGTGTGCGAATAGAGCTCAAGAGCCTTTGGCGCCTTCCAGAACCTCCGACTGTAGCTCTTAAGACATCTGAACCAGGCCATTATGTTGAACTGGCATTCTTTTATAAGACGATAATGTGGTCGGACACTTATTTTAACCGCAGTGCTGTTTGATTTATAGTTTCCCATTTGGCATTTTAGCTGAACTTGGAGCGGTAAGGCCTGACCGATAAACTTATTGCTTTTGCTGAAGGGACCAGCCCATGACATGTTTGGTGCAATCCATCAGGCCAAGGCAGATACTGGGGCCCTGCGCCCTGCTACGCTTCTTAAGGTCCCTTTCTGCTGTCTTCCTCAATTTCAGTATATAGCGTAGAAGGCGAGTGCAAGGGTTGGATAGTACCCTGAAATAAATGTCTTCTTTCAATAATCATAGCCTCAACCCAGCTTCTCATTTCCAAGAGTCTAGCTGGACCATAAAGAAGGCTGATTACCGAAGAATTGATGTTTTTGAATTCTGGTGTGGGAGGAGACTCTTGAGAGTCCCATGGACTGCAAGAAGATCAAACCTATCCATTCTTAAGGAAATCAGCCCTGAGTGCTCACTGGAAGGACAGATCATGCAGCTGAGGCTCCAATACTTTGGCCACCTCATGAGAAGAGAAGACTCCCTGGAAAAGACCCTGATGTTGGGAAAGATGGAGAAGGGACGACAGAGGCCGAGATGGTTGGATAGTTGGACAGTGTTCTCGAAGCTACCAGCATGAGTTTGACCAAACTGTGGGAGGCAGTGGAAGTCAGGAGTGCCTGGCATTCTCTGGTCCATGGGGTCACAAAGAGTTGGACACGACAAAACGACTAAACAACAACAACAACAAAGGGCTCTGAATTCAATACCAACCAGGCTCAAAACCATGGTTTGGAACCATGGTTCAATGTAGGTTTGCAAGACGTGATCTAGAGGCAGTGCTAAACATAGCTTGGCAATTTGGACATCCTGGCAAACTACGATTAGAGCGTGCCAAGCGACCAAAGAGGAGGAACATAGGAAACTGCCTTATATCAAGTCAGACCAACCTAGCCCAGTGTTGTCTACATTGACTGGCAACAGCTCTCCAGGGTTTCCGGCAGGGAATGTTTTCTCAGAGATGCAGGGGACTGAGCCACTGAGTTACAGGCCTGGAAACATGAGGGAGCGAGGCTGGTGCTGGTGGATTGGGTTCATGTCAACTGAACTGGGAGAGTTTCCTTCCTGCAACTATGCATGCTATGCATGCTCTAAACCAGCAAGAATTCCAATGTCTCCAGAATGTTTGTTTGTCTCCCCCAGTTTGAGGCGTTTTGTTGCCTCGTGTGCATAGTCAAGTTCTCTGCGGATCAACGATTTAGCATCCTTTGATGATTTACAACATCCACATGAGAGACTCCGCATATCTAGCCACAGGGGCTCCAGCAAGGCTTTGCCTAAATCCATTTTCCAGAAGAGAACTATGGACAGAGAGGGGTGGGTGGACTCGCATGAACTCAATGTGATTTCTCTCCCTCAAGTCACCTCACATCAGGAATCCCATGGAACTAGCTTGTTGTTGGCAACCTATGATGTCCAGAAAGCAGTAGACTGTGTTTGCCTAGCCTTCACCGTTGTTGCCAGTTCACTTAAACATAACTTTGCTTTCAAAACTTAAAAGGCTTTGGCAGAGCACATTTAGCAGAGTAAAGCAACAAAAGCCACTTGCCTGCAATTCCATATACCAATACTCTGGGATTGTGCTTCTGTAGGCAAAACCACTCCACCAAAAGAGAAGGGAGATGTATTGGCAGACCCCAACATACACACATATTCAAAAACATTGAAAATATTTTTTTGCCGGGGGGGGGGGGGGACGGGACTAAGGGGGTAGGCAAGACCCCAAAACAGCCTCATAACAACTTGTTGGCATGGAAAGTTGAGAAACTGATGTGGTGGGCGCTGGGGGGACGGGACACTCTGACATTTGGGTGGTGTTAGCTGCACATAAGGTGTCCATGAAGATGAGGTAGTGCACATTATTCAGTCACGATAATACTCAATAGGTATTGGGGGATGTGCATAATGCGCCAACATTCTCTAGGCATTATACATAATCTCCAACAGAGATTGTTTTGAAATAATACACCTTGACTGGGCCAATATGCAGATTGACTGGGGAATGTGCACAATTCCCGCTTCATGGAGAGATTGTGTGTTGAACGTGCACAATGACCTGTTGGCATGCGCATGAACATACATAATGTTCTACCTCTAACATACATAAAGAGTAGGAAGAACCATCTCACTGTCTGGAGGGATCGTGTCCCAGTTCATAAGGAGAACTGAGATGTCCTCAGGGGCAGATCTGCCCATAAACTTCAAGAGAGAAAGCAAATAATTGAAGTTGCTGGGATTCAGAGCAGGAGTGTGCAGCCCAACCACCCAGGATTGAGCATCAGGGTATCCAACTGTCCATCCAAATGAAGCAAAAATGGAGGGGACCCCCCCAAAAAACAGTAAGACCCCAGTGAGGACAGAGCTACTAGCTTAGTGAGCGCAGAATATTGATTGACCTGGGGGAGGGGAGACAGAATGGAGTGACAGGAACCCTGATGAGAAGCACTGCACGCTGCAACAATTTTGATGCAGTGCCCAATTTGTTTTTCTGATCAACAAGTCTTCCTAGCAGGCTTGAGGGCATAATGTGGAAGCCTTGGAAGCTGCTGGGGTCTTAGCTCCCTGGCAGAGCCCACCGGTAGAGTAGAAGAAGAGGAAGAAGAGTTTGGGTTTGATATCCTGCTTTATCACTACCCTAAGGAGTCTCAAACATTCTCCTTTCCCTTCCTCCCACAACAAACACTCTGTGAGGTGAGTGGGGCTGAGAGACTTCAGAGAAGTGTGACTAGCCCAAGGTAACCCAGCAGCTGCATGTTGAGCGGAGACGCGAACCCGGTTCCCCAGATTACGAGTGTACCGCTCTTAACCAGTACACCACACTGATGTAGTGTAGTGTAGTGTAGTGTAGTGTAGTGTAGTGTAGTGTAGTGTAGTGTAGTGTAGTGTAGTGTGCCCTGCTAAATTTCCCACAATGTTCAGTGCTTCCCCAGGGCATTGTGGGAAATGTAAATGGCCGATTTACAGTCACCTGCTGCTGTAGTCAGGTAAGCCCACAGTCGGGGCACCCCACCAACGTACGAGGGGCCCACCACTTTGTCAAGGTTGTCCTCTCAACCGTGGAGCTGATCCTGCTCCCTAGCTATATGTATCAACAGCTTCATGGCCAGTGGCGTAGCGTGGGGGGTGCCAGGGGTGCCGACCGCACCGGGCGCAACATCTGGGGGGGGGGCGCGAGTCCAGAGGGAAGGGACAAGTTCCTTCCTCCGCCGGGCTCCCCGCCGCCACCGCCAGCCTTGCGCCCTAGCGTGCGCGCCCCCCGCCGTTGCTGTGGCTGCGCTCCACTCACTGCTCGCAGGAGGAGCAGCCGCTGCAGCAGCGCCGACGCCGCCACCGACGCCTGGCCGGGCACGGGCAGCCTCTGCACCCTGCCGCCGCCGCCATCCCCTCGGCCCAGCCACAGGCGGCGGCTGCTTCTGCCTCCATCCTCCTCCGGGCAAGCAGCGTTGTTTGCGCGGCAACTCGCAGGTTAGGGGTTGGGGGGGCGCAAATTACTTGCCTTGCCCCGGGTGCTGACAACTCACGCTACGCCGCTGTTCATGGCAACCCACTAGTTCAGAATCCACACATATTTCTGTTTAGTGGCAGCTGCCTCAAATAAGACCACTGGGTATACGTTACGTATTTATTTTGCCCACTAAGCAAATAAACTGATTCCAGCTATGCTATATGTTTATGCAGCATACTTGGCACTTTGCAGAGGATCATAAGCCTACCCTGAGGAGTTTACAATATACATTTCAACAGCGGAGGAGGCATCAGGGGAGGAAAGGGGAGAGCCAAAGGGAACCAAGGCTGAATATCTGCTGGGCAGCCAGAGGTTGTGTAAGCGCCATACATTCAGTTAAAGCACATGGCTTCCCCCAGAGAATTCTGCGAGCTGCAGTGTATCCCTCAAGAACTACATCTCCCAGCACTCTTAAACTACAGTTCCTACAGTTCCTGATGAGGCCCTAAGCTCCTGAAGGTAATGGGGCCCTTTATATGTCCAGCTGTCCTTTGTCAACAACAAATTGTCGCTGTTTTTTGTGCTTTAATATGTGCTATATAAGGACCCGGGTGGCGCTGTGGCTTAAACCACAGAGCCTAGGACTTGCTGATCAGAAGGTCGGTGGTTCGAATCCCCGCGATGGGGTGAGCTCCTGTTGCTCAGTGCCTGCTCCTGCCAACCTAGCAGTTCGAAAGCACGTCAAGTGCAAGTAGATAAATAGGTACCACTCCGGCAGGAAGGTAAACGGCATTTCCATGCGCTGCTCTGGTTCTCCAGAAGCGGCTTAGTCCTGCTGGCCACATGACCTGGAAGCTGTATGCCGGCTCTCTCGGCCGATAAAGCGAGATGAGCGCCGCAATCCCAGAGTCGGTCAAGACTAGACCTAATGGTCAGGGGTCCCTTTACCTTTGCCTTTATGTGCTATATGGTAATTTATGGACCTAATAGGTATCTAAAGCCATTTGCACATAGCAAAATATGTATTTTATCAAAGTAATTGTTGAACTGAAATACAATTAAGAAGAAGTATATTAATAGTGAAATTTGGTGGGGCCTCCCAAGAGAGTGGGGTCCTAAGCTATAGCTTGTTTAGCTTAAACGTAAATCCAGCACTGGTTCCTATGTTTCTTTGGGGTGGCTATGTGTTTTAAATGTCCTATATGGTGTGTACACACCCACAGATACATTGGTCAGCTCCAATGTATCGGGTGGAGCTGCCCTTGGCGTTAACTTCAATAGGGGGCGAGAATGAAAAGCCACAGAAGACGTGGCAACTGAAGGGATGCTGTGTGTGTGTGTGTGAGTGAGAGAGGGAGAGAGAGAGAGAGAGAGAGAGAGAGAGAGAGAGAGAGAGAGAGAAAGAGAAAGAGACGGACAGACAGAAAGAAAGGGACTGAGACAGATAGGTAGTTCCACTTAGGAATTATAGATCCTAGAGGGCAGCCCGTATCATGTCCTCCCTAGGGATGGGAGCCACTCCTCTGGTTTGCCAAGAGGTCACTGTAGAGGTGGCATTGGAGGGGGCATGGAGGTGGTTGACATTGCCTCCAAAGAACGTGCCTTGGATTTTCTGTCTCTGTGGATCCTGCTGCCTGAGGTGGTTGCCTCACCTTGTATCATGAGCGGGCTGGCCCTGTATCACACCATGCTATCCATCTCACCCAGCAGTCTCACAACAACCCTCCAGGTTTCAGGCAAAGAATCTTTCACCTCATCGGTTCCTTCACTGAATATGCCAAGTGTTGAAGGTGGCACTTTCTGCATGCAAGGCCTGTGCTCTTCCATGGAGCTCAGGGTTGCCTAAGGGTGTATAGCCCAAGGAGTTTCCTTCTAGGCATGTTTCTGTAGGCCACATGCCACTTCTGGGCAGGGCCAGGGGCAAACGCGGGCAGCGTGAGCAATGAATGTCAACTTTACTTTTGTCCAGGCTAGCTTCTACAGACATACACGTACCCCTCTCTAATCTCCACCAAAGGAAGCAAGCGATGTTGTCAGAGTCCAAGGACACAATCCAGCCAGGCACTCAAGAAGAGGGTGGAGCGGTGTAAGCAGAGACATCCAGAGGACCACATTTGATCAGGCAGTTGTAGACCAGAGCACTGCCAGGCACATAACTACATTTGCAGCAATCTATCATTCTATGGCTATTCGGGTTGCAGGAACCCAACTTCTTGCACCAACCCTGATCTCTTCTCCTCCTTGTCTCCTTTTGCTGATTCCTAGCTTGCTGGTGCTTCTCTAGACCCAAGAGCTGCCTTGTGGTTGTGTCTATACTCTGCTTAACCTACCCAAAGCCAGCATCTCTTTGCTCTGTGCCTTATCTTAAACCAGAATCTGGCACGGCTGTACCTGAGCTCCCATTGCAGCCTCCAGCCCAACACCTTGTTGTTGTTGTTGTTTAGTCGTTTAGTCATGTCCGACTCTTCGTGACCCCATGGACCAGAGCACGCCAGGCACTCCTGTCTTCCACTGCCTCCCGCAGTTTGATCAAACTCATGCTGGTAGCTGCAAGAACACTGTTCAACCATCTCGTCCTCTGTCATCCCCTTTGCCTTGTGCCTTCAATCTTCCCCAATGTCAGGGTCTTTTCCAGGGAGTCTTCTCTTCTCATGAGGTGGCCAAAGTATTGGAGCCTCAGCTTCAGGATCTGTCCTTCCAGTGAGCACTCAGGGCTGATTTCCTTAAGAATGGAAAAGTTTGATCTTCTTGCAGTCTATGGGACTCTCAAGAGTCTCCTCCAGCACCATAATTCAAAAGCGTCAATTCTTTGGCGATCAGCCTTCTTTATGGTCCAGCCCAACACCTAGTATCAACAAGTTTATTAAATTTGTGAGGTCCATGCCTTTACACAAAATACCATAAAACATTATTAAAAGATAAACAATAAAATTATAAAAGTAAGCTAAAATTTGTGCCATGCTGTCCCAGCAAGGAAACTACCCAATAAACCCCACCATTCAGGGAAGAAGATACAGCAACAGGTTAGGAGAGCAATGGGAGGGACCTCATCGTTTCATCCAGAAACCATACCCTAGTTTTCATAGCCTTCACCACAAAAACCGCTACCACGTGAGAAATCCGTGGATCAGCATCCACCAGTAAAAACTTTACTTGGTCCTCAGAGTTGACTATTGATTTAGGAATAGTTTGTAACATCGCATCCCTGAAGGCCGAATAGATGGGACAATACAGCATGTAATGTATGAGATCCTCTGGTTCTCATATGACAAGGACATATACGCTGCTCTACTGGGATTTTTGCATATCTGCCTGACAGATAGGCCGTAGGAATGGTTTGAAAACGGGCCATAGTAAAGGCTCTCCGAAGAGTGGGATTGATGATATTCACCAAGTAATTGGCGCAGATTTTGACTGCTTTCAGTCGGGGAAACCAGTGGGAGGACCCTAGGGTCTGTATCTTTGTGATATCTAACAGAGCATCTCTCTCCAGGATCTAACACCTAGTATCCCCAAAGACTGACACCTGGGTCTTGACTTTTTGCATGATGATTGCGCTTCTGGTTTCATCCCTCCATTTTGCTGCTTTCCCTGGCTTGATTTCCTAACCTGACCATTTGTCTGAACCTTATCAGTATCTAGGAGAATCTCGTTTGGGTTTTTCTTTGTTCGCTGAATAGTACGCCAGCCCTCATCCTGAGCCAAATCACTCTTAGCCTTAATTTTGCAAGCACACCCCCTGCAACTTGGAAGCTTGCAGCAAGCCCTATTTGCAGCAGCAAGGCAACCTAACAATTCAATTTATCTGGACCCAAATCCTTTCACATTTGGATCCTGAGCGCAGAATCCTGGGTTTCCGTGGCACAATAGTGGCACAATACATGTCTCCTGTATGCCGTTCCATTTGTGGCCTCCCACTCTTGTACAGTGCAATGGAAAACACAGCCCTTACTTAGGTTTATTTAAAACAGATGCTTAGACATGTGTTTCCAAGTTGGTCACCAATGACATTTTTAATTTATTTTAAAAAAACACCCTTTTAAAAATTCCAAATTATGCTGGAAAAGAGGAAATTAATGATGTGTCATCTTCATGTTCTTTTTGGCTTAATAGCATTGCTGCTGTCGGGAGTTACAGAATATAACATTTAAGGAGAGAAAGAGAGGGGAGGAAGAATTCTGCTTCTTTGGATAATTGTGCAGAGTTTTCCTTTTTAATCACCTACTAATAAAGCATAATGAATTCCATCATCTAGTGCAGGCATAGTCACTGTAGTGCCCTCCAGATATTGGAGCCCAGCTCCCCTCAGCTATAGCCAGCATTGGCCCAAGACAAGGGTTGATGACAGTAGTGGCCAACTCTGGAGTGAAGCATGTTGTCTGCTCCAGGCCTAGGGAATAGCATTTTAAAGAACCAATGAAGAGAAATGAGAAACAGAGCATGAGGAAGGTTATGCAAAGAAAAAATACATCAGGAAAGAACATCTTCAATGTTTTGCAGTGATTTTGTGGAGAGTGTGCATCCTGCACAGATGAAATATGCAGCTGAGGCAAGGATAGCATTAAAAGGAATGATGCACATCTTACAATCGATGTGCCTTCATCTTGCTCATAGGCAAGAACCTACCCATGTAGAAAAAACATGTGTATGCCTAGGCTAATTCAGAAGTAATGCTCAGTGCACATAGGGATTGGGAGAGGTGCCAGTAGGTGCATGCGGGTATGATCCTGCTCCCCTCCCTCTATGCACATTGATGCTTCACACATGTACTTGGTGTACTTAGAATGATCATAGAATCATAGAGTTGGAAGAGACCACAAGGGCCATCGAGTCCAACCCCCTGCCAAGCAGGAAACACCATCAGAGCACTCCTGACATATGGTTGTCAAGCCTCTGCTTAAAGACCTCCAAAGTAGGAGACTCCACCACACTCCTTGGCAGCAAATTCCACTGTCGAACAGCTCTTACTGTCAGGAAGTTCTTCCTAATGTTTAGGTGGAATCTTCTTTCTTGTAGTTTGGATCCATTGCTCCGTGTCCGCTTCTCCGGAGCAGCAGAAAACAACCTTTCTCCCTCCTCTATGTGACATCCTTTTATATATTTGAACATGGCTATCATATCACCCCTTAACCTCCTCTTCTCCAGGCTAAACATGCCCAGCTCCCTTAGCCGTTCCTCATAAGGCATCGTTTCCAGGCCTTTGATCATTTTGGTTGCCCTCCTCTGGACACGTTCCAGTTTGGGGGTGTGGGGTGGGTATTTTGTGTGTCTTCCAAGATCTGGGAAGCGATGTTACTGCTTCTCTCAGCTCTTGCAAGAAGACCTCTTTTGGAGTATTGCATTAAGGTCTGGGAAACAGCAGCTGGAGTCCGATGTTGACACCTTGGAAAAGATTCAAAAGAGAGCTAAGAGCATCATGAGATGTGTAGAAGGCAAATCCTGTGAGGAAACGTTGAGGTAACTAAATAGGCTTTGCTGAGTGGGGAGCAGGGGAGGCTGAAGGTCTGTACATTGATTGTTTCCAAATATTTAAAAAAGATGTCAGAAATAAGAGAGGTTGAACGTTCAGGAGTAGGGATGGGTGAAACTAACAGTTTCAGCTTTTCTGCTTCTCATTTTCCCAAACCTAAATTCAGTTCTCCATATTTCCACACTAGTTTGTGATCAATAAAATTCCTAGTGAAAATTCACCAGCAGCTTACCCGGAAGCTGTCTGTGGACAAAGGCCGGCTCCCTCGGCCAATAAAGCGAGAAGAGCACTGCAACCCCAGAGTTGTCCGCGACTGGACTTAACAGTCAGTGGTCCCTTTACCTTTACCTTTTCGTGTACCTTTATCCCAATGTACACATTTTTGTATGCGATTTTGCATAGTAAACATAGTTTTGCAAAGCAACTTCCCCCCAACAGAATGCTAATAATTGCATTTCTATGGGCACTTTACCCTACGACAGGGATGGGGAACCTCCTCTTCATGGGCCAAACTGGGCCTGCCAGGGAGTACAAATTGGCCCTGGAATCTCACACTGCTCACAGATTGGGGTGGTGCACAACAATGCTATCTTCAGACATGATTCCATAAGGTGAGAACAAAATCACTGCAATGCAGTTGCCTATGTGTTTGTAGCAGTCCAGAAAGATTTGAGGGTTTATAGCAGAGAGTGGGGGGAGCTCGCCATACCATTTTTGGATTGGAATTCCCCTGCTCCAAATCCTGGGAATGTAGGATGGAAGAAAAAGAAAACAATGCCCGACCTGAAGAATTTGAAGCAAATGATTCAGCAATGGAAACACAGCCCAGAATAACTAAGGGGATAGTACAAGAATACTTGGCTAGTTTAGATGTATTCAAGTCTCCAGGGCCAGATGAACTGCATCCAAGAGTATTAAAAGAACTGGCAGATGTGATCTCAGAACCACTGGCAGTCATCTTTGAGAATTCCTGGAGAACAGGCGAAGTCCCGGCAGACTGGAGGAGGGCAAATGTTGTCCCTATTTTCAAAAAGGGGAAAAGAGAGGACCCAAATAATTACCGCCCAGTCAGTCTGACATCAATACCAGGGAAGATTCTGGAGCAGATCATTAAGCAAACAGTCTGTGAGCACCTAGAAAGGAATGCTGTGATCACCAATAGTCAGCATGGATTTCTGAAAAATAAGTCATGTCAGACTAACCTGATCTCGTTTTTTGACAGAATTACAAGCCTGGTAGATGAAGGGAACGCAGTGGATGTAGCCTACCTTGATTTCAGCAAGGCATTTGACAAGGTGCCCCATGATATTCTTGTAAAGAAGCTGGTAAAATGCGGTCTTGACTATGCTACCACTCAGTGGATTTGTAACTGGCTGACTGACCGAACCCAAAGGGTGCTTATCAATGGTTCCTCTTCATCCTGGAGAAGAGTGACTAGTGGGGTGCCACAGGGTTCTGTCTTGGGCCCGGTCTTATTTAACATCTTTATCAACGACGTGGATGATGGACTCAAGGGCATCCTGATCCAGTTTGCAGATGACACCAAACTGGGAGGGGTGGCTAACACCCCAGAGGACAGGATCACACTTCAAAACGACCTTGACAGATTAGAGAACTGGGCCAAAACAAACAAGATGAATTTTAACAGGGAGAAATGTAAAGTATTGCACTTGGGCAAAAAAAATTAGAGGCACAAATACAAGATGGGTGACACCTGGCTTGAGAGCAGTACATGTGAAAAGGATCTAGGAGTCTTGGTTGACCATAAACTTGACATGAGCCAACAGTGTGACGCGGCAGCTAAAAAAGTCAATGCAATTCTGGGCTGCATCAATAGGAGTATAGCATCTAGATCAAGGGAAGTAATAGTGCCACTGTATTCTGCTCTGGTCAGACCTCACCTAGAGTACTGTGTCCAGTTCTGGGCACCACAATTCAAGAAGGACACTGACAAACTGGAACGTGTCCAGAGGAGGGCAACCAAAATGGTCAAAGGCCTGGAAACGATGCCTTATGAGGAACGGCTAAGGGAGCTGGGCATGTTTAGCCTGGAGAAGAGGAGGTTATAGGGTGATATGATAGCCATGTTCAAATATATAAAAGGATGTCACATAGAGGAGGGAGAAAGGTTGTTTTCTGCTGCTCCAGAGAAGCGGACACGGAGCAATGGATCCAAACTACAAGAAAGAAGATTCCACCTAAACATTAGGAAGAACTTCCTGACAGTAAGAGCTGTTCGACAGTGGAATTTGCTGCCAAGGAGTGTGGTGGAGTCTCCTACTTTGGAGGTCTTTAAGCAGAGGCTTGACAACCATATATCAGGAGTGCTCTGATGGGGTTTCCTGCTTGGCAGGGGGTTGGACTCGATGGCCCTTGTGGTCTCTTCCAACTCTATGATTCTATGAAAAGAAAATTATCAGTATCCATAAAGGACAACTCTCTGGACTCTTTCAGTGAAGCCTTTCAAAGCCACGACAATTAGAGTCACATATGTGAACCGAACGCTTTTGTCTCCTGTATGTTTTAAGCAGCACTCGTGGGATCAGACTCAATGCCAGAATTTAATTCCGTACATCAAAATAAGTACATCTATTCAAAGTAGAGTGATGAAACAGCCTTCAGAACATCAGACCTTTTTGTTGTGCCAGAGCTGGAGAAGCCTGACGTTAATATCAGCAAATTCCGAATGTTCCAAATCATTTCAATGGCCTTGTGGTTTGAGCCGAGACTCATTTAGCTTCTTTCTTCAGCTAATTAGGCAACTGGGAGATTTATGATGTAATTTAGTCTATTAAATGTTTTCTTCAATTTGACATCTAATTCATCAATGTCCACTGCCTCTTCAGGTGTAATTTAAATTCTCCCATACTAATGCACAGCATTTTCTTATTATCAGAGGAAGTGCATTGAATTCTCCAGGACCACCATACATTTTTTGACCATACTGGAGACAAATTCTAGTAGTTCCCTTTCATATGTTTCTTTAAAAAATGCTGGGGTGTATGGAAGGGAAGGAATGAGATTTAGATGTCTGTGTGCTTTCCTAACCTAAGCAGTACCCTCTATATACCTGGGCAAATCGCTTCTCGGCCTTTTGGCTAAGATCAAGTGTACCATATACATGGGCAACTGCTTCTGAATATTGAGGAACACCTCACCATTGGTGAAACCCACAGGGGAATCACATGACTGAATGCTTTCTCATGTCAGAAATTCCCTCCCAGTGGAAAGATAGCAAGTCTGAGAGAAGGGATCCTAGCTTAGCTTTTTAATCGATGTGCTAGTTTTCTAACCATAGGGTTTCAGCTCCAGCGGAAAGCCTTGAACATGTATATGAAACTTAATTGTCCTATATTTGTATGCAATGAATTTCGTAAACTGGCTTGGGAGGGTTTTTCCTGACAGGCAGCATCTAAATATTATGAATGAATGAATGAATGAATGAATGAATGAATGAATGTGGGCCCCTCCAGACTGTTGGGTGGGTTTGTTTTGCAGGTGTACCGTATTTTTCGCTCTATAGGACGCACTTTTTCTCCTCCAAAAATTAAGGGGAAATGTGTGTGCATCCTATGGAGCGAATGCAGGCTCCTTGGCTTCGGGTTCCATTCACTGAAGTTGGGAGAGCAAGACTCTCCTGGCTTCAGCGAAAGGAACCCGAAGCCTTTGGATCGCAGCGCGAGGTCCCGCTGCGCTCCAAAGGCTTCAGCCACGCGCCTGCCTGGAAGCCTTCTCCAGCTTCGCTTGAAGGGGCGCTGCACAGTTCTCCCTCTCTGCGCAGTGCCCCTTCAGCCACGTGCCTGCCCTGGCTTCTGCCTTAGCCGCATGCAGCCTCTTTGGGCAGGGGGAGCCTTCATCCCACTGCCCTGAAGAGGCTTGGCACGGTTATCCCAGAAGCCAGAACAGCCACATGGCATCCCAGAAACCAGATCCCTCTTGCTGTTCTGGCTTCTGGGATGCAAAATATTTTTTTTTCTTGTCCCCCCCCCCCAATTAGGTGCGTCCTATCATCTGGTGCGTCATATTGAGTGAAAAATACGGTACGGTATTTTACAACATGTCATAGATGCCATAACATCGCATTCGTGGTGGATTTATTCTGAACTGTCCACACATTGTTCGGCTTTATGCGTTGATCTGTGATGCTGCCCAAACGATACTGCATTGTCATCCAGAGGGGAACTTGTTCTAGCCAGAGTAAAGACATGCATCTTTAGCATACATCAAAAACTGTATAATGAAGGTGCCAAACATACACCTCTGCAGAGAAGGAATTCCACAACTCTTGCACTATAGAGCAACGAAAACAGGACAGCCTCCCCCCCAACCTGGATATTCTAGGATTTCAGCAAGAAGCTACAGGACATGCATGGAGCATGAAACAGTATTGAATGCAGGATTAATACCATGATCCCATCATGAGTACAAATCATCACAAAATTCGGAGGGCCCCCCAAAATAAAATGGCAGCAGCTGCCGCAGTGGATTGCTCCCATACTAATATGAGGATCTGTAAGTTTTTTCACTCCACTTTGGTGACTCCGCTGCCATGCCGATGCGTCGCCCCTTCTGAGATCCATCACTTTGTGTGGATGAGGTCAGCTATACCCTCCAACATTTCTCTGATGAAAATAGGGACATCCCGTTCCATAATAATAATTTTACTAGTTATACCCCACACATCTTACTGGGTGCCCCAGCCACTCTGGGCAGCTTCCAACACATATAAAAACATAATTAAACATTAAACATTAAAATAACACCCTTCCCTATACAGTGGCACCTCAGGTTAAGTACTTAATTCGTTCTGGAGGTCCGTACTTAACCTGAAACTGCTCTTAACCTGAAGCACCACTTTAGCTAATGGGGCCTCCTGCTGCTGCCGCACCGCTGGAGCACGATTTCTGTTCTCGTCCTGAAGCAAAGTTCTTAACCTGAAGCACTATTTCTGGGTTAGCGGAGTCTGTAACCTGAAGCGCATGTAACCCAAGGTACCACTGTACAGTGGTACCTCGGGTTAAGAACTTAATTCGTTCTGGAGGCCTGTTCTTAACCTGAAACTGTTCTTAACCTGAGGTACCACTTTAGCTAATGGGGCCTCCTGCTGCTGCCACACAATTTCTGTTCTCATCCTGAAGCAAAGTTCTTAAACCAAGGTACTTTTTCTGAGTTAGCGGAGTCTGTAACCTGAAGCGTCTGTAACCCGAAGTACCACTGTACAGGATTGCCTTCAAACAGTTCAAGGGTTGGATAACTCCATACTCTCCAACATTTCTTGGATGAAAATAGGGACATCCTAAGGAAAAGTGGGGGGAAAGTCTCGGGATCAAATCAGAAACCGGGACGTCTTCTTTAAATCAGGGACGTCCCTGGAAAACAGGGACACTTGGAGGGTCTGGAGATCAGAAGCACGCAGGTGGAGGCAAAGGAATCAGGCATGGAACCAGCTGCCAGAAGGAGGCATCCAGGGGCCCTCAGAATGCTGAGCTGAAACAGATTCCATTCTCTTTAAAGGGGCTTCTATCAGCAGATCTGTGCACATTTTGCTTGGATTAGTCAACCTAGTCATGCTATTCCCAGAAGTGGAAATGTGTCTGGAGTCAATGGTTTGGATCATTCCAAACTCATGAGAAGACATGGTGCAGAGAGGGACAAAGGAGTAGCATTCCTTCGCTTCTACCATTAGTTCACACATTTCATATGGCTGGAGGACGTCTTATTTCGCCGTTAAATCTGGCTTGTAAAATAATCGTATGCACCCGAGAGGCCTCGGTGGACAGAAACACCTTGGCACAACAGTTCTTATCAGCTTTACAATTCCATGTTTACTGAAACGGCACTCCTGTTGGTGTGTCCGTTGCAACATTTCCATTTCTGCTGTGCCAGCTTTTCTCCCTCTTCTGGCCTCAGCCAGTTCCACCCACCCACAGCCGTGGGGGACCTGCTGCCTAGTAGCAATCTTGGAGAGATGACATTTGCATCCCCCGCCCCTGCTGCAGCCGATTTGCCAGTTAGCTGGGACTCTGAAGAGGCGTGAGCCAAGGCAGTATTTGCCAAGGTCCTCATATGTTTCCATTTTGCTCTCCTTTTTACAGCCAGTGAGGCCAGAAGGGACTGTCACTGCCATTTATCATTGCGGGAGACAGAAGGGTCAAGGCAAACGTTCTTTGCATAACATGACACAAGGAATAAAAGTGCTGATGGCACCTAGCGGGGAAATTTGCACATGGTCTACAGTAATGGAGCTGAGCACCGTGACACGTTTGGATTTGGGTCAAAAGAAAGCTCAGGAATGTCCAGATATCTTCGGTTTTGGAGAGGGGAGAAGGGGCGGAAAAGGGTTGGCTGGCAATGGTTGGATGGGCTTGTTTGTGTCAACCCTCTGTGCAGCTCAGATTTGAACACAATGTTAAAAAATCATTTCTTCTGGGAATTAATTTCTCTTCCCTTCTCAGCTTTATGTAAGCAGCATTTTGGAAGGCTGGCCATATAGGCAAGGGGATAGAGATGTTGTTGTTGTTTTAAAATTTAATGGGATTTACTGTATAGTGTGAGTTAAGTGGATTGCCTACTTCTAAGTTTTCACAGTTTTCGCTTTACACTAATCCAAACATGAGGAATTCGTACCTGTTATGTACTGAAGTTCTCACCCTGGGCCAGCAGGGGGATACTGTAGATAGTTATGCAAATGAAGGATTGAAAGTGACATTCCGTGATTGGATAGATACTGTAGATAGTTATGCAAATGAAGGATCGAAAGTGACGTTCAGTGATTGGATAGTTTGAGAAAGTTGCTACAGTAACGTTGTACCCTAGCTCTATATAAGCAGGCTGACTGAGCCCTTCAGTTCAGTTCTGTTCTGGCCTCTGAATAAAGAAGAGCTGTTTGAAGAATCGCTGTGTCGTCTGATATGTTCACCCACAACTTAACAGTACCCAAACCTCACTATAAACTCTGCAGATTCAGATATCTGAACAGTGAGCATTTTTTAACGTCCTTGTTTGCCTTTTGCTGGTTGGCTGAGGAATTAAGGGTGGGGGAAGGGGCATGATTGGATAAATCAGAGAGTGTTTGGGAGAGGGTTCCCGGTGTCCCCCCCTTTTTCCTTTTTCTTTTGGGGGTCAAAGTTCCATGGTTGGGAAATTTCCCCATAAGAATCAATGGAAATTGTTAACTTGTAATCCAAATGCTTGTGTAACGAACAATTTGCAGGGAATGCATTGTGTTTGGTAAGCAGGGCCTGCATGTATCTGTGGCAAAGCAGGAGTGGCAAAGCCATTTACCTCAGAGCGATAACACTGTAATAGTTACTGGGGGGTGAACTATGCTTGCAGTCAAGTCCTCCTCAAACATCAGAGCAAGCCAGAGGGCCGCCGACACAGCCTTCCACATGGCGGCTTTTCGGTGGCCATTTTGCGAAAACAATTAAGGGCCCATCTCCCTCTAGCAGAAGGATGTGGAACCTACGGTCCTCCAAATCTTGTTGGACTACAACTCCCATCATCCCCGACCATTGGCCATTCCGGCTGGGGCTGATGGCAGCTGGAGTTTCCCATTCCTGGCACTTGCAGAAGTTTGCAGAGGGGCTTGTAATGGTTCAGTCAACCCTCAGGCCTCTCCATGGAAGGTCCTCATGTCAGCTGGTAGCAAAGGAATGCAGAAGCAGAAGCCTACACAGATAAAATAGGGTTGATGAGATGGAGAAATTTGGGGCTGTGATGGCAGGACCAATCAGAGGAACCTGTCCTGAAATTCATTGCTGGAGATGGAAGGGCCATTTCTTCTCTCACAGGAAATATCGTGAGAAGCAGGATTCTATTCCGTATGTGGGAACAGAGTGGATTAACTATGTTGACTCTTGTGTATTCATTTAAAGGGAAAATGTACTTTTTAAAAAACAGCCCTGACAGCGAAATGTTTCTTGGCTTTAGAGGGTCTCCGTTCTGGGAAACCTGTTGGCATTTTATTGTCTTGCACATTTGTTTGTGTGTTGTTGCCGTCTTTTGCTCTGAATACCACAAGATGATTGCTATATGTGTGTGTTTTTTAAAACAACCCACCTCCCACAGTTTGGTATTTTCAACAAAGGAAAACAAAACCCTCATTCTTTCCCAGTAAAATGATTATATGTTGCTTTGGTGAAAGTTAAATTGCATTATTCCATTTCAAGGGCAAGTTGTGCAAGCTAGATGAAGAATTGTTTCCTGGGAAAGAAGAATATTGCCCTTCTGTAGCCAACCGAAGGTTGGTTTTAGACCAGAAAACTGGGAGGGCTGGAGGGAGGGGTCCCCATTCCTTTCTCAAGAGTGGCTGCTGACATCTGTGGGGGTAAGGTCAGGACCAATAATGGAAAAAAACCAAATAAAAGTCAATATATAGAGCCACATAATTCTTCATAAAAGGTGCTCCGGTCCAGTGCGTTTGCGGGTTGTAATTTTGGATGAAGCTTTCTTAAAGCCCATGCTAGGACTGATGCTCTGCTCAGGAGGTAAATTGAATAACTTTTAAAATGTGGAACACGTAATCCTTATTTCCTGCTTGCGTTTCTTTTCTTTTCTTTAGCCATTTGCCAGTGTGACATTTGTTTTGATGGCTGTTTTCCCTGAATAACTAAGAATAGAGTGGAACCTTGGTTCTCGACTCCCAAAATGTTCAAAAACCAAGGCTTGGCTTTCGGTTGGCTGCAGAAGCTTCCTGAACTCAAGCGGAAGCCATATCAGATGTTTGGCTTCCAAAAAATGTTCGAAAACCGGAACACTTACTTCCAGGTTTTTAGTGTTAGGGAGCTGATTTGTTCGACGACTAAGCTGTTCGAGAACCAAGGTTCCACTGTATAGGAAGCTGCTGTGCTGAGTCAGTCCACTGGTCCATCAAACTCAGTATTGTCTACATTGACTTGCAGCGACCACCCAGGGGTCTCTCCCAGACCTGCCTCCCTCTTTTCCAGGGCACCCCCTCCTTTCCTGCCGTCCTGCAGCCTTGGCCTAGACCTGACACCCCACAAGCCCCCACAGCGGAATTGGCTGCTGCCACCTACTAGCATCCTGGTGGGGTGAGGGAGCGGTGTGCAGGCAGGGCATGCTGTCATCCCCTGGTGAGCACCTAGCTCAGTCTCTCAGGGTCAGCCTCCGGCCAGGTTGCGCCGCCTCCTGCACCCAGAGCCCAACTGCTCAGGTCTTGGAAGCAGCGCAGCCTCTGTCAGGTTGGGGGGCCCCCTCAGCCTGGACTTGGCTCCAGCCTCCCTCCCTTCGTCTATTGGGAGACCTTCTGGCAGGGGGTGGAGCAAGAGGCTGCCCCAATATTTTATTCAAGTTGGTGCCACTCTCCTGGGAAGTGTAGTTTACCTCTTAAAGGTAAAGAGTAAAGGGACCCCTGACCATTAGGTCCAGTCGTGGCCGACTCTGGGGTTGTGGCGCTCGTCTTGCTTTATTGGCCGAAGGAGCCGGCGTACAGCTTCCAGGTCATGTGGCCAGCATGACTAAGCCGCTTCTAGCGAACCAGAGCAGCACATGGAAATGCCGTTTACCTGCCCGCTGGAGTGCTACCTATTTATCTACTTGCACTTTGAGGTGCTTTCAAACTGCTAGGTTGGCAGGAGCAGGGACCGAGCAACGGGAGCTCACCCCGTCGCGGGGATTCGAACCGCCGACCTTCTGATCGGCAAGTCCTAGGCTCTGTGGTTTAACCCACAGCGCCACCCGCATCCCTTTTAGTTTACCTCTTAGAGAGCTTCAATTCCCAGCACACTGAGGAAACTCCAGTTCCCCATGTGCTTTAAATTTCTGGTGTGTGCGCAAACAAATGAGGATGAATGCTCAATAAAAGGGTTGTTTGGAAGCAAGTGAACGCATACTAGCCTCTTGGGAGGATGAACCGAGTCTGGATTGGGCCTCCGAATTTCCCCTCCTTCCCCATCAAGCCACTGAACAGCAGGGTACAAGCTGTTTTTATAGTGCTGCTGTGCGGTGCACATAAAATTGATCACAATTGCACTCATAAAACTAGAACGCAACGGGTTGGCAACAATAACATCCGGATCTTCTGTTTTAAAAAAACCTCCAAGCCAAAACTGAACTGAGGGACGAGTTCTGTTCCAGACCAAATGGCTAGCATGGGTGCACAACCTTGATAATCCAATATAAACTGCATAACAATGGCATTCTGAGCTCTGCAGCTTTCAGGCTGAGTATGGACATTACTTTGAATGTCACACTGAAAAAACAAAACCCTATAAAAGTTTATTTGGCAGTTGAAGTATAAAATATGCAGCGGTGGGATATATACACATATACTTTGACAGCTTCCTCTGTATTCTGATTGATGCCTTTTTGCTTATGTCTTTCCAGAAGGGCAACGCGAAAGCGCGGCAATGATGTTTCCCTTTTATTGTATTCCAAGGTATAATCGACTACAGGGGGACCCAGCTTATGCTTCTTATTTCATGCAATTATGTTTGGCTCTGAAGCAGGGGGTCTCTTCAGTTTCGCAGTTTTATGTTCCATATTGTTCCAATAACACTTAGGCTGAAGGGAAGGATTTAAGATGGCTGATGATAGCTTTAGTGAAATAATGGGCTGCAAAATTGGGACAATTTCACACAAAATTCTGCTGGAGTAAGGGAACCGTAATTTTGTTCCAAAGGTTTCAGCATCCACGTGGATTTCAAATTACTCAAAGTACCACTGCTTACGAAATAAATTAAATGGTCCCCCCCCCCCCGGCAACACAGGTATCGGCCTGCCCCCTGCCCCGCCACAATGCTCCCGCTAATACATTACCACATTGTAAGATGATTGAAAAGCACCTCAGAGATGAAGCTGCCTAACACCAGGTCCAGCCAAGTCAGAGTATATTGGTCCATCAGGGACGCGGGTGGCGCTGTGGTCTAAACCACTGAGCCTCTTGGGCTTGCTGGTCGGAAGGTCGGCGGTTTGAAACCCTTGAAGGGGTGAGCTCCCATTGCTTGGTCCCAGCTCCTGCCAACCTAGCAGTTTGAAAGCACATCAAAGTGCAAGTAGATAAATAGGTACTGCTTCGGTGGGAAGGTAAACAGCGTTTCCGTGCGCTCTGGTTTCCGTCACGGTGTTCTGTTGCACCAGAAATGGTTTAGTTATGCTGGCCACATGACCCAGAAAACTGTGTGGACAAATGCTGAGCTCCATCGGCCTGAAAGTGAGATGAGTGTCGCAACCCCATGGTTGCCTTTGACTGGACATGACCTTCCAGGGGTCCTTTTCCTTTACCTTTTTACCTGTATTGGTCCATCTAGCCTAGCACTGTCTACACTCACTGGCAGCAGTTGTCAGGGGTTTCAGATAAGGATTCCCCCTGCCCCACCTGAAAATGCTGGGAA
This sequence comes from Podarcis liolepis, assembly GCF_965112155.1. Taxonomy (NCBI): domain Eukaryota; kingdom Metazoa; phylum Chordata; class Lepidosauria; order Squamata; family Lacertidae; genus Podarcis; species Podarcis liolepis. The sequence continues at coordinate 82,103,089 of NC_139556.1, forward strand.
CTGAACCTGAATTTTTCTGTGTTACACATGAGGCATGTGCTGTCCCAAGGAGCTTCATCCCTTCTGCATGCAGATGCCGCAAGTTGGCAGAAGCTGGGGAGTGGGCAGTGCCATTTCATTCACTCATTCATTTCAGCTATTTCATTCATTGTATCTATAACCCCCCCTTTTTATTCCCAGGAGCTCATGGTGGTATGCATGGTCCATCAGCTCCTCCTTTAATCCCTGTAACAACCCTGTGATGTAGGTTACACCGAGGGGCAACGACTAGCCCAAAGTCACCCAGCGAGCTTCATGGCCAAGTGGGGATTTGAACCCTGGCCTCTCCCAGGTCCTAGTCCAATGCTCTAACCACTACGCCATCTGGGCTTTCTGCAAAACAGATGCTGTTTACATTGCTTTCCCTGTACCCCCTAAACTAGCCTGCTGTCCTTGGGTGCAGTGGAAGACACTGTCCCATCACAAGATTCATCAACCAGTCCAGCTGGTTTCTTTATATGAAACTGGAGGGCATCTTGCTCGTTGCCCAAGGTAGCAAAATGTCTTCAGCTGGCCATGAACCTCATTATATAGAGCCCCCAATTTATGTGCTCTCTTTTTAAGGGACCAGAACTGACTGGATTGGGAATGATCATGTGGATGATAAAAAGGAGGGGTGGCACCATGAGTATTCAGAGTCTTAGGACACTTAGAAATAAGAATCTGGATACTTATCAAGTGGGTGTAGTTTAGTTTTATGATTCCTTCTTTGCCTACAGCCATTATCTGACTCTCATTCTCCCTTCCAGAATCCCCTTTGTCCTATTGGGGCACTCATACAAGGGGGAAAAAAGTTTCCAACATAATTAACCAAATAAATTGATGTCCCCAGTTTGATGTCCCCAAGTTCTCAAGGACTGTCTCTTCCCATATGAACCAACCAGGACGCTGCGATCATCATCTGAGGCCCTTCTTTGTCAGCCACCTCCACCAGAGGTCTGGAGGGTGGCAACACGAAAATGGGCCTTTTCTGTGCTGGCTCCCCATTTGTGGAATGTTTTCCCTGGGGAAACTCACCTGGCACCTTCATTGCATATCTTTAGGCACCAGGGAAAAATGTTCCTCTACTCCCAGGCCTTTTGCTAATTAAGCAAACTATGGCCTTTTAAGCTATAGGTGTGTTTGTGCATGTGCAGACATGTGTACTGTCTTTGTTACTATGTTACTACAGTATGTTACGTATTTTTTGTGTTTTTCTATTGTAAACTGCCCAGTGATCCTCGGATGAATGGCGGTATAGAAATCTAATAAAATCTAATAAATCTAATCTCCTTATGTAGGCACCTCGTGCTGCCTTCGCTGTGTGTCTGTTTTGAGCATCTATCACAGCCTTTCTCAACCTGTGGGTCCCCAGATGTTGTTGAACTACAACTCCCATCACCCCTAGCTAGCAAGGCCAGAGCTCAGGGATGATGGAGTTGTAGCCCAACAACATCTGGGGACCCACAGGTTGAGAACCGCTGATCTATCACATCAGCCTGCAACACACTCACATTACTAATGATGTGGGATCATGACTTAGGAAGCTGCCTTAGTCAGACCATTGGTCTGACCAGCTCACCACTGTCTTCCACACTGTCTGGCAGGGTTTCAGACAAAAGTCCCCTCCCCACACATTGTCCTACCTGGAGATGCTGCAGAATGAACCTGGGACCTTTTGCAAACCATGCACCACTGAGATACCTGCCTTCCACAAAGCGACTTCTACTTCCTCCATTGTGCGACGTACACTCATTTATCTGTGAGCCACAGAAAGCAGAGGACTGCCAGTTTGGAATGTGGTCAGCCCCTGCGCAATCTGGATCTCCTAATTGTCCTGAGTTGATTTTGTGTGGGGTGAATTGGCTCTTTGTCTTGGCTGTGCCCACTGTCTTCCCCCATGGCAAGGAATAAGTTCAGTTTTCCAGATTCTTAACAGTGGCCTTTCAGGCAACTGAAGTTAGCTATCATTACAGGAAAGACGACGTAATATATTTTCCTCCCTTGTGCTTCAGAGATGTAAGGTGCCCTACAAAGGGTAGTGTTTCTATTCCCCAAACTGGCAGATAATCTGCTTCCATTATCAGGAATTAACAGTAATTCCTAGGCAAGGATTCTGTTCTTGTAGGATAAGACAAATCTAATGTTGATTTATGGCTTCTGACGTCAACTGCAGCAAAGGAACAGGAGGAGGTTGTGTAGGCATCATCCATTTAAAGAACATTGCTTTCAAGACATTCAGCTAATTTTTACTCAGAGCCAACCTGTTGAAACTAATGAGCATGGCTATGTTAGATCTGTTAATTTAAATAGGACTACTCTCAGTAAAGCTTAGTTCAGTATTGCCCATTGTGTGTATGCACATTTCAAAACTTGTGGAGCTAAATGTTCTTTACTCCAGTTATTCCAAGAACCTTAAAATTTCAGAATTGTCTTTAGGCATCCAAAGCAGCTGAGAGAGTCTGGACTTGGTTAAAAAGCTGTAGTGGTTGCTTGTCAGATTTCCTTCTTCCCTAACCCACATCATTAGTGCCATTGTTAACTTTTATCTCTCTTTATCAGTAAATATCCTGTTGGTCTCAAAGTTCTCCCAAATCTCACATTCTGGGGTTTTTTGTTCTCAGTCACACACCGTGTGACATGATTTAGCATGACTTCCTGTTCCAATTACAGTGTGAAGACCGGGAATAAGATATATTGTCTATCTGAGGCAGGGTCTGCTGCCAACCTTTTTGAAGGTGCAAGCCAAGTCTATAATTTGAAACGCTTTAAGGCATGTGTTTATGCTCTATGCTTGTGTTGCAGGTCGGGGAAACTTTGCCCAGAGAAATCCACATAAGTACTGCATTGATAGAGGTTCTGGCCTGTGAAATTCCTAGTGGAACCATGTTAAAACACACACATACACTAAAAAGTCAGATTCAGCAAAATGAACAACAACACCCAGGCACAGAAGAAATAACGAACACAAAGGAGGAACCACTCAGAGATTCCCCCCTCCCCTGCTTTCTGTTTGAGTTGGACTGGGAGAAGGTTGTTTCCCCCCTAAATCAACAATAGAGCAAGTCCAGGGACAGCTTGCAGCAGTGACAGAACACACACTTGGCTAATAAAATAGCCATGGCAGAACGTCCTGCATGAATGTGTGCTTTCAAAGCTTATTAAGCTAGCAACCACTGTAACATCTTGTGGCAATGGATCTGATTATGTGTTGCGCGCGCGCGCACACACACACAAAATGACATTTGGTTTGTATACCTTGCAAGAACTGGATGTCCTAAAGAGACCTACCTAAACATCTCTATGACGTGTCCTTGGATAGGGGGCGCAGCTCGTTTCCTTATGTACAATTACTTTTGACATTTTTCAACTGCAGTGTGACCGAGTTTTCTAATCAGGTTTTGCCAGGACTTGGCCCCCAGTGCAAGGACGTACTTCTTTCCCGATGTTCCTTACACAGTAATACAACGGTGGACAAGCACAGTTCTTAACTGGGCAGCAGACATTTCCAAATGGTAAAGAACAGACACTTTTCCACCCAGGGACTGAACGAATGGAGTAGAGGGATGCTTGGCAGAAAAAAATATGGCATACATCAAATTTAAAGATAAACTTCGGATAAGAAAGCTTTAAGGTAGAGGAAATTCCTAGATTTTAATTTAAACATTATTTTCTGAACAACATCCCCTCAGAAGAACAGTACACTTAAGGATACTGCAGTGTTAGAGATAACAAAATTAGATCAGCAGTGACATCCACATTCTACATTAATATTTTCATTTGCACATCCATGGAAGAGACTTGCATAGCCATGGGGATACAAAGCCTGTGGCTGGCGGGTATTTGTAAATCACATACGCAAATTAACACTTACTTGATTTTTGAAAAGGAATATTTTTAAAGTAATGAACTTTCCTCTGTTCATTAGAAGTACAATGGTCAATCCCAAACTCCAGGCTATCCATAGCTCCTGACTGCTCTCTCACCCTGCCATACATTAATATGGCAGCATGTAAGCTTTTTGCGGGCAGAGAACTTATTGCTTACGAGATGAAAACTCAAGGGCCTTGTACTGTCCTATATTGTTATTACTATTGTTATTTCTTCCTTCTATAATACTATCGGTGTATATGGTGCTTTGCAGAGTACACAGGCATAAAGATGAATGTGTACAACTGCAATTAACGTCCCCCAGTCTTGTTTTAGTGGAGGATAATGACCCAGGAGTTAAAAGGTAAATATAGGGGAGCTGAAAACACCAGGAGTTAAAACAATAATAATGAAGTAACTATTAACATATAGGAAACAGGCACAAAAATGATCTAACGCAAAGCCAGCATCATAAAAGTCTTTATGATGCTAAAATTCCAGCCCAATTTTGACATGCTTTGCAGATAAAGAGCCTGCCCCATTAACCCCAAGCCACATTACAGCAATGCCGAAAGGATGAGAAGCCTCTCTGGGCTCTGATGAGATATCTCCAGTGGAAAGATAAAGCAATCTGTGTATGGGGCTGGGCTTGTATTTTCACCCCCCACCCCACTTACAATGTTATCCATGGACTTTCCAATCAAAGTGCCAGAGGCATTAAATCCAGGCATAATATTTCAGAGTTCACCCACACTAGCAAAGACTCGAATTCATGAAGCGGGTGACCACCTGCAGTACTAGCCACAGCTGATAGGCTTGGGACACGTGTGGGTGTGTTTTGGCACATCAGCTTATACGTTCATCACAGGCACCAGAAACATTGTGCTTCAGTGGGAGGTGAAACCAGCAGCGGCGCAGCAAGCCGATTGGGCGCCTGGGGCGGCGCACGTGCCTTGCGCTCAGGGGCGGGGCCAGCCGGGGCAGGACACTCCACAGGGCCTCCAAGGAGTCTGCCTGCATCCTCCCACTCAGCCGCTCTACAGCTGGGGGGGGAGAGGCAGCGGGCAGATTGTCTGGGGTAGTGCAGAGCCTGTGGGCGCCCACGCCACTGCGTCACTCCCAGGAGAGATTTGTGGCTGGGGTGCACTGCAGGCCCCACAGTGAGTCCACCCAGCATTTTGTCACCCCCCTCAGTGGTGCCAGTCAGCCCAGCCTGTACCCACTGGACCCCCCTTCCCCAGAAACCAGAAGAGGTTTGTAGCTGAGGTTTATAAGGAAGCTGCACTGACTGCAGCGAGTTCAGCAAAGGTTTTAATTCCTGTGTTGTATTGGCTTGAATGAATTTACTCTCCTTTACATACCCCAGTGGGTAAGACAGATGGGCAGAACATCCTGTTTACCTCCAGCGCTTTCATAATCTACAATCTCTGTTGCTCACACGTCTGCGACTATCCTCAAAATATTCCAGGCCCAATTTCAATCAATGGGTGGAATTCAACAGTTGAAATTCAACTGATGAGATTGTTCCATCAGTACAAGCATTTCTGCTTGCCTGATGGAATCACTTCCCTTCTGGTTCTCCTACACACTGTTCTGGGGGTTCTCCCGACCCACTTGAATAAATTTTGGGGAGGCGTAGGGGGCGCATGGTGGGAGAAGGCCCAGTTGCATTACCGGGAGTCCTTGCACTGGCTTTTGCTGCTGGAACGGCTTAGCTGAATCCGGCCCAATGTGTACAGACAGGTGTGGCCTGGGAAGATCTCTCCACCCTGTCGCCATCTTGTTAGTGAGCAGTCCTGAGTTTGTGCTGGGTGCTATCGTGGTGGCAGGCCGGAGGCACAGAAGGTGGCAGGCAGGCGGGATACATGCAGTGATGTCAGGGCAAAACATATAGCAGAGGTCATGTACAAAGCCCACCTTGAGTGGGTCCTACATCCACCCAAAGTGCAGTCAAAGTCAGTCGAAAAAGGCTGTGTGGATAAACAGCTGTTGAGATGGTGGTGATAATAAGAGCCATTAATATCACCAGGGCGCACTTCAAGAAAGACATGGTTGGCAGAGCTGGTAAAAAAGTTAAAGGCCTCATACTGCCCCTGGAAAGCAGGGTCCAGGCACTGTGTCACTCTGCACACATGAACAGATTTCTATTGCATGCTACTTAAACAATACTCAGGACAAAGGCAATCTTATGTACATCTGTAGGTATTATCCAAGGAGCAAGATGTTGCTTCTGTAGTGTCCATGTTCGTTCTAGGCACAGAAATGCATTGGTCCCCCGAACAAGCACTGAGTGCACTCAGATATGGGGATTATTGTGATAGTTTTCTGGTTGTAATGCTAGCGCTTCTGTCCCTGTTTCCAACATTCCTTTTATGCTGCATTACCTGCTGCATACAGAACTGTAGCCTTTTGACAGATATATCACCATGCTGTGCTAAATTCCATTCGTATCAATGGCTGTGTCGTAACACAAAAGCAAACACCACTGTATGCATTGCATCCTTTGTGAGCATGCCTGCTTCTGTTCACCCATGAAAATGGTGGGAGACGAAAGTATGCCAGAACAGCACCACCATTTCACGTGAGAGCCAGTGATGGGGTCCGTGAAATTACAGCACAAGACTCCCACAGTTTTTCCAAGGGGTTAACAAAGTTGCAAATGGTTTTTTATTTTTTCTTCCTGGAAGCAATTAACGTGGAAACGAGTGTTGAACTTCCACTAGATTCTGCTAGATTTCCTGAAGTATGTGTGAATGATTGCATAAAACACAAAAATGTTCCAGTGTGGAAATGTCGAGAAAATAGAATAAAGTGCTGCCTGAATGCAGCCACTATAGAACAGGAGAGATTGGAAGCACATTTGTCAGTCTGAAGCAAGTATAGTGGACATGGCATTAGTTGCATTACTCCCCGCACCACTCCTCATAAACAAGGATGTTGCAATGGCGCCCAGCTTGAGCAATATTATCAATGAGGTCTTATATTGCCTTTTTTTCCTCCTTCCGTGACTCAGATGATGAGATATTTTACATATTTGTGTGTGCTATCCTTGTGAATCATATAAACAGGCCCAGAGTTCTTACAAATATGTGGTTGCTTCCCTGCTCTCCCTTTCTTTCGCTTGGGCAACTGCTACGTTAATGCACTGGAGCCATTCCTCGGCATTCTTCTCATCTTTGGCCTTGAAAACGTAGGTCTTGCTGTCCGTGAATATTTCAAAGGCCCGAGGGAGGCTGCGGTCCCTGCGTTTCTTGGCCACCACTTTGACACTCTGGACCTTGCTGAGCTCAATGGGGCAGTCGTCTGGGTCATCTTTCTAAAACAGAGAAGGAAGTGAAGATTGGGGGGGGGGGAGGTGAAACAGAGTTCAAGGTTTGTTCTGACTATACCGTATATACTTGAGTATAAGCTGACCCGAATATAAGCCAAGGCACCTAATTTTAGGGGGGGACGGGGACTGGGAAAACATATTGAATATAAGCCGGTTCACCACACCACAAACCTGGTGGTGGCGGCAGCGGAGGAGGAAGAACAAGCAGCCCAAAATGGCTGCTTTCAGGCTGCTCGTTCCTCCTCTGCCGCTGCTGACAGGGGCAAAGGTGATGGAGCAGGAAGGAGCAGCCTGAAAGGGCTCCTTTCAGGCTGCTTGTCCCTCCTCCGCTGCCACCGACAGCAGAAAAGGCAGAGGAGGAGGAAGGAGCAGCCCGAAAGGAGCCCTTTCTAACCTGACTGATAACCCTGGGCTATGAAGGGCTCCTTTTTCGCCGCTCGTCCCTCTGCCGCCATCCGCCTCACTCGAGTATAAGCCAAGGGAGGCTTTTTCAGCATAAAAAATATGCTGAAAAAGTCGGGTTATATTCGAGTATATATGGTACATGGTTGGTTAATCTGCCAAAAGTGGCCTGTTGCTGATGTGGTTCTTACATATTGTTCATCACCATGCTATTCCACAGTATTGAACTAGTTTAACACCATTTCCTTTCTCCAGCGAACCCGGGGAACTATAGCTGTATAATAAGGGAGAGGAGAAAATTCTCAGCACCCCTACCAAACCACAATTCTCAGGGCCCTTGGAGAGAAGCTGTGGCAGTTTAAATGGCATAACATCGCCAGACGTTTCTAGGGCAGATATACACTCAAAAGTCTCCAGGGAGGAAAAAAGAACTCTTAAAACATAATTTGTTCCACTGGAGTCAATCTTTAGGAGTGCGGCTTAATGAGACATCAATAAATTTTTGCATAGTTTAATGTGCGAGTTTCTCTTCTTTCAACATAAGCACAGTTCTCTAACTGAATCCAGAGATGTAGGATTTGGGCAATTTTCCCACCAGGGTTTAAAGCAGTATTAATGCATGTGAAAGATGCCCGACTGATAACCCTGGGCTATGAAGTGCTCTGTTTCTTCTCAGAGTCAACCTGGCACATGCAGAAGCGTATCCAGCAGGCTTCCACAGCCATGCCACCTGCAACGGTTCCTCTGGTGCAAAAGTACAAAATGTGACAGGAGGTGGGCCTTTAAGATACAAAGGCTTGAACCGAAGCCCATGGTTCATTTATCTCCATCCCATTAGCTGTATGTAAGCCCAGAGAAATTACTAGGGGAGCTAAATGGAGGTGCTGTACTTGTTCTCCTCTTCCAGGAATTGGCCTTGGTAGCATCTAGTGACGATCCATTGGAAAGCTTTGTGTGTTGCTGACAACCTGTTGGTGACCCACCAGTGATGCTTCCCTCTCCATTTTGCTCCATGGTGCCAGCTTTGCACAATGCAAGGCAAGAAGAGCTGGCATGAGGGCACTGACATTCTGGAGTATTGCAGGAGCTGCAATGCTGGCAAATTGGCACTGGGCACGATCTGCCATGGCAACAAGGCTATCATAACTCAGCACGCGAGTTCGCCATGATTATATTTGGTACACTGGTAACCATTTGTTGAGAGTGTAAGGATCCCTTGCCATCTTTACAGTGTATGTAAGGAACTTCAAGGCCCAACTAGGCTGGAGAAATCTTAGTAAAAAGGTAAAGGTAAAGGACCTCAACAGTTAAGTACAGTTGTGAACGACTCTGGGGTTGCGGCACTCATCTCGCTTTACTGGCTGAAGAGTTTGGATTTGATATCCCGCTTTATCACTACCCTAAGGAGTCTCAAAGCGGCTAACATTCTCCTTTCCCTTCCTCCCCACAACAAACACTCTGTGAGGTGAGTGAGGCTGAGAGACTTCAGAGAAGTGTGACTGGCCCAAGGTCACCCAGCAGCTGCATGTGGAGGTGCAGAGACGCAAACCTGGTTCACCAGATTACGAGTCTACTGCTCTTAACCACTACACCACACTGGCTCTGTGCCGAGGGAACCGGCATTTGTCCACAGACAGCTTCCGGGTCATGTGGCCAGCATGACTAAGCCACTTCTGGTGAAACCAGAGCAGTGCACGGAAACGCTGTTTACCTTCCTGCCGGAGCGGTACCTATTTATCTACTTGCACTGGCGTGCTTTCGAACTGCTAGGTTGGCAGGAGCTGGGACCAAGCAACGGGAGCTCACCCCGTTGCGGGGATTCGAAACACCGACCTTCCAATCGGCAAGCCCTAGGCTCAGTGGTTTAGACCACAGCGCCACAGAAATCTTAGTAGCTGTTACCTATTATATGCAAAAATTAAAAAGCGGACTGATCCACAGGGGATGATGCTGTCATTTTATTAGGTGAAACAGCTGGGTAATGGTGTGGGGCATGTAACCAGAGCTTTAATGAGTTTGCACCTGCCTCAATTGCACCTTAACCTAGAAATCCACATTAAAACTGTAATAATTCTGGATGAAATCCTGTTTATTGTTTTAGGCAGAAGAAGAGTGCTTAGAATGTTACTTGGGGGGGGGGGAAACCTGAACAAAAATTAATCTTTCTCTTTTAAAATCCTCAAGCCCGCTAGAAATGGTTGTTCAGCAATTCAAATCTGCCAAATCCATTTGCTTTCCAGAAAGATACCTACTCCTTTGATTTACAAATGAGATCACCCATAAAGAAACTCCTTGCCATTTTTAATGATGTGATATTCTTTTACCATTGAGAATAGAGGTACTTTTATGTGCCTCCTGCTCTGTTATGAAAGCAGGTCTAATTATCTTCCATTACGGCAAAAGTCCTTTTTCTAAGTCAATCAGATATGATACAATTGGTAGCAGAATTCATCCAATTAGGCTGGGAGAAAATCAACCTGAAGTCTGATGTATTCTTAAAACTAACCATCAGGCAATGGGATCAAGATGAGCAGGTGACAGCAAAGGTTGCAAGGTTTTAAGCCGGGGCAATTGGAATAAGATCCACTATTTGACTATTGATTCAAAAACCCCAAATCTATTTTATATAATAGACTTTTTGATTTTTATTCTTTGTATATCGTATTGTCGTTTTATTGTCATGGCCGATGGCTGGCGCAAATAAAAATTCATTCAGCCAATGGGTTAATCTATTTGTTATGGCTTAAGTTGGTTAACGCTTTACAAGACACATTTTAAGTGTTCCAGAAATATAACTCAGGGGATAAATCTACCAATTGTCTTATTTCTAGTTCTCTCTCAAGCCCACACCTCTCTCTTGACATTTCTGTTATATCTGTGACTCACAGGGGCACAACACGATCACAACCGCCTCCTCAAAGCAACCAATTCAGTTTCTGTGTCAAAACAAGGCACAGATTAATTAATTCGTCTCATCCAAGAGTGCCTGGAACAAAGTCAGCCCTGGGAAACCACTAAAAATTAGGGCAAAGTCCTTAATCATCAGCTGGTACTGCCCCGATTGAGTGATGAGCATACATGTTAACTCACTTTTGGTATGTTATGTATAATAAGCTTTTTCAGACATGTGAGTGTCTCGTTAAAGTTTGTGGTGTATGAGAAATAATCATCAAGACTTTTAAGGCCTGATTATGCAGGGACATTTCTAAATGATTTCTTTCCCCTCTCTCCCAACTTACAGATTTCCCTTTGCGAAAGAGAAGCTGATTCCCAGCAAGCGTGAAATAGCGGGTTTTCCACCTTTTGATGAATTTCCACCGAACTTGCTTTTCTTTCAGCTTGCCTTCAATTAAGGGTTGGCCATCTTGATTGACGACTGTGGAAATATGAGAGAGAGAAAGAGAGAGAGAGAGAGAGAGAGAGAGAGAGAGAGAGAGAGAGAGAGAATATTGTTATGAATTCTTGTTTCTCCTTTGGTGGCTCAGACTTTATAGAAAATTTAGAATCAGAAGCCCAGGATGTGGCATCTATATAAGCCATTTCTCTATATCCCCCCCCCCACAAAACAAGCAGCAACAGCAAAGAAACCATAGTTCAGATGAACCACAGTTTGCCTGGGTTTGGGTGACGTGACAAGCTATGGTTCATCTGAAACAGAAGGGGAACCTTCTAAACTCCTCATTGCGCTTGTGTTGGAAGAGGAGTACATGGGCTCAAAGCTTACTGGGTTTCATTTGTACAATAGGAAACTTTAGCGCTATGGCTGAATCAGCCCATTTTTTTCATACCAAGGAGTTAAACTTATTCCATCCATTTGCAAAATAATTTTCAAAATTTGATAAACAAGATTTCCCTTCCTTCTGTCCCTATGCAGCTGTTAGCAGCCAATCTCCCAGAGAACAAAGAGGACATTTGGTGGCTGAGGAATACTGTTCTTGTCAACTCTGAGAAAGAATTATGAAATTTAACAATGTATCTGTTTTTAGAATGTTTTTAATTTTTTAGAATGTTCTTGTGTAGGAATTGTAGATGTGTTTGATGTCCTGGCCTCCTTTGTGGCACAGGGCAGGATATAAATTCAACAAATAAAATAAATAATACACCCAGAATTTGTCTGCAAAAGTAAATCATTTTACACAAATATGCCTACTCTATTCTAGTTATAGATCTGGTGGTACCTGACTAGTGTTGTTTTTTAAAGGAATGGGTTCTAAGTAATGAGTCTTATTTTCTTTACTTTTAGCAAAGCCTGTTTATTTACAAGGGAGCCTGTCGACGCTGCTTTTAGAATTGCAAGAGATTCGATTATTTGCAGCAGGACAAGGTTGCATAAGCTTTGAGAAACGCAAGCTTTTGTGTGATGTTTGAAAAGCAGTTTCTTGTTATGAAACTTCAGGTCCAAGTGAATTTTCTTGGCCTTCTGATGCCACGTCTCAGCAACGTGGGGCGCAAGAAATTCTGTGTCACTGAAGAGCTATGGTGGCCAAGGACAACTTTTAATTCTAACTCCCACTGTGTATATTTGGATAAATCCATGGCTATGCAGAAATGTCAACTTTAAAGGGCGCCCTAACGGATGAGATGCCAACATGTCTGAGGGAGTAATTAAAACAAAAAAAGTTCAGAGGGTCACAATGAACTAGTATTCCAAATACTTCTTTTTTTATTTTCTTTGCAATTAAGCTGTCTAAACATGTACAGTTTTATACAGCAACCTTCTAACCTCCTTGTGGTAGAATCTTATGACTTTAATGGAAGCAACCTTTTCCATGGTATCTTAGTCACTGGATGAAGTGCTTTGGCCGGCATTGTAACAAAGCTTCTTATCTCAATCCGTCCGATTAAAAGTTAAATGCATTACCTTACCGTAATATTGATAAGAACAAAACTGGATACTAAGTGCCTCTCTGGCTAAAGACTTGTGGGCACGTGCATCAAGCAAAATATTCATTTGGGCTAACTAGGCTGGGATGAAGCCTAAGAATTCAAAGTCATGCACACCAAACAATTCACAAAGCAGACGTCACAATCTCATTTGCTGGTGTGGGGAAGGGGGGGGGAGTTCCGTTGCACAAGTGTAGATTCTTGCGCTGAAGGAACAAGTTACATAATGCTACTCTGGCTACAACTCTAGGTTTTGAGAGTGTTCCCTTAATATTCCATCAGCACCAAAGGAAATTTATCTCCTAAGAGGGCTAACAGCAGTTTGGGGGCATTTTAATAAGGGAAATGGCAGGGAAGAAAGGGTAATTTCCCCATGAGCAATGGTCCTGGCTCTTGATTTCTCCCTTCCCTGTCACATATCTGTTATTTGAAGAAAAAATTAAGGGACCAGATGTAAAAGTGAGTATGGAATTTGAGGTTTCCAACCATTTGTTTGAAGCATCCTGCATCAATTAACAACATTTCTCATTGGAACATGCCCAGACCAACCCATTTTTGCGAAATTTGCACATGAAAACACAAATGGCGCGCGTAGGCTATGTCCTAGTCAGCATCCCAGTTTGGGATTTTGTTGCATTAAGACTGCACTCCTACACCTACATACGTGGAATGAATATTCTTGGGGATTTACTTTGGGGTAGATATGTATAGGATTGTGCTGTCAGTGCTGCGTTTAGTTCGGCACTAGGTGATCATTAGAACGGCAGCCTTCTTGCGGTTGCTAAGTCACTGGAAATAAGAAATTACTGTCGATCTGCTGCACACCACCCAGAAACCTACTGTATGATCACCATTCCCCCCCCCCCAGCCTTCACTTCTTCCACAGCGCATGGAAGATGTGTGCTATTTGCATCTATCCTGAAATTTCAATACAGATATTCACAAAGCTCGTGTTTATGCAGACAGGATTCAAGGAAGTAAATGTTTAAATATTTGCCTAACTGGGAAATAAACGCTTCTCGCAACATACGACTTCATTGAGAATCCCTCAACAATGTGAAAAATGTTGGCTGAAAAGGAAAGTTAAACACGATTCTCCTACCCGCATACAAATGCTTTTATCAAGAGTTAGGTTCATAACCCGACAGTAAAGTGAGAACTAACCTTCACCCAAAGATCCCAGGGGCAGTTCACAACATAAAAATACAAAGTGAGAATACAAAATAAAACAAATACAGTGGTGCCCCGCAAGACGAATGCCTCGCAAGACGGAAAACTCGCTAGACGAAAGAGTATTCCGTTTTGGAGGTGCTTCGCAAAACGAATCTCCTATGGGCTTGCTTCGCAAGACGAAAATGTCTTACGAGTTCCTGAGGGTTTTTTCCCCTTCCCCCCTTTTTCTAAGCCGCTAAGCCACTTATCAGCTGATCCGATCAGCAGATAAGCCACTAAAAGCCGCTAATAGCGCTAATCCGTCAATGGGCTTGCTTCACAAGACAAAAAAACCGCTAGACGAAGAGAATCACAGAACGGATTCTTTTCGTCTTGCGAGGCACCACTGTACAAATACAAACTAATAACCCCTCTCGTACAAACACATTTTAAAAACCATAGAGAGGCCTCGATGGCAGCATTCGACCCCCAGGCCCAAGCTCCCCCACCCGGGGGTATAAAATACATGTGTTGGATCTGCTACTAATTTCCACAACATGACTTTTGTTTTTCTCTAAAGGGAAGGCTTTATAAGCCAATGTGAGAAAAAATATAGAACTACGTGTGCAAAAACAGTCTAAAGATGCAATTCTATACACACTTAACTGAGAGTGAGTCTGATTGAATCTACTCTCAATCCCCATAAATCTACTTTGCTAAAGAAAAGACAAGAAAATAAATTAAAACAGCACTGAATTTCTAAGAAACACATTTGCACATCATGTGTAGTTAGCCCCTCCACAGTATTTCCTAGGTAGTGAAGTGATTTAAGCTGTTAATGGAGAAAGGTTGATGTTGAAATATTGGGCTGTTAGAATATCAGCCAACTTTCTGTAACATCAGGCCAACTGGTGGCTGGGTACAGATGCACAAGCACAGGAGGGAAGAGAATGAAGTATGCTAGAAAAGGACCTGATTGGCTGGAAGACTTGAAGACCCAAATCTCAGTTCTTTCACTCAGTCTGGTTCATTTTGCTTCCTTAAATACATCTCTGGGGTTCCAGGGTCCAGACCATGGGTAGGCAAACTAAGGCCTGTGGGCCGGATCCAGCCCAGTCACCTTCTAAATCCAGCTTGCGGATGGTCCAGGAATCAGCGTCTTTTTACATGAGTAAAATGTGTCCTTTTATTTAAAATGCATCTCTGGGTTATTTGTGGGGCATAGAAATTTGTTCACCCCCCCCCATATAGTCTGTCCCCCACAAGGTCTGAGGGACAGTGGACCAGCCCTCTGCTGAAAAAGTCTGCTGACCCCTGGTCCAGACAATAAAACACTGTCAAGCTAGGGCATTCTATGGAATGGTCTTTGGCATCTTTAGGAAACTTTAGGATTGCAATTAAAACACGATATATATACAGTGGTACCTCGGATTACATACGCTTCAGGTTACATATGCTTCAGGTTACAGACTCCGCTAACCCAGAAATAGTACCTCGGGTTAAGAACTTTGCTTCAGGATGAGAACAGAAATCGTGCAGCGGCGGCGGGAGGCCCCATTAGCTAAAGTGGTGCTTCAGGTTAAGAAGTTTCAGGTTAAGAACAGACCTCCGGAACGAATTAAATATGTAACCAGAGGTACCACTGTATATTTCATCAATCTTATTAGCATCAATGAGGACTACACAACCTTAAAGGGATGTGTGGACTGTATGGCCCACCAGATGCAGTTGGACTTCAACTCCCATTACCCCTAGCCAGCATAGTCAATGCTTATGCCACGGGCCAGGAGTCAGCTTCGCCTGTTGAACAGCAGCCTGAAGGGGGAGAAGGCGGATTGACTCCACCTTCAGCTGATCAGCCTTCAAGGATACAGTGGAGAAGGCACTGGTGAGAACCAGCTGGCTTTAGCCTTCTTAAGCATAGCTTCCAGAAGCAGTCAGATGTTGGTAACATTTGTAGTTCCTGACCCTGCCTTGCTGCTTCCTGCTTGTCTTGACCATTGACCGCATGATCATCAGATTACCTGACCTTGGACCATCTGACCATGCGGCTTGCTGTTTGGTGGACCCTAGGACTGGACCTGACTTTGGAAGCTGACTCTACCTCCAGGCAAGTATAATTCAGAGACTCTTCTGGTTGGCTGACCTCCCACTCTCCTGAGCTCTGCATGCTGCTGCTCAGCAATGAGACAATGGCAGCTTAGCGATGATGGGAGTTGTTGTCCTTTAACATCTGGAGAGCCATAGGCTTTCCACTTTAGTCTAAAGTCTCCTTGAGTTATCTCTAGAAATCGGTGTATGAAGCAACTGAAGAAAAATGGTGCACAGTATATCCATCACCAATGAGGGCAGTGACTCTCATTGGAACTACTCAGTCCCTAATTACAAAACCAACTCAGTTGATCTCTGGCACAAACTGCTAGACCCTGGAAAATTTTCAGGATGTACAGGGATATTCATATATGGTATATTATTCACATTAAAATAGTTCATGAAGAACGAGATCTTCATTTCCAAGACTGACCCCACCACAACAGCCTTATAGAATGAGTTAGAAGAAAACTTAATATTTGTAAGGCACAGCAATTCACTAAATACAAGAAGTGTATCCTTCCAAACACAATGGAACAACCTTTCTACCCACTCAAAAATGCAATAAACACTGAGAAAGGAGTCTAGAATTTCCAACTTTGCCAGCTGAAGTTATTGTCAAGGGTACAAAATGTCCTGAAACAAGTCTTGAAATTCCTGACACAGCTACCATAAATCATCAGAGTTTCATTAAAGCAAATTATTCTCTTGTGAGTTTGTGCAAATGAGGATGGCATCGGTGGATTTACTGGAAGGGAGAATTAGCAGTGATGAGAAGAAGTCCTTGGCTGGCTGCGCTTTGATCCCATTGTGAGGTGGATATAACTGGGGGCTGCGTTTGAAAGCAAGAGTGCTGGAGGAAAATGGTCCATGAGTCATTTTCTGTTCTCTACACGTATGGGATATGGGTCCCTTCCAGATCATCTGCTTACTGAGCATTCATCCTGATTCATATGTACAAAGTTTGTGGAGAGGTTACATGATGTCAGTGGTCAAGCATTATGGCCAGGTCAAATGAAGTTGGCGATAGTCAACTTTCCAGCACATTTCCCCATGACTTTACTTACCACAAAAATCTGATTGGGGGTGGGGTGTTACTTGTTGTGCAAATGTGCCAAGCCAACTTTAATTGTGCGAATGTACTGGTTATGTGAGGGACGTGGGTGACGCTGTGGGTAAAACCTCAGTGCCTAGGACTTGCCGATCGTATGGTCAGCGGTTCGAATCCCCGCAGCAGGGTGAGCTCCCATCTTTCGGTCCCAGCTCCTGCCCACCTAGCAGTTCGAAAGCACCCCTAAGTGCAAGTAGATAAATAGGTACCGCTTTTATAGAGGAAAGGTAAACGGTGTTTCCGTGTGCTGCGCTGGTGCCAGTTCGCCAGAGCAGCTTCGTCACGCTGGCCACGTGACCCGGAAGTGTCTCCGGACAGCGCTGGCCCCCGGCCTCTTAAGTGAGATGGGTGCACAACCCTAGAGTCGGACACGACTGGCCCGTACGGGCCGGGGTACCTTTACCTTTACCGGTTATGTGATTGAATTTTGCTCGCAAATAGTGACCGGCTGAAAGTACATATGGAAAAGGAGACCCCAAAATAATATTTTAAGGAGCCATTGTATTGCCTGTTGGCTTTATGGCAGTGGTTCTCAAAGGGTGTGGTGCACCACACTGGCAGGAAGACTGAAGGACAAAGAAACATTTAACCATTCCAGTATAGTATGGTATGGTATGGTATGGTATGGTATCAATTTCTTTATTTACAGAATATGGATAGGTACCTTTTCAAAATGAGAGTAAGAGCATCAAGAGATACTGAGGACAATTCTAGTTGTGTTTACCAATGTATTTTTTATCTTATCAACAACAAAATTGGCTTGAGCAAATTTTTATTTCGAAAGTGTGACACAGAGAATAAAATTTGAGAACCACTACTTTATGGCCTTGGACACATCATCCCAACCTTTCTGTGCCTTGTGCTATTTTAAGTTCCGGATAATAATTTACAAATCCACACAAAGAGATTTCATGAGTAGGTTTGTTTTTTAAACTCT
Source organism: Podarcis liolepis (assembly GCF_965112155.1). NCBI lineage: Eukaryota > Metazoa > Chordata > Lepidosauria > Squamata > Lacertidae > Podarcis > Podarcis liolepis. The sequence goes on from NC_139556.1 coordinate 82,120,885, forward strand.
CTGGTTAAAAATGTGTTGCCTTTTAATTGCCTGTAAGAAAAGCTGTTTGGAGCAAAACTACACGTTTACGAAAAACATGGGGTTCCACCCAAAATGGAATCTCCGTGTTACATTTCCCCCCTCCTCCACTGGAGGCAGTGTGCCTCTGAATACTATTTGCTGGGAATCACAAGCAGGGAGTGTGCCATTGCACTCAGGTCCTGCTTGGGGACTTTGCATAGGCATCTGGTTGGCCACTGTGAGAACAGAGTGCTGGACTAGATGGGCCATTGGCCTGAACCAGCTGAGCTCTTCTTGATGTAAGCCTGTGCTCTGATGCCATAAGGTTGTGCTTTTCCTCATTCCACCATAACTGACGGGCAGTGAAAGGATGATGACAGTGTGAAGACATGTCTCACAATGTGTAATTCTACCCTTATATGATAGGGGCACGGGTGGCGCTGTGGGTTAAACCACAGAGCCTAGGACTTGCCGATCAGAAGGTCAGCGGTTCGAATCCCTGCGATGGGGTGAGCTCCTGTTGCTTGGTCCCTGCTCCTGCCAACCTAGCAGTTCAAAAGCACGTCAAAGTGCAAGTAGATAAATAGGTACCGCTCCGGCGGGAAGGTAAACTGTGTTTCCGTGTGCTGCTCTGGTTCACCAGAAGTGGCTTAGTCATGCTGGCCACATGACCTGGAAGCTGTACGCCAGCTCCCTCGGCCAATAAAGCAAGATGAGCGCTGCAACCCCAGAGTCGGCCACGACTGGACCTAATGGTCAGGGGTCCCTTTACCTTTACCCTTATATGAATCAGGCCCTGTTTGCACTTTTCCTGGAGCAGCTCCTCCAGATAATACCCATCTGCTGCCCACAGGGACCAGGGCAGATGGCAGAATTATGAACCACACTGACATTGCTCATCTGGACTCTTAAGGGTTTCTTTTTCCCAGCTTGGTACATGCATATCTGATCCGTCCTAACTCATGGCTGGCCTGTGCATTGGGAAGAGTGAGGAGATGACTCGGGGAGCTGATTTGAAGTCTGATGAAAGGTTTTCAAAATTGTTAATCATTTGATGGTTGTCCTTCTACTGACAGGGAGAGAGGTGTTTGTGGGCTTTTCTGCCTCAAGCGCCAAAGTACATTGCATGATGTCTTCAGCTGAATATTCTGGTTCCTTCCATTGGAAAGTATTCAACTTACATGAGCTGATGGGAAAGCTCTGCCTCTGGGATTTGAGGATGTGTTCACTGGATGATGAATACATGTGCAAACTCATCATTCAGTCACCTACAGCTGTCTCCTAAACCATACTTCTCAGGCTGGGCACCCCACTGGCCAGACCATTATCTCCATATACCCCCGCAGGCCAAGTCTGACACGTGGGCAACTTTCAATCATCTGATTGGGCAACCAACTTTCAATCATCTGACATCACAATGACAACACGTGTCCCACTTTTGTTCACATGGTTTGCACTCAAGCAGAATGGGCAGCGAAGTGTGCTTCCCAGGTGCTGGTGATCAGCTGATATTCAGCACAAGGTAAGTGCTGAGCATAGCGTTTTCCAGGGGCTGAATATCAGCTGGCAGCACTTGGTAAGGGCTGTGCAAGGGGCTTTGTAGGGACCACCGATCAGCTGGGCCAACAAAGCTCCGTTTTCCAAACTCCATCTTTACCTGGATCCACACTTGACAACATTTATGAGATTAAATGTGGGGCAGGAGGGCATGGCTTGGTTGAAACAGCCTGGCCTAGTTATGCCTACAGGTCAGAAGTCCTTCAGCCTTGCAGTACATAAAGCACTGGTTCAAGGTCCTTGCATTAATTTACAAAGTCCCGAGCAACTTAGGCCCAGGGAACCTTAGGGACCACCTGAACCTTTACATCCCACTTGATCACCTGCAGGAGCAGTGTTCCCTCAGCTGCCGAAGTTCATCTGATGACAACAAGGAACCAAGTCTTTGGTGTCTTCAATCTGCCAATAGAGATTCAGCAGGCACCTTTGGTGACAACTTTTAAACGCCTGCTGAAAGCTCTTCTATTCTGTCAGGCCTACAGAATACATCTTTTCATCAAATCTGATTTCTGTTTTTTTTATATATATATCGTTTTTACTGTATGGTTTTATGCACATCTGTCGTAAACAGGTTTTTTTATGAATAGTGGTGCACAAATATTTTTTTATAAATAATATTTTTTAAAATGTATATTTGGAAAGCTGGAAATTGGGAACACTCAGAGATGATAGACTTGGCTGGTAGCAAAACACAATACAGGCACGAAACAAGACGCAGGGTTTAAAGGACCAGTGGGTAAACCACATACACCACATTGAGCTCCTTGGAGGAAAACATGGGATAGAAGCGCACTAAAATAAAGAAATAAAATAACTACTATGAGGGAGCAAATGCTAAGGGGTGAGGCATGGACAGAGCTGCGCATGGTATGTCTCTGGTCGGATTTTAGTGCAGAAATCCCTTTTAAAACCCAGAACTCACATTCAATCCCAGTTCGTAACATAGGACCAAACATTTAGTTTTGATTATATACATGTCTGACTCCCCACAGTCTGCAGTCTGCATTTCTCCTATCCTCCTCCTTTCTTATTTCCTTTGCTTTTTTGCTTTTTCCTTCTTTTAAGAAAACTTAAACAAACAACACAAATGGCTGCAGTGTCACTGGGTGTGACCCACCTTAGGGTGGGTCACGACCCATCAGCTGAAGACAAAGGGTCTAATGGATATCAGTAGTCTCTAACATGTATTTCCAGGGTGAGGAGTCCAGCTGCCTGTAAAATAATATGCTCCCCATCTGGCAGATGACTACTCAAAAAATAAACCCATTTCATTTTTTTGCTATGACAGCAGGAAATGAGCAAAGAAAGCCCCCAATATAGTGAGGTTTCTAATGTCAAACATTTTGATTCAATATGTTCCACACTGGAGTGTTTGGATATATATATATATATATATCTCCTTGAAAGTGGCTACTTTTAAATAATAACTAAGAGAGACAGGAACTGGCAAAACCATACATTTAAGTCTTTTAAACAGACATTTTATGTCTTTTGAGCTGAACAATTTTCCTTAAGAACTATCAAAAGCAGACATAGCATTCCATTTAGGAAATTCAATATGTTAGGAGTCTACTGAAAAATTATGAATGCAGGCTTTTAACGACCTTTAGATTCCTCATTGATTTAGCTGCAGTTGCACATGCAACCAAATTTATTAATCAAAGTAATTTGTTACTCCAAGAGTTAATATTAGGCCCGCAACAATATTTTCTGATTTCAAAATTTGCATTTGATGCAGCCTGAGAGATGGCTGAAAGAGGATCCACCAAATGGAACATCTGATTTGTTTCGTTGCTGACTAGCACACTTTTGTTTCTGTAGTGACAACTCTTCAATTCCCAATTCCATTCTTTTCCTGCACTTGACATCATTTGTCCACACGGCTGTTTAATTAATTGATTTTACTTACAACTTTTTTGTGGTGACATATTGGGCAAAGTGTTGGCACAGCACTGTCAAAAGTACATCAGCTGGCATAGCTGTGAGCAAATTAAGCCATGAACCAGGAATTGGGAATTTGCCACTTTCCAGAACTTGCTGTAATATCATTCTTATCATCCCTGAGCTGCTAGATGGTGGCTGGACCTAATTGAAGTCCAACAACATGTTCATGCCATAGATAGTGAAGGCTGAGAAGAACGGAAATGGTGCCGAGAAGAACAGCATCAAAACCAAATGAATGTTGAACGTATTGGGACTTCCGGTTGAGCCACGGACCTGACGCAAGCGGGGCTTTCTTGGGAGAGAGAAAGTCCGGGTTCTTGAGGGTAAACTGGGGTGCTACAGGGCGCGGTAGCCCCCCAAAACCCCTCTGGAGGGAAACCAGAGGGTCAGGAGCCCAGCGGAGCCATTTGCAGATCGCCCGGCCGTCGGGTAACTCCGTAACAGGAGCGAAGAGAATGGTGGGCGGAGATTGCAGGCACCGGGGAAGCCATTGTCTCACCCTTGAGAACGCAGCCCCAGGCTTGCAGGGCGAGTGATCAATTCTCAAAAATAAAGAATCTAAGCCAAATTTGGATTTTGGAATATAATTGGAGCATACAAAAGGAAGGCTTTGGGAAAAGAAGGTGGAAAAAAGGTCAGTTTTTATCTGAAATCGGGGAACGACGCAAGACTATGAGCGGAGCGCGGAGAGGAGGTTGGTAACACAGCAAGCGGCTAGAACTTCTCCCTCTTAAAAAGCTTGCCAAAAGTGATATAAACTGCTGCAAAAAGTAACAAAGAGTTGCAGAAGAAGGGAATAATTAAAAGAGGGAGCAGAGGGTAACTATTTTATGACTTTAAAAGGCTCTCGATATAACGAAGGGTCTGAAGGAAGTAAAAAGAAAGGATACTTCTCGGTACTTTCACTTTTTTAAAAAACTGCGCAACAAAGTAGAACTTTTGTGCCTCCATTTTAATGGAAAGATAGAGTTACCCAGCTATAGGTAAAGTACGGAAAGTCAATACCAGGCAGCATAAATTATTATCTCACTATTTTTTACCCCTGCTTTCAAACAAATTTGACTGTTTAAACACAACGGGAAAGGATTGTGTTTGAATGAAGGCTTTACCTGCGTAACTGTTGTTTTTTTTTATGTGTATCTGCGGAATGAAATGAGAAAGAGCTGCCTAACAGGCTGTATGAAGGTCACTATTTTTATTTGGAGTTAAGTGAACCAGGATTTGAACTAACAAACTATTCCCTGTTATTTTTACTCGTTATTTATTATTATTATTATTTTGAAAGGGGAACAGTCTGGACTATTAAAAATCATTTTGCTTCTTTCTCCCCTCTACTTGTCTTTTACAGTTGAACTTAAATTTGATATTTTTAAATATGGAGCCCTTGGTAACTTTTGGGTCTATTTTTGGATAGATTCTTCTGGACATTTCCTCTTATTTCCTCTCTTTGGATATATTGGGTACCTTTGGATCCCCTTATTAATACCTTCAGTAACTTTTGCCATTTAATTGGATTATTTTTATTGGATTACAAGATACAGCTATTGGATTTTATTGGAGTATAATATACAGCTAATATACAGTTATCGGATTACAATAATTTGGGCAATATAATAATTGGGAAATCTACTTTTTCATAACAAACCAATATGGATTTAGCCTAAGTGGTGGCAAGAAGAAGGAAGGAAGGAAGAAAAGCTTTGGTGTGGGATTGGCATCTTCAGAGTTTAAATTCATAGGTTAAAAGGTGTTCCGCCATACAAGTAGAAATTATATCTGGAAAATTTATTTAGTAAAAATTTGTTTATATAAGTTAATTGACATATAAATTCAAGTGTATGAGAATCTGGGAGGGGGAAAATTTTATGTCTTTTTTATTTCATATATCATTTGTGGAAAAATGTCTTAATGGTTGAATATCTTGATTGAACATTTTACTACTATTGATTGTATATTAGGCGCTTGGATTTTGATTATAATGTCCCATACACAAAAGAAAGGGGGTGATGGGGGAACACCGGCAGAGAGGAGAGGTTCAAAACAATAAACGGACCTCAAAGGAGAGATTATGAAAATGTTTGCAGAGGTTAACTCCAACATTAAGCAGAGTGAAAAGAATATAGAAGCGAAATTGGAACAAATGGATAAGAGAATGGGCCAAATGGACAAAAAAATTGATGCTACAGTTGATGAACTGAAAGGGCAACTGAAGGACGTGAGTAAGAGGACACAGAACTTGGAAGAGGGAATGAAAAAGACAAGAGTGGAAATGAGGGAGGTGAAGAAGGAAGAAGAGAGAATATGGTCGGGAATGTCAGAAATTAATAAAACTCAAGAGGAGGTCTGGGATGCGATTTCTATGAATGAACTCAGGCAGAGAGAAGTGAATTTAAGATTGAGACTTGTCCCAGAGCTGCAAGGAGAAAATATTAAAGAGAAATTAATAAAAGAAATTGCACAATGGATGGAGATGGATATAGAAGAGGTGACAAAATCTGTGCAAAGTGCATATCGATTGAAGACAAGATCAGCTAAGGCAAGAAAGTTTCCAGGAGACTGCCTGATTACCTTTAAGGATAGGGAGATGAGAAACCAGATTCTCCAAAAGAATAGAGAGAAGAGACTAAATATCGAAGGAAATTATATAATTATTTTTAAAGACATCCCAATCAGGCTTCTTAAACGGAGACCCATATAAACCAACAGTACAGATCCTAAAAAAGAACAACATAGAATTCAGATGGGAATATCCGGAAGGGATCTCCTTTGTCTACAAAAGTAAAAGACATAGACTTACGAGCCTGGAAGAATTAGGGAAATACTTGAGAAAATACAAAGAGATACGAAGCGAGGACGAAGAAGCAAGAGGAATGGAACCAGGAATGGAGGCTGCAAGAGGAGTGGATCTGGAGGAGATAGAAAAAGAAAAAAAGAAAGAAGAAGAGGAAGAAGAAAAAGAAGAAGAGATAGACGGATTATAAAATTTATAACAAAGAATTCAAAATGGCTAAGACGGAGTTGAATTTATGGACTTGGAACATCAATGGGATTAACGATAAAAAAAGGAATAAAATTGAACAACATTTAAAAAAGAAAAAATTGGATATAATCTGTCTACAAGAAACTCATGTGGCGAGAAGGCATAAAAAATTTTAATCAATAAAAGACTGGGAAATGAATTTGTATCTTCAGATAAGAGTAAAAAGAGAGGGGTAGTTTTGTATATCAGGAAAAATATTGAAGCTCAACAAATTTTTAAAGATGAAGAAGGCAGAGTTATGGCAGTTCAAATAAAGTGGCAAGGAGAAGAAAAAAAAATTGTCGGGATCTATGCACCAAACGGAAATAAGACAGACTTTTACAAAAATTTAGAAGAAAAACTGTTCGAACATATGGATCAGAAAATCATAATAATGGGAGACCTGAATGGAGTGGTGTCAATGGAAATGGACAGATTGAAAACAACTGGGGTGAGCAAAGATGGAAAATTACCTAAGACTTTCTTTTCAATGATAAAGAATTGTAATTTGATCGATATTTGGAGACTCAGACACTCACTGGAGAAACAATTTACGTTTTATTCAGAACCAAATCAATCTCTGTCAAGAATAGACCAAATTTGGGTCTCAAATAAACTAACTGCAAGAATCTCGGAAGTTGAAATTCAACCAAGAGTGATTTCGGATCATAGTGCAATAAAACTCGAATTAAAAGGTTTTGAAGAAAGAACGTTTAGATGGAGAATGAGCGACTACCTTTTGGACGATCAGAAAGTAGTGGAAAATGCTCAAAAGTATTTGTCGGAGTATTTTTTGAATAATTGCAATAAGGGAACAAAAATTAATATGGTATGGGATGCCAGCAAAGCAGTGATGAGAGGATTCTTTATTCAGCAGAATGCTTTGAAAAATAAAAAGAGAGAGAAGAATAAGAAGGAAATACTAAAACAGATAATGGAGAATGAACAAAAACTGATAAAGAAACCAAATAATGAGAAGATAAGACAGAGTATAAAGACCCTACAAACACAATTTGCAATGATAATAAATAAGGAAGTAGAAGGGAATATAAAAAGAATGAGACAAAGAAATTTTGAATTCGCGAACAAATCAGGAAAATGGCTGGCGTGGCAGATTAAGAAAAGAAAGGAACAGAATACAGTAAATAAAATCATCATCGACCGCACAGAAATAGAAAACCCGAAAGAAATTAGAAAGGGATTCTTGGGTTTTTATAGACAATTGTATAAAAGCAAGGAGTGCAGAAGATCCCGACGGAGAAAAAAGAGTTATTGAACGCCCCAATTGAAACGGAAGAAATAAAAGAGGTAATAAAGGAACTGAAAAAAAGGAAAAGCCCCAGGATCAGATGGATTTACAGCTAGATATTATAAGGAAATGAGAAGCATCCTACTTGTACCATTGAAAGAAGTTATAAACAACATCTTAAAGAACAGTGAAATCCCGGAAACATGGAAAGAAGCCTTGATCACATTTATCCCAAAACAAGATTCGGACTTGACGCAGGTCAAAAATTATAGGCCTATTTCGTTGTTGAATAGTGATTATAAAATTTTTGCGAGTATATTAGCAAAGAGAATGAAAAAAGTACTGCAAGAATTTATACATAAGGATCAAGCGGGTTTTCTTCCTGGCAGACAGATGAAAGATAACATAAGAAACATAATAAATATATTGGAATATCTGAATGCCAGGAATGAAAAACAAGCTATCTTAATCTTTGTGGATGCTGAAAAGGCCTTTGACAATATATCATGGAACTTCATGTTAAAAAATTTAGAGTATATGGAAGTGGGTAAGGAATTTTATAATGGGATAAAGGCAATATATACAGAACAGAAAGCAAAGCTGATAGTAAACAACTATACTACAGAAGACATTAAAATAACCAAGGGTACAAGGCAGGGATGCCCATTGTTGCCATTATTATTCATTATGGTGCTGGAAGTTTAGTTAAAATCATTAAGAAAAAATGAAGATATAAAAGGGGTGTCTATAGGGAAAAATGAATACAAAGTTAAAGCATTTGCGGATGACCTGGTAATGACGGTAGAAGAACCAGTGGAAAGTGTCAAAAGAATCTTAGAAGAAATAGAGCAATTTGGTCGAGTCGCAGGATTCTACCTCAACAAAAAAAAAGATAAAAATTATTGCTAAAAACATGAATCAAGAATTAATTGAGGAAATACAACAAAGGACAGAGATAGAAGTGGTGAATAAAGTAAAGTATTTAGGAATATGGTTAACCCCCAAGAACATTGATTTGTTTCAAAACAACTATTTACCTGTTTGGAACCAAATAAAAAGGGATTTGGAGGTGTGGGGAAGACTGAAACTGTCCTTTTGGGGGAGAATATCTACGATAAAAATGAGTGTGCTGCCAAAGATTTTATTCCTTTTCCAATCAAAGGGGCATCAATTTTTAAAGAATGGCAAAAAATAATTTCAAGATATATCTGGCAGGGCAAGAAGCCAAGGATTCAGTTTAAGTTATTAACAGACGCGAAAGAAAGAGGTGGCTTTGCCCTGCCAGACTTGAAGTTATATTACGAAGCATCATGCCTCTGTTGGATAAAGGAATGGATTAAATTAGAGAATGGAGAGTTGTTAGATTTAGAAGGATTTGATAACAGATTTGGTTGGCATGCATATTTATGGTATGAAAAGAAAAAAATTCACAAGGGTTTTGAAAACCACATCTTTCAAAGATCATTGATAGAGGTGTGGGAGACCTATAAAAATTTGTTGGAACCTAGACTCCCCCACTGGATTTCACCATTAGAAGTGATGAGTGTGAAAAAAATCAATATGAGGGGGAGGTGGATAACATATGGAGAATTGGTAATAAGAGAGGGGGGGAATGGAAAATGAAAATTAATGAAGAGGTGAAACAATTTGTTTATGACTGGTTACATTACTATCAGATTAATGAAATGTTTAAAAAAGATTGTAAAATGTGTGGGTATGAAGGTAAAGAATCAAAATTTCAAGCGGAGGTATTGAATAATGAGTATAAAAATCTGTCCAAAATCAATAAAATGTTGCTGGAGTGGCATACAAAAGATGAAGAGGTAAAATCAGTAATGATACATTGGGCAAGAGATTTTGGTTATAATATACAATATGACGACTGGATGAAATTATGGAATGAAAGATTAAAATTTACGGCATGTACTGCGTTGAAAGAAAATGTAATGAAAATGGTTTACAGATGGTATATAACGCCAGTTAAGCTGGCTAAAATGTACAAAACATGCAATAAGTGTTGGAAATGTAAAGAAAAAGAAGGAACTTTCTATCATATGTGGTGGGAGTGTAAAAGGGTGAAAGGCTTCTGGGAAATGATATACAATGAATTGAAAAAGATGTTGAAATATACGTTTGTTAAAAAACCAGAGGCCTTCTTATTAGGAATGGTAGGAAACGAAATCAATAAGAGAGACTGTAAACTGTTTCAATATGCAGTGACTGCTGCAAGGATACTTCTGGCCCAAAGATGGAAGCAGGAAGAAATTCCAACAGTGGAAGAATGGAGAAGGAAATTGACTGAATATGCAGAATTGGATAAATTGACTGGGAAGATCCGATATCAGAAAGACCAAAAGTTTATCAAGGACTGGGGGAGATTTACAGAATATCTGAAAAACATATGTGATGTACAGACAACGCTTGTTGGTTTTGAAGAGACTCTGTGAGATAGTAAGAAATAGTGCAAAAAAGAGAGTAAGAGGAAAAGGAGTTCTAAAAGGCAATATTATGTTTTGAAATGCGTTAACAAATAGAAATTTTACGAAAGATTGACAGAGAAACTGAGGAAAGTCAAAAACTGAAAAAATGAGTGATAAATTAGGTGTTGATTGTATAAAATTGTTTGGAAAATGAATAAAAATTATTTTTTTTAAAAAAAAGAATGTTGAACATATTATCACGAAGCACTGAAAATAACAGAAACAGAAAGATGCTTTTTGACACTTGCAAAACAAGGGAAGCCATTTTGTCTCAGTCATAGTTTCTACATTCTACAATGGCGGGATTGAAAAGAGATTTGCCTATTGTCCAATACAATACTCTCCAGTGCATTTTCCCACCACTTCCCTTATTGCCAAAAGGTTCGGTTTTTGGGGGGAGAAGCAGGTTTGTTATGGAAGTGTGGCAAATCAACTGTAATTGCCCAACCTCAATTTGTCACTATGAGATTGAATCCCATATGAAAACAGCAACATTTTGGATTTGCCCTATACTTCACTTGGGACTGTAAGATCAGCCAGAAAAGGGAACTGGGGCCCAAACAGCTACCTAGATCCATGGATGGAGCTTGTCCTGGCTTAGTGGAATTCTTTCCTTTGAACAACTTGCATGGTAGAGTGCCTATTAGTTTGGAAAAGAAATGGGACTGTGCAAGAATAAGTTGTTGGTTTCTATTATCCCCAGATATATAGAAGTACATAAGTTTACAATTTATATATATTGTATAGAAAAGCTTGAAAACCAAAGAAAGATCAACAAGCACCTGTAAACTTCCAGGACTTATGTAACACTGATGACATAACTGATGAGCCCATGGAAATACAGTGGTGCCCCGCAAGACAAATTCCTCGCAAGATGAAAAACTCGCTAGATGAAAGGGTTTTGCGGTTTTTGACCTGCTTCGCAAGACGAATTTCCCTATGGGCTTGCTTTGCAAGACGAAAATGTCTTGCAAGTTTGTTTCCTTTTTCTTAACACCGTTAATACAGTTGCGACTTGACTTCGAGGAGCAACTCATAGAACGCGGTGTGGTAGCCTTTTTTGAGGTTTATGGTGATTTTTGAAGCTTTTCCAAAACTTTTCCGACACCGTGCTTCGCAAGACGAAAAATTCGCTAGACGAAAAAACTCGCGGAACGAATTAATTTCGTCTTGCGAGGCACCACTGTAACTCACCTCATTGTCCAGAGATGGAACTTCTGGACTTACATTAGACACTAAAAACAGGAACTCTTATTTTTTGTGGCTATGCTTTGTTTAGGAGATGGGGTAAGCATGACAAAATGATGCCCCAAATCCTGATCACTGCCCCCCCCCCATGATTGCCTACTGCCTGTGTCCAGAAAGTATGATTCTATAATATTCTATGCAGGTCCCCTGTTCTTAAAATGTCCAACAGTTGTAAAAGTAGTCTGCGATGTGGAATTGGGTCCACTCTTTGAGAAGTAAAAATGCCCTTCATTTAATTATTTGTTGGATCCTGGCCATTTTCAAGTTTGCGATACACAGGCACCTAAACAGCTGTTCTTCGTGGGTTGTCTTGAATCTCATAACAATTATGTTTCCTTTCGCTGTAATGGGATGAAATTTGGTGACTGAAGGTAAACTGGGTTTTAGCAGCCCTAGTTTGTATTTAGATTTTAACTGGTAATTTAGATGTCCTCAGTTTAAATTATTGTAAGTTAAACTCTCAGGATTGGGTAGGAAAACCTTTCAAACCCCTAATTAATTTCTTGGAAGTAAGCAACTTATTATTTACTCAAGTTCTATTAGTTTCACTGGAACATGCTTCCCTGTAGATGTGCTTAGGATTTTCAGTCTTAATTTATTTTGTCCAGGGATTGCATAGAAAAACTGCTTAATCGAGCAATGACTCTGTCTAGATCATACCCTTCAGCAGATTTGCTGCTGAATAAAATGAACCCAGTTTTCTTTGAAAAATGCTGGAAAATTAATTATGACTTGTGCTAAACCGAGCTGGGTAAAATACAATGAAAAGCACTTCACACAAATGCAAAACTCTCTGATGATGTTAGTGAAAATTTAGAAAGTCTTCAACTCTGTGTAATAGCCAACAGTCAGCATTAGAAAGTTGTCCAAACTCCCTAATTGCCAGCTGTTTCCACCCTGCTGTATGATTTCAGTAGTGTCACATCTTCAGATGGCAACTCATTTTAATTGGCATCTGTTTTCCCCCTCATATCTCCATCTGTCCCAAACCATGAAATTTTTTTTGTGCAAACATGCTGGCCCAAAAGAATAATTGGTGTAAGTCCATTTAACTGAGCCACACCCCAAAGAAGCAGAAATCAGTAATAAAGCAAGCCAAGTCATTATAGGAATTAGAGCTCATCGTTTACCAATGGGAAGCCAACCAACAGGTTTCAAAAATTACGTATAAAAAAATCATTATTATGGCTTCGCTGGGCATGGTTTCATTAGCTTAAATATTTTTAAATGGACACATGAAACATGGATAGGTACACTTGCATATGCACACTAGTTAAGTCCTCCAGTAATTTAGCCCACTACTTCCAGCAATATCTGGAGGGCCAAAGGTTCCCCATCCCTGCTATAGAGAGATAAAGTATTGCATTATATTTGTGTATATCAATGCTGGGGTTTTCTTTACCACAATTCTCCCCATGTAAATAAATGTTCAGCCAGTGGCGTAGCGTGGGTTGTCAGGACCCGGGGCAAGGCAAGTAATTTGCGCCCCCTAACCCGTGGATTTGCGCCTCCTAACCCCCAGATGTTGCGCCCGGTGCGGCCGGCCCCCCTGCACCCCCCACGCTACGCCACTGGTTCCAGCACCTTGATAATGTGGCACACAGATTTGCAGTTTGCCCTTTGAATTAAGAAGTACTGGCTTCCTGATCTGGTGAATTTCCACCAAAACATTCAGCCGAGATGCAATACACAGTGGAATTCTAAGCAGCTGTCCTTGGGAGAAAGTCCTATTGAATTCAAGGAGATCACCTCCATGTAAATGTGTTTTAGGATTGCAGCTGTAAGTGACTCTCCATTTGTACATGTTCATTACAGACATTAATGGTTTGGTCGCCTAATTCATATCGTCTGCACAGAGCAGCCCTCAGCACTGTCAGATTCTGAACATTATTACTTGTGTATCTCACTACTACAGGAAAAACTCGTTACCTGTTGCTTTTTCGGGGTTATTACACATGAAGCACTGCCAAGCCCCTGCTTCCTCGCTGTAACCAAATAAATCAAAGAACCTCACTTCTTCCAGATGTATCCACACATGGTCCAGATCCTAGGCAAGTTACAAAAAAGAAAACCGGGGGGGGGGAGGGGGAGAGAGAGAGACACCAACCCTGTTAGGAACAGACTTGACTGATGTGCAATTTATTACCTGCAAAATAAAAAGTAATAAGGTTAAGTACTTCTAGCAATGGGAACTGAAAGTAAAAGTTTATAAGCAATGGGAACTGAAAGTAAAAGTTTATAAGCAATGGATTCAAGCTCTCAGTCTCGTATAATATAGCAATTACGCTGTGTGCTGTTCTGTAACTACTCCAGTCAACTTTTTGGTGATTGACTAATGAAATTTTTAAAAGCTGTACAGAGTGCAGACTGAGCACTATGTCTGATCGCCTGGAAAGTGATTCTCCTGTGGCCCTCCAAATGAAAATGGCTTCTCAGCCCTGCCCCACAATGATTATTTTAGAGATCCTCAGTGTTGCAGAGTAGTCCACACTGAATGGTCTTCACTTTTGTACTAATGACAGGCTAAAGTGAAGGTGTCATTGTGGATTGCAGAGGATCCATGCTGTTGTTTGCTGGGCTATCTGGAATCTAGTGAGGAACATGTGTCCTTTGTTGTTGTTTAGTCGTTTAGTTGTGTCTGTCTCTTCATGACCCCATGGACCAGAGCATGCCAGGCACTCCTGTCTTCCACTGCCTCCCGCAGCTTGGTCAAACTCATGCTGGTAGCTTCGAGAACACTGTCCAACCATCTCGTCCTCTGTCGTCCCCTTCTCCTTGTGCCCTCCATCTTTCCCAACATCAGGGTCATTTCCAGGGAGTCTTCTCTTCTCATGAGGTGGCCAAAGTATTGGAGCCTCAGCTTCACGATCTGTCTTTCCAGTGAGCACTCAAGGCTAATTTCCTTAAGAATGGATGCGTTTGATCTTCTTGCAGTCCATGGGACTCTCAAGAGTCTCCTTCAGCACCATAATTCAAAAACATAAATTCTTCAGCGATCAGCCTTCTTTATGGTCCAGCTCTCACTTCCATGCATCACTACTGGGAAAACCATAGCTTTAACTATACGGACCTTCAAGCCCCTTCGCCACGGCAAGGCAGTGATCCATGAAGGGGAACACGTGTCCTTTCGGATGTCCTAAAACTAACCCAGAAAAACGAATTATTTTGAAGCTAAATTCATAGAATCAGTTGGAAGGGACCCCAGGGGTCATCTAGTCCAACTCCCTGCAATGCAGGAATCTCAGCTAAAGCATCCATGACAGATGACCATCCAACCTCTGCTTAGAAACCTCCAAGGAAGGAGAGTCCACAACCCACCGAGGGAGACTGTTCCCCTGTCGAACAGCTCTTACTGTCAGAAAGTTTTTCCGAATGTTTAGTCGGAAACTCCTTTCTTGTAACAGGCTGAATTTTATTAGAACAGGATCTCTTAGCTTGATGACAAAACAGAAATGCCATTTTATCTCCCACAAGAAACTTGTTCAAAGTTTTCTCTTCTTCCCCCTTTAGGGGAACTGTTACCTAGATTTTGTTGACGCCTTAAAGGACACAGAGTAAGATTTCCTTCGCAAATGACAGCATGAGCTAACACAAATGATTTCTAAATGAATCGCAAGGAGGTTGCCGTGTTTGTTTAAAAAGTAACATAGCCTATGTACTTTCATAAATATCCATGAAGCAATTGACCGGAAATCTGTTAGGAAATAAATACATCTGGAAACATTTTACTTACCAGAATATTTGAACTACGTTATAAAAATATTTTCTGCGGTATGTGCATACTGAAGAGTACAACACAACATTCTTTGCTAGCTAATTTCTTTTTTAAAAAAAGACTCTGTTTAACCCATATGCACTGATTTGGCCATATTCTGCAGTCTATTACAATTATACAAGTCATAAACCCTTTCACTGAAGTCACTGGGGTATGTTCTTTTGCCAGAGAAATTTGCTGATTGTGTAAACTTCAAGTTTACATGAGTGGAAGTAAAGAGAAAGAAGGAGGGGAAAAAGAGGGGGGGGGGAGAAGAACCTCTCACCAGAATTTAGCACCAGCAATTTTTAAAAATAAATCTAACTTAATACATCACCTGTGCATGTACTTATTCAGAAGTAAATTTCTTTGGGTTTGATCAGACTTATTCTCAAGAAAGTGTTGCATGGGATTTCAGCTTAAGAATAACAGGCTATTATTGTCAGGTAGCTGCATAATAAAACACTACTTGTGTATGATTGACAATATGATAAATTGAATGTCATCCTTGTATTTTATACTAGGGGCCTCAGCTCATGTTTCTTGCCAACCTCCCTAGACATCATTTTTGCTCCTTTTAATGGACAGGTGGGTTGTGCTCAGGATAGCATGTATGCTTCTCTGTGTCCATTTAATGCTCACAACAATCTTAGGAGGTAGGTGGTCCTCTCAAACCTTGGCTGAACCTGTCTTTTCCCTTCAGGTTAGGTGAAGCCAAGCAATGGTGACTGGCCCAAGGTCAACCAGAAAGCTTCATGACTGGAAGGCAATCTGAACCCAGTTTCCCCCATGCTGCCTCTTAATCACACCGATACCTGATTCTTCCTCCAAGGAGCTCAAGGAAGCTTACACATGGTTCCCCAGCAGTCTCCTAACTGAGCAGCTTACAGGACTAGGCCTGCTTAGCCTCAGTAGAATCCTGTGCCTTTCGGCCATTCTTGTTTCAACAAATTATTCTGGACCAGGGTAGATGTGCTGTGGGAAATCCACGACTGGCTTTCCAAATATGTTTCTCTTTGGCTGACGAAGCAGTTGCATGAGCCTCCAGTTTGGATTTGGCAGAGGTGCTTAACTCTTTCGTCACAATAGCCTACTAACAGAAATGTCCATCTAATGCACTGCTTTTTCTTGTACACACTGGGAGAAGATTTCCATCAGGGAAACAGCATTCCACGTAGGTGGGATAGTACAAGTCATGGTTTAACAAACCATAGTTTAACAAACCATGGTTTAGCATTATGCAGACTTGGGCACCAAGTGATGGGCAATGCAAAACTGCATCCTCACTAGTCTTTGGTACAAAGCACAATCCATTTTTTAAACCCCTTCAGAGCATCCATGTGCATTTTGAAAGCTACAGCTGGCATACGTCCAGAGGGAACTCTGCCAAATAACTGATAGACAGGATGGATAAGGTCTTCCCTACCTCCTGAGTAGTTGTGACAAATGTTTAAAAATGCTATTTCAATTGGCTAGGGTAAAATGAAGCCTTTAAAAAAAAATCCCCAGCAAAGTGAAGTTTCTTTAACCAGACTGCCCGGCATTCGAAATTTCTCTGACTGATATAAAACATCTGGCTGTCTCTGATGAAATGTAACAGAGGAGTGAAGTTGACATGCTTTATTATGATAGGACGGACTAGTTGTAAATTAAAATAAAAACACAAAATCACCATTCGCAAGTTTTCTTTGCTGTTTATCAATTTGCCTTTTCATGTTCCATTTTCCATTAAAAGGTCTTTCCCCCCAGAAGACCTTGCTTGAGCTGCAAAATTGGCATTCCACAACTGAAGCCAATGGAGTACAAATAATTCATGTCATAAAAACTTAAGAAGAGACCTGGATCAGACTAAAGGTCCATCTGGCCCAGCATCCTGTACTTACAGTGGTCAACCAGATGACTCTTGGATGCCCACAATCAAGACCTGAGCCCCACAGAACTCTTCCCACTTGTAATTTGCAACAGCTGGCATTTAGAGGCATACGGTCTCTGACATTGGCAGTGGTACACAGCAATCATAGCTAGTAACCATGGATTTGTCTAATCCACTTTTAAAGCCACCTAAGTTAGTGCGTAGGGGCACGGGTGGCACTGTGGGTTAAACCACAGAGCCTAGGACTTGCCAATCAGAAGGTCGGCGGTTCGAATCCCCGTGATGGGGTGAGCTCCTGTTGCCCGGTCCCTGCTCCTGCCAACCTAGCAGTTCAAAAGCACGTCAAAGTGCAAGTAGATAAATAGGTACCGCTCCGGCGGGAAGGTAAACGGCGTTTCCTTGCGCTGCTCTGGTTCGCCAGAAGCGGCTTAGTCCTGCTGGCCACATGACCCGGAAGCTGTACGCTGCCTCCTTCGGCCAATAAAGCGAGATGAGCGCTGCAACCCCAGAGTCGGCCACGACTGGACCTAATGGTCAGGGGTCCCGTTACCTTTAAGTTAGTGGGTATCACTACATTTTGTGGTGGTGCATTTCACACTTCAGCTGTGTGCTGAATAAAGAAGTACAGTCGTACCTTGGAAGTCGAACGGAATCTGTTCCAAAAGTCCGTTCGACTTCCAAAACGTTCAAAAACAAAGCTCCTGCAGCCAATCAGAAGCTGCGGAAGGCCCGTCAGGCATTCAGGTTCCAAAAGAATGTTCACAAACTGGAAAAATCACTTCTGGGTTCGCAGCGTTCGGGAGCCAAAATGTCCGAGTTCCAGGGCTTTCAGGATCCAAGGTACCACTGTACTTCATTTTTCCTGTTCTGAATTTTCCAACGTTCAGCTTCATTGGATGATCCCACAGTCTAGTATTATATGAGGGGAAGAAAAGCTTCTCCCCATCTACTTTCTCTACACCATGCATAACTTGATATACCCCAACCATGTTTTCTTTCTAAGCTAAAAAGCATAAGGTGTTATAATTGAACCTTTTCTATAATATTCTTTTTGAGGTATGGTGACTAGGATTGTATATAGTGTTCCAAGTGCAAACTATAGATTTGTATAATGCCCATTAGGATATCGGTCGTTTTATTTTCAACCCCTTCTCCCAGGTGGAAAAAGTCCTGCAAGGCAGGGAGCAGGTCTTCCAGGAATCACAGCCAAGATGTTAAAATAAGTTTAAAAGCATCAGTCTCAACTGAAATTCTTGAGTGCACCTACAGGTTCCTCTTCTGTGAAAAATATCAAATGATACCTGCTCTGTACATCTTGTTCTTTAAACAGTTACTGATCTGTAAGAGGACATGTCATTTGATCCCATGACTACTAAGCTTACTGTATTTTTCTGTGTATAAGACTATGTTTTTTCCTTTAAAAATCATGCTAAAAAGTTGTCTTATACATGGGTAGTGCATAGGGTAGTGCTCAACAACTCGAATTAATCCCCCAAAATAGAGGGCATCTTATACATGGGGGCATCTTATAGATAGAAAAGTATGGTACATGGGAGTCTTTGGTGAGGAATTTGTTGAAAGTTCAAGTTCCCAGTCTGGCTACATGGACTGGTAAGATGTATCTAGTACTTGGTGTCTTCTCAATTCCATAGAATCATAGACTTGTAGAATAGGAAGGGGTCTTAAGGGTCATTCTAGTTCAATTCCCTGAAATACAGGAATCACAGCTAAAGAATCCCTGGCATACAGCCATCCAACCTCTGTTTAAAAACCTCCAATGGAGGAGAGTCCATCACCTTCTGAGGTTTCCACTGTCAAAGTCCAGTTCATGGGTGATCGAAGTCCCGGCAGGGGACGTCAGGACCGGGGGCAAGATGGTGGGGTGGGAGCAGGAACGGGGGTCCAGAAGCCAGGAGTCAGGAAGCCAAGAGTCCGAGGGTCAGGAAGCAAGGAGGCACGAAGTCAGGGGTCCGAGGATCAAGAAGCAAGGAACTCAAGGGTCCAAGGATCAAGAAGCAGCGAGTCAAGAAGTCAATGTTCAAGGATCAGGAAGCAAGAAGCCAAACTCAGCAAGGCAGGAAATGTGTTGCTGTGGCAAAGAGCCAAAGGGAAATGCTGACCCTATATCCCTTCCCACCTCTTGCCACCAGGTGCTGTGAGTTACCAATCGGCGTCACCTGTGCCTCTTCAGAACAAACTTAGGAAGGCCCCAGTCCTGCAAAGTCCTATTGGCATAACCGTCAACTTTTCCCTTTTCTTGCGAGGAATCCTATTCAGAATAAGGGAATTTTCCTTTAAAAAAGGGAAACTTTGACAGCTATGCCTATTGGCCACAGGGCCTGGCTCCTGCACGCACACCTGACATCCACTGTCAAACAGCTCTTATCATCAGAAAGCTTTTCCTAATGTATATTCAGAATTTCCCCTCCTGTAATTTGAATCCACTGGTTTAGGTCCTACACTCTGGAGCCACAGGAAGCAAGCTTGCTCCGTCTTCCATGTAACAGCCTTTCCGGTGTTTGAAGATGACTATTATATCACTTCTCAGTCTTCTCTTCCCCAGGCTAAGCATACTCCGCTCTCTCAACCATTCCTGGTAAGGCTTGGTTTCCAGACCCTTCGTCACCTCTGCCATCCTGCTCTGAACACGTTCTAGCTTGCCAATATCCTTCGTAAACAGAAGTGTGTTTCTGCAGTACTATGAGGAGCAGCAGAAATTGGTAACCCTAGAAGCAGGAATGATGTGGGACTGAAGAACTTCATGCTGACAGCATTAACACTGGCATGCAGGCTGCACATGCCTCACTGTCTGCATGATTGTCTCCATACCTGCAGTGCACATATTCAGGCATCCCTGCAGACTGGCGGCAAACGCTGTACAAACCACAGGGAGTGGGGGAGATCGGATTCATATCAGAAGCACATAGGTACAGAACTAATCTTTGCAAAATCTTTGATGTAGTCCAGATGTTCTCTTGGAGAGCTTACATGAAAATTGCATCTCATCACACCTGAGGCTCTCTGGGCCTAGTTATTTACCCTATAAAGCACAAAACATTTAAGTCAATACTCTGGCTCTTAAGTCTGAGGAACACTGTAGAAATCTATGGGACTAAGGCTGCAATCCCAGACTTTCTTACTTGGAAGTAAGTCACAGTGAAAGCAATGGACCTGATTAGGATTAATTACCCTCCTGGTCATTCTTCTGGTTACAGGCCCAGACTTCTGCCCCAAAGTCCTGCCCTGATAGTCTCACTGCTAGGCTCTGACAATTACTGGAAATGGCTCCAACTGGAAGGAGGCAAAGTGGGAGGTGAGGGTCAGCACTCTGTTTGTTTTCTAAAAGATCCTCTGTGTCCCCAGCTTTGTACATAATTGAAGCTGAACTGCATCGAAACCGACAAGTTTTCTGCTTTCAGCTCTACTTTGGCTCTGACTTTTGGCTCTAGTTTTGGCTCGTCTTTCGTAGGATGAAGATATGCAACCACTTTCAGCGATAGCCAGCTTGTGATAGGCTTCCCCCTGCTTCCTCAGCATCAGGGAATTCCCAGTAAGAGAAAATAGCCATGAAGGGTTTTTTTTAATAAGACGCAAAGCCCACCCTTCAGAAGCTCAGCTGGCAAACAGAGGAGGTAGAAGGAGCTTCCAAAGTTTTCTACGAGGGTTTAGCATGCTCCAGTTCTGCAAAAACGAGACGGCTGTAGCGATAAGGAGACTCAGCACATATTTTTTTACAGAACGTGAGCAACAGGGCAAGCTTGTTCATCTTTCTTATGAGCCCTTGTTCTGCTCGTAATATGATTATGCAACTAATACATTTGAGAGCAATAGCACTTGCTGTTGCTGCATGTTCAATGTCTTTGGGGAATTTTGCATGATGTATTAGAATTCTGGCCAAGACGGATTTCACTTTCCTAAGCACTTTCCTCTCTCTTGGTGGTTCCCTCAGTCAAGTGCTGTGTCTCTAAAGCTCAAACTACACATTACACAGAGTGCCACCCTCAACTTTCTGCATTGTTTAAAAGCCAAAATGAGCTTGGGTAGGCTGTGGATCGGGGAGTAAGGAAGGGAAGACAGTGAGACCTTTCCACTCTAGTCACTTTCCAGCTCCAAATCCCTCTCCCCATCCTGCTTTGCTATCTATACTTTACCCAAAGTTCAAGGGAAGATCTAGCAGATCAAAGCATCACTGGGATGTGTGTGATTTTGAGCTGAAAGCAGCAGGAAACTGTAAGTGAAGAAGCTTCTCTCCCAATGTCCTATGCTCAGATACAACCCCTACTACACCTCATAGGGTTAAGAGCCAGGGTGGTCAATGCTGAACAAGGCTTATCATATTAGCATGTTATATTAAACTAGGAGAAGGACAATCCTTGGTCAAATTTTTACTGGGTGACCATGGTCAGCTCATTATCTCTCAGTCTAACCTACTTTGCAGGATAAAATGAAGGAGTGGAGTAGAAATGGATGCTTTTTGAAGAAAGGGCAGGAAAGATTTTTAAAATTATGATAAAACTACTAAAACTACTACTATTTTATTTATTAGACTTCTGTCCCACCCTTCCTCCCAAAGGAGCCCAGGATGGAAAACAACGAAGTAGGAAAATAAAATGAAAATAAAGAACATATTTCAAAAAATGTAAATGGCAGCAGGTTCACAACTAGTATGTGCAAGGTTGCAGAGAACAGCATCCTTCAGATTCCTAGATTTACTCATTAAATAATGCATGGGTGAGTAGGAAAGTTTTTTAGTTCCTCCTGGATGCTAATAATCAAGAGAGAGGGGAAGACAACTCACCAGGGATGCTTTCCACAAACAGGGAAATGCCACTGAGGAAGCTCTGCCATAGGTCAGTGCCAACCAGGCAACACTCACTCCACCAACAGAGCTTCCACTGCTGATTGTAGGTCCTGAGATGGCTGATACTGGGGAAAGTAAGCACTTCAAGTCCCAAGCCATTCAAGGCTTAGTAGGCTAGTAAAGGTAAAAAAAGGTAAAGAGCCCCTGGACGGTTAAGTCCAGTCAAAGGCAACTATAGGGTTGTGGCGCTCATCTTGCTTTCAGGCCAAGGGAGCCGGCGTTTGTCCACAGACAGCTTTCCGGATCATGTGGCCAGCATGACTAAACCGCTTCTGGCAAAACAGGACACCGTGATGGAAGCCAGAGCACACGGAAACGCCATTTACCTTCCTGCCACAGTGGTACCTATTTATCTACTTGCACTGGTGTGCTTTCGAACGGCTAGGTGGGCAGGAGCTGGGACAGCGCAACGGGAGCTCACTCCGCCATGCGGATTCGAACCGCTGACCTCCTGGTTGGCAGGCCCAAGAGGCTCAGTGGTTTAGACCACAGCGCCACCCACGTCCTACAACAAATACTACACCCTTGTCTTAGGCCTGGTAGCAGCAGCTACTACTACTACTAACTCATGGAACTCAGTCAAATGTTTAGCAGCAAATATAATAAGATTTCCAAAGATACTTCAGTCCTCTCAATAAGAATACAAATAAATTTTTTTATCCCCCCCTCAAAAACTCAAAGCCACACATTATTTCCTTGTCCTATTTTATACTTCTCCTCAAAGGAAACCCCACCCAAACTTTTTCTTAGCAGAAAAAAACATGTGACTTGATCTGATTGCTTTAAATTCAGTCCCACGTCGAATGCGTCTACTCCCATCTCTTGTCATGAGGCCTTTCCATCACAGCTGGAAAGTTAGGATTGGAGGAGTGAGGATTGCGTCAAAAATGTCCCAACATGGCATTAGGAGTATGCTTGTTCCCTGAGAAGTTTTGCTGTTTGCTTTTTATTTCACTGCGTTTTTGTGTAAGTAAGTAGCTCTGGACACAAAGTGAGTCTCTTGTTTGTAAAAAAAAAATAATTTTTTTTACTTACATCATTTTTGTTCAATTTGTGGGGACATTGGGAGGACTTAAATTATTATTTTTTAATGTGATGGTCAATCCTACAGCAGTTTAGCTTCATTCAGACAAAAGTTGCTATTTTCTGGTCTTCATGTTTTTTGGATCTTTTCTGTCAGTGAAAGTTTTAGAAAAGCATCTCTCCTTGCTTGACTTCAATAATACAATTTTAAGTTAGGTTTGTGCATATGTGTGTGTGTTTGTGTGCAGTTTTTCTATTTTTTAAAAGAAAATTGTAGGTAGTTAAGACTTACTTCAAATACATTTTTTAAAAAAATCCATGCTGGTCACTTGCTTGAACACCAATTAAAGGCTAATAGCTTTGACCAGAAATCTTTTGCTTTGCTTTGAAACAGAATTCTTTGCCATCTTTGAAATTGCAATTGCTTTGAAGCAGGGATATTTTTAAAGGGCAAAGGCTGACAGGACAGAGCATGCACAAATCATTACCCCTGCAGAGTCAGTGCCATAGCCCACAATTATGTGAATTTGCAAAAGGCAGCTGTTCTCTCTCTTTTTGTAAATAAGAGCAAAAGCCAAGTAGCATTTTCATTTTCCATACAGATATCAATTGCATGTGCAAGGGATTAGGGACAAAACTCAACGACCTTTCAAAAAACAGTACAAAGGACATCAATGCAAGCACTGACAAGTTCAGAAACTTATTAAACTTAGTTTAAGCAATACGATAGAAGTGCATAAAAGTATTCATGGCATGGATAGTGGACAGAGAAAAGTCCCTCCCCACTTTATTATTATTAATAGAATTATTATTATTATTCAAATTTGTATACTGCCCATCATCTGAAGATAACAGGGTGGTTCACAACAGATAAATACAAAATGAGAAAACAAAATATACAATAAAACGAACCAAAAAACCCTCTCACATTTAAAAGGTCATAGAAGGTTTAACTAGCTAAAGGCTGGTTATTAGAGGAACACTTTGCCTAGCGCCTAAAGATATGTAATGAAGGCGCCAGACGAGCCTCCCTAGGGAAAGCATTTCACAAATGGGGAGCCACAGCATAAAAGGCCCATTCTTCTGTTGCCACCCCCTGGACCTCTTGTGGAGGGAGCACACGAAGAAGGGCTTCATATGATGGTCACATGGTCTGGGTGGGTTCATATGGGAAGAGGCAGTCCTTGAGAACTTGGAGATATCAAATTAAACTGAATGCTGGAAGATTCAGAATAGACCAAAGAACGTGCTTCTTCAAACAGTAAAACTATGGGATCCACTCCTGACAAAAATAGTGAGGGCCACCAACTTTGATGAACTCGTAGAAGATATGACTGTGTTCCATCCCCACTGACAGAGGCAGCAGAGTTCTGATGCCAGTTGCTCTCCGCATGCTGCTGAGCTCAGATTCTGTTTGCAGGCTTCCCATCTTGTTGGCCATGGTGAGAACCGGATGCTGGACCAGATGGGCCACTGGCCTAATCCAGGAGGCTTTTCTTATGTTCTAACGTCCTCTGCCACTATGCCCCAGTAATGGAGGATGGGCCTATGGATTGGTATTAGCCATGATGGCTAAATGATCAAAGGCAACCTACCGTATTTTTCGCCCTATAGGACGCACTTTTCCCCCTCCAAAAATGAAGGGGAAATGTGTGTGCGTCCTATGGGGTGAATGCAGGCTTCAGGAGAGCCCCACCGCCAGCCCCACAAGCTCAGGGGACAGCAGGGAGGCGGAACGCCGCCATCCCACTGTCCCCCAACTGGTGGGGGGGGGAAAGCCTGCTCCTCCCCGTCACCAGCCCCACAAACTCAGGGGACAGCGGGAGAGGGGCAGCGCACCTTTCCCACTGTCCCCCGACTTGGTCAGAAGGCTGGCGGGGGGGGGGAAGCCTGCTCCTCCCCGTCACCAGCCCCACAAACTCAGGGGACAGCGGGAGAGGGGCAGCGCACCTTTCCCACTGTCCCCCGACTTGGTTAGAAGGCTGGCGGGGGGGGGGAGAAGCCTGCTCCTCCCCGTCGCCAGCCCCACAAATTCGGGGGACAGCGGGAGAGGTGTGGCATGGCTCTGGGTCCCGTTCTGGGGTCTGGGGTCAGGGGAAGCTCAGGCTTCCCCCGCCCCAGCCCCGCGCCTGGGGGGGGGGAATATTTTTTTCCCCTTTATTCCCCCCCCCAAATCTAGGTTCGTCCTATGGGCCGGTGCGTCCTATAGGGCGAAAAATACGGTACCTCTGAACAGCATTTAAAAACAAGAGACTGTGCCAAAATGAAAAAGGAGACAAGCTCTGCATGCAAGCTCACATGTGTCTATATAAAAGTATGTATTTACAAAAGTTCATTCCGGTAAGGTAGGTTAGTCAGACAAATGACCAAGATAAAAGGATAGCCTTCATCATTTTGGACAAACCCATATGCTTCCCCTCCTTTTCAGGCTCCAAAAGGTGATCAAAATAACGGCATGTCTAGGAGGTTGAGGGGAATAATACATTTGCACTAAATGACAAAAAAAGTCCACATGCAAGATTTGCTACCCATGAAGCAGAGAAAGAGACTGTGCCCTCTCCTATGTGGTGCTGTTAAAAGTACCGGTAGCAACTTTCTGTTCCCACTTTTATATTTGTGAACATGTGAAACGAAATGTATGCTATGTCCCTTCAAGTTTTCTACTTTATCTGAATTGTATACCCTCTTAACATGCACAGCTACACCACTCCCAGTACTTCTCTGTCCTTTCTAGAGAGTTCATATCTAGGGATAACAGCATCCAACTGATTCTCCCCATTTCCTCAGTTTTGATTATATCCACGCTCTTATTCACAACCATGAATTTTCAGTACTTGAATTCAGTGCTTCAAGAAGCCCATCTTGTCTCAGAGGCTTCTAGCATTCGCACATAAACTCCACACCCAATGGTCCACTAAAATTTCACTATGATCCTGAGGAGCAGCATTGATTTGATCTCTCTGTCCAGATTTGGTGGCCACTGCACTGATCTATCATATAGTAATGTACACATCATACCCTCATGAATGCTCACTGGGGGTGGGGAGGAAAGAGAAATACCTTTTGGTGTGGAAATGTAGACTGAACCATTGCAGTTTCAAAGCTGTGTGTTCCCTTCAGCTGGGTTTTCTCCCACAACGCTTTCAAGGCTTGTACAGAATTATTTTGCATGGACAAAGCTTCTGGGAACAAACTCTGCTGGGCAATATTGAAAGAAGAAAGTGTCATGAACAGTGTTTCCCCCCCAATCTGACAATTAATACAAAATACAGGTTAGAAAAGTTATGACATGCAACCCAGTTAATTATTTGGTGACTTCCCAAAACTCTCAGAGTCAATAGCAAAAGAAACAATCCTATTAATTTTTGTATCAGGGAGAGAGCAGTGGGACAATGGATAATTTAAACTTTCCCCCTTCTCATGTCTTTCTGAGGCTCAAGCTAAGGAAGCTGAGGTACAGGGAGGCATGGCAACCCCATCCTCAACACATTATAACTGATTCAAGCGACCGACACTATACAGTACATAAAACCTGAATCTGAAACCAGACTGTAACTGAAAGCAACAGGGTGATACTGTTATGCTCTGTCATTTTTAAAAAAGATAAAAATTATAACTCCCAGGAAGTTACAAAATAAAGGGAAACCAATGTGGCACAGCGACTGCAGTGCAATTATTAACCCAGTTTTTTTTTAAAAAAAAAATGTTTTATTTTCCACTGTGTTTACCTTCAATCTTCTAAATTCAATACAGTGGTGCCTCGCAAGACGAAAAGAATCCGTTCTGTGATTCTCTTCGTCTAGCGTTTTTTTTGTCTTGCGAAGCAAGCCCATTGACGGATTAGCGGATTAGCGCTATTAGCGCTTTTAGCGGCTTATCTGCTGATCGGATCAGCTGATAAGCGGCTTAGCGGCTTAGAAAAGGGGGGGAGGGGGGAAAACCGCAGGAACTCGCAAGACATTGTTGTCTTGCGAAGCAAGTCCATAGGAAATTCGTTTTGCGAAGCACCTCCAAAACGGAAAACTCTTTCGTCTAGCAAGTTTTCCGTCTTGCGAGGCATTCGTCTTGCGGGGCACCACTGTATTGTTAATACATGGCTTACACCCATCTGTCACCATGTTTTCCTCAGTGCTGATTTTCATCTGTATTTAACTATTTCACCTTATTATTTTCCCCAAGACCAGGTTTTAACCTTATTCTTCAGTGAACTTGCTGGAGTATAGTAGCTTCATTCATCAATGGTGTCTTTGCTCCTTGCATTCCGCCCCCCCCCCCATTCAACATTCTTTCCCCATTAGCTCCTCCAATATACACTTCCTTTTAATATTCTTTATTTCCTTTATTTGATTCAATTAATTCTCTATTCTGTTCAGATTCACTCGGATGCTTCAACCCTTACTTCAGTTTCTCTACTGATGTAGTTCCATATCCTTAACACCGATACCACAAGTTTCTCCTACCCTTGGCTCCTAAAATCCGCCTGGGGCAAGAAATATATTTTCTGATGTCTCAGAGACTGCTTCGGTGGGACCTTTGACAGAGTGCACACAATTATCTAAATAAACATCCAGTTTTTAGCCTCCGGTTAACTGTAAATAGATGAGACACTCAAAGGAAGCGTGCGACTTGAAAGTTTTGCTGAATCATTGCCATAGTACATAAATGCAAATGGAACTGTTCCAATAGGTGTTAAGCTACCTGCCGATTGGTGCTCTTGGGATTCATGCTAGTCCTGTTTCTTCAGCTTTGGCCAAGCATAATAGTCGTGCCACAGCTCAATAGCAGGATTTGTGAATGGCAGGAGTGTCAATTTGTGATTGACAGGAGTGTCAACAGTAGTGACGGGCAGGGGTAATTAAGGAGGAAGGAGAAGGCTGTGAAGAGCTTCCAAGAGGAAAAGAAGATTCCAGTTTCTGTGCCCCATGCTTTCTAGATTCAAATACCTGGTGAACAGGTCATGTTATTAAACACTGCACAATGTAAATAAATGCCAGCTATAACTTTGCGTGGCCAGGCAGAGACCACCCGACCCCAGGCGACCCCCGGGAGGAATAATGACTCATGACAACCTGTTATGGGATTAAAATTGGCCACAACTTTATTAAACTTTCAGATGTAGGGAGACCTTGGCTTAGGCATTGGGCGTTTATCTCTCCCAGCCCCCGTCCGGGGATCTAGGGAACAGCAGTGTGGGGATTGGGCTGGCTCTGGAAAATGTATGTTTAAGCAGAGAGCCCACCCCCCATTTCGCCGCAACACAGGGGAGAGCACTGACAACCTAATGGCGTATGGCCAGTGACTCCCTTCCACACAACCCCTTTAATGGGGAACCCTGGGGTCGCCGCCGCAGGGGGCGCGTGGGTCAGCGCTTCATGCCCCCCCCCCCAATTTAGGGAAGATAGACTAAAGGATTCCACCCAAGGCCTGAAACTGCCTTTGTTGTGATGTTTTGCTATGGGGAAGGCAAAACCTGCCAATGCAGGGAAATTCCTTCCCGGTCCTTCAACAGCAACCATCAATGACTGTAGCAGCGCCCGCATACCTGTAAAGAAGAGGTTAACCTGCAAAAGGTAGGTGTAAACTGAGGGAGGGCAGGGTGGGAGAAGCTCTGGAGCCGACTGAAGACTCCCAGGTAAGTTCCACCATCTATTGTGTGTGCAGGGCGGTCCTAACCCTACCTAGTCAACTTCCCTGGCAACACCTCCCCAACTGGGATTGGTTAACTGTCTGAGGTTAGGCTCCAGGCATCTAGTTTGGGGAGGCGAAGCCAGGCTGAATTGCCGAGGATCATGTAGGATTGAGGGGCTGCACACGACCCCACAAAAAGCGACCCCCCGTTTGAGGTGGGGAGGGGTGTGAGGACAGCCCCATGTCAGAGAAGAAATCTCTATAGGGGTGCTATTTCAGTGGCAGAGAGGCAAATAAATTTGTGCGTATGGATGAGTGGAAGATTCAAAGCAAAATTGTACAATCTTCTCTTTGCTATATTGAAGATTTACGGCACAATCCTGTACTCAGAAGTAAGTCCCAATGGGTTCAGTGGAGCTTACGTATTTCCCTTGTTGGGGATTAAGTACTATTGAACTTAACAGACCTTGCATCAGAGTGGGTATGTATATCACCACATTATAAATTGCCGAAATGCAATGTATTTTAAAATCACTATATATATATATATATATATATATATATATATATATATATATATATATATATAGGTTGTAGGGGGTGGGGGAGGACAACTCCGCCTCCTTCCTCTGGTGCCTTTGTGTCTTGATCATTTAATTTGTCTCTGAATTAGGATATGTAAGAATAAAATGAAATTTGACAGCACTGAAATTGGGTTGGGATTCCTGGACTAATGCGCAGACCGGCTCTCTTCCTGCACACTGCTTTTCCCTTCAGTGGGAATGGGATACTGATACTGAGCTGTGTTTTGCTTTTCATTTGCACTGCCTGTTATTCATACTGTATTTAGACTATTGTGTAGATAGGCGTCAAAATATGAGAGCTGGAATCATCACATGGTAACAAGAAAATCAGTCAAGAACATTAACATTGTTTGAAATGGGCCACATTTTCCATATTATTACAACTTGCATGCAAAAGCAATTTACATAGTCGGTCTTTATCCTTTTCCAGCATGATTGCAAAATCGAGTAAAATGTTGCGAAATAATTAAAATAAAATAAAAACCCAAACCGCCAGAAGCAGCATACAGTACAGTTAAAGCTAAAGGCATGTTAAACAGCATTATTAGCAGACGGAAAATCACAATAATGACAATCCTGGAAGTCTGAGGTAGACATAACACTGGTTCCCTGAAAAATGTAGATTGCAAATCAATAACCTGCCCCCATTTCTGGTGCAATTCCCCATCCATTGCCCTGTTGGTATTAATGGTTTCATGCTAGACCAATGCCAACTGTGCTTAATACAAGGACCAAAGTTCCTTGCAAAACCTCAAATTGCAAGCCCATTCCAAATTCTGCCTTACAAGGAAAGCATAGTTAGCAATGACCCCAGTTAGTATCAGGGCCCCAGTAACTGCAAACCCAGAATAATAATACTCACCTCACAACAACAGTGATAAGGGTCAACAGCATCTCCAAAGAGATAACAATTTAGACTTTAATTGGGGGTGGGGTGGGGGGAACCTTTAAATGATAAAAGTGCCACTGTTGATACGTACATATTGCACACACCTGTTGAAAGAGAAACATGATGTGGATCCAAAGCTGAGGCTGTTGACTGATGAGCGTAAAACTGGATTTACTGTACAGGCAGTAATGTCCTTTCAGGGGACAGCTGAAGAACAACTTTGCTACACAACTTCTGACGGTATCTGGGGAGGAAATACATGTCATTAGCGTCAGCTGTTATTATTCTCCGGGGCGAAAAGGGGCGAGCCGAGGGCTGCCCTGACCTTAAGTGGCCTTACTAAGGCCCGCCCCTGCCGCCAGCCGATTGGCTGGCGCACCGGGGTATGCTAATTGGGGGATTCCCGGGGCCTCCCGCGAGGCTGGCAATCGCCTCGCGAGAGAGTGTGGCGGTGTCGGGAACCCGCAACCCCCCCTCCTCCTGACGATCGGAATGGGCATTAGCGTCAGCTGTTATTATTTAATGGAAACCTAAGCATGATTATTTTACACTTAAGGCTTGCACTCTTCACTGATACCTAGTACTGTAATATTATGGCATGTGATAAAATTCATCCCTATGGAGAGGTGTGGTCAGGTAACATCCGCCAACAAACAACAAATCCATAACAAATATTATGGATGTGATTCTGAGCTCTGCACACGCATACTTTTCATTCTTTACTATGAAATTTCATTTGCATGTTAGAAGATGACCATACATCTAAGGACAAGTCCGTCTTATGGATAATAAATAAGAAGGCCATGTTCCTGTCTACATGGGGACCTGGATG
The DNA here is from genome assembly GCF_965112155.1 of Podarcis liolepis. NCBI lineage: Eukaryota > Metazoa > Chordata > Lepidosauria > Squamata > Lacertidae > Podarcis > Podarcis liolepis. The sequence continues at coordinate 82,151,826 of NC_139556.1, forward strand.
CAACCCACTATTTGGATGTACCACTTCATGGTTGCATACAAGCTAAAAAGACATAATAAACAGCAGCAGTCTCTATCTCTGTCTGTGTTTTCTTAAGTGCATCTAAATTTCTGAGGTCATGAAGAAACGGATAGATCTCTCAGTGTGCTGTCACTTTGGCCCAAATGGACAAGCCAACGTATGCTCAGCTGTCTCCTCAGAATAGCGTTTGCAGAACGTCTTAGGTGGCAAACCATCACATTGGCAGTACTGAAGACCTGAACAATTGCCTGGCAATGATACTACAATAGGAGGAGGAGACTGCCAGATTCTTTTATCTTCTGTTGCTGCAACGAGTATTAAGTCCAATGGTAGGAATATTTTAAGTACAGTGGTACCTTGGGTTAAGTACTTAATTTGTTCCGGAGGTCTGTTCTTAACCTGAAACTGTTCTTAACCTGAAGCACCACTTTAGCTAATGGGGCCTCTCGCTGCTGCTGCGCCACCGCCACGCGATTTCTGTTCTCATCCTGAAGCAAAGTTCTTAACCCGAGGTACTCTTTCTGGGTTAGAGGAGTCTGTCACCTGAAGAGTATGTAACCTGAAGCATCTGTAACCCGAGGTACTACTGTACTATACTATACTGTAAATTACTGTACAGTACTATACTATAAATAGACTGTACTGTCTATACTGTAAATTACAGTATAGATCTGTTTTTTTGTTTATCTCATGCCTTATATTTATATGCCTAGACCCCTTAACATTCAAATGAGTTGTACACGACACACTCGCTTCTTCGACAAGTGGGACTCTTTACCACCTGATGCTTTCTTAAATAAATAAATCTGTATTCAGTTTGCATTCACAATCTTGCTTACTAAAGTATACTTGGTTAACCACTGTTCACTGTTCGTTATTGTTTAATCAGTGGGTTCCATGATTAAAAAGCTTCTTAATTTATGTTAACTAATAGGCTCTTTGAGGCCTAAAGCACATCTTCCAGTTTAAACATAATTTGTAGCTTTACTTTAAAACATGCAGCTGTCATCGTGGTCTTTTTTTATTTCTAGTAATTGTTAATTGAAGAAGAATCTTCCATTTTGTCCTTGAACAGAACCACAGTGAGACACAGAAGAAACGTATTTATGTGGCATCTATTTCGTGGCACTAGCCCAAACACAACGTTCATTCACATGAAACAAATCAGAAACCACAAGCCAGAATCTGCGAATTTCATTTCATTTAAAAAACAAACACACAAATGAAACATACATTTGGCAGTCTCTTATAGCTATCTTTTAACTCACATCTACTATATTCAGAAGTAATTTTCTTCCAAAAAAAAAAAAAAAAATGCAAGGACGAACTCATCCTCACCACAGTATCAAAGGGAGATCCACATGGGTCTGTGTGGCTGTGTTCAGACACCATGTTAAATTACAGTAGATTGGGTAGAGCTATCCCTTTGTTCAGTCCTGTCTGTCCGTTCCCCATTCCTGACTCTGGAGCAGACCACCCCACCAATAAATAGTAGAAGATAGTGTGCTAGAAAAACTGAGCCACAATGTCTTTAGCATGAAATATGTGGAGAAAGACCATCAGTTGTTTTTTTTTATTAGCATTTTAAATAGCGGGTAGATCACAATGACCTAAGCACACAGGAAGCTGAGGTTTAATGCTTTTTGCCGCAGCCTTATTACCGCTGAAAACCACCCCTCAAAAATGGCATTAGTCCCAGAGAAAAAGCTCCCACTGGTGCCAATGGGAGCAGGGGTCTGTGATAGCAGTGTGGTGACTGGTGAGAGTGATTTTTGTTGGGACCATGGTGGGTTGTGAAAGGGTTAAGTCTCCCCTTTCTACATATTGTGGTCCTGATGAAAATTGTGCCTCACCTACTATTATTGTTGTTGTTGTTTTTAAAAAATGATAGCTTCCTAATGAGATGTTTAAAATCACATATACCAGTTTGACCCCCCAAAACGTATCAAGTCTGAGCAACTTTGGACACTGCTGAATGGGAGAGGACGGATAAAATTCATCCTTTTTTCCTTTCCCCCCTGGAATTCCTGGAATTCTCTATATTGTCTGGAGTAGAACATTTTCTCTTGGGAAAGTTGTCCTTCCTGTTCCCCTGGCATTCCATAAGGTCCAAAGCCATTCTCGATTATTCTGTAATGCTTTCTCCACTCTGGATTCTATTATTTCTATCAGTGACTTTGAGACTTAAGAAGCTCACATAGGAACAGCTACCCGCAAGATAACCAAATATGTATATGATTAAGGTCCACAAAATGTAATAGTTTCCCAGACTTTCCTCTACCACTTAAAAGTTAGACAGGAGATGCCAACCATAGACAGGAGATGCCAACCATTAAACTTCATTTGATGCTGTTTTGAAGCAGTAAAGTCAACAATCTATTCAAGATGGAGCTGTCTATCGAAAGTAAAATTAGATAGATAGATTTATAGATAGATAGATAGATAGATAGATAGATAGATAGATAGATAGATGATAGATAGATAGATGATTGATAGATAGATAGATAGATAGATAGATAGATAGATAGATAGATAGATAGATGATAGATAGATAGATGATAGAATCAGTGCAGATTAATTGACCATTTAATTCTTTATATTCTTGAAAGCTCCAGTGAATCCCAGAATCTTGTCTTCTTTTAACAACAGTCTAATACTGTGGGTTAAACCACAGAGCCTAGGACTTGCCGGTCAGAAGGTTGGCGGTTCGAATCCCCACGACGGGGTGAGCTCCCGCTGCTCGGTCCCTGCCCCTGCCAACCTAACAGTTCGAAAGCACATCAAAGTGCAAGTAGATAAATAGGTACCGCTCCGGTGGGAAGGTAAACGGCATTTCCGTGTGCTGCTCTGCTTCGCCAGAAGCGGCTTAGTCATGCCAGCCACATGACCCGGAAGCTGTACGGCGGCTCCTTCGGTCAATAAAGCGAGATGAGTGCCGCAACCCCAGAGTCGGTCACGACTGGACCTAATGGTCAGGGGGTCCCTTTACCTTTAATACTGAATCTAGTCCTGTACCTAGAACTAGCTTACCTAATTTGTTTTCTAGAATCTTTGCCCCTCATGTGCTAAGCTTTGCATGTTCAGGGATATAGTAAGGAGTGATATTCAAGCATGTGATCCCCCAGGTGATGAATGGGGAAACTGAGGTCCTCCAGATGTTGTTGAACAACAGCTTTTTTTAAAAAAAAATATCAATTTATTATTTACACCCCGCCCACCTGGCTGGGTTTCCATCATCATGGTCTGCTGACAATGCTGGCTGGGACTTACTTGTGTTGAAGCCCATAACAAAGAGGCAGCATGAGAACTATTTCATCCATTCATATTCTTCAGCTTTCACTTTCTTCAAGCAACATCTCTGCTGACTCGTCTTTATGAATGTCCCAAGCTAAATTAGGCATTGAGGAAGATGGCTGTCATCTGTAAATGCAAGTGATTATACTATGCCTCTTCACCAAAGGCTCTGAATGACCAAAATATGCTTTCTGAAGTCGGCAAGAATTGAAGGCCATATACATGACATAAGCAGTGGGAACTGTAAGGTGCTGGGAATTATAGCTCTGTCAGGCATAAATGACAGTTCATAGAATTCTTCAGGGGAAGCTGTGTGCTTTAAACGTATGGTATGCATACAGTCTTAATGTCCTTAACTGTTATGTACCTTTTTATTGGGCTGTATGAATTTAATCTCGTCCCAGCAAAATGATCAACAAACAGTGGGAAGAGAACAGTAGCTGTATGCAAATAGAACAGAGATTAGCGTATTTGGGACCTGTGCTTTTTCACTTGTTTGTTAATGATCCAGAGTTTGGGGTAGGCACTGAGGTAGGCAAGATCGCTGGTGATACAAAATTGCTGAAGAAAAGGGAATTGTGGGGATCTCCAAACCTCCCATGCTGACAAAGCCGTACAAGGGGAGGAGGCAGACACACAGACACTTGTAAACATGATATTGGCTATTATTACAGATTGCTGATATACAGTATGGAAACTACCTTTGGAAATAGGTGGGACGTAATAAATAATAAAAGCCGCAGGCATTGCGATAAGCATTTATCACAAGCCATACCCTAAGCAGTAGGAAATCTCTGCACAATAAAAGAGACCCATCATGCTCTGAAATATGGGGAATTTCTTTAAATCAACAACATATGGTGACCTTACATAGTATCCCTTTCTGTGTTTTCCTTGTGGCAGTACGCAAGACGATTATTCGGTTATTGTGAACACATTTGACCTTTGCAGGTTAACAAAGGAAGGTTAGAAAATGCATTCCATGAAAGACAAAAGAGAAAAGGCAGAGCTCTAAAGCTACAGGAAAATGGCTGCATGGATGAATTTAAAATAACAGCCTGGATGAAGTGTGGATATTTCCCCTTGCTCAGACTGCTGCTTGCTCCTTATGTCATTGCTGGCATTTAGCTATCCACTTCTCTTGCATCAGATCTAAGCCTTGGCCCTTCTTTGGGATGGAAGACTCGCAATCAGAGACCAGGGAATGGTCCAACAGTATGAAGTGCCACTACCATTGTTAAGGCTTAGATGTGTCCCTGTTAGGATGGGAAGTGGGCCCTCATTTCATCTGCATTCATCTTCTTGGAGAAATAAAGGTGCAATACAGCTACTGCAATCCCTTATTTGACTTGTGCATTTTCAACCATACGCTGGTTGAAATTGTGCAAGCCAAGTCCCAGGCAAGGTGGGCAGCCCTTAAAAGCCCTTTTCACACCGGGTCCACTTGGGGTTTCCTGGCACAAAAAGAGCTTTCAGCTCACTGCCTTGCTTGCTGGTCAAAGCCCACTCACATGTTTGGTGGTACCTTGGTTTTCGAACAGCTTAGTTGTTGAACAAATCGGCTCCAGAACACTGCAAACCCAGAAGTAAGTGCTCCGGTTTGCGAACGTTTTCCAGAAGCTGAACATCTGACACGGCTTCCAATTGAGTGCAGGAAGCTTCTGCAGCCAATCAGAAGCCGCGCCTTGGTTTTCCAACGGTTTCAGGAGTCGAACGGACTCCCGGAATGGATTTAGTTCAAGAACCAAGGTACCACTGTACTTAAGAGTTTCTGTGCACATGGCAAACTGATTCATTCTAAATCCACAATTTTCAGGAGCATAACACCAGTCTTTAGAACAGCTTTAAAACACTGCATAACAACCCAAAATGCAATGGAAAGCAGCAGCAGCAGCAGAAGAAGAAGAAGATGAAGAAGAAGAAGAAGAATGCTAATCTAGGTGGTAATCAGTAGTGCAAGAAGCCAATGTCCATCCGAGTGTAACTGCCTGAGAAGGCAAAACTTGCAGATAAAAATGTCCATAGCTTCTTGAAGGGCAAGACGGAAATTTCCATATAAAGGAATAAATTCATAAAACATGAAAATAATCACCTGGGACATGTATAATCATGAGGATTTATTCTCTCTATGTGTCCATATGAACAGTCCAAACAAGGATATGCAGATATACTTCAGGATTCAGAGTATATCACAGGAAAAAGGCAGTAATAGGTGTAAAGTGTAATGCTGAAACCAGCCCTTTAGTTCGTTTCACAGTAGCTTAAAGTTTAATCAAAATGGCCAACAGCAAGCAACTTACGGTGCCTGTTTGGCAGCGGCATAAAGATTCAGCTGATGGGGAAACTGCTTACATCAGTGTTTACTACACACCCACCCACCCACTCACACCCACTCCACTTCTGATCCATTCCAAACCACCTCACAGAAACAGAACCTCTGCTCCCTTCCCAAGGAGTTTCTAGCTCTGAAGTAAGATTTCCCTAGCAATTAAAGCAAACATTTTAGGTGATGTGGGAGTTCCATGATAGGAATTATCAACCTATATTTCTTTTACAGAAAGCAGCTATTGAGAAGAGCCCCAGACAGGACTGTGGCATCAGGGGAAGAAGGTTTAACTCTTCCCCACATTGCACTTCCTCGCCCTCTGAAAATTATCCACTGAAGCTGCTATCCGCACCCATTGGAAAAGGTAAGGCCATGCTGAGCTGTGACATCTGGCTAAATAATGCCCCCCTCCTAGTCATGAAAATGGGGAAAGGTCCTTAGTTCTATTTCTGAGCAGCAGATTAGTGCCCCTCTTATAATACTGGCTGTGCTGCCATGGGTACTAAAGTGCAATTGGTAAAGGCAGCCTACATAGAAGAACCGGTTTGAGTGTTGGCATGTGAACTTTTCACAGTATGGGAACAGTACTTTTGGGTCTGGAGCTTAACATCAGATTTAAATAATAAGAGGCCAGCTAATTTTTTATTTTTGGCATAGTGAAAACACAACTGATTTTCAGAAATGCTGCTCTGCGTCTCTGCAAGTTTGTGGTTGCACTGAGCTAGCAGAAGCCCATGTGTTCTCAATCATGCTTTGGCTCATGCCATGCTTAAATTTATCAAAAGGTTCCAGAAGCAAGCACTGCAGGGGAGCAGTGATCTTTCCCATCTATCCCATCATATGGTACTAATTATCTCACAGCACAGCATAAAACATAACACCAACCAAATTCAGACCAAGGGCAGTCTTGCCCTAGTTATCAAGGGGAATTCTGTCATACACTCCATCAAATATTTGCTGTTTAAGTTTATATCCTACAGAAAATAATAAAAGCAAGGGGGGGAAAGCCAATGCAGAGCTTAAGACAAAACTTTACAACTGTCGTACCAATTTGCTTTCCCCCAATCTAACATAAAATGCACAATAACTCATCAAAACTACTTATGAAAACTATGCAGCATTGAAATATAATATGATGATTTATGCAACGGAATGCGAGCTATCATGGACACTGATGGGAATTTCATTTCAGCTGGTCACTTCAGTTGTAGGGCTTTCTAAAAGTTTTCATTCTTATGTTCAAGTTTTAGCTGGAAGTGGGAACCAGCTCCAAGGAAAATCCCCAAAGCCCTATTCAGGCAATCAGTATCTGTGGGTACCAAACAAATGAAACATCTTTTTGGAATGTGTGGGGCTAGCTCTCATGACAATCACAAATATGCCGGCCAATGCAATAATAGTCTTGCATGAGAATAGGGTTTCTGACACAGTCAGGAACCCTGTTTGACTAGGGCTCTTATTTACATGTTTGAAACCCTACATGCACAGAATCACCCATTCAGGCTAACACAATTCATGTGTCAGCCAGTGGCCTGGCTGGCAGTTGTGTTGTTGTCAAGAGGATGAGGCTAGACCTGTATGTTATCACAGGATCCTTCATGTGGTCAGAACCAAATGTCTGAATGAAGCTATCTTTGCTATCATACTAGCTCAATAGAAGGCTCTTAGGACAGAACCTTTTATGTGTAAAGTCCATAAAAACAGGCTAATGTCAATCAGATAATAGGTGGACACCTAAGGCCACTGCTTAAAATTAGCTGTGATTTTAGCAATACATTTCCCACTTGTTTCCTGTCTTACATGCTGTTGATCGTAAGGTCACAATATTGACTGCATTGATCTCATGTGTGCAGGCAACCTGAGAATGATCTCAAAATATGTCAAAGTAATCAATTTCTGTAAGATCAAACAGGAAAAAGAAAAATATCCTGTTCTACTAGATATATACAGAAATAGAACCGGCTGGAAATCCCAGCCAACAAAGTCCAAGTAGATTTAATAAACGAACTGGTTCTCCAGGAAATTATAAACCAGTAAGCCTAGCTTTGTAGTAAGCAAAATTCCTGAAACGCAGATAAGAAGGAAGATCGCAAGACATCTGGAGAAATATAAGCTGATGAAAACGACCCCTCCTTGTTTTGTTTTTAAATTAAAAGAGAAACAGGTGGAAAAGATGGTAATTTTTTGAAAGTAAGGAAGAAAGATGAAATATTGTGGTTGTCGGTGCATTGGATCTAGAAGCTATTTCATATATAAATATTAAATAAGTGATCTTGGATGGAATTAAGCAAGATGTAAAGCAGGTTCTTTATTAAATTTAACAGATCAGTTTTTTTAATGGTTTGGATCTTGTTTCTTCCCCATCTGAAATACCTAAGCACTAAACTTGAGCTCCAAGTTATGCAGCCCAATTCTAGAACTACTTCTGCTTACTGAGTGCCCTGGGACTTACTCCTAGCTAAGCATGTATAGGATTGCAACCTCATAGACATAAATATGAACCTGTGCCAGGTTGTCATGGGGTTTGATTTTCACAACAAAAGATAACATTTCTAGCCAAGCAAAGGACACTCCTAAACTAACGAAATAGCCATTCACTTCAAAATTGCTACCCAACTCCAGCAAAGTCCTTGCCAGGAACAGGAGGTGGGAGAGTTACTCTTAGGGTGGCCGCATAAGGCCTGCTAAAGAAGAAGTGTACCACTGAAAAGAGAGCAAAATAGGGTGCAGGAGTGCATAAAACTTGCACACACTAATTTATATGTGTTGATGCAAATTTGGAATAATTAACTGCTGTATAATTAACTAGAAAGGCTGTGCATCCCTCCACAGTGGGGCTGTGTGGCTTGTGTGCTTGCTGCTCAGGAGGTAACTGCTGAGGGGCAACGTCAAGCCGTCTGCTTCCATCCCTTCTTCTGGGTCTGTACTTTAAGAACTGGATGGGACAACTCTTCAAATAGAGGAGTCCTTCAAATTGTGGATTGTCCGCAGGCAACCCTTCAAATAGAGTGTTATCCTCTGTAAAGTGGGATACATAGTTATAAGAACCATAACAGCTAGGGCTTATCCACACTTACCTTTCCGCCACACTTTTCAGGCACAGTCTGCACTTTAAAGCTCTCTGTCTGACGGCCCCACTGTTTTTCTCTGAAGCTTGCCCCACGAAAACCTGCTCTTTAAAGCTGAATCGGAGCAAACAACAATCCACAGAAAACCTGAATAGCTGTTTGCTCCAATTCAGCTTTAAAGAGCGGGTTTTTTTGCTCTGGAGCAAAAAAAAGGGCACTTGGACATGGACCTGTGCCTGGAAAGAACCATAGAATTTTAGAGTTGTAAGGGACCCTGAGGATCGTCTAGTCCAACCCCTGCAATGCAGGAATAGGCAGCTGTCCCATACGGGGATCGAACCTGCAACCTTGGCATTATCAGAACCATGTTCCAACCAACTGAGTTATCCAGGCTGAGTGGGGCAAAAGTGTGGATAAGCCCATCGTTTAACTATGGCAAACTGAAGCTTTATGTGAATCACAATCCTTTTCCTTTCTTGCCAAGAGAGGACTCAATAGCAGGGCCTATATCACACCATTGCTAAATCATTGTATGAGAAAAGCTACCAGTGGAACAAGTTTCCTGCACTCTGGGATCTCCTAGGTCTTTGAAGGGGTCCTTAAATAGATTAAGTGAAGTTTCCCTAAAGAAATATAGAACAAGGAACTAAACTGGTTTCTCAACTGTAGGTTTCATTAAATCTTAAAGGCATTTCTATACAAATTATCAATGATTTGTTGACTAACTGCTCAAAGCTGCACCAGTAAGCAACACTCACCCGAATCCCAAGTGTGTTTACCCAACGTATACCCAACCCTCCAAATGCCCTGAAAATACTGGGATTGTCATGAAAATCCTTAAGCCATCATGGCTCTCACTTTCTCATGCACAGCCCCAAATTTCCAAGGGTCTTACTGGAAGTTCAGATATGTGCATCCATTTAACACATTTCTTAGATCTATGCCTCCTGCTCCCTTGCCCCTCCCACTCAACATGGTGTCACTTCCTGTTTTTATGTGCATGTGTGTAAACAAATATACTTGTGCCTACCTAGAGAGCACCCTGAATATGTATTTTTGAGTGGGATTATTTTGCTTTTCAAAATGATAGATGCTTCCTGAGAACACTAATCAAAGAAATAATGTTTCATTTTAAAGGTATATAGAACACAACTGAAGTGGCAGTTCTGAGAGCTCTTCATACCTTGTATATTGCAGTACAGTCATGTTGTAACAAACTGTTAGTCATGTGTGGTTTGACACAGATTGCGTATTCACCATACTCCTTACATTTAATCTTAATAAAATTGCAGCAAATTCCAGTTTGGCTAATGCAACACCAAACAGCTGTGTATTATTTGTAGCAGGAACTTGTGAACAGTTTCTTAAGAAATGGGTGGGATGAAGAAGAGCCTAGCTCTTGATGTACCAACTGCAGAAATTAAAGAAGTTCAGATTGCAGCCAAATTTCAGAACAAGTAGTTTATGGAGTTTTGGAAGTATTAGCTAAGTGCTCCACGTGCAATGGACATGAAGGCATGGCTGTGCATGTATGGAGTATCAGTCACATCAATCTTACAACGTGTCCTACTCTGGCCTCAATAATCGTACTTAAGGAATTCTCAGGAAATTACAACAGTAAAAGCAAATTCTACAATAATGGCACAGTTTAATTACTGGAGCCACCATGCTAAAAGCTTTGGTTCACATTGAAATGAACCCAATAGGAGACAACTGTGGGGAAATTAGGAGGGCTTCTCATTCATTTATTCATTTATTCATTCACTGAATTTATATACTGCCCTATACCCGGAGGTCTCAGGGCAGTTCACAAAAAAGATCACAATATATAAAATCAAAATAAAAGCAATAATCCAATAATGCCCCCCTCAAAAGGGCCACATTTTAAAGGGTATAGGATGTTGATTAGGTCAGCCAAAGGCCTGGTTAAAAAGGAACGTTTTTGCCTGGCGCCTAAAGATGTGTAATGAAGGCACCAGGTGAACTTCCACAGACGGGGAGCCACTGCAGAGAAGGCCTGTTCTCATGTTGCCACCCTCCGGACCTCTCAAGGAGGCCTCAGAAGGTGATCTCTCCAGGTGATCATGGTGATCTGGCCAGTGTAAAAGAAACAAGATGGTCTTTCAGGTAACCTGGTCCTAAACCTTTTAAGGCTTTATACACTAGCAGTAATACTTGGACCTTAGTTCATTGCGTTCATGACCAACCTATACATTACAGTGAGTCTACTACTCTGAGCATAAGCTAGTTAGATACAACCCATGAACAAGAGTCCTAGGAACTCTGAGCACAGATAGGACTTGATAGTGGAAGCACACAGCAAGCATGCAAGGGCAGCGTGCTAGCAGGTCCTTTATGGGATAAAGCACAATGAAGCACAGAAACAATGCAGAGGCAAGAAGGAATCTCAAGACAGTGCCTTTTAAAACAACGCCGTTATGCAGAAACACGTTTCAGCTAGTGAAAAGAACTCATGCTTAGAGGAGGCTGGTTGACAGCTTAAAAGAGGGTTCTAAAGTATTTTCTAAAATGCTCCCATCATTTCAAAGGGTCAGGCCTCTTACCTTCAATAACACACTCATCTGGGAGAGGAATTTTCTTCCCCATCTCCACGACATATGCTTTCACTTTAGAGAGATTTTCCTTTAAGTGAAGGTAAAGCTTATCTTGATACTCGGCAGGATTCTGTATTGTCTTCGGGCTCCCTTCATGGCAGTTTTCTTTAACGGGTTCTGGCAGATTCTCTGGTTCTGTACATTTGATACTTGGGTGCGAAAGTGAAGACTGTTCCAGCTGCGACTCTTCAGTGTCTGCACTGGAAGGCAATTTGTCGGCTTCTTGGCTCAGATAGATATCTGTGAAAGAGATGCCGGCTGTAACATCTCCATTCTCCATCTCTTGTCCATTGTCAGAATGAACACTCCTCAAACGGACAGCATGCAAAGCTAGACTTTTGGACCTGCAGTGTAAACAAAGGCAGGAACAAATGGCTTGGGGAAAAGGCAAAATGGACTGTGGTGCATGGGGGGGGGTATAAGAACCTTAATTAGCACCACACCATAATTAGCACCAAATGATAGTTGCTTTATAGGGATGCGGGTGGCGCTGTGGGTTAAACCACAGAGCCTAGGACTTGCCGATCAGGTCGGCGGTTCGAATCCCCGCGACGGTGTGAGCTCCCGTTGCTCGGTCCCTGCTCCTGCCAACCTAGCAGTTTGAAAGCACGTCAAAGTGCAAGTAGATAAATAGGTACCACTCTGGCGGGAAGGTAAACGGCGTTTCCGTGCGCTGCTCTGGTTCGCCAGAAGTGGCTTAGTCATGCTGGCCACATGACCCGGAAGCTGTCTGCAGACAAACGCCAGCTCCCTCAGCCAATAAAGCAAGATGAACCATTCAAAATGGCCATATCTACTGCAAGTATTTTTGTTTGTTAAACTTCTTTCCAATAATTAAGGAAATATACAGTTTTGTCCTTGAGAAATGAGCGAACCTTATAGATGATTCATCTTGTCTCGCTGAAAACAGATGTGACCTCTATTGAAAACTTAAACTTTTTAAAAAGTTTCAACTGATGTTGTTAGTTGCAACTTGCATGCCAAGCAAATTCGTAAGAATCGGTCTGGGATGTAAGTGCACTGCTTTAACGGAATTTCAGTGTAAATTTATGCTCTTCTGCCTTTGAGATTAACACAGAAAACTATCCAAGTTTCAACAAAGGCAAAAGCTGCTCCCTCCTTGCCACTCAGTGAAGCCTTCTATTATCAAATGAGTGGATGGCTTTTGCCAGTCTTATATCTGCCAGTTCTGCCCCTGCCCACTTGCAACTTGAGTCCTTTTGGGGTATTCACCCCTATGTTATTGAAATGAGGTGGAGGAGAGAGAATGGGCCTGTGCCACTAGTTCTGGCCTGGCTGTCATGTGCCATGCTGACTCTGATTCCCAGCATTTGTGCATCAGGGGGGATGTCTTGCTGTACATTCGCCATGTGATCAGGAGCCTTGATTGTGCAGTGTTCCATCTCACATCGAGAGCTACATACATATACACCAGGCTCACCTTTACCATTGTTTCCTTAATGTGTGGATGGTAGGAGATGTGATGGAAGAAGTGGAACCAGAGGGCACCGACCTGCTCCACCCCTCTATATCATTAAAGGTAAAGGTAAAGGAACCCCTGACCATTAGGTCCAGTCATGACCGACTCTGGGGTTGTGGTGCTCATCTCGCTTTATTGGCCGAGGGAGCCGGCGTACAGCTTCCGGGTCATGTAGCCAGCATGACTAAGCCGCTTCTGGCAAACCAGAGCAGCGAATGAAAACGCCATTTACCTTCCCGCTGGAGCGATACCTATTTATCTGCTTGCACGTTGGCGTGCTTTCAAACTGCTAGGTTGGCAGGAGCGTGGACCAAGAAATGGGAGCTCACCCCGTCGCGGGGATTCGAACCGCTGACCTTCTGATCAGCAAGTTTTAGGCTCTGCGGTTTAACCCACAGCGCGACCCGCATCCCATCTATATGATTACAATTGCCCTAAAAGGGTTTTGGTTGGTCTGGGACTGTATGGAAAAGGGTGGTAGTGGAAGAAAAGTTAGCAGTAGGAAAGGTTGGCATTGACAGAGATCTGCTACCAAGTCACCCCAAACTGAGCTGAAATTAGAGGGGCACATGGCTCAGATCATAATGGCCTTGGGATTTCAGAACTGGGACAGCTGGCATCTCTACTTAAAAATTCTTAACAGGGTTATTTATCAGAAATTGTTTTAAGAAACCTTGCCACTGTAGCAACTGCAATATCCTTGGGCTCCTGGGTGGCATTTTAACCAAAGAGGCAGAAGTGCCACTTTTGAACAGGAGCTAAGCTCAGCTCCCACCCATGGTTGCTGCCTCCCATTTTAATTTACCAGGAAATGCAACGCTCTAGTACAAAGATCTATGAAACCCATAGATTTCATAGCTCTGATGGGCTGGGGCATTGCATTTTTGGTCAATGAAAATGGTGGGGAGCCACTGCAGATGTGAGCCAAGCTTGACTCTCGTTCAGAAACAGCTATCCCACCATGAAAATGACTGAGGGGCCCAGCGAGGTGGCGGCAGGGTGGCACAGCTTAGTTGGGCTGCTGAAGGGCCCTTCTGAGCTCCTGGAGCCCTTGATCAGTGCCCAGTCTAGCTAACAGTTAGCGCAAGACCTGGCTTGTTCGATTGTTTAATTCAACATCTTAAAAAGCTGAAGATTAACATTATTTACAAAGAAATACTGCCCTAGATAGGACTTTCTTGTTTGGGGGTGGGTTTCTTTTGCTGTTGTTATCCCTAACACTTTACGTTACAATCTCTTTTAATGCTTTGTCTTTATTAATTTTGCATTATGCCAGATTAATTCTAACCAATTGTTTGCTGCATTTGTACCTTTCGTTTTCTCTGGATCTGCTTTGACTATATATTTATGTATATCTGCATACTTTTCCCTCGTTGACAGTGCTTATAAACCTGCTTTTAAGGTGTGCAAATTGCCAAAAGAATTTCGCCAACTATACTTACGGAAAGCGATCTTCATTTTTGCCTGAACTTTTTCAAATCCAGTGTTCCTTTGCACCTCCCCCTGCACTCTGGAGCACAAGGTAGGTTAAACAAATAACTCGGAGATCTTATCCAGCTCTTAGAGTTATTGACAAGATGTCTGGGTACAATTAAATGTCTGATGCCCATAGGTACTATGTAACTTGCCTGTTCACTTTAACATTTGGGGGTTTTCCCCCCTGAAAAATTATGTACAAAAAACTCACTAGACGAAAGGGTTTTTTGTTTTTTGAGCTGCTTCGCAAGACGATTTCCCCTATGGGCTTGCTTCGCAAGTTTGCAAGTTTGTTTCCTTTTTTCTTAACACTGCTAATACAGTTGCGACTTGACTTCGAGGAGCAACTCATAGAACGCGATGTGGTAGCCTTTTTTGAGGTTTTTAAAGACTTTGGTGATTTTTGAAGCTTTTCCAAAACTTTCCCGACACCGTGCTTCGCAAGACGAAAAAAATCGCAAGACGACAAAACTCGCGGAACGAATTAATTTTGTCTTGCAAGGCACCACTGTATGGGAAAACCAATCGGCATGCAAAACCGCTGACACCCTGCACTGAAGCATACCTGTTAAACCTCATGTCCTTCCTTTCTTCTTTAGAAACCTGGCCAAGACTATACCGGCCGACAGAGCCAGGCGTACTGCTGTCAATGTTTATTTTCTCTTCAAAAGCTTGTTTTTTAACCTGAAGCTTTTCATCGTCTTCATTCCCATTCATAGTGGATTTTAAGTCATCCAGCTGAGAAGGAGATTCTGTTTCAGCAACATCTTCTACCCTAGGAGAGGTGAAAAACTGGGGGGTTAACAGAAACATCGTCCTATTTTGCAGGTGGTAGAAATAAAAAATATATATGCATCTCTAAGGGTCCATATATATGCCAGCATTTATTCCAAGTGCATCTGTGGCCAGGTTCTTTCGAGGGATCATCATTCCCATTTAGTCCAGGCCTACACCTTTCTGACTTGTGCTATATAATTCTCTACTGTCGGTCTTACCTCACAGCTCCTTCCCATATGTCATATTTGGCCGAAGACTGGTGTAAAAATGTGCCAAAATAAATTAAAGGCTGTACCATATATCTGTCATAAGGAGTTGACTAAATTGACTTTAGAGGCAACTTTTACAAGATAATTTCAAACATTTCGCTCTGTGGAAATATATTACAATCAGTGAGGAGGAGGAGGAGGAGGAGGAGGAGGAGGAGGAGGAGAAGAAGAAGAAGAAGAAGAAGAAGAAGAAGAAGAAGAAGAAGAAGAGTAGTAGTAGTAGTAGTAGTAGTAGTAGTAGTAGTAGTAGTTTGGATTTGATATCCCGCTTTATCACTACCCGAAGGAGTCTCAAAGTGGCTAACATTCTCCTTTCCCTTTGTCTGGTGAGGTGAGTGGGGCTGAGAGACTTCAAAGAAGTGTGACTGGCCCAAGGTCACCCAGCAGCTGCATGTGGAGAAACGGAGACGCGAACCCGGTTCACCAGATTATGAGTCTACCGCTCTTAACCACTACACTACACTGGCGCTCGAGAACAAGGGACTTTTGACACCACCAGCTATAAGCTGTGAGGATGCCTAGACTGGCTTGCCCCTGCTTGAATGAATGGCATCATCACCTTGTGTACAGGCCTCTATGTGGGTGCAGTGTGGCTATGTCCGTATTGTGCAAACTGCATCAAGGGCTACTGCTGAATATATTACTAAGAGAACAATAGATGAGAAATAAATGTGGATGTCTAAGCAAAGAACTAGAGGAAGAATTCCCAGTGATATGATCTTGAATACCAGCTGGACATCTCTAAGGCAAGTATTCTAAAATGCAATTTAGAACAGATTAGTAAAAGTGCTATATATAACAAGCAGCCTTTAGACACCTGCAACTAATTTGCTGTCAATGTATATAAATGTGCATGTGTGTGTGTGTGTGTGTGTGTACACATAAAGGTAAAGGACCCCTGACCATTAGGTCCAGTCGTGGCCGACTCTGGGGTTGCGGAGCTCATCTAGCTTTATTGGCCGAGGGAGCCGGCGTACAGCTTCCAGGTCATGTGGCCAGCATGACTAAGCCGCTTCTGGCAAATCAGAGCAGCGCACGGAAACACCGTTTACCTTCCCGCCGGAGCGGTACCTATTTATCTACTTGCACTTTGAGGTGCTTTCGAACTGCCGGGTTGGCAGGAGCAGAGACCGAGCAATGGGAGCTCACGCCGTTGTGGGGATTCGAACCGCCAACCCTCTGATCGGCAAGTCCTAGGCTCTGTGGTTTAACCCACAGCGCCACCCGCGTCCCATAGGTGACACATATTCCTATATGTACATCAAAATAATAATTTTAACAATCTTTGTAGTGCCCTCCAGACAGACTGCAGGGCACACAAAATGTGGAGTGGGGAAGGGGGTTGCAAAGAACAAAGATGGAGTCTTCCAGTGGTGGCAGAAACAAGAGAGGCGTTCTCTCCCTTCAGTGGTTTGTGTGCTGGCATTTTCTTTCCCCCAGAGTGCCTGGAAGCAATGTTGTCCTGGTGCACTATGGCAAGAATACATAGCTGCGTGCACGCACACACACACACAAGTTGCACCTTGTTCCTGGACAAAACACAATCCATGGAATGGCTTCCAGTAATAAATCATATTCAAAACAAAAACTTGCATTACAATAAAAATCTAATTTACCCCAATAAAATGCAATAAAAGCATCATAGTACACAGATAAAAGACCACACTGTCAGACCATAAATCCCACAGTCAGTTTCGAAATAGCCATCTGCAAACAGTTTGCTAGAGCCTCACCAACATCAATATAAGTCAGAGCTTTTTTCCAGCAGGAACTCAGTTTTGGCACCCCTCAGGTGGGCACCATTGCCATTAAAGAGGACAAAGGAGGCGTTCATGGTGAGTTCCGGCACTTATTTCTCCCAGAATAATAGCACTGAATATAGTAGCAGGTTGGAAATAGCTGGTGTGTCCCTATGAAACTCTTTCCCTGAACTCAAAAAGACCACTGCAGGTTTGTGTCCCTTGAACCTCCAACCCAGAAAAAGGCATCACATTAAAAAAGCACCAAATTACAGTTGGAAAGGTGTGTTCCTGATCCTTTCTTCCTTCCTTCACAGGCTCAGCTTGCATTAAAACCAGGGTTGCAAAAAAAGGAAAGGAAGGAAGAACTTAGGGAGTGGACCCTAAGTGTGCTCCCAATTCCTTCTTTGAGGTGGTATCCTGGCATCATTGACAGGTGTCTGCCCTCACTCACCTGTCAAAGTGACCTGCTGAAGTCAGGTAACCCCTGAATCTACCCCCAGTTGGATCCAGTTCCCCATACAGTGGTGCCCCGCAAGACGAATGCCTCGCAAGACGGAAAACCCGCTAGACGAAAGGGTTTTCCGTTTTGGAGGTGCTTCGCAAAACGAATTTCCTATGGGCTTGCTTCGCAAGACGACAATGCCTTGCGAGTTCCTGCGGGGTTTTTCCCCTCCCCCCCTTTTTCTAAGCCGCTAATCAGCTGATCCGATCAGCAGATAAGCCGCTAAAAGCCACTAAAAGCCGCTAATAGCAGTAATCCGCTAATCCGTCAATGGGCTTGCTTTGCAAGACGAAAAAACCGCTAGACGAAGAGAATCACAGAACGGATTCTTTTCGTCTTGCGAGGCACCACTGTACCTGCCTTAAAAGGATAGGAGATACAGCTGTGCTAGCCATATTGTATTCTCTTTGATTCTATGTAGGGGTCCAAGATTGGAAAAGGGAGAGCTTATGGATGTTTTGTGATGGGGTTGACAAATGGCTGAAAGTTAAGGGTAAGTTAGGGTATAAAGCCTCATAAGCAACAGGGAGAGATGCCTACGTGCATTTGAGTGTACATGTATAGGCAATTTGTAGGTGTGCATTCACATACGCATACTAGGGTAGAGACATGTGGGGTATGATACTTTCTCCTGTATGCACATCCACTGAATACTTGGGGTCCCTCTGGAACCACATGAGAAGTGTTTAAACTCAACACTACATCTTGTGGCAGTGAACTGCATAAACTTTTCTGAGTTCCTACTATTAGATCCTCATTCTACTCATGAACTATATGGAGATCTGATTGAAAATTCACTTTTTACTTGGTATTATAGGTCAGGACATTAATAGGCAAGATGTTAAATTGTTTTTATATGCAACAACTGCGGCAAGAGTATTGTTAGCCCAGAAATGGAAACAAGAAGAAATTCCAATGAAAGAAAAATGGCAGACAAAATTAATGGACTTTGCAGAATTGGACAAAATGACAGGAAGGATTCGAAACCTGCGGGACCAGAGATTTACAGAGGATTGGAAGAAGTATATGAATTATTTGAAGAGCAACTGTAATCAACCAATTATGCTAGTAGGACTACAAGAAGTTTTGTAAGGAGAAATATAAGAAGTGTTACAAAGTAGAAAAAGATAGAGATATTGGTTATGAGTTTGAAATGTAATAGGGAAGATAAGAAATGCATACTGAGAGATTAGATTGGACAATTTTCAGACAGGATTGATGGGAAGTCAAAAATTTGAATAAGATGTAAAAGTATGTTTAATTACTGTTGAAAATGATATGTTAAAAAACCTAATAAAGATTATATTAAAAAAAAGAAAATTCACTAAATGTAATATGTAAAGGGTAAAATGTGTTCAAGGCAGCATAAGAGTCTGCATCAATGTCAGGTCATAGAAAGTAATGTTTGTAACAGTCTGTTGTTTTTAAAGGGACATTTTGTTCTACGTTTGCATGTACATTGTTTACTATGGCTTAGCAATCTATAAAGTATCTAACTTGGCTTAAGACTCCTCTAGTTAGCTAATATCACACAAGTGGAATTCTCAGAATAGAGGATTCTGTGCTGCCTCGCCAAAGCCAGCCCCAAAAATCTTGTCCCCGGAGATCCTCTTCAGGGGGTACAACATTGTATTCTGCTTGTTTACGTCCAGGCTGACCTCCAGAACAATGTGGTTTTCCAGGCAAACTGTTTGCTGGAAAGTAAGACTAATGGAACAAGCATGAAATGCTTCACTTATAGCCTTCATACTATGTACAACTGTGAGATATGTCTCCTCCTCTCTTGCCTCTTCTAGGAAAAGAGTCAGCAATAAAACTAATTACTGGTGAAAATTGTGAATAGGTTTCACTCCAAGATGTTCTGCCCAAACTCTAGGGTGGTATTCAGCTAATTTTCACTAAGAGTAGACCACTGAAATCAATGGCCCTAACTTAGCTAGGCTTATTAACTTCAGCAGGTCTACTCTAAGTAAATCATCATAGCCCTAGAATTTTGACATTTGGAAAAATATTTCATAAACTTGCCCGCTATGCCCGGAAATTGTTCTTAGTGCCTTTCATACATTATCTCAGCAATATTTACAGCAAGCTTGAGAGGCAGGCCAGTATTAAAATCTCCCTGCTACCAATATAGGAAGAGGTGGGAGCTCAGAGGCAAACTATCTAGCCCAAAGTGATTAGTATTCTGCTCTCCCTAAAGGACTTACGCTAAAATAAATTCTATAGGAGGATCTCTACTTAGAGTGATTTTAGTGGTTCTGAAAAAGCTTTGAACAATGGTGAAAAGTTGCTTGGTGAGCCCTGATATGAACCTTCCTAAGAGCAAATGATCATCATCAAGATGCATGGCCCTGGGGGAAAAATATCCTACACTGGATCATTTCCAAAGAGCACATCAATATCATCATGCACTTTCAACATTGCTTATCTTGGCAAAGCGCTGTCTTAAAATGGACGAATGGCAGTGAAAATAAAAGGTGCGAGGGCTGCAAGAGCCAAATCAGATATGGCAGCTCAAGCCTCACTTACAATGAAAAGGAATTCAGTTCATCCGGCTATTAAGAAAAATAAACAAAACAAAAAAAGGATACAATGAAAATTTCATGCCTTGTTATTCTCAAGAATTGTGGTTGGGAGGTTTCGGTAGATCTGCATTTTCTGTTTGTTGTTAAGTTGACCATGGTTGATTTCTAAGATGAAATCACTATGTATTAAAATTCTTCATTCACATTTGAATGATCTGAATCTTTGGGATCAGCAGGGGGCCGGGGCATTCTAATACTGCATGGTTTTCATTAACACATGGTTTTAATTACATCAGATAATATGCAAAATTCCCCATGTCAAAGGATTCAGGCCAACAATTACTGTATGAAAAGTCACTTCCCTATAAGTACAGTAACTGCAGGTTTCCTAAAGGAATGAATTATTGTCGACACACAAATTTTCAAATTACACTGTTAACTCAAAATCATCTTTTATATTTGCATCTGACCTCAGAGTCAGGGCTACTTCAAACACTGAATAATTATGAGGTGGAATGCTTTTCCATGTAAGAAATGGGTTCAGGCTGTACAACCATTGCGGATCTGTGTGCTTCACTATATAGGTAAAAAGGTAAAGGACTCCAGTCAAAGAGAACTATGGCTTTGTGGCACTCATATCACTTTCAGGCCAAGGCAGCCAGTGTTTGTCCACAGACAGCTTTCCGGGTCAGGTGGCCAGCATGACTAAACCACTTCTGGTGCAATGGAACACCGTGACGGAAACCAGAGCTCATGGAAACGCCATGTACCTTCCTGCCGCAGCGGTACCTATTTATCTACTTGAACTGGCATGCTTTCGAACTGCTAGGCTGGGACAGAGCAATGGGAGCTCACTCAGTTGCATGGATTCAAACCGCCAACCTTCTGATCAGCAAGCCCAAGAGGCTCAGTGGTTTAGACCACAATACCACCTTTGTCCGTTTCACTATATGGTGCATACTGAGTAAGCATGACAAGTGTCAACTTTTGAGCACGTTTACAGTCATTAGCAGGCGTCTGTGCACGTGCAGATGGTGAAAATCGCAGGCGAACACACTCATGCGTGCCCGCAATCCATGGAGGGATCTCCACAGGACCAATCCAGCCCAGGCAAGATAAATACAGTGGTGCCTCGCAAGACGAAATTAATTCGTTCCGCAAGTTTCTTCTTCTTGCGAGTTTTTCGTCTTGCGATGCACGGTTTCCCATAGGAATGCATTGAAAATCAATTAATGCGTTCCTAGGGAAACCGACTTCAGACCAGGTCCGGGGACAGTCTGTCCCCCGACCTCTTCTGAAGGGTGGGGGGGGGGACAAGGGCTTTTCTTCCCACCCCCAGCATTTTAAAAAACCCCGGGACAGCGGAGGGCTTCTCCGCTGTCCGGGGCGATCTTAAAATGCTGGCGGGCGGCATTTTAAAATCGCCCCAGGACAGCGGAGGACTTCTCCGCTGTCTGGGGTGATTTAAAAGCCCCTGGGAAGGCAGGCAGGGGCTTGCCTTCAAAAGCTGTCCGGCCAAGGCTTCGCGGAGCCTTGCCGGCATGCGGAAGCCTGCGCGCGCTGACATCAGCGCGCCCAGGCTTCGCGGACCGCTCCGCCAGCAGCGGCAACGCTGCCGCTGCTGGCGGAGCCTTGCCGGCATGCGGAAGCCTGCGCGCGCTGACATCAGCGCGCCCAGGCTTCGCGGACCGCTCCGCCAGCAGCGGCAACGCTTCCCTGCTATCCCGGACTGCTTTTAAAATGCTGGCGCTGGGGAGCAAAGCCTTTCGGCCCCCGCCAGCCTTCCTGGACCTCTTCTGAAGGCCGGAGGGGGGGGGAAGGCTTTGCTCCCCACCGCTAGCATTTAAAAGAGGTCCCCGGAGATTTCCCTATGGGCTTTCGTCTTGCGAAGCAAGCCCATAGGGAAATTCGTTTTGCGAAGCGCCTCCAAAACGGAAAACCCTTTCGTCTAGCGGGTTTTCCGTCTTGCGAGGCGTTCGTCTTGCGGGGTACCACTGTATTGCTGACCCCTGGTCATTAGGGTTTACACACAGGTTTCTGTATAGAATGGTACAGTGAAAATCTATAAATCTAGAGAAAACTAGAGGTAGAGATGAGCAGAAGATTTCTAAACAGCCATATCAACTTGAAGGCAGTGTTGACCTAAGTGTTGCCATTTTCCTATCACCACCTTTTCTTTCAGGAAAGAACAGCAGATAGCTTATGTGTGCACCCAGTCCAGCTTCGCAGCACTGAGTTTCTTCATCCCATGTTCAACTTCAAACAACCTTACACCATCTCTAATGGTTTAAAACAACAACCTGAGAGGCAGCCATTATTCCAGTTCACATACCAGTGACTTCAACTGGAGAGACGTATCTGAAGCACAAGCATAAACTACACCTATCAGATGACAGACAACGGATTGAAGCCAAGGAGTGTTAAGCTGAATATTTGTAAAAATGAAGTAACAGACGGGAAATAGTAACAAATGGAATCAACCTTCTTGTTCAAGAGCTGAGACCTATTGGTGCTGAACTGGCTTTGTGCATGTTCCTCCAGCAGGAAACACCAACTCATTTTACGTATAACTTTCTGTTGCTTCAGCTTTTGACAGCACACAAGACAGTTGCCTTGAAGGAAAAGGATTTGTCGTGTCCTGTCATCAATCCTGTGAGCAAACCAGTTTCATAAGACGAGAGATTTGCCCTCAACAAGAGGAGATTGTTTTAGAGGTCCCTAACAGATCCTGTTTTGGATCCTTGCCCTTGAAGACCAAATCCTGTTCTTACCTCTGAAATAATAAATCATAGCTCTGAGAAAAAACAGGACAACGCTGGTGTAAAACAATACTTGTCCCAAACTCCCAAAACCAGTTTCACACTTTCCCCTGGAGGTTTGGGGTGGGGTGGGGAGAAGGTCAAGGAGAGAATCTGCATTGTTCTGGTAGAAATGTAAGTTCTTCCTCCAATATAAGCCAACAAGATTTGAACTATAAAATGGTGGTTCTCTTGAGTCAAAATGAGAGTAGCCCTAAACATTTTTAGGGGGTAAAGCACTGCCTATAGGTGACCTGCAGAGGCACCACCACAGTGCCAGACAGCCAAACTCCTCATACCAGACTGTAAACAGGCAAGCCGTGTGTGTGTGTGTTTGTGTGTGTGTGTGTAATGACCAGAGTTGCAAGGCAATGCAATCCATGACTTTCCGAGTCTCCCTCAGCTTCCCATGGAAGATAACTTACAGGTCTCACTAAATTCAATAAGAATGTGTGCCAATCATCTTCATTAAAACATATCAGGACTTTATTAATCTGCCCTGAAGAACTGCAATAGGACAAGTGGTATTTGTATATTTAATTTTTTTGCATTATATTGTTACTAACTCACAGGACCACCACTGTTTAGGTGCAAAGTCGCTTGGCTTGTGCCAGAGTGCCAGATCAAAAGATGCTCATTTTTTGGTCTTGTGTGAGAACCAGCTGGCTCCCATGAAAGCTTGAGATGAAAAAACAAGTGTCCCAGTTTTGATCAGAGGGATGCTGAGGTGTATGCATTTTGAGAACATTTTATTTGTCAGCCAGTTAAGTTAAGGGCACTCCCATTGGAATCAATAGAGTTTAATTCTGACAGGTTTGTGTCCATAGTTTGTGCTGTTTTCTTTTTCATTTGGACACAATGACATTTTTAAGGAAGGCTTTGAAAATTGTATTTAACATGGGTTGTGTGTTTTTTGTATGCTTGCACTTAAAATGGCTATTTGCATCGAGTGCAAGGAACAGGACTTATTAGAAGTTCTATAAAATGTAACCATTTAAAGAGTTGAGCATATGAAAACATTTAAAACTTGCTTTGGGAAGCAAGTACAGCAAAGTGTTTATGAAGCTGAGTGCCGTAGAGCTAACGGACAGCTATTTGAAAAACAGCTGGGTATATCACGTTAATGAAAATATACCCCAGTGGAAAGTGAAATGAGATGTTTGCTGGGATTTTAAGGTATTAGATGTGAGACAGGAAGACTGGTGCTCATTGTTATGCTTGTAGCAGTTACAATAGGTTTTTCTAAAACTTTTATAATCCAATATTCAGCCTTAGCTAATGTTTATTGGGTTTATTAAGAAAGCAGACTTGAAAAACATCTGCTATGTTAAAAAGTGTAGCGTGTAGCTATATCAATACAGTTATAGGGTTGTGTCCAACACATCAGATTTTCAGTTACAGATAGGTAGCCGTGTTGGTCTGCCATAGTCAAAATAAAAAAGTTCCTTCCAGTAGCACCTTAAAGACCAACTAAGTTAGTTCTTGGTATGAGCTTTCGTGTGCTGTATCTGAAGAAGTGTGCATGCACACGAAAACTCATACCAAGAACTAACTTAGTTGGTCTTTAAGGTGCTACTGGAAGGAACTTTTTAATCAGATTTTCACTCGCACTTCCTCATCTTATCGTCTCCCCTGCAGCCTCCTTAAAATATGCTCCAGAGGGGTGGGGGCCCCTCCTCAAGCAGTGTTTAGGGGTACATGGGAAGGGAAAATCCCATTGTGCTAGTACTACTCCATTCATGAAGAACTGGATGCAACCCATAGACCAATACTATTTTATCTGCTTCCTTAAACATCTCCTGCAATCTCAAACTATGAATCTATAGTTCCCAGTTATTTATTTATTTCATAAAATGTACACATTACTTGATTGTAAAACAAACAAACAAACCCCAAAACCAAAACCCTCAAAGCAGTTTACACAAAGAAACAATGAACGATGTGTGAAGCAAGAAAGAGAATGTGACAATTTGGGTACTAGCTGTATTCCCTTCAAAGCGTGAAATGTCTGAGCAAATGGGCAAATTTCTTACAAGTAGCACCAAAAAGCTGGTATAACATAGTGGCTAAGAGAATGGCTCTGCCATAAATTTGCTAGGTGGCATTATTCAAGTTTCCGTTTTCTCATCCTTTGGTTACTGATATGGCAATAATTTAAAGAGGGCTACTCTAAGGTTTAAAGAGATAAGTTAGATGAAATACTTGGAACACTATATAGGTATATTACTATTAACTTTGGGTACAATCTAAAGGTGTATGAGGTAAACATTTCAGTGCACGGCAGAGTTGTTCTGTAGTTTTCCGCAGCTTCCTCTGCTAAGCACCCAAATTGCTTTGCCAACTCTATAGTTGACAAAGATGTTTGGGGTATTTGTGTGAGAGCGGCTGAATGGGAAAATGCCTGTGGTGTATCCTTGCTATTTTTTAAATGCATCCTTTCTTTCTGTAGTATATGAGCCAAAGTCCCTCAAAGTAATTGAACCATACTGCTAAATAATGGAGTCACACTTTCAAATACTTCCCAGAAAACAGACCTTTTTATCCTTCCCTTCTCAGGTACCTTAATAAGCTGACTGATATGAGATTTATTTGCATCTCTTCTACCACTTGTAAGGTAAGCTCTTTGCTGGCCATTGGAATCTCTTCCATGTATTCAATGCTCAATGTGTACAGTGAGGGACAGTGTGGTTTCAGGAAGTCTTACACCTGCACACTATGGCATGACAAGCTGTTTTCAAATATGCTGTCCTACAGAACTCACATGGGACGCGGGTGACACTGTGGGTTAAACCACAGAGCCTAGGACTTGCCGATCAGAAGGTCGGCGGTTCGAATCCCTGTGACGGGGTGAGCTCCCGTTGCTTGGTCCCAGCTCCTGCCAACCTAGCAGTTCGAAAGCACGTCAAAGTGCAAGTAGATAAATAGGTACCGCTCGGGCAGGAAGGTAAATGACGTTTCCGTGTGCTGCTCTGGTTCGCCAGAAGCGGCTTAGTCATGCTGGCCACATGAGCTGGAAGCTGTACGCTGGCTCCCTTGGCCAATAAAGCGAGATGAGCCCCAGAGTCGGCCATGACTGGACCTAATGGTCAGGGGTCCCTTTACCTTTACTTTACAGAACTCACATATGAGCTGGTAGCACATATTAAGGGTCTCCAGGGTTTAGATAAGAGCCTCCTCCTGAAACTTCAACAATTATAAAATCCTCCAATAACTGATTTACATGACCAATCATCAGACCACAGCTGATAAGAAAACACCATCCTTTAAGAAATGTGCCTTAGGTACATTTTATCATATGTAGTGGACTTGTAGAGTAGCTAAGTGATATTAGGAGATGATACATAATGAGATAAAAAAAATATTTAAGAGGTCTCTCCCCAAAATACCAGAATCTTTTCTTCTAGGGATAATTGGACCAGATGCACCAAAGAGCCAAAAGAATTTGTTTGTGTATGTGACTGCAGCAGCGAGAATATTATATGCCCCAAAACCCCTGGAGGAGGCAGTACCCATGAAAGGGGAATGGCAGTTGAAATTGATGGAATATGTAGAATCAGCAAGTTTGACTAGTAAATTAGAGAACAAAATGAGACAGCCTTCAAGGAGGATTGGAAAATGTCTGTAGATTATTAAAAATATATATACTGTAAACATGTTAGTAGGTTAGCAGGTGTGGCGTAAGTTCAGCAGTAAAAGTTAACTTGAGAATAAAGTTGAGAAAAGAAGGTGTTGATTAACTATAATACGCAGCAGTAAAAGATAACCATGACAAAACCATGGAAGGGGAGAAGGGAAGTCATTTTTTTAATTGAATGTTTATTGGAAAATGTTTGATTAATTGTATCTTTTCCCTGAAAAATTATAAATAAAATCTTTTTAAAAAGAAAGGCATCTGATGGTTAAATCCTTTTCAACTGATATACTACATGTGACAATAGCACATCTAAGATGCCACACATATTCATCAATGTGCTATGTTACCTATATAAAGGAACAAAAGAACTGGGCTTACCTGCTCTCAGCGGTGGCGTCGTTTTCCAGCTGTTGGATGAGAAGTTTTGCTATGGCTGTGAAACTGTTGCTCATACGATAAATGTCTCTGCTCTGGATACCCAGGATATTGGAGAAGGTGTCTGTGATGTGCTTGATCTCCAACAGAAGAATATGGTGAAATGAATGTTCCATGTTGGCCAGCTGATTAACCAAGTAGATCAGGCAGATCCTGGCTCTTTCCTATTCAATTGAGAAAAAGATGGTTTTATAAAGTGAACGCTGCTAGTTTCAAATCTTGTGACTACTTTACCAGAAAAAAAAAATCCACACAACACTTGTGGGGGAGGAATTCAAACCACTTGAGCATTTGTGTGAAAAATAAAAATCTCAAGTACAGCTGGGATAAACATGTTACACAGACTTAATGAAAGTCTTTGTTTAAATAACTCAAGCAAAATGTGTATAAAGATAGAAGGGGGAGCACTGACCCCTTTCAAATTCTCTAGTGTCTTGTATATTGTACACAGGGTAAATAAATGAGGAAAGTGATTGGCAACTATAAATCCTAGTTAGGGAATGAGGTTGTAGTGCTCTTCTAGCTTAGTAAAATTGGAAGAGGCCAAGAAGAAAGGAATACGATTCCAATGGGTGAACAGCCGATCTAGATCAGTAGGAACTGCCACAAGTGCAACATCTGTAAAAGAAAAGATGGGCAGTCTATGCCATACCCTCAAACATTTCTCTGATGAAAATGGGGACGTCCCATTCCATAATGATAATTTTACTATTTATACTCCACACATCCTACTGGGTTGCTCCAGCCACTGTGGGTAGCTTCCAACATATATAAAAACAATAAAACTTTAAACAATTAAAAAACCCTTCCCTATACAGGATTGCCTTGGAGATTGGATAACGCCATACCCTCCAACATTTCTCCAATGAAAATACAGTGGTACCTCAGGTTACATATACTTCAGGTTACATACGCTTCAGGTTACAGACTCCGCTAACCCAGAAATAGTGCTTCAGGTTAAGAACTTTGCTTTAGGATGAGAACAGAAATCGTGCTCCAGCTGCGCGGCGGCAACAAGAGCCCCCATTAGCTAAAGTGGTGCTTCAGGTTAAGAACAGTTTCAGGTTAAGTACGGACCTCCGGAACGAATTAAGTACTTAACCCGAGGTACCACTGCAGATACATCCTAAGGAAAAGAGGGACATTCCAGGGTCAAATCAGAAACCGGGATGGCTTCTCTAAATCAGGGATGTCCCTGGAAAATAGGGACAACTGGAGGGTCTGCTATGCTTGTTTAAAGGTAAAGGGTATTGGCCGAGGGAGCCAGCGTGCAGCTTCCAGGTCATGTGGCCAGCATGACTAAGCTGCTTCTGGCGAACCAGAGCAGCGCACGGAAACGCCGTTACTCAGATGTCATTCCCAGAATGGGCCTTACTCCCAAACAGTATACATAGGATTGTGGCTTAGATTTCCTCTCCAGTATCAGCCATGAAAACCTAGCAAGAAGCAGACACAGGGCCAAGCTACATGTTACACAGGAGATCTGTAGGTGGATCTCCTAGCATATTTTATTGTCAAAGGCCTTCTCCGCATCTATAAAAATCAACACTGCTTTTGTATTAATATTTGTTTGCAATAATTCCAAAATGTCAATGATGTTCCTAGTGTTATCAAACAAATGTCTACCAGGGAGAAAGCCTGCCTGATCTTTATGAATTACTTCATTTAGCACTTTTTTGAGTCTACTTGCCAAGATATCTGCAAAAAAAATTTAATCCACATTTAGGAGAGATATGGGACGGTAGTTCTTAAGTTGTGTCTTTTCAGTTTCCAATTTGGGTATCAATGTGATGAATGCTTCTTTCCACGATTCCGGTGCCTTCTTCCCCTCCATGATCTCATTGCAAACCTCCATTAGTGGTAGTATCAAATAATCTTTCAGTATCTTATAATATTTGGAGGTAAGCCCATCTGGCCCTGGAGATTGCTATGCTTGTTTAAAGGTAAAGGGTATTGGCCGAGGGAGCCCGCGTGCAGCTTCCAGGTCATGTGGCCAGCATGACTAAGCTGCTTCTGGCGAACCAGAGCAGCGCACGGAAACGCCGTTTACTCAGATGTCATTCCCAGAATGGGCCTTACTCCCAAACAGTATACATAGGA
Source organism: Podarcis liolepis (assembly GCF_965112155.1). NCBI lineage: Eukaryota > Metazoa > Chordata > Lepidosauria > Squamata > Lacertidae > Podarcis > Podarcis liolepis. The sequence goes on from NC_139556.1 coordinate 82,180,888, forward strand.
TTGTGGCTTAGATTTCCTCTCCAGTATCAGCCATGAAAACCTAGCAAGAAGCAGACACAGGGCCAAGCTACATGTTACACAGGAGATCTGTAGGTGGATCTCCTAGCATATCTTCTTTTACTCAAATGGAAACATGGGGAACTGTCAATTTTGTCATGCAGCGGCTGCTTTCCCAATCAGGAACTACAGAAACAGCTGCTGATATATAGTGATTTGTTCCAAGGGGGTTTCATGAAGGTGTGAAAAACGGCCCACCTACTTCCTAATGGGAGTCGACTCCAGTGTTTTGAACTCAAAGACAGTTGGGGCAGCCAGCTTTTTGATAAAAACAACAACACGTGGAGAATAAATGAGCTATGGCCAGAAGAAGCTACTGTAAAAAGTTTGACAACCCCAACAGTCTTTCAGCTCAAAACCCTGAAAATGAATCTCATTAGGAAGTAGGCAATATTGAAGTATGAGTACAAGAAAGTTCTTGCCAATTCATTCCTCAGAAACAGCAGAGAGGACATAGAATATAGATCTCAAGAAGTGGGCTGAAAAATTAGAAAGTTTGCATTTAAAAGGTAGCTGATATATTTGGAAAGTCGTGATTTTATACTACCCATCTCTTCACTTTTTTTTTTAGGGCCAGAGAGATCAAGACATAAACAAGACCTTAAGTAATATTTAAAGAACAGTTCTGTTTCCCAGACAATATCTGCAGTAGACTCAAGAGGGCCAGGAAGCATCATCTAGCCATTTCCTACTTTGATCTAGCTGGAAGAAATCCAGAAGTGCTGAAATTCTGCTATGCATCTAGAGGAAATTGTCAAGGAATAATGAACTATACCATTATAGGATATGGAATTAATATGCACACACGTGCACACAAAAAGTCTATAAAAAAATTCTCATCGACTTAAAAGCAATAATCTTTAGCAAGACCAAGATCAGAAGTCTCTTGTAAAAATAATGCTTGCATTTTAGTTACCATTGTTATTGTAGGTTTGGTTTTTAAGTGGGTAGGCCTATGTTCCTTATGGGAAGCAGATTTTCTATTTTTATGGTATACAATTACATTTGTTGACAGGGGAATGATGTTCATATAAAGTGTTGCAACCGCTTAAGCTATTTTATTTTGCTGCATGAAAAAATATAAGGAAACAGCAGAAGACAAATGTGGAGTGACTCTAGATTTATCTTGGTAAAGTTATCGCCACTATTGGGCATTATAAAGGGTTGATAATTCAACTTTGGAGAATTTATTCAACAGACATTGCATTGTAAGATCTTTGCTAGAGGCAGTGGTGGAGCTTCATGCAGGTGGCGGCGTGGCACGCATCCCGGGGGCGTGGCGCACCACCCACAGGGGCGTGGTGCCCAGCACGGGGGGGTGGGGCAGCCACGATAGCACCCCACCGGGATCGTGGTGCCGGGGTCGCTGCGCTCCCCCTGCCCCCGTCTTCCTCCGACAGTGGCTAGAGGTTCCTACAAGATCAACTAAATTCAACAGCAAATCATGACTAACTTGGAAGAACATACCGTATATACTCGAGTATAATCTGACCCGAATATAAGCCGAGGCACCTAATTTTAGCACAAAAAAATGGGGAAACTTATTGACTTGAGTATAAGCCCGTTCACTACACCACAAACCTGGTGATGGCGGCAGTGGCGGTGGAGGAGGAAGGAGCAGCCCAAAAGGGCTCTTTTTGGCCGCTTGTTCCTCCACCGCTGCCTCTGCCGCTCACAAGAGCAGGCATAGGAGCCGCGGTTGGGAGAGGCACAGGGAAGCCTCTCCCAACCGCAGCTCCTGTGCCTGCCCTTGTGAGAGGCCGGTGGCGGCGGGACCAGCAGCGAGAAAGGGCTCCTTTTGGGCCGCTCGTCCCTCCACCGCCGCCGCCTGCCTCACTCGAGTATAAGCCGAGGGGGGCTTTTTCAGCATAAAAAATGTGCTGAAAAAGTCGGCTTATACTTGAGTATATACGGAAGGAAGATCCCTGCTGGTTCAGGCCAATGGTCCATCTAGTTTCTCACAGTGGCCACCCAGATACCTGTGGGAAACCCTCTAGCAGGAGCTGAGCACAAGAACACTCTCTCCTGATGGTGCAGGGCTCCAAATGGAGGGGTCCATGTCTTTAGTGCAAAACGTCATGCTTCAGACCTTCCGACCCAATGCATAGACGATGGGAGCTAGGGCCAGCAGGGGTTGTGACAGCAAAGTGGGGCAGTGGATTTCTGAAGGGGGAAGAAGGAGGGGGCATCTTATTGCATAATGCACATCATAGGTAAAGGGACCCCTGACCATTAGGTCCAGTCGTGACCGACTCTGGGGTTGGGTGCTCATCTCGCTTTATTGGGCGAGAGAGGCGGCATACAGCTTCTGGGTCATGTGGCCAGCATAACTAAGCTGCTTCTGGTGAACCAGAGCAGCGCATGGAAACGCCATTTACCTTTCCGCGGGAGCGGTACCTATTTATCTACTTGCACTTTGACCTGCTAGGTTGGCAGGAGTAGGGACTGAGCAACGGGAGCTCACCCCATCGCGGGGATTCAAACCGCCGACCTTCTGATCGGCAAGCCCTAGGCTCTACAGGTCAAAGAGGTGGGGGGTGGGAGACAGCCAAGTATGTTTAACCCACTGTTTACCAGACTGTTGCTTCGGACCAAGCCGACAGACAGGCACAGAGGCCTTACCTCAAGGCCGTACACTTCTGCAAGAAGAAATCAGAAGAAACCTGGCTACTTCCTTAAATAGGCCAGGAGCAGGTTGGGTGCAGCCCCCGACCCCCTGTGCCTGAATGGCCTTGTGGGCACTGCCTTTCCATACCTGAAAGGCCATTTGTGGCCAGAGGTAGGTGGTGCCAGGTGTCCATTCCCTCCTCTGGCCATGCTGGAAGATGGCGGCTTCCATGGACCCAGTGCAGCCACGCCATGCAGCAAATGCCACCCACCCAGAGCCCCAGGTGAGCACTTATTTGGGGAGAGGTTCTCAGTGACTTCCCAGAGACTAGCCAATCAGTACTGTGCACAGTCATCTTCTGTGCAGAATTGGGGGGGGGGGGGCTTTTTTCAGCAGAGCTCAACCATGGGGAAGAATCAGTGTTTTTGGTCTGAATGAAGTGGGGACATTTTGAAATCACCATCATTATCATGTTACACTTATCTTCTTCCTATAAACAAGGAAGTAGCAGCAAACCAATGCTACTTCCCTTAAACCTGCCTTAAATCATTACTTGTAACAGGCAGGGTGATGTATGAACAAAATCATAGTAATTTTAAGAAAAAACGCAGACAATTTGGGGAAAGGATTTCAGACACAGACTCTCCAAGCAAGATGAATCACTGGACTGAATGGAAAGATAAGGAAAAGGTCAGTGGGGTGACTATGTGGGTAGAAACTATTTTATTGCTTGTATTTCTCAACTGGACACTGCAATAAAAAAGTGACGTCTTTTGCCCTTTTGTTCTCATGCAATGCTTATAACTAGATAATCATGCTTATTATTTTTAATGGGTATTCTAATTATTTGTTTTGCAGAACAACTTCAGCTTTTACAGTGCCAGCTGTGTTTCTGTTTAATTCATCTCCAGTCCATTTTCAAATGAATAATAAACAACAACAAAAGACCACAAATTTAGTGGATTTTTGAAAAGATAAAAAGTGGTTTGGATTTATTTCATTTTAAAATATCTCTATCTAATCTTAAGTCATTAAAAGCTATATAAAAATTTAAAGGGTAGGGGAAAAAGAAATACCAGCACCATCTTTTTTTAAATCTGGGAGGAACAATTGCCTATGAAATCCAAGATTTGAAACTGCAGAGGATAAAGAGAGGAACAAATTGTACATCATTTTTAAGATCAATACATTTCCCTAACCCGTGTGTGAAAACTGGTAGAAGAATTTCATCCTGCAGTTGTTTCCTAATCCCGAGCAGTGGATTTGTTGCTTAAAGCATATGTTCCCATTCCAGTTTTGCCCAATGTAAATTATTTGCTTTAAGTAAAGGGGCCAGATGCACTTACATGTGCCACTCGCAGTCACACTGCAGTATGCATTATATCATTTTGCAATTGTAAACAAGAAACAACAAATTGTGCAATCAACATCCTCCTTCTGTTGTGTCTCGGTCAGCCACTACATCAGAGTTGTTTGGAGGTTGCAAAAACTGATATAAGACCAGTCTCTTCCCCTTGAGTTTACCATTTCCCAGGGAAGGCCTCTTGCAGTAGAGCCCAACTCATTTGTCTTATATCTTTGGGAGATGTGCTGAGAATGAGGACCACCCCATTTCCCATATTTAGCTCCCCCAAACCAGAGTAGGGTTCACTTTGAGAGGTAAGTCCTTTGCAGAGACGGGTCACATAGCTGTCAACTTTCAGATTTGAAAATAAGGAATCAGCAGCCTGGAAAATAAGGGATCAGCAGCCTCACCTGTCCCGGGGACAGTCTACGGGATATCTAACAATCCGGGATAGCAGCGGGAAGCAGTGGGAAACGGCGCTGGAATAAGGGAATTTCCCACCAAAAAAAGGGAAGGTTGACAGCTATGATGGGTCATATATTATGCCTCCAGTCTCTGTCAACTGAATGAGGGAACCTCTTAAGAATAAGCCAAATGTGACATTAATTATGAGAATGCAATTTATGTAGATGGCGAGGCATGGAAGAGTTAAAGTATTGTGAGAATAGACATGATTTGTTTCTGATGAATCCAATTTTTGCTTTCAAGAATGAAGGTGGTTTTTCACAAAACAGTTATGATTTTAAAGGAATGCAGACCTCACTAATTCATGTAAGCACAACATGAAAGATGTGTGGATTGGACCATGACCACTAGAATTTTTGGATAAGGTTTTGGAAGTGATGGAATGTGAATACTCAATAAATCTCATGCAAATTTCAGATTACATAGTAATGAGTCAAAGCTGAAAGAAGCACCCTCCTTATAGTTTAAAAGCAGCCCAATCAGAATAGTTAACTACCGTACCAGACAATCCAAAACTTCAAAATCAGCAAATTTCAACAACTAAAGGTGCAAGACCAAGGCAAGGACCAACTATCTTTGCCACAGTTAAGCATTCATTACTCAAATATTAACCAGTTAGTCATTAGGATCCAGTTATAAAGTGATATTACTTACGCCTTTTTATTTTTCAAAGTGTGAGGATGATAGATACTGAACTTGTGCTGGCAAGCTCCCCATTGCTGTTTTTTCCCTTGTCAGTTCCATAAATATTTTTAAATATCTCGTGAAAGGTCTTCCGGATGTCACTGAAACTGGACCTAGTGATGAAAATGCCCCATCTGTGCCATCCCTTCAAGTAAGCGTTACTCCTAATGCCACAGCCGGGCTGTAACCAAACACCTTACTAAGTCTGCATGTCAAAACTACTTAAGAGAATTCAGAATGTAATGTCAGCGACTAAACATTTAAGCAGATACATTAGGAGGAAATATCATTTTGCCCGCGGCAGGTATAAGGTCTAGGCACAGGCAATGCAGAGCTCAGCAACTCCGAAGGGATAAAATGGGAGTCTTTCCACTGAACGACATCTGCAGCTTACATTTCAGATCGCCTTATAGGATGCATGAGTCTTTTCCAGCCATTCAAATTGCACGCAGCATCAACTCAAGGAGAGCGAGCTGAAATGCACTTACTGTTCCTGCCCACAACTTCCCCATGTTAACCGGCTTTGTGGATATAATGACTGTGCATGTACGCTGTTGGAAGTAGAGTGGGACTGAACCACATGGTGTGTTTTCCTCTTCCTGGGTACGTCTTTCAGTTTGGTATTCCAGTGTCCTGTCCTCCTACCTTATCTCCCAAGGGAGGATGCAGGTTCTCTGCCTTCTCCTCCACTTATGAGCACTTTCCTACAATCAGAAGAGGTTGCAGCACCAGAGAAAACAACGAACAACCTATTAAGGTGTTGAAGATTTTGTTCCAAACTCTCCCAACTCTCTCTCCTTACTCAGGAGGGAAGCAAAAGGAGGGGAATGGCCCAGGGATGCTGACAACCAGCCCATTGACTGTCAGACGTACCCAGTTAAAGGGCCTGCCTAAGATCTAGAGGGAGCCAGACTCAGTCCTTGGCTAGGACTCAAGACTGGGAAAGAATCATGATGGGACAGTAACCAAACAAAGTACTGTATTTACTGGATTAGAAATAGTATCCTGCATGACGTAAGCAGCTCAATGTCTTGGGACACAGATTCTGTACTCTGTACACAGAACTTACTATGAGCAATGAGACAAAACCACTAACTATTCATCAGAGGTGGGAACAAATGCATTTAAAAAATTACCCTACATCTTATTGCATCTACTTCCTGCAATGAACAGAAGCCATTGCGGAATAAAGAAGAGTGTAGTGTATATTGTTAGCCAAGGAATAATTTTATTAGATGGCTCATAAATATTGTTTTGATTTCCAAGGGCAGCATATTAATACTGTCTTAGGAAGAGCCGCTCTCTCAATATATTGGTTTCAATCCAGAGTGTCCTTGGCATAAATTAAGAGAATTATTAACCAAGGCGGCTCCAATTTTCTGCTTTTTGGTATTGGTGGTTAGGCATTGGAATATGTTGTTGGTGTATGAAGGGCAGGGTGTGGCCATCGCCTACCCCTTCACTTTATGGGTATTCCATTAAAGGAATCCGGCGGTTGTGGATCCTGCCCAATGCCCTGCTGGTGGCTGAGGGCCATGGCACCACCCCCGGTGACATCAGGGGAGAGCTTACAGTTGTATTTGCATCAACAGGCTCCCGCTACTGGTGGTTAACCCTTGTTAGACTCACTCTGCCCTGAGGGGGTGGAGTCAAGCTCTGCTGTTTATCCAGTGCCTAAGCCAATACCTCTCACAATAAAGTTGTGGCCTTTTCTAGCCCATTAACCTTATATACTGTGTCCTTGTGTCTTTCTTATCCCCAAGTTGGGGGGGGGGGTCCTTGAATCACAAAGTTATATAAAAAATGATAAAGCTGAACATGGAGATAACACTCCAAGGCTTATTAGCGTATATGGAGGCACTGCTGGTGCTAATGTCACATAGTCACTTAATCACTGTTGCAAAGCAATCAGAAGGAAGGAATGTGAGGCATTTCCTGTATCTTCCCTGCTAAAGAAATCCACTCTCTTCTGACTGGAGCAGCTTGCAGTGGAAAGTATTGGTACAGGAACAAGTAAAAGATGCCTTGTGTCTTAACAGCTCTGTGGCTGATGACACAAATTAAACAGGGTAAGTCTTTTCAGTTGTAGAAATACAATTATGGGTGTGGCCTCTGATTTTATTTAGGACCCTATACTTCAGCACAGCAGCTTTTATCATCTACAATACTGTCTTATTTATTTTATAGTACAATACATTGATTATTGCTTTCATTTTATGGATCAATGGTCTCGTTAGATAGTAAAATTCATGTTAAATTGCTGTTTTAGGGGTTGTTTTTAAAAATCTGGAATGGATTAATCTGTTTTGCATTACTTTCTATGGAAAAGCACACCTTGGTTTTGGAACGCTTTGGCTTTGGAACGGACTTCCAGAACAAATTAAGTTTGTGAACCAAGGTAACACTGTACATTCTTTGTAGAACAAGAAAAAGGCAACTAATGTCATAACATAGAAAAAAACATGCAAACATATATTGATAGCTATCACATTTCCAGTTTTTCAGGAGCTTAAGGTATGCAGACAACATCAACTTCTGTTAAGTAGTTCAAAAACACTGAAGATGAATTTAGGATGCAATGTGCTGCAGACAAAGCAAGCACAGTCACCAGAGCAAATACTTAAAGTTTTGAGGCTGTGTATGCCTAGTGCCTAGGTCATCCAAGCTGTTTCTGACTACATTCCACACAGCCTTTGAAGTGTACAAAAAGAGAGAGAGAGTCACTTAGCCCTATATATCATCCCAATATGTCTGAGACAAAGTGTAATAGACTTCCAAACTCACCCTTTTTGTCTCATACTGTGATGGGCTGTACTGATACCCTCTCCTTAAGAATACTAATTAGAATATTAATTTGCCAGGGCAAGAGTTAAAAACAAATGATAAATTACAGTAGTTTATAAAGGAAATTTAAATGGGATATGTAAACAGGATACATAGCTATCTCAAGTAAATGCTTTAAGAGAAGACCACACAGGATATTCAAGGAAACAGGAAAGCAGATATAAAGTTAACACTCAATTGGCACACTAAAATAGGATTTCGGTTTCACTTGGAAATCTGCAATTGGTTCCAAGCAACATTTTTAGAAATACTGAAGACATGGAATTGTTGGAGCTTCTAAAACAGTTCACGTGCTGGGGGTGGGAAGGGAAGGAAATCAGCCACACACCCACACACACCCAACATATTATAGGATAAATTTTCTTTTTCTTTAAACAAGATTAGATGAGAAATGGCCATTGTTATAATACCAGGGGCCCTGTAGGTTTTCAGCGATACAGAAAAAACCACATTCCTAGCATTCCCCCAATTAAACTGGAGTAGAGACAAAACTAGGAAAATAGAATCACATTCCAGCCCTTGCAGGAAAGTGAATTGTGAAAGTCTCCAGGCACAATCAAACATGGAGCTAAGGACGTTTAAGCCCATTGATTTCTATGTCCCTAGGCACACTTAACTCCGTGTTGGATCATGGCCTCACAGTTTAAATGGCAAACTCATAGAAAGACGCCTCCATCAAAAGCTGTGTCACAAGGACACATTTTCTTCATTAAGTTTCTTATTTTTTATGTGCTCCTATTACACTGGTTATCTCTTGCCGTACCAGAGACAATGCTTAATACAACGTGCAATAACTTGATAAAGTGACACTGAATTACTCGAGGGTCTCCCTTGGTTCAGCCATCAGAAGTGGGCCTTCAAGTCTGAAGGCAGGTCATTTATCAGGGAGCTTACAATCTGTCTTCTAGTCTTGCCAATGGCTACATTCTCATAAAGTAAGATTTATTACTTGAAGGTGCTGTCAGCAAGCCACCCCATGACAATCTGCAGAACAAAGTATCACAGTCCATTCTACAGGATACCCAGGAAATATTATGGGGTGAAGCAAGATAGGTAAAAAGAGAAACAATATTGTCCCACAATACTTCTAGGTCAAAATCGCAATAATAATAATAATAAAAGGTCATGTTTCAAAGGTATCAGATCATAAAATAAGAAGAGAAGAGTCAGTAGAGAAAGAAGTAGAGAATTCTAGTCACAATCTTTTTGCAGTTAATTTCATAGGAAATATTTTAAAAATAAATTATGGGCTCTCCACTACCATTCTTAAAAGCAGTGCCTCTTGAAGTTTGAGGTGCTTCATAAAAAACAAAAAACCTTGCAAATTTTTCATGAAGCTGCACATTTGTTTCATGCTATATTATTATTATTATTATTATTATTATTATTATTATTATTATCAGGGCTTTTTTTTACCCAGAACTCAGTTCCAGCACCTCTCAGCCATTGCCATTGTAAGAGAACAAGAAAGGCATTCATGGTGAGTTCCGGCACCTCTTTTTCTGGAAAACTGCACACATCATGGCTTGTAGCTGTTGATAGCCTTCTCCTCCAGGAATTTGTCTAATCCTCTTTTAAAGCCATCAAAGTTGGCAGCCATCTCTGCCTCCTGTGGGAAGCGAGTTCCATAGCTATGTGCTGCACGAAGATTTTTCTTTAAAAATCTGTCCTAAACCTTGCAACATGCAGTCTTCCGTAGACTGTGGTTTGCCTTACCAATGTATAAGTTATGGGCCCAGGTAATCATCATGGGAGGTAGGGGGTAAGCAATTGGGAAATCTGTAGTCTCACTGTTGAGGTTCAGGGAAAGCTGGTGGTCAACAGCCTAGCACAATAGCTGCCTATACCTGATGTTGGACATCTCCCAGGCCCATTTCAATCCCTCCGTGGCAGCTGTTAGGGGCTCTGCTCTTACAGTCATACCTCGTGTTGCATCCGCTTCATGTTGTGTCTTTTCGCGTTACGTCCCATGGCAACCTGGAAGTACTGGAATGGGTTACTTCCGGGTTTCGCCGCTCACGCATGCGCAGAAGCACTAAATCACGTTGTGTGCCTGCACAGATGCAGCGCTTCGAGTTGTGGGCAGTTCACATTACGGACGGGCCTCCGGAACGGATCCCGTCCATAACACGAGGTACTGAAGAGATGTTCTCCTTATGTGCCAACTGTATTAGAATTTAAGCAGTCTTTTAGAACTATTATGGTAATTAGGATGGGAAGACATTCTTTCCCTCTACAACTAATTAATCTCCCCTCCAATGACTTTTTGAGCATCAAAGGGGCCAGAGCACTTAAATGCTTATAGCACCCTGAAGAGTGTGTGTGTGTGTGTTGAACGATATTCATCACTATTAGGGGATCAAGCAAGTTAGTTTCCACCCCTCAATTTTCCTCCCTTCCCTCCCTCATATGATGTGCAACTTCTCTCTACATTTTGTGCAACTTGAAGGGCAGTAGTCATGTGCAGGGCTATTGTTTAATTTACAACCCTTTTTCCTGCCTAGTACAGGGCCACACCCACTTTACTACTAGAAGAAATGATTGGATTTTCATATATTTCTAGAAATTTGAATGTACTGTATAGCTTCCTACCAAAATACTTAATATGTCCTGTGGTTCTCAAAACTCACTCATCCCATTCTGGTACACACAGATGTACGCACCAGGCATACAGATCTCATGGGAAGATTGTTTATTCCAGTGGTTTCGGGTGTAAGTACAATCTCAGAGCTAAAAGAAAACACTGCCTTTAGTTTCATCCATAAAACAAGAAAAACTGTTGTGTTGCGGGGGTGGGGGAAGAGCTCAAACCTATTAATTTATGGTAGCTGGCAAGGGACATCAGCAAAATTGGGAAAAAGTTTGTTTCATGATGTTACAGACAAAGCCAGTTTCTTGTGTGAGTTGCCATCATTTCTAGATTTGGGGCCGGGTGGATAGGTAAGAAATCAGTGAAACTAATGCTAAGAAGATCTGGAAAGTTCAGAACACAGAATAAACTATTCTGGTTGCTGTAACCTAGGCACTGTTTTTATGTTTCTTAAAATGTTTATCTTTACTACATTCCAGTCATTTTCTGGCTATAATCAAGCGTAGTCACAGAGCTACAAATCAGTCGTTTATCCAAGGCTATTGTAATGCCACAGTATGCAGCTTTCAGCTCAACCGACTCTTTAACTGCTGTGAGGCACACTGTGCGCTAAGGCTGCAAGCGGAGCCACGCTTACCTGGGAGTACGTCCCATTGAATTCGGCTGGACTTACTCCTGAGTGGACATTGTTAGAACTGCACTGCACTGTAATATACCTGGCCACAGGAATCATTCAAAAAAATCTCATTAAAAGCATGGTGTATCATAACGTCTATGCAATAGGTGTAACATCTTCAGAGCAAATAAGACCACATGTCATGAGAAACCTTTCGTAATTTCAGAAAGTTAATACCAGAATATTATTTGTTTAAAACTTCCACTTACCCACAAGACCCTGCATAACTCACCAAAGGCCAGTTCTTCCTTCTTAAGTACAGTGAAGATTTATTGTATAAATACTACAAAGTATTTAACATGCAGTTCATTCTTTCCCTTCTCAAGGGCTCAGGCTTAGAGTGTACCTCTAACATACAGTGCAGTTTATTCAGAAATTAATATACTATACCACATTTTCCTTTTCCTTTACTTTTCCTAGCCAGACTACCCACATGTCTTATTTTGCTGTATGTGAATAGTACTAGTTCCTTAAGCATTTAAACAGCAGTTACTTGTACTGGAAGTATTCCCCCCCCCCAAGCCCAATAATATTGATATTCAGCAGCCTTTTATATTAATTGATATACCAGAAATACCACAATTTCTGGTATATTCTGGGCACCACAATTCAAGAAGGACACTGACAAACTGGAACGTGTCCAGAGGAGGGCAACCAAAATGGTCAAAGGCCTGGAAACGATGCCTTATGAGGAATGGCTAAGGGAGCTGGGCATGTTTAGCCTGGAGAAGAGGAGGTTAAGGGGTGATATGATAGCCATGTTCAAATATATAAAAGGATGTCACATAGAGGAGGGAGAAAGGTTGTTTTCTGCTGCTCCAGAGAAGCGGACACGGAGCAATGAATCCAAACTACAAGAAAGAAGATTCCACCTAAACATTAGGAAGAACTTCCTGACAGTAAGAGCTGTTCGACAGTGGAATTTGCTGCCAAGGAGTGTGGTGGAGTCTCCTACTTTGGAGGTCTTTAAGCAGAGGCTTGACAACCATATGTCAGGAGTGCTCTGATGGTGTTTCCTGCTTGGCAGGGGGTTGGACTCGATGACCCTTGTGGTCTCTTCCAACTCTTCTATGATTCTATGAAATACACCTTTGTGGATTCTTCTGAGTCTGGGGCTGAACTAGCACCGCATGAGAGGTTGGGTCGTGTTTCTGGCTGATGCTGCGCCTGGTCAGAAGCCTGCAGAACCTGAGCCAAGACCCTTGTAGATGTCTTTCGCGAGACCCAACTTGCGCTTGCACCTGCACAATTGTTTCCTATAGTCCCTGTTGGGAAACTGCCAGGGAGATAGTGTCCATCATGAGCCCCCAAGCCGGAGTTCTGGACGTCCATCGGCCTCCCGTACTCACGCAGATCCAACAGTTAGGGGCACAAAGCCTTTGGAAATTCCTGGCATCATTCCTAGGCTGGTGCACCCTCTTTATCAGCAGAAACGCAGCCGAAAGCTTGCATCACAGAAGAGCAGAAGAGCATAATTTACAGACTTTATTTAGCGTTTAACAGAACAAAAGAAAACACGTCCATTCTGTCAGCGTGTCTGAGCCGACTGAAAACGAAAGGAAACAGCAAACATAAACATCCTGTCAACAGGACATGCGCAGACTCTGTTGCTTACAAAGCCTGCTCCCTTTTAAGGTGGAACGGAAATATCCTAACATCCTCCCCCTTTCCGTGTAACCTGTTGTACCTGTGGTTCACCCAATTGCAACCTTTGTACATAAACCTTATGTTGTTCTTTGTTAACAACCTTAGACAACAGATCAGCAGGAATTTCATTTCCTGCCATGTAGGACACCCGAATTAGTCCTTTCTGAATACACTCTCTTGCACGATGTAGCTTAATCTGCAAGTACTTGGTTCTCTGCTTGCAACTCTCGGAGTTCAGCAAAGCCAAACACGATCTATTGTCTTGATACACTTGTACAGGACATTTCACAGACACCCTGATGTCCTTAAACAGTTGCATCAACCATTCACAATCCATGAGTGAAAATGACAGAGCATTGAGTTCTGCTTCACAGGAACTTAGGCTCACTGTTGTTTGCTTCCTGCACAACCAGTCAAACAGGCAGTGGTTGTACATGTAGCATACTCCAGAAGTGCTTGTACCATCCGTGGTGTCACTTCCAAAACTTGCATCTGCAAAGATTTCAAGACCTCCAGTCTTTCGACTGGTGAACCTCAGCCTGTAGTGCATAGTCCCTTTCAAATAGCGGGCTATGCGCTTCAGAGCTTTCCAATCCTGAACTGTAGGATTGTTGGCATGTCTGCTAAGCAGATTACAGCTTACAGCTATGTCAGGTCTTGAACATCTGGCAATGAAATTCAGCTTGCCTAGAATGCATCTGTATAGCGTTGTGTCAGAAAACGCTTCAGCAGTACTGTCTACCTGGTAACCTGTCACCATCGGTGTGTCTGCTGGGTTTGCATCAACCAAATTCAACCTGGTTAACACAACAGCAATTTTCTGTGTTTGGTGTACCAGAAAATTACCTGCTTGGTCCTTCTCCACCTGCAGAGAAAGATAGTTGGATACCTCACCAAGATCCTTCATGTCAAAGTGCTCCTTCAGCTGAGCTAGGGTGCTTTGGTAGAAAGCCTGATTCTTCCAAAACATCAGAAGATCATCAACAAAACATAAACAATACAGTTTGTTTTGCCCCTCCTCCTTGACAAACACACATGGATCAGCTTTGCCCTGGTGAAAACCTAGAGAAAGCAATGTCTCAGTGAGTTTTGTGTTCCAACACCTGGCACTCTGCTTAAGACCATATAAGGATTTCCGCAGTTTACAGACCATACCCTTCTGTATCTCCATCCCATCAGGTGGAAGCATGAACAGCTGTTCATTCAAAATCCCGTACAAAAAAGCTGTATTAATGTCGTGGTGGGAAACATGCAGTTTCTCCTCCGCAGCGACCTTGAGCATCAGCCGAATGCTCTCATATTTGACTGTGGGAGAGTAGGTCTCGTGGTAATCCTGTCCTGGTACCTGTGAAAAACCTCTGGCAACCAATCTGGCTTTGTGTCTAACTACCTTGCCATTCTGGTCTGTCTTGGCCTTGAAGACCCATTTGCTGCCAACCAGTCTCATTCCTGGGACTACCGGTACCAATTCCCAAGTTTGGTTCCTGTTCAAGGAATCAACTTCAGCCTTCATGGCATTAAGCCAAGGCTCAGCATCTTTAGAGGTTAACTCCTGAACCTCTTTGAAGCTTGAAGGTTCCCACACCTTCTCTGAGCTACTAAGAACAGCAGTTGCTGTCTTAGCAAACTCATCAGCATACCTCTTTGGAGGTCTGCCTTTGGTCACCCTTTCAGATCTGCGTACTAGACGCAAGTCTTCTGGACTCATCTCCTCTTTCTTAGGAGAAAAATGACCAATGGTGAACAGTGGTTCTTCCAGTTCATTGTCAGATGCATCAGATGGTCTGACTGAGGCCTTTGCGCTCTGGTAGTCTGCTGTGTCATCACTGTCACTGACATCAGCAGCAGCGCCGCCCACTGAACTGGAATCCGAACTCTGATCATCATCATCATCATCCTCATCATCATCATCCTCAGCAGCTTCCTCAGCTTTAGCTGCTTGCTTGACATCACCTTCATCCTCCTCTGGGTAACTCTGGAAAATTCCCACATTTTCCCCCCACTTAGGATTGTACTCAACACTCCTTGTGAACTTAATGGATTTAGAGTCAGTCATCCATACCCTGTATGCACCTTTTTCGTACCCCATAAACAAACCATGTGCCCCACGCTTCCAAGCTTGTTGGTTTGTTGTGTGCGTACCCACATGTCCGAACCAAATATTTTCATGTGTTTGGTGTTGGGTTTCTTGCCAAACATCTTCTCATAGGGGGTACAACCAATGGGTGATGACAATCTGCGATTAAAGGAATAAACAAAATTCCCCAAAGCCTCCCCCCAAAACTTATCAGGGAGATTGGCATCATGCAACAAGGTTTTGATACCTTGCAGCAATGTTTGATTTGCTCTCTCCGCAAGACCATTCATCCATGGCGATCTGGGCGTTGACATGTCATGCTGGATTCCCTTCTCAGTCAGGAAAGCTTCAAACTGCTGAGAAGTAAACTCCCCGCCCCGATCAGTGAACAAACAAGAAATACGTTTACTGTGCACATTCTCCAACCAAGCACAGAATTCCTTAAACTTCGGAAACGCTTGCGATTTCTGTTCGAGCAAATACACATGAATGTACCTGGAAAAAGAATCAATCAGAATCATGAAGTACCTTGCTCCTCCTATAGAGGGCGCAAGTGGCCCAACCAGGTCCGCATGCACTAGCTGGTAGGGTTTGGAAGCCTGCCTGCTAGACTCCTTGCCTTTTGGAGCAACCTTCACCTTGTTCTCTGCACAAGATACACATTTCATGTGAAATTTACAGGGTTTGATGTTCAAACCCTCAACCACTTCTGGCATCTTGGCCAGTGCCTTCCAAGAGAGGTGACAAAACCTTCGATGCGCATCGTGAATGCAACCTGCATGAAGAACTTTGTTAGTTTGTGCAACACAACAAGAATCAGCATTTGACACAACAGCAGTGTCCTCATAAGTTATATGGAACAAACCATCCATAAACTTTGCATGCAAATAGTCCTCTTTGCCTTTACTGATGACACAGACGCTCCTCTTGAAGGAAATCTGAAAACCACGCCCAGTAAGCTGTGGGACACTCAACAAGTTGCTCGCAGCGCCTGGAACATATAGTACACCGCTGATGGTTGTGTGCAAACTTGCAAGTTTCACAGTCCCTTCTCCAGCAATTTGCAACGTCCTTCCATCAGCCAGGTGGATCTCACCTTCCTGAGGCTTGAAGGAGATAAAGAGATGCCTGTCCTTGGAAATATGGCGGCTGGCACCTGAGTCCACAATAAACCTGCCTTTGGCTGTTGGAGCAGTCTTTACAGCAAGCAAACCCTTGTTTTCCAGCGGTTTGGGCTTTTGCAGCTTGCCCCCCTGCTGCTCCTGGCCAGCAGACGTGCCTTTAGCCTTTGGTGAAGCTGTGCCAGCAAGCAAAACCTTGCTTTCCACTGGCGTGGGCTTTTGCAGCTCGCCCCCCTGCTTCTGGCCATCTGCAGACGTGCCTTTAGCCTTTGGTGAAGCTGTGCCAGCAAACAATGCTTTATTTTCCCCTTGCGCGGGCTCTTCACTCTCCCTCTGCTCCTGGCCATCTGCAGACGTCTGCGTCTGGCTCTGTTTACCTTTGCCTTTCCGGCCTCTGCAAAGGCGATGGCCTTGGTTCCCATGAGAAACAGAGCTCTCAGCTGCCGACTCCTTGGCTCCCCCTGGAGGCTGGAATGCTGCCTGGGATGACGTGACGGTCAGCTCCCCCTGCAGCTTGCAACTGGTGCCCTCAGCATCCCTGCATTCATTCGCATTCTGGGAAACAGCTAGGACCTCCGATGCAGTCAAACTCTGGGCTGGGACTATTGGCAAATGAGCTTTTTTTAAAGCATTCCACATTGCACGTGCAGTGGTGTTGCCAGCCAGCGTCTTAATTTCCTCAAGAGATACGGATAGGACTATTATGTCAATCGCTCTCGAATCAGCTGATCTCCATTTCTCTGTCAGAGGAACTGGGGGGGTTTCAGAAACAACATGCCACACCCCAAACTGACGCAGTAAACTCTCACACCATTTTGCCCAGGGTTCATAATTCTGCCCATCCAACTTAGGACACTGAGTGGCCTCTGAAGCTTCAAAAGCGTGGAAATACTCCATTCCAGCTTTTACTTTAGCCGCGAGTCTATTCTAAGTTGAAAGACTCCTTATCTTGGCAGCTCATTAATCACGAAGCCTTTCTGGCTCGGCTCCCAGGCCAATTAAGCCTTGCCGGAGAGGTAAACAGAAAAGCCAAAAGCCTCCCTCATTTCTTTCGCTTTTCCCACCGTACCTCTTGAACGCAGTCTGTTGCAGCTTTACTCTCCTGTAGGTGCCGTGAATCTGGGCCCGAAACCTTGTTGTTGGGAAACTGCCAGGGAGATAGTGTCCATCATGAGCCCCCAAGCCGGAGTTCTGGACGTCCATCGGCCTCCCGTACTCACGCAGATCCAACAGTTAGGGGCACAAAGCCTTTGGAAATTCCTGGCATCATTCCTAGGCTGGTGCACCCTCTTTATCAGCAGAAACACAGCCGAAAGCTTGCATCACAGAAGAGCAGAAGAGCATAATTTACAGACTTTATTTAGCGTTTAACAGAACAAAAGAAAACACGTCCATTCTGTCAGCGTGTCTGAGCCGACTGAAAACGAAAGGAAACAGCAAACATAAACATCCTGTCAACAGGACATGCGCAGACTCTGTTGCTTACAAAGCCTGCTCCCTTTTAAGGTGGAACGGAAATATCACTCATCTTTTCTTCTGCCTCCTCCCCTTCGCTCTCTGTTTCCTCCCTTGCCCGTGCCTCTGCTCCTAACAGTCCCTACATAGATAGGCAGGATATAACCCAAAAATACAAGTGGGCTTAGAGTTGTTATCTGTCACACAAGTCCACTGGAAAAGTGCCTTCAGCTATCAAACACTACAGTGGTGCTCCGTAAGACGAATGCCTCGCAAGACGGAAAACCCGCTAGACGAAAGGGTTTTCCGTTTTTGAGCTGCTTCGCAAGACGAATTTCCCTATGGGCTTGCTTCGCAAGACGAAAACGTCTTGCGAGCTGTCAGAGCTGCTTGAAGATCCTAGCTCACAGAGGATCACGCTAGCCAGCGATCATTAAGTAAAAGTCTTTATTGAATTACAGTTTCCATTCTCACGCTGCTGCGCGCAACTCTACGTCTAGTAGCTAGATCGGCGAAGCTCCGTCTGAGTCTCCGCCCCGTGTGCACCAACTTAATATCCTAGCCTTGCTCCACCTTTTCCGCCTGACTGTCCTCCTCTGGGTCCCTCTACCCCCCGGGGCTTCTTCCTTCCGGGATTCTTCTGACGCTGACCCGGACCCTCCTGCCTCCTTGCGCCGGGCTTTAGGACCTGGTTCCCTTTCGGGGCTGCTTACTGCGCCGCCTTCCTCTGCATTTGAACTTGGCGCGCGCGCCCAACCTTCCACTTTCCTCTTAACCGTTTCTTCGCTCCCCGATGGAGGTGTGGCCACTCCTGACTCATGCCCTCCCTCCTGTGGTGAGCTGCCAGCGCTTCCCCCCTGGCTCCTTTCCTCTTCCCTGCTTCCTGGCGGTGACGCTGGTCCCGATTTCCAGCTGCTCCCCCCTGAGTCCCCTCTGGCTCTATCTTCCTGGGGTGCCCCCCTAGACTCCCCCCTTGCCCTGGCCACTGGTGCTCCTTTCTGTGAATCCTCTGATTCACTGGAAAGACTAGGAGATCTCGGGTCGTCGTCATCACTCATCTTTTCTTCTGCCTCCTCCCCTTCGCTCTCTGTTTCCTCCCTTGCCCGTGCCTCTGCTCCTAAACCCCTGACATCCATCCCCCCCTCGAAGCCCCCCATTCCCCCCTCCCCTCCTTCCGGTGCTGGAGCTGGGGGCTGCTGTTGCAAAGGGACGAACGTCGGATATCGGTCGCTTCCCGTGGCGGGTCTCCATCTGAAGTCTCGCGGGTCTTCCTCCCTGCTCTCGTCGACAACGGTCACCTCCGCTTCCATCTCTGTGCCGCCGTGCTCGAAACCAGGGTCGTCCCCGAAAACGTCCATGTCCGTCTCTCCCTCACTTCCTCCTGGCGGTGTTGCTCGTCCTGGGCCTTCCAGCCACTGTCTGCGGAACTGCTCCTCTGGTCTATCGTCCCACCAATACGAGGGTTCTGATGCAGATCCCGAGGGTGACCCCTCCGGGGAACGGACGTCTTGTGTCGGGTCCTCGTCCGAGTCGAACCCCCGGAAAGTGCTGGCCGAAAGCGTGGGCGTGAAAAGCCAGTCGTCGAAAAAGTCTGCTGGCATAGGTCTATGGGGGAAGAGGGCATGAAACTCGTCTTTGAGGAGAGGTTCGTCCAAGGCGTAGCCCGGCACCCAGCTGTTCGCACTGGCCGGGGTGCCCTCCTTGGCGAGAAAGTATTCTACCCCCTCTTCCCCCCATCTGGAGTCCAAAATCTCCGTGACTTCGTTGATGCGCTCCTTCTGTGCCACTCCCGCGTGCCCTGTTCTGTCTCTGAC
This sequence comes from Podarcis liolepis, assembly GCF_965112155.1. NCBI lineage: Eukaryota > Metazoa > Chordata > Lepidosauria > Squamata > Lacertidae > Podarcis > Podarcis liolepis. The sequence goes on from NC_139556.1 coordinate 82,200,271, forward strand.
CGGACTCGGCGCCGTTCCGGGTTCCTGGAACCTGTGCGGTGCCTTGTAGGGAGTGAGCACCGATCTGTGGAATACCGGATGCATTCTGGAACCCTCCGGAAGTGCCAGTCTGAACGCTACCGGGTTGACCTGCTCTTCGACTTGGTAGGGCCCCAGTTGTTTATGCCCTAGTTTCTTCTTGGCCAACGACCTGGCCGGCACTGCGTGGGCTGCTAACCAAACCCAGTCTCCCACGTGGAGCTCTTCGCCAACCCTTCTGTGCTTGTCCGCTTGTACCTTGTATGCGTGCTTGGCCAGCTCCAGGTGGCGCCTCAGCTGATCGTGGACTTCCTGCAGCTCTGACGCGAACGCATCTGCTGTCTGCGGCTCCCCCTCTCCCATTCTTTCCAGTCCCGGGAAGGTTCTGGGGTGCCTCCCGTTGTTGGCGAAGAACGGCGTGACCCCCGTGGACACGTGCTTCGTGTTGTTGTAGGCGAACTCGGCAAGCGGCAGGTAATCCACCCACGTCGCAGGCTGTTGATTTGCATAACATCTCAGGTACTGCTGCATGATGGCATTGACCCGCTCCGCTTGCCCGTTGGTCTGCGGGTGTCTCGCCGACGCCAGGTTGATCTTGACGTTCAGGAAGCCCATCAGCTTCTGCCAGAAATTCGAGATGAACTGCCGCCCCCGGTCGGACAGAATAGACCGTGGCAGACCGTGAACCTTGAACACGTGGTCTATGAACAGTTTGGCGGTTTGCTCCGCCGTGGCCACCTTAGCACACGGAATGAAATGCGCCATCTTGGAAAACAGGTCTACCACCACCAGCACTGCTGTCTTGCCCCTCGAGCTGGGCAGATCCGTGACAAAGTCCAGGGCCACCCTTTCCCAAGGTTCGACCGGAGTTTGCAGCGGTTCCAACAGTCCGGCCGGCGGTTTGTGCACTGGTTTGGCCCTCTGGCAGGTGTCACACCTCGCCACGTAGTCTGCGACCTCCCCTCTCATTCCAGGCCACCAGAAATCCCTGGCTACTAATTCCACCGTCTTCTCCTTGCCAAAGTGCCCGGCCGTGGGCGCGTCGTGCAGCTGCTGCAGCACCTTGGCGCGAAGGTCGTCTCCCGGCACGTAGATGGCCCCTTTACGGATGAGCAATCCATCTCGTAGCTGGAAACCGTCGGCCGCAGCCGTGCCCCTTTGCACCTCTGCCATCTTTGCTTGCGCGAAGGAGTCATCCTGCAACGCTCGTCGCACCGCCTCCAGGTCCACGGTGGCCGCGGCGCACGCCCATACTGTTGGTGCGAAGATGTGCATGGCGGCCGCTGGCGTTGCGTCCTCCAGATACTGTGGCTTACGGGAGAGGGCGTCCGCCATGATGTTAGTGTCCCCCGGGACATACTCTATGCGGAAGTCGAAGTTCGCAAAAAACTCAGCCCAACGTATCTGCCTCTGGTTTAGGAACTGTGCCGTGCGCCAGTGCTCCAGATTCTTGTGGTCCGTGCAAACCTGCACCGTGTGCTTGGCGCCGATCAGGAAGTGCCTCCACGCTTTGAACGCTGCATGAATGGCCAGCAACTCCCTGTCCCAGATGGTGTAGTTCTGCTCGGACTTGCTGAGCTTCCTGGAGTAAAACGCTGCCGGTCGCCACACCCCCTGCTGGTCCTTTTGCAGCAGGACCGCCCCCACGGCTCTGTCCGAGGCGTCTGTCTCCACCCTCATCGGCCTGCTGGGGTTGACGTGAAGCAGCTGCTCTTCCGACGCGAAGAGACGCTTGAGTGCCTGAAAGGACTGCTCCGCCTCCTCTGTCCAAACGAACTTCTTTTTCTTGGAGCTAAGCATGTCTGTGATGGCCGCTGTCTGCATAGCGAAGCCCTTGATAAACTTGCGATAGAAGTTCGCAAAGCCGACAAACCTCTGGACCTCCTTCCGGTTGCGTGGACTCTTCCAATCCAATACCGCGCGAACCTTGGCGCTGTCCATGGCGAGCCCCTTGTCAGACAACTTGTAGCCCAGAAAATCCACCTCCGTCACGTCAAATTGGCACTTCTCCAGCTTGGCGTAGAGCCTATGTTGCTTTAGTCTGGTCAGCACTTCCTTGACGTGTCTGTCATGCTCCTGCTGCGATTCCGAAAAGATCAGGATGTCATCTAAGAAACAGACGCACGTCTTGTAGAGAAGTCCCGCCAACACGTGATGCATGAAAGCTTGAAAAACGTGGGAGCCATTTTGCAATCCAAAGGGCATAACTCTGTATTCGTAGGTACCCAGTGGCGTGAACATGGCCGTCTTCCACTCATCTCCCTCCCGCATACGAATGAGGTTGTACGCCCCTCGCAGGTCTAACTTGGTGAACACTTTCCCCTTCCGCACCTTCGCCAGGAGGTCGTCGATTCGGGGCATGGGGAAGTCCGACGGCTTGGTCCCATTGTTTAAAATGCGATAGTCCACGACCAGTCTTTTTTGGGGCGTGTCTCGCTTTTTAACAAAGAATACTGGACTGCCCCCCGCTGCCTTGGACTCTCGGATGAAACCGCGCTCCAAATTATGATCTATGAACTGTTTGAGTTCCTGCAGCTCGTCCTCTGACATGGAATACAGTTTCCCCTTAGGCAGCGCCACCCCCGGCAGCAGGTCAATCTTGCAGTCATATGGTCTGTGAGGGGGTAGCCTGTCTGCCTCCTTCTCGCAGAAAACTTCCAAAAATTCTGCGTACTTGTGGGGAATCGCTTGCAGCGTGCCTAGCAGCAGCTGTGACTCCTCTTCCTCTCCTTCCTGCCGGGGCACGATGCAGTGTTCAGCACAAAAGGAAGAGCCGAAGATCAGCTGCCTCTGGTACCAAGCCAGCGTTGGGCTGTGCTTGTCCAGCCAACTCATTCCCAATACAATGGGCGTATCCGATAGTTGAGTGACATTGAAGCTGATGATTTCTTTGTGATTTCCAAGTCGCATCGCCATGGGCGGCGTCTGCTTCACCACTTGCCCCCCTAGCAACTCCCTGCCATCCACCGTGACAACCTGCAGGGGCAGTGTGGCCGGCAGCAACTGTATAGCGTGCTTGTCGACAAAGTCCTGCCCTATAAAGTCCGCGTTGCTGCCCGAGTCAACTGTGATGGGCACGTCAGTGGTGATTCCATTGGGCAGCTGGAGAGATGCGGTGAGCCTCACCACTGGTTTGGGCGGGAGGGGGTTCACGGGCTGTAAAACCTCTGGGGACTGCGTCACTAACACGTCTGGCTGGGCCCCAGGGCCTCTTCCTCCAGCCAGACTGCTTCGTTTCCCTGCTGTGGTCCCCCTTGCTGCGTTGCTGCAGTCACCATTGCCGAGGCTGCAGTAAGCTTGTGGAGCCTCTGGGGACACTCTTTTGCCATATGCCCTGGCTCCTCACAGACGTAACACTTCCTGTTCCCTCTAGGAGGCTTCGCTTTCACTGCTGCCGGTGCTAGGGCTCTGGTTGCTGACTGAGCCCTTGCACCTCCAACCTCCATAGGTTCGGCTCCTCCTCCTGGCGGAGGCGTGGATTGCGCCCGCGCTGCTTCTCTGGGAAGGAAGGAGGGGCCCCTGGCTGGTTCGCGCCCTCCACGCCCTTCGTCCCTGCTCCACGGACGTCCTTCCAGCCTCACCCCCACTGCCAGTGCCCTCTGAACGACCTCCTGGGTGGTTCGGGGTCTCTCCCCCCTCGCGATCTCATCTTTAATCGAGTTGTGCAGCCCCTCCCAAAAGAGGTCTCTTACAGGAGCCGAATCTCTGTCCCATTCCAGGGCACTGACCAAGGCGAAAAAGCGGGCATGATACTGCCTGACGCTGGCCCTCCCTTGTCTCAGCCCATGCACCTCCTTCCGTGCAAGATCCACGTCAATACTTGATAAAAAACACCCATCCATCGCTTTAATAAAGGCATCTGCATTCTGGAGCGCCGGATCCTTATCTCTCCATAAATTGCGTAGCCATGCTCTAGCATCCGCATGCAAATGGGACATGATGAATCCCACTCTCTCTTGCTCATCTCTAAAGTCTTTATGCAGCAGTTGCAGTGCGCACAGTATGTCGGCTCTAAAGTTGGGATACTGTTGCAGGTTCCCATCGAAGTGAGAGACCAGCCCGCCTGTCCGTCTCGCCAACCCAATTCCCTCCTGCCGGGGTGTCTGCTTTGTCAGCACGTCTAACCTGACCTGGAGATCCCTGCAGGCGGCAGCTGCCTCCTCCTCTCTCTTCCTGGATGCGAGAGCCTCGGCATTCAGTTGTGCCACTGCTTTTCTGAGTTCCTCTATCTGCTGCTCAGCCGTCATGTCGTCTGCCGTTCGTGAGCTCGCTAGTAGGCACCTGTTTCTCTCCCCTCCTCGAGGCTGTAGATGCCCACAATCGTGGGACGGAGCTTACTGTCAGAGCTGCTTGAAGATCCTAGCTCACAGAGGATCACGCTAGCCAGCGATCATTAAGTAAAAGTCTTTATTGAATTACAGTTTCCATTCTCACGCTGCTGCGCGCAACTCTACGTCTAGTAGCTAGATCGGCGAAGCTCCGTCTGAGTCTCCGCCCCGTGTGCACCAACTTAATATCCTAGCCTTGCTCCACCTTTTCCGCCTGACTGTCCTCCTCTGGGTCCCTCTACCCCCCGGGGCTTCTTCCTTCCGGGATTCTTCTGACGCTGACCCGGACCCTCCTGCCTCCTTGCGCCGGGCTTTAGGACCTGGTTCCCTTTCGGGGCTGCTTACTGCGCCGCCTTCCTCTGCATTTGAACTTGGCGCGCGCGCCCAACCTTCCACTTTCCTCTTAACCGTTTCTTCGCTCCCCGATGGAGGTGTGGCCACTCCTGACTCATGCCCTCCCTCCTGTGGTGAGCTGCCAGCGCTTCCCCCCTGGCTCCTTTCCTCTTCCCTGCTTCCTGGCGGTGACGCTGGTCCCGATTTCCAGCTGCTCCCCCCTGAGTCCCCTCTGGCTCTATCTTCCTGGGGTGCCCCCCTAGACTCCCCCCTTGCCCTGGCCACTGGTGCTCCTTTCTGTGAATCCTCTGATTCACTGGAAAGACTAGGAGATCTCGGGTCGTCGTCATCACTCATCTTTTCTTCTGCCTCCTCCCCTTCGCTCTCTGTTTCCTCCCTTGCCCGTGCCTCTGCTCCTAAACCCCTGACACGAGCGTTCCGATTTTTCCCCACTCCCCCCCTTTTTCTAAGCCGCTAAGCCGCTAAGCCACTAAGCCTCTAATAGCCTTTTAGCCGCTAAGCAGCTAAGCCTTTAATAGCTGCTAATCCGCTAAACCGCTAATAGCGCTAAGCCGCTAAGCCGCTAATAGGGTTGCTTCGCAAGACGAAAAAACTGCTAGACGAAGAGACTCACGGAACGGATTATTTTCGTCTTGCGAGGCACCACTGTATACAGTATCAACAGAGGGATTTTATTCTGAATATCCAGAGAGCATGCTTGCAACAGTCAGCTGTCTTAAGTGGAAGACAGAGTAGTGCTGGAGCAGATTAAATGGTCTAACAGCTAAATTGTAGGAACGGAAGGTATTTTTATACAGTCAGACGCGACGTGTGGTTAGAGGAGAGATGCACAAATTCACCATATAGATCCCCAGAGTGTGTTACATAAAACATTGTTTGTGGCTCAGACATGACCCGTGCAAGGAAAAGCACGGCATGGCAATAAGCATTCTACACTTCCCTTGGTGCAGGTCGGCCCTGGGTCAGAACTGCTTCCTGAAGTGCCTTGATTAGAATGCTCGAGAGAACACCACATGAATGTGCAACACAGCATTTTGCTGTCAGAGGGCAGAAGGTAAACTAATGTAATCTGCTCTGAGACAGACTGTAAGGGGGGGAACCCTCATAATATGATTTCTTATCCACAGCAACAATGTACTCATATACTGATGTGGAATGGAAACATACTGTCAGGGGACTGCCATTGAAAGGGGGGGCAGAAAAATACAGGGAGCCTCCGATGTTGCTGAGAAGTAGTGCTTTGTCAGGCAGTGGAGAGAGCCACGCCTCCAGCATAGCTGTCAACCTTCCCTTTTTTTGCGGGAAATTCCCTTATTCCAGCGCTGCTTCCCACTGCTATCCCGGATTGTTAGATACAGTGGTGCCTTGCAAGACGAAATTAATCTGTTCCGCGAGTCTCTTCGTCTTGTGGTTTTTTCGTCTTGCGAAGCACGGCTATTAGCGGCTTAGTGGCTTAGCGGCTATTAGCGGCTTAGCGGCTATTAACGGCTTAGCGGCTTTAAAAAGGAAACAAACTCGCAAGAACTCGCAAGACGTTTCATCTTGCGAAGCAAGCCCATAGGGAAATTCGTCTTGCGGAACGACTCAAAAAACGGAAAACTCTTTCGTCTTGCGCGTTTTTCGTCTTGCGAGGCATTCGTCTTGCGAGGTACCACTGTATCCCGTAGACTGTCCCCAGGACAGGTGAGGCTGCTGATCCCTTATTTTCGAGGCTGCTGATCCTTTATTTTCAAATCTGAAAGTTGACAGCTATGGCTTCCAATCAGCTTTCACTGTGCAACCTGAATTCGCTGGTATGTGACAGAATTCCACCCCAAAATAGTTACTGAACAGAAAGAGCCCATGACCCCAGAATTCTGTCTTAGGAGAAACTCATGAAAATGTATCCCACTGGGGGTTTTGGTCCACTGTGTTCCTCCAGAGAGGCTTTATTAAGTAGATCGCATCAAACTATCCCCCAGCCCATCATTATGAAGGCCAGAGGACTATTCCTTAAAATATGTTCAAAGTAGACACCACTCAGTTTGCCTTTGCTCTCAGTTCCCATATTCTCCTGGTAGCTGGCGACAGATTTACCCGTAAGTTCTGACTGCTGGCCAGTAACACTATAGGTAATAAGTTTATGAAAATTTATTCCTGGCACATAACGGTTTCCATACCTCATCAACATGTCCAATCGCTCCATAGATCTTGGCAGTTTGTCCAATCAGACTTGGGAAACTCTCCCCAATCTCCTTCAGTATTGGAAGCAAATTGGTCAATACTTCTGGTTCATAGTCCGATATTTCTATCAGTATATTTAGGATGAGGTCATTGTGATGGGGATCTCTTAGGTGACCAGTGAGAGCAGGGATACATTCTTTGAGCACCTAAAAAGAAAGAGGCAGAAGGAAATAGAAATGTTAATTTTTCAAAAACGTTCTACGTATTATTCTCCTTATATAGAATTATCCAAGAAGTCATTGCAAGTTCAGCTCAGCACAAGGCATATGGAGTAGGCTGCTGCCTGAGGTTATACATTCATAGATGTAGCATTTCATAATTAAGGAAATCCTTTGGTGTGTTTAAAAGAAGAAGAAGAAAAACACAGAAAATTCTCAAGTTTCTCCCCTTAGACTAGTATGAAGTTTTATTGATTTAAAAGAAGTTGGAATTATCCGATGACACAGTAAATGAAGGAATAACAGAAAACCCCATGGTCCCCAAGGAATCCTTAAAAACCTAGGTCTGATGCCTAGAGCAAAGAATGAAATTATGGAGCCAGACTCTGAGCTGGCTTAAATCAGTGTCAGTCCATACGCCGCAATGAAAGGACATAGATTCACAAGGGCAAGGACTAAGAACCTTGGCAATATGAGAAATAAGCATCATACCACTGTAAAAACAGGACACATTGGCCTGGCTTGGACAATCATTTGAGGCTTCATAAATCATGGCATGTGAAGCTGGGAACAAGCATCAGCACCAGTCAAGCTTCCCTGCCTTCTCCCTTCCTCCTGTTGTACTCTGGGATCAACACAAAGAACCTGGCTTGGAATAAGATAGAGGTCTCTGTTATGTATTGCTCTGGACTGCTGGTTAACCAATCAGGAAAAGAAGTATGATGGAGGGAGGAGGAGCGTGCCCAGTCCGGATACTTGCTCCTGTCTTAATAAACCGTATTATTTAAAGCCAAGAATGATAAAATAAAAAAATTCCTTCCAGTAGCACCTTAAAGACCAACTAAGTTAGTTCTTGGTATGAGCTTTCGTGTGCATGCACACTTCTTCAGATACCTGGTATCTGAAGAAGTGTGCATGCACACGAAAGCTCATACCAAGAACTAACTTAGTTGGTCTTTAAGGTGCTACTGGAAGGAATTTTTTTATTTTGACTATGGCAGACCAACACGGCTACCTATCTGTAACTGGAACCAAGAATGATAGTGCAAACCAGGCTATATTTGCAATAAAAGGGCAGCACTGTTCATCTGATGGCCCAAGAAATGTAATCAAAGTATGGAAACTTGGAATGCCTTGATGGAACGATTCTTGTGGGAATGTTCAGGGATGCAGGAGAGGATATATTGTTTGATTATAGCCTTTCCAACTTGTGTCAACAAGCTCCCAATTTTGCAGAGTAACATTCCCATTTTTAAATTCACAGCGGATGTGTTCGCTCAGGCTCGCTAAAGCCTCTATAATAACTGTTCTGGTATTTTCCCCTTACTCCCTCATAAAAGATAAGACACAGCACAGTCTTCTATAAAAGTATAAAAAGAGTTTACTCACATTCTGTTCACAATCAGATCCCAGAAGGCAGACTTAGCTTAGATAGGTAACATATACCTGGAAACTATCTCATAAGGAGACAGTCCCTCTGTCCTCTCTTGTGAAGCCAAGAGAGTGTCTATGGCTAAGCAGATGTTGCTTCTTCGATGCATGTAGACAAAGCGAGAGAGATGGCTGCCCTGCCCTGTGCTTTTGTCGTTACCTGCACAGGTGAGGCCACACCCACCTCTAGTCACATGCAGAGGAAGTCTGTCCCAGCCCAGAAGGAAACAGGAAGTTTACCTGCTGGCTGGACAAACATTCCTCCCCATGTGTAAACATGTTCACTCTAGGAATGCTGTACTAGACTGCTCTTGTGTTTCACATCCCACAATTCTTGCAATGTATTAACATGGTTTTTTATGTAAGAATTCTGCAAAATCAAAGGTCTGAACATCTTCCTTTTTTCTTAAAAGACCTTTGCTGCTAGATCCTGAAAGATAGTGGTATCTGTTTGATTCCATCCTCACAACAGCCCTGAGAAGTAGGCTAGGCTAAAATATGGCAAGGTGCCTAAAGTTCCAATTAGCTTCTGAATGAATCTAGATCTCCCTTATCTAAGTCTACCTCCTTATATGCTATACCATACAGCTGCTTCAAATTTTAAATTGCTTGATGGTGGATTTTTGTTTTGTTTTTTTGAAATGTCAGATGACATTTTTACAGAGCAGATCCCAAAGAGTCCCTGTAGTGTCGCAAACAGACATTAACAAGAGAATGGAGATTATGTTGAAAAGGTGTCACATGACCTAGGCTCCAAACAAAGGCTAAAATGGGCCTCATCAGGCTGGAAAGTCTATTTTATAGGAGGAGTTATATTTCCTCTGCAACTATATATTTTGAGAAGGTTCCCTTGTACGTACTGAAAGGTGGATATTAAATTCCTGGCTGTTGCAGTTTTTCTTATTTTTACAAAGACCGCTGAAATTTATACTCTGCAAACTAGGTATCCTTGAAGCTTGTTATAATGCCTATATCTCATAAACATCCTTGTGAACCATATCTGAAACATTCAATGTTTCTGTTGTGTATGTTTTTTGCTTCTTCAAATTCGGGCAAATTTTCACTGTAATCTCGTTCTAAAAACTACTGAAGCCTTTTAAAAACACCTTTAGATTGAACTACAATAACTGAGTAAGGAATTCATAAAATATTAAGAAGCTTTAATCAGAAGATGGCTTGATTATGACAGGCATGCTTACTCCCTTATGCCCCTTTTCTCCTCAATTTGGAAGGCAACAAAGTCAATCTTGATCATTCTGATACGTTTACGCACATCCCATTAAATCTCTTCTGATTCACTGAAGGACCTACCATAATTGGATCAATTCTCCATTAACACTGATTTTGATAACGTCACTCATCAGGCCAATAACATTTTGGAAACCAGTGACAGTTTATTTGGTAGAATTTATTGAACCCAACTCTCTTCTGCAAATTCATACTTACTGCAGTTCGTCGACTTACAAGAACTAAATGAATGGAAAGCCTTTATTTTTGTAGAATTATACTGCCTACCTCTGACTCAGTGCAGGATGCTGCAGATGGGCATTATAAAGATGCAATTAGTATTGTCATAAACATATGTAAATATATGTAGTTGTTTGAGGTTATGCAAATGCATCTAAATTTAGTTATACTTCTGCATAAATACATATGTTATACACACACACACACACACACACACACACACACACCTTCCTCAGATTAATAAAGCAAAAAAGAGCTTTTACTGCTTCAATTTTTCAAGGGCTTATGCGGCTTCAAAGCGAGAAACGGCTTTATGGCCAACTCTGCCACCAGGGCAAGGATCCATTTATACCAGGGGTTAGCAAACGTTTTCAGCACGGGGCCGGTCAACTGTCCCTCAGACCTCGTGGGGGACCAGATTATATTGGGGGGAGGTGGTGGAATATGAATGAATTCCTATTCTCCACAAATAACCCAGAGATGCATTTTAAATAAAAGCACACATTCTATTCATGTAAAAACACGCTGATTCCCAGACTGTCCATCGGCCGGATTTAGAAGGCGATTGGGCCGGATCCGACCCCCGGGCCTTAGTTTGCCTACCCATGATTTATACCCTTCTAAGTCAGGGCTGGGACGCGGGTGGTGCTGTGGGTTAAACCACAGAGCCTAGGACTTGCCAATCAGAAGGTTGGCGGTTCAAATCCCTGCGACGGGGTGAGCTCCCATTGCTCGGTCTCTGCTCCTGCCAACCTAGCAGTTCGAAAGCACATCAAATTGCAAGTAGATAAATAGGTACCGCTCCAGCAGGAAGGTAAACGGCATTTCTGTGCACTGCTCTGGTTCGCCAGAAGCGGCTTAGTCATGCTGGCCACATGACCCGGAAGCTGTACGCCGGCTCCCTCGGCCAATAAAGCGAGATGAGCGCTGCAACCCCAGAATTGGCCATGACTGGACCTAATGATCAGGGGTGCTTTACCTTTAAGTCAGGGCTGGGAAACCTATGGTGCTCCAGATGTTGTGGGATCCTGACTCCCATCAGCCCTAGCCAGCATGCTCAATGGTCAGGGATGGCTGGAACTGTAGTCCAGCAACATCTGCAGGGCTGTAAGTTCACAAACTCCATTTTAAGGCCATCTGTTTACATTTGTGTGCATAGTCTCAGGTGCACAAAATAAGTGTTACAGCTGGACAGATAATTACAAGCAGCGAACAGGCTGAGTAAACGCAGCATCACCTAGTATTTACCACAACGGAGTGATGTCCTGGAGAGAGGGAGGGTTTACGCCAGTGTGCAAAATTTCAGCACTCTCAGTGTGAGGACATAGTCACAGGGTGTGTGCAGCGAGCTGCAATTCTGCCAGAGAGAGTGCATTTTCCTGCTTCCCCCTCTTTGCGCCTAATCTCTAAACTGTTCGTGAACTCAGCAAGGTCTAAATGAAAGTTTAGGGTTCAAGGGGCACTACTTGAAAGGAAATACTGTTGTGTACTGAAGTTCTCACCCTGGGCCAGCAGGGGGATACTGTAGATAGTTCAGGTCCACATATGCAAATAAGGGATAGAAAGTGACGTTCAGTGATTGGATAGTTACAGAAAATGGTTACTGTTACGTTCTAGTGGAGCTCTATATAAGCAGGCTGGCTGAACCCTTCAGTTCAGTTCTGTTCTGTTCTGGCCTGTGAATAAACAAGAGCTATTTGAAGAATCGCTGTGTCGTCTGATATGTTCTCCCACAACTTAACAAATACATTGAACGGGCAAACAGAATCTTTGTGTGTGCTTCTCTGGAGGAGGGCCTAATAACATGGGAAAGTTGATTGTGCTGAAAAGGTATTTAAATTACAGACTCCCTTGAATGAACAGCCACCTACACTAAGGTGGAAAAATATGAATTAATAAGTGTTACCTCTGGTTGTTTTTTCTTTGCAACTATAAGCAAAAGCCGTAAAAGGTGCTGCTGTTCAGGTTGCTCCAGATGAGACATCAGCGATACCAGATCCTTCAGGTGGCTGTTAATTGGCTGCGACTGCTTTTCATACAAGCAGGGTAATACGCGTAGCAACATTGCATTCCCTGTCGAGAAAACGAGAATGAAAGAATGTATTGGTTTTTCTTGCCAGCAAGTCTCTCCCTTCATAACATCTCTCAAAGCGAAGAGATAAAGTAATAATGGAATTGGCATTTTATTACCCATGATTTCTGGGGAGGAGATTTGTGAAAACTGGTGTTTGTGTCGAAACATATGGCACAACAAAAGGAAAATACATATTGCATCAAGAAATCAAAACATTATCTAATGTGGAATGCGGCTAAGCGAGGCAACATGGCCTTGTGCATAAAAGCAAGCTGCTTAAATTTTTGAAAAAATATATCGATATTTAATTGAGCACTAAACCACTGCAAAGGTTACTGCTAAACAAGCATGAAAAGGAAGACAAGCCAATGCATTTTAGCTACCCCCTCCCCATTTGTTGGATTCTTTTTTTAAAGAAAACCAAATTAAAAGGAGGTCTGGAAACAATATTTGGTTTTTAAAAGTATAAAATTAGCAAAAAGGTAAACTGAAATACAACCAGTTAGGATGCAGTTTCTGGGGACTAGGGAGTTGCTCAAGCATGGAAAATGAAAGAGAACAACCAGGACAAAAAAATATATATTCTCACACACAGTTTTGAAGAGTGTGTTTGAAGATGTGCGTGCACAATTTAATTTGAAGCCAGGCTTCACAGAGAAATCTATAACATGAAACATTGTACAAGCTGGGCCTGGAGTGATTGAAGTTCCATGCTGACAGCATATGGGAAACATCTGCCTATCACTATATTACATGGTTTCACTCTCTAAATCTTCTAAACATACTGAAAGCCCCTATGGATTCACTTTCCAGCAAAAAAATGTGTATGCCGATCTCCTATGCTTTTTTTCATTTAAATTTGCTCACTCTCTTAACGTGGAAGACAACCAGGTCACTCATCAGTTGCATGATAGCAGAGTTTCAGGCTGTTTAGTAGAAACATCAGCTGTTAGGACATTCCTTCACCCTGTAATTACCTGCATCTGGAATGCCATATGTATAGTTCGACATCTCCAACAATTAAATCACAACTGTCCTAAAAGTCTATACTGTAAGTCAGGGCCAAATCAGAGTTAGCTTTATGGATAAAGGAGAAATTTATTTGGTTTGCATTTTAAAACAATTCACTGCTCCCAAACTTACATGCGTATTGAAATGCAACTATCGGTTGGACTGCACACTTTCCCAAAGTTTGCAAAGCAGTTTTGGTTCAAAAAAACAACACACCAAAATGTGTGTTGTTGTTGTTTTTTAAATGATTTTATTGAGATTTAAGAACACCAACACCAACCAACAAAAACATCATGTCTTATTACATATATCCTACGTTATGCTCCATAGAGCCGTTGACTTCCGTCCTTCCCTTCCACAAGTTTTCCTATTCCAATCTATAATTCACAGTTTCTTTAATTAAAAATTACACCGTGACATAAGATTTACTTCAATCCTGCCAACGTTTTCCTATTTGTACAGTTCTCACTTATATAAACCATAAATTTACTCCATTCTTTTTGGTACTTTGTCTCCTCCTGATTGCGAATTCTGTGTGTCAATTTAGCCATTTCAGCGTATTCGACCAGCTTTATCTGCCATCCAAAATGTATGTTTTAAGGGGGAAATGTGTATTTGAGGGGGAAATGCAGTGAGAAGAATACATAAATTTCTATTTCAGGGAAAGTACACATGTAAAATGTACATAATTGAAATGGAAAATCTTCAAATGTTTTTTGGAAACGCCTAAAGAACTGATATGGAATCAGATCCTGACTATCCCTCCTTCAATGAAATGTTTGTGCCTGCCTCAGTCCTAATGCTATTAGTTGAAAACCTTTTCAACTAAGGTGCTATTGCAAGGGATGCCTAAAGTGCCTTTTCAACGTTTTGCATTGCTTAGATGTTAATGTCAAATGCTGATAAGCATGTCTTCTCCATCAGCTGTTTCTTCTGGAATATGGCCTGGGACACACTGGGAACAGTTCAAGTAGTCTGCTTTGGGTTTTGAATGACACCCCTGCTCCACTGAGGCTGCAATCCTATACCCACTTATTTGGGTGTAAGCCTCACTGAACTCAACGGGACTTCCGAGTAAGCATGCAAAGAATTGCACCATGAGGCTCTGTGCCTGGGACCTATGGCAAACACTTCAATTGCTCATTAAACAGATACTAAACCACAGTATCTCAAGAGGGGAATGTTGTGTTCTTCAAGCCTGCAAGCTGTAATGGCAAGCTGCAGCGCCTTCCTAAAGTTAAGTTTAAATAACAGCACCCCCCCCCCAGCAGGCAGTTACAAGTGGCAGATTTGTCCGTTGTCATTTTTGTGCATGAAACACAGTGACATACATTGCTGGCATAAGTTTAGAATTATAGGGTAGAATTCAATGTAGTGCGAAGGCAACCAATGTAGTGCTAATGCAAGGATTTCTGCTTGCATAACAAAATATTTCCCCCCTCTTCTCCCTCCCTTAAATCTATTCTAGGGGCTCCCTCAACTCTCTGGAGCAGATTTTGGGAGGGCAAGGAGATGTGCAGGGGGAAGAGAAGGGGAAAAGTCTATTTGCAGAAGCAGAAATCCTGCACTGATGGGATGTATTAGTAGAGTAACACCCCCCCGCCCCCCTTTTTCTAGCCCTATTAGCAAAGGGACATGGATTCCACAGGACAGATTCAACTAAACCAGACATATCCAAAGTCTGTTTCGGGGTGTAAAATCCAAAAAAAGCTGAACAACATCAATCCTAAAAGAAGCTCAACAACTCACACATGTTCACCTCATCAAATCTGGCTCTCTTTGAAAAAAGTTTGGGCATCCCTGAAACAGTTGCACCAGCAGGAGCCAGCATATTGAGTCCCACTAGCACAATAGCCCCCCCCCCAGCTTCTCTCCCATATTAGCTCTTGGGGGGTCATGAAGCTCTTGGAGGTGGCAGAAGATCATTTCATCTGACAACCAGAAATGCTTGCACTGACAGACCAATCATAATAGCATGATGGTGAATTACACCCTATGTTCATTTGGGGTCAGTGGTGATCAGCAGCTCAAGAATGTGTTTCTTCAAGATGGCGTCTGTTCCTAGAAACCTGACACAGCTCATTCACCAGATGATTAGAATCAAATATAACACATTGAGAAGGGTATCTAAGTAGTACCTCCACATTCAGAGGCAGTTGTTGTTGTTTGCATTCCTTTACTGATTTATTTTTTAAAAAGAAAAATCTCAAAGCGGTTAACAACCTACATTAAAGCATCAAATAAAACAATCCAGAGTAAAACATTAATGAAGAAAGTTAAATATAAAGTATACATTCAAACCAACACAATTAATAGTAAACTAAAATATTACCTTGAAGATTTCAAAATTAAATATTACAAAGGTCAACTACGGAATGCATATTTAATGCATCAAAGTTAACTAAAACAAATTATCTTCAACATTTAAAAAGAAAACGTTACTAAAGGAAATCAAATATGAAATGCACATTTAAAACAACATAGTTAGCAAGAGAATAATACACTGTCATAAGTGTAGAACATATTTGCTGCTGTTGCGGCCAATCCTGCCAATACCAGTTCATGGTGGGGATGGCTGTGGAAGCTCAGGCTTGATGACCTGGGTCTCCACTAAGAGACAACAAAGATGGTATCTGGCCTCTTCAACAGCCTTGGCTTGTGTAGTTGGAGTCAATCAGGGCCACACCCTCCATGGCCAAGAAGGAAAAGGCCAGAAAAGCAGGGAGCAGGTCTCCCAGAACTCACAGCCAAGATAGCCATGAATGCCAGTTGTCAGGTGCCAAATAGAGAAGGAAGGAGATTGCCTTCATGCTTTGCTTGCCAGATTCCTGGAAAACTCTACCTGGTGGCCACCATTAGAAACAGGATGCTGGACCATGTGCCTAACTATGATTCAAATGCCTGCTTTAGATATTTCGTGTACACCCTACATCAATCATCTGTTACAAACAAAATTGTGCACACTGCATCATTCTGAAGAAACTTGCACTGCATGACGAGTAACTTCTCACCCTTGTCCTCTTCCACGTTGGATCCATGCCCCCATCGGAAAACGAACAGCATCATCAGTCTTTTAAGTCTAGGAATGTCTGAGTCAGCAGCAGATCGGGAAGGATTTCCTCATAGGCCTGATGGCTATCGCACAACTTTTTCCCGCTTCACAGCAAGTCAGTCACTATTGCCAATGCAGTGACTGGACCAGATGAAGACTGCCTCCAATTAAGTAAGCTCCCAGTGAGACAGCAGAACCAACACTCCTACTGGGTTTTGTGTTTTAATGAAAGAGATCTATGCCTTAACTTATCAGGCCTCCATGAACCAGTCCACTCCTGTTTTAACTATCGAAATTAGGTATCCAATTTTTCTTCACAATACTAGAATAATTCCAGAGGGGCTCTCTGGGATAAGAAGCCTGACATCATCATTACTCACCCATGTTTGTTAAGCCTCCATAGTGATTTGGAGCTAATGATATATTTCATACTTACTACTAATAGAAAAGAAGTGAGCATGAACCTGGGATTTCCAAATTGACTTCTTCTTTTTTAAAAAAGGATGTGAGCAGATGTTCATTCTTAAATCCAGAGGTGCCTTCAGATATAAACCTTGGAATGCAGTTGAGTCCTTGTGAATTAAAAGGTGTGAGGGAAAAGTTGGCCAATGGATTCTTCCGGGGGGGGGGGATTGTTTGGCATGAATTATGAAGATAAAAATGAAGCATCTCTTGCTCCCCTAGCCCATCTTTTGGAAGCTCTTGATGCTGCTATGTACAAAGTACTTTCAGATGACCAAATCGTGCCCTGTTGTTGACCCGACATACTACCACTACTGTGTATT
This sequence comes from Podarcis liolepis, assembly GCF_965112155.1. Taxonomy (NCBI): domain Eukaryota; kingdom Metazoa; phylum Chordata; class Lepidosauria; order Squamata; family Lacertidae; genus Podarcis; species Podarcis liolepis. The sequence continues at coordinate 82,217,172 of NC_139556.1, forward strand.
CTGGCAAGATGTTTATCAGTCACAGCATAGATGATCGACATTGATAAAGGTTCTGGCAAAGCAGTCACCCATATCATGTTCATGAATTATGAAACCATGAGGCCACAGTTGGAAAGAACTCAGTTTTGTAACAGAAATGGCTAGATACCTACAGGGAACTGCTAGGTCTTTTGGAGCCTGTTTCATATGTTATCCATGTGAGGGGACGCCAGATAATTAAAGAGTTGTGCTGATGGCTCCACGCCCAACACTGCGCACGACTGCCCAGTTCTGCATCCCGCTCTCCGATCTCCATGTGTTGAGCGAAGGTCTGAAGGGAGACCATGCTGTAAACGTGGAGGCTCTTTCCTGCAATTGAGAGCCCCTAGCTACCCTTTAATCCTATGGCTCTTCTAAAAGGTGAGCAAAGGTACTTTGGGGCAGCTTCTCACTTTAGATTTCTATCTTTCTCAGAACTATGCATTATGTTCCTCGTCTCTTTGCACAATTCAAAAGTGAAACAAGGAGCATATATATTGCACTCATGGGTTCATATCCAGTGTTATTTTTAATCAGCACAGCCCCACTGAAAATACTGGACATCACTAACTTAAGTCCATTCATTTAAATGGGTCTGTTCCGAGTAGAACTAACGGTTATAACCCATGTATTTTTACTAGAGAACAAAACATGCCCACTCAGTAGGCAGCATGTATCCTGTGATGATGATTATAGAATTGTAGAGTGGGAAGGGAAGCTGAGGGTCATCCAGTCCAACCCCCTGCAATGCAGGAATCTCAACTAGATCATCCATGACTGATGGCCATCCAACCTCTGCTTAAAAACCTCCAAGGAAGGAAAGTCCACCACCTCTCGCGGGAGTCTGTTCCATTGTCGAACAGCTCTTGCTGTCAGGAAGTTCTTCCTGATGTTTAGTCGGAATCTCATTTATTGTAACTTGAAGCCATTGGTCCAGGTCCTAGCCTCTGGAGTAGGAGAAAACCAGCTTGCTCCATCTTCCATGTGACAGCCCTTTAGACACTTGGCGATAGCTATTATATCTGCTCTCAGTCCCCTCTCCTCCAGGCTAAACATACCCAACTCCCTCAACCGTTCTTCATAAGGCTCGGTTTCCAGACCCTTGGTCATCTGGGTTGCGCTCCTCTGCACATGATCTAGCTGATCAATATTCTTCTTAAATTGTATTCCCCTATTCCACAAAAGACTGTGCACAACGCAGCTTACAGATACACCGAAACCACAGCCAATTCATAAAGAACAAAGTAGGAGTAAATCAATGAACATTTTCACATATGAAAACCCTGACTGGCAGATCTGGAGGCCAATTCATATGTTAGCTAAATGGCACAGTTCTGCATAGTTGGAGAATGGCTGTATTTACATGGGCCTGTAATAATGTACGCTGAGCCAAAGCTACGCAGGCTAGAAGCCATGCAACGACTCAAAAACAGCAGCCTCATATCTTCTGATCCTCTCTCTGCCTTCCAGTAATGTCTACTGAACACATAACTTGTCATCACTATACTGCAAGCTCCCCCCCCCCCGCCTCTTCTTCATTGGTGGTTGCGCCTGCAGGGGCAGGAAAATCTTCAGCACAGTAGTATCGTTTTGCATATTTTATTTTATTGAACATTAATGAGAGAGGGCGGATGGCAGCTTGGGTCTGTATTTTGCATGTGTGTAAACCACACAACTCCTCTCACATCTAGTTCTCCAGCGGTATGAGTCATTAAAGACAATGAGTCATCAGTTCCCACTTAAGTCTTTCCATAAGTATGACTGTGCACCTTTCTGCAGAAGTGGATTTAGGGTAGCGCAACCGGTCACATTGGGTGTCACACTGCAGGGACAGCTAAAGCAATGCTGTAGAATGGAGTTCAAGAGGTTGGGGGGGGTGCCAAATTCTAGTGCGCGCAGGGCGCTTCTGAAATTTGAGAGCCCCAAAGTCTGCCACTGCTTTCTAGCAGGGATATCCTGATTCTCACAGAATGGAAATGAGTTCTTTTAAAGTTCAGTAGACTAATATATCATACAGGTGGCTAAGTATAAACTGGAAGCTGTCACAGACAGTTTCAGTCTCTAGAGAAGGCACCCCTCCTTGAATAGTTCTAGTATAGTGGATCGAATGTTCACTTTGATCATGCATTTTGAATTTCTGTTCCCCAAATTCCAGCTTAACCAGGTACATAGACTGAGGGTGCCCTTGAACAAGGGACATCTTAGAGCCTAAGCATTCCATCTGCAAACTAGGAAGCCCTGTGATCCATCTTGCAGGGCTGTTGTGAGTGTCAGCAAAATCAGGGTTATAATCTAAAGCCACCTGCAGACTACTGCCTAGGTGCAGCAAGGCATCTCTGTGGGTAGATGTCAAGGCTTCCTTGAGCAAGTCTTCTCAAGGAAGATAAGGATGCAGAAAAGAATGCTGGTGGCAAGGGTGGTGAGGAGAGGAACACATCCAGCGCCTGGCACTTTGTTAGCAGCAGCCCATCCTAGTTCCCAATTTATCCATGATTTGGGAGCCTGGATAGCTCAGTTGGTTAGAACATGGACTGATAACACCAAGGTTGAAGATTTGATCCCCCTATGGAATAGCAGCATATTCTTGCATTGCAGGGGGTTGGATGAGATGGTCGTCAGGATCCTTTCCAACTCTAGAAGTCTATGATTTCATGGTCTTATGATGGACAGCTGATTGCCAGTCTTAGGGGGGATGTAGAATATGTTCAATTGGTGATCATGGCTGGGACAACCCAGTCAGATAGGTGGGGTGTAAGTAATTATTATTATTATTATTATTATTATTATTATTATTATTATTATCTTCTATACAAGTGAGCAGCTGCAATTTCATATAGAAAAAGGGGTCTTAGTCCAACCCAATGTATCACTGATTATGATTATGATTAAGATATATTTAAATTACTGCATTAAAAAACCCAACCCAGTACACTTCAATTTGGAAAACTTCAAAGTTATGCAAAATCTCCTTTTAAAAAAAAAGGGATTGTAACTTGGAATGTACTCTAAAATGTTTTCGAACCATAGCTTGAAATTCCAGTCTCTCTTCATTTCAGCAAATTCACAATTTACTTGTTTTCTTGGCTTTTCATCCTTCAGAATATTTTTCAAGAAAAACTAGTCTCCAAGGAGCTTTGCAATTTGTAATAGGAGTTTTCCCCATGATTTCTCCCTTCACACTGCTAGGTAATCCAGCCACATTTCAAACTTTTAAGGTTCAGGATTGTGCAACTTCCCACCCCCCACCCCTTCTCCTCCCCACAACTCCCATCCAAAAAAAAAAAAAAATTAATAATAACCAGAAGCACTCCGATTACAGCACTAGCACTAGCATTACTCATTCATTCAGGTTCAGGCACTCTCAGAGTATTATTTAAGGGCTTTCTGCAACTCCCTCTCTTAGAATCATCTCTGCTCAGTTTCTTATTAGAGACCTTTTCATTCAGGAACACGCTGAGACTTTCAAGGAAACAGCTGGGGAATCCTAATTCAAAGAAATGCTTTCCTTTGTGATCCTGTTTTTTGCTCTCTGGTCTCCCTCAACTAGTCAGAACCAGGATGAGTACGATGACCTCTTTTTCTTCAATTTTGACAATGAAGTCGAAAGTGTAATTCCTGCAACGGAAGAAAGTAAGTAGTTCTTTTGCCTATTTCGTCTCAGTCTTGCAAGCTAGCTGTTTCTGTAGCCAGCGAAGGAAAGAACATTCAGAGTTCGTGTTTCTTACGCTTTCACTGTTGTAAAAGCTGTAGCCAGCTAACCCCCCCCCCCAAAAAAAGCATGGTGATTACAAGACCTTTATAGGTATAAGAAGGCAGACGCCTGTGTTCTTTTCTCTAGTTCCCTTTTACAATGCTAAGGTTGGCCACATAACACCACCAGCACTATTTGAACAAGTCATACCCTTGTCTTCTGGGGAAAGAAAGCAGTGGGAAGTTTTGAAGCACACCGAAAACAGTGTGCTCCAAAAGACTTCTTTCAAAGACAACTTTGCTCAAGGAAAAAAATAACCCACAGCACAGAAACATAGATTTAACAGCCGCAGTGTTTATTCTGCTCTAGGTATTTCGTGCGACTGCCAGCGAGAACACACAGAATGGGACAAACTCTTCATCATGCTTGAGAACTCCCAGATGAAAGAGAATATGCTGCTCCACTCCCTCGATGAAATCCTTAAGGTGGAGCTGCAAGCGGTGAGAGGGGAGATGCTCCAGTTAGTGCAGACCTTGGCTGGCACGTGCACCACTTCCACAGAGAAAGCTGCCTCCCAAATCGTCAGCCAAATGGGCCAGATGCTGGCCAAAAGCAGCAGGCAAACTGAGGACTTTCCCAGGGTGCCTCATGTATCTGCGGAAGGCAAGATCCTCAAAGAGATTCTGCAGCTGAGCCAAAACATGTCCAGCAGGCTGGGTCACACTGAGCACACTTGGCAGAGGGGAGCCGAGGTGGATGCGCAGCAGAGGGGCTTTCTGCAGAGAGACCGATCCAGAGACATGGCAAGTGGGGGCGGTTCCATCCTGAATTCGCTATGGCAAGAACTGCAGGAAACCAAAGCTGAACTGAAAGAAGCCCAGAAAAGGACCACACAGCACTTGTTGCCATTTGGTAAGTTAAACTATTGTTAGTTAGTAAGTTTCACATCCGTTGCCAAACAACTGTGTTTAAGCAACTCTTGTTAAATAGCGCCAATCCATGCTTTGATTATACAAGGGGAAGCATTATTGTGAAGCCTGAGCTGAAGGCATATTGTGTGGGAGCAAACTGTGTTTAGCAGATGCCCAGATTGTACAATATGGCAGCCAAAGAACACGAACACACAGCATAAAACCCATTTACAGGATGCCTAACAAGGAGACTATAGCTAGCATAATACTGGATGGTGCCAAAGGCAACATCATTTCCTATATTTGACCAACAGAAAGACTCCTGTACAGTGGTACCTCGGGTTACATACACTTCAGGTTACATACGCTTCAAGTTACACACTCCGCTAACCCAGAAATAGTGCTTCAGGTTAAAAACTTTGCTTCAGGATAAGAACAGAAATCGGTCTCCGTCGGTGCAGCAGCAGCAGGAGGCCCCATTAGCTAAAGTGGTGCTTCAGGTTAAGAACAGTTTCAGGTTAAGAACGGACCTCCGGAACGAATTAAGTACTTAACCCGAGGTACCACTGTACTGGTCTACAGCTTACACATTTCCAAGGCCTTAATGTCTTCTTGACTCCTGGCTTCCAGCTATAGACTTTCCCTTGTGTTTACAAGAATAAGAACAATAATCCACAAAAAGAAACTTCTTATTCCATTCCATTTCGGTCCCTTCTTTTCCTTCCTCTTCCCAGCAACCTACCTGCTGCCTCCTTCGCAGCATTCCTCAGAGGCTATTTATGAACAAAACTTGACCCCGTGAGCTCACCGATTATGTCAACACGCTATTCATCAATTCTCATGCTTCAGGGCATAAACAGATTCTCCACAGGGGTTCGGGAAGGCAGAATAGCTTTCACCCTGTGCAGCCCAACTGCATAGTGATCCATCACAAAAATTCCCCTGCAACTTTTCTTTGAAATACCAGCACCATTCAAGTGCTTGGGCAGAAGTCACCATTATGCACGTCATGACTCATGTTACGATGAATAGAATAACCATTTTCATAAAATAGTTTTTGAACTTATCCTTCTCTGCTCCTATTTACAACCCAACGAGGATTTTTAAGGCAATACCTAGATGAATATCAATTCCTGAAGTAATCGAGGAAATATTCCACTAAAGGAAAAATCAAGATACTTATAATACTAAGTTAATATAGAGAGGAAGGCTCCTGCGTTTAGAACTAGCCACACAGAACCAGCATTTACCACAGTTCAAGGGTGCCTGCAGCTCTGTGGGGTAAATGATGCCAACTGCAGATTTTGGTTGGCAGTGCCAATCACTGGCCTCCAAAGCATCAGTTGCCTGTGAAACTGAAACATAAAAGTTTCTTTTGTTTTATTTGACTACAGTGGGACCGAAAAGCAAACAGATGGCTGAATAAACCCATACCATGTGTTGTGCATTCATTAGTCGAAATAGGTAAAATCTCACTGCACAGATATTCCTTTTATACTCATTGATAGAAAGCAGTAGTATGAGAATGGACTCCTGCACATTCAAGAGAAAGTTTGCAAGAACTACAGGCAACTTCTTAAATTCAAGAAACAAAAGACTATAAGGAAAAAGTGTTGGTTTGTTTTTTAATTTATATGAGAGAGAGGGGGAGCGAGGACATTTTGGTGGAGGGGTGGGGTGCAGGGAAAGTACCCTGTAGCACAGACTGGTGCATACTGACTTTCAAAATATAAGGCCAAATTAAAATATAGTGGTTAAAATGCATTTTTGCATGCACCAGTTTCTACTTTGAATAGAGCAATTCCTAAGGACCTCTAAGAAATTCTTATTGGCCCTTTGATTATTTTAACAGGTGAGCTAACAAATGGATATTAACAGCTCACTTTTCCCTGGATCAACATTCTGAGTTGCTTAAAGAAGGAGGCATCAGACTAACATTACTTTTGCAAACCTTTGCAGCTGTGAAATAAAGGTGAAACCACTCATTTTCACTATACTTAAGAGTAACAATCATACAGGTATGATCCAGCCAAAGGTAAGCCCATTTAACGCTTGTGGACTTCAATGGGAAAGTTACGCCGGAACTAAATGGCGTGGCTGATGTGTGCCTGCTTTTTTAAGGGCGATCCTGTATCTCCCCCTTCCCTTCTCCTTTGTAACATTTGGTAACGCAAAATATATGACGCAACATCACCTTGCAAGGTTCCTCCCACTCCACTTCATTGGCTGCTGCTTGAGAGGTGGGGGAACTCACAATGCAATGATGTCACACATGTTTCACATTATTAGACATTATAGAGGAGAAAGGAGGAGGAGGGGGAGATTTGGGATTTCTGTTTTCTACAGCAGCCGCATGTCAGCTGCAATGTGCAGTCCTGGCTTCAAGCCCATAGAAATTAACAGGACATAAAAACTCTTAACTTTGGCTGGATTCCTTTCTGCATTTTTGCCCAACTGATGAAGTCAGTGTGAAGTCCAGAATAACTCAGCCGAATTCACAGGACCTGCTCTTAATTCACAACAGACTGACTACAGACAGAATTTCATTCCATATGTTTTGATAGGAGGAGGAAGGAAAGTCGTAATATGATTAAGAACAAGAAGAGTGTATTTTTGAAATACCCCACAGATCCCCCTGGAAATCTTTTCTAAAAGAGTTTTCAACAACTGGTTTTGATTTCTTGTGTATCGTGGATTCCTGCCAGGCGGACTCTTAAGGGGTTTTTCTGATCACACTGTTGCTGGTGTCTTATGAAGCTGTTTTTAATTTTGGCTACCCCTTGATAATATAGCCAGAAATACTGCTAATTAAAAAGCCATGTCTCTTCACACAGCTCTGTTCTCTGTAAAGAAGAGTCCCCACAGAATCATGTCCTAATGCCCCACTTCTCAGTGGTCAAAAGGTTGTTAACACAGTCAAAGCCAAAAGCACGTGACTGGCCCGGTTATTACAGCTGTGATTTCAAGATGCATTTTAGCTCTAGGAACTTGACATACAAATGTTCATTGCTCATACATAGTTCATTGCTCATACAATAATATGTCCCCTCCAAAAAAAATCCTGTGATCTCTTTATTAGAGCACTTCTATGATTGACCACCACCAGTCCCATAATACACTGATGGCCAAACTTGGCCCTCCAGCTTTTGGGGACTACAATTCCCATCATTCCTGGCCACTGGTCCTGTTAGCTAGGGATGATGGGAGTTGTAGTCCAAAAACAGCTGGAGGGCCAAGTTTGGCCATCAGTGCTTGAATAGTTGGGGCCAGAATAGCCCTCATTTTGTTTTGAATTTGTTCTTTGGTCACTTATATCCCATCAAATAACATGCAGTTCTTGAGGACTACTTTCAACATTGTAAGGTGATATTTGCAAGGTGCCTTTTCTATGTGGTTTTTGAGGTACTACACTCTTTCTGTGTAATACTACTGTTTATTTGGTGTAATACAAGTAATCTCAAACAGGAAATAACATACAATAAAAGTGCCCTAAACAAAGCATCTAATGATGTGCTGATCCTATAAACGTTTTATGGACACTCGTTTAAAAAAAGATGCACTGATCAAAATGTCAAGAACACAATCCACAATTGCAATAAATCTTTTCCATCTTCCACTGTCTGTCCTAAAATGTTGCTTCCTTCTATTGTGGGCTTTCAAAAGAACCTTAGTTTTGGAAAACTAAAACTTTCAGACTGGAATTTTGGTGAAAATTCATTTTTAAAATCCCCCAAATTCAGTGGTGGAATATATGTCCTTTTTTTTTAAACCAACAAACAGAACTTCATACAAGCAACTCCCAGTTTGCATTGGGGTTGCATTCCAGGTCATTCAAGGTCGTAGATATGGAGATGTATGGATGGTGCCATTTTGGTTACCTAAGGAATGGCACTCATATAATTACTTTGGTTGTAACTTAACTAGTTGATGGTAACATCATTCCGTTATTTTTGCAGGTTGTGAGATGGCCCTTTTATTCCCAATGCGCTCCAAAAAGATATACGTGAGTGTTCACCCAACTTCCACAATGGTGCTCTACTCCTTCACTGTCTGCACATGGGTTAAAGTGACGGAAATTCTAGACAAAACTATTGTATTCTCCTATGGAACAAAGATAAATCCCCAAGAAATTCAGTTGTATCTGAGCAATGATTCAGCTGTTCTTGCTGTAAGCAATGACAACAACAAGGTCATCGCCCAACATGTCGTCTCTTCTGGACGGTGGATTCACCTTTGTGGCATTTGGAGCACAGTTAATGGAAGTATTTCACTGTGGGTAAACGGGAAGGTGGTGGCTGCCTCCACAGAAATTGCTGAGAACCACATCGTTCCAGATGGTGGGATTTTGAAGATTGGCCAAGAAAAGAATCGCTGCTGTGATGGAGGCAGTCTCGATGAATCTTTAGCTTTCTCCGGGAAAATAACTGGCTTTAATATTTGGAACAGAGTCCTCAGTGGCAAAGAGATAACAAGACAAGCTGGAGAAGAGGCTTGTAACATTCGTGGCAACTTAGTTGGGTGGGGGGTTACAGAGCTTCTGCCTCATGGAGGAGCTCAGTATGTTTTTGGGCCCTGAACAGATGCCCTTCAAAAGCCCATGTAAAGACATCAAATGCAGAAAATCTAGGAAGCCTGAATGTTTAAGGAACTGGTCATACAAAAGAGCTTCCACAGGGGAGTTGCTTTATATCTCAATAGACAAGCAGTGATATGGGGGTGGGGTGGGAATGCTTAATTCATGAGGTGCCACTTCAGCCTAGTCCACACGGGAACCCTTGGATAAGGCTCAGCATGGCAAAAAGCCTCCAAGTGACTGTAGCAGTTACAACTACATCACTCTAATATTTTCCCACTTTCCTCTGTTGTTCTGAGTCCAAGAAGGAAAAAAGTTGTGCCAGAGGGAGGGTAAGTTGATGAGTAGCACTGAGTGACGGTTAGAAGATAGCAGACATTATCTGCTGCTAGAACAAGTAGTTACTAAGTCAGTGGGAGGCCTTCTCACCACAAGGAACCTCATTCTCCGGGGCATAGAAACAGCTGCCATGAGGAACAATTTAAAATGGCTTCCATATGGCAGCCATACTATGTGCTCTTAAATATATCTCATGACAAGTTAGTACTGTAAGAATGCAGCAATAAATTGAGGTGTGGATGAAATGTTGTTTCAGCAAGCAAAAGTTAAAACATAATCAAAAGTAGTTTGTGAACCTATTCAATAATTATGTTGTAATAACAGTCTTTTGTGCAGAAGCTGTTCTCACTCATAGCAAATTGGTGCCATTCATGATAATCTGAGGGCAGATTTTGGCTCAATAACTTTCCTTAAGTAAATATATGCAAACAAATGGCTGGAGCTCTTTTTCTGCAGAGCTAATATGCTGTCTTCTGGATATCCCCTGTTTGTAGATTTTATATTAGTAATGTGAATTTTACAGATGTACCATATAAGAGTATTGAAGTAATGTTTGCTGTTTTGTTTTGTTTTTCGTTGCAACTGATATGTACACCTTAATAAAGCTAGTGCCGTGTCCAAGATATTATTTATACTGGAAACCAACCTAGCATTCAGATAATTGTAATTTTCTTGTTTGGAATGGATACAGCTGTACTATATTGTAAATTGATTTTGTACTAACATTATTGAAATTATTTTTTATAAAACTGTACTGTAAATAAAAATCCTTTATCAGACTGGCATTTCTTATAATTTTATTCAAGAGGTCTGAATTGCCAAAGCAAGCACAGCTCTGAAATGTCTCTTTCCTCTTGTCTTTCTTGTCCATACAATCTAGGTACAGTGATGCCTTGGTTCTCAAATGCCTTGGTTCCCAAACACCGAAAACCTGGAAGTAAGTGTACTGGTTTTCGAACGTTTTTCAGAAGCTGAATGTCCAATGCGGCTGTCTGCTATTGTTTCCAGGGCGCCTGCACCAATCAGAAGCTGTGCCTCGATTTTCAAACATTTCAGAAGTCAAATGGACTTCCGGAATGGATTAAGTTTGGCGCTTTTGTTTCTGCTATTTATTTTGCTATTTAGTTTTTGAGGCTTTTTCGGTTAATTTGTTTTTGTGACTGTGTGGAACCCAGTTCAGCTACTGATTGATTGATTGATTGATTGATTGACTGATTGATTGACTGTGTGACCGTGGAAATGGATAAAAGCCCCCTCCCCATCCAAACAATGATCATCAGTGCAGGTAAGATTTTTTTTTTTATCATCTACAATACTGTCTTATTTATTTTATAGTATAGTACATTGATTATTGCTTTCATTTTATGGATCAATGGTCTCGTTAGATAGTAAAATTCATGTTAAATTGCTGTTTTAGGGGTTGTTTTTAAAAGTCTGGAATGGATTAATCCATTTTGCATTACTTTCTATGGGAAAGCATGCCTTGGTTTTGGAACACTTTGGTTTTGGAACGGACTTCCGGAACGGATTAAGTTTGAGAACCAAGGTACCACTGTATGCTTCTCTGCATACAGAATAATCTCACGTAAGAGTTCATATTCAGGGGCCTGAGAAGTGAGTAATACTCAATGGCCACTGTCCAAATAAAACTGAACTAAACTAAGCCAGATGAAATCAAGGCCTGTACTAGATCTTTGGTCATTCCAGCAAAACCTGCTCTATGAGAACTTCAAAAGTTACTGTATGGGAACTAGAACAGCTGTCCCCAACCTCATGCTCTCCAGAAGTATTGGACTCCAAATCCCATTATCCCTGGCCATGCTGGCTGGGGCTGATAGGAGATGTTGTACAAAAGATCCAGAGGGCACCAAGATGGGGAAGGCAGGAACAGAAGACAGCAGGGATGAGGTCTCTGATTGTCCCATATAGGGAATTATCCTAAAAGGGAACAAGTAAATGGACTCCAGTGAGCTAGCTGGTCAGGAATAGAATCACTTTAAACTTCTGCACCAGCAGAAGGAGAAGCTGTGGTGGTATAGCAGATTATAGATAGCTTAATACCACCTTTGTGTCAACAGCTGCCAGTGCAAGGGGAAAGCCTTGCCACAGTAGTTAACACGTTGGTTACTTCACGACTGGATCACTGCAATGCGCTCTACGTGGGGCTTCCCTTGCACTTGAGCCAGAAGCTGCAGTTAGTGCAGAATGCTGCAATTGCTGATTACATCAGCTCAAGGGCAGCAAGGGAACCACAGATGTACTTATACCAAGCCCCTTAAAGCCCAGTCCTTTAAACAGCTGTGCTAGCAAAACATGAAGTTTTAATCCCAGTTAATTGCACTAAAGAAACTGAAAAGCTCTTGGGTACTTTTAAAGGAAAGATTTTAGCTTGGTTGAGCATCTGGTTTGCATATTTTGTTTAGTCGTTTAGTCGTGTCCGACTCTTCGTGACCCCATGGACCAGAGCACGCCAGGCACTCCTGTCTTCCACTGCCTCCCGCAGTTTGGTCAAACTCATGCTGGTAGCTTCGAGAACACTATCCAACCATCTCATCCTCTGTTGTCCCCTTCTTGTGCCCTCCATCTTTCCCAATATCAGGGTCTTTTCCAGGGAGTCTTCTCTTCTCAAGAGGTGGCCAAAGTATTGGAGCCTCAGCTTCAGGATCTGTCCTTCCAGTGAGCACTCAGGGCTGATTTCCTTAAGAATGCATAGGTTTGATCTTCTTGCAGTCCATGGGAAGCTATGAACTATGGCGTGCAGGGCCACCCAAGATGAACAGGTCATACTGGAGAGCTTTGACCAAACGTGATCCACCTGGAGCAGGAACTGGCAAGCCACTCCAGGATCCCTGCCAAGAAAACTCCATGGACAAAGAGAACAGGCTTTGCATATAGAAGGTCCTAAATTCAATCCTGGGATAGGTCAGTCAGTAGAGCATGAGACTCTTAATCCCAGGGTTGTGGGTTCAAATCCCACGTTGGGCAAAAGAATTCCTGCATTGCAGGGGCTTCAACTAGATGACCCTCATGGTCCCTTCCAACTCTACAATTCTGTGATTCTGTGATTTCAAAGTACGACTGGGAGAGATAGCCAAAGTAGAGGAATCTGAACCCAGTCTCAACTGTCCAGGTCCCAAACAGCTGGCCAACACTATCATAGATATAACAGCTCTATGCACACACACCCCACAACTGGAATCTTGCACCTAGCATCCAACTGCATACACAAAAATGCAGACAAGTTAGGAACATGTGCACAGAAGCACATTTCTGCATGCACATAGGCTGTCTATGGATTAGAGTGTCTGCTCATTCATGTATATATATTTTTCAAATTCTCCCGCTTTCTTACAAATAATAATAACAACAGAAGGCAGCCTGCTTATTTCTTAGTTCCCACAGCATCTCTACAAAACTAAACATTCCTTGCAATTTCATCTTAGATATCCAGAGCAACACCTACTGGTCGAATGATGGAAATGAAAAGAAGAAAGAAAATAAATGGGATATAAGTTAAATACTACGAAGAACTCTTAACTACGGTATATTTAAGTTAATGATAGAGTCATTGTTGCACGTAATTTATAAAAAATTGACCCATAGCAAGCAAGGAATGGCATGAAAGTGGTAGACACAGGAGTAAACAACAGCCTAGTTTTTACACACACACTCAGGGTATGTACACAATGCCCTTTATTATTATTATTATTAATTGAATTTATATACCGCCCTATACCCGGAGGTCTCAGGGTGGTTTACTCTGGCTTCAGCGCATTGCCACCTCTGTTCTTTGAACTCAAGTACACTTGACGTTATCCACAATTACGCACAATCCATTGGTTTCTTCTGAAAATGCTGCATTTTGATGCGTTTTCCCTCAGACTAGTTTCACTCTGACTCCAAAATTGTTTGAGTGGTGAATTCCAGGTGTATACAGTGGAACGATCTCCTGGGGTTGACCCAGCATGCCTGATGTGGTGGGGTGCAGTGCTTCTTCTTCTTTTTTTAATAGAAAGAAATATGCCAGGACTCACCATGAAGTTGTCACCTTTAAACATTGGGGGCGGGGTGGGCAAGGTGCTGGTATTGCATACCCTTAAGTGCCCCCAGAAAAAAAGTGCTGGTGGGATGTGTGTGTGCATATCATGGAGGAGTATCCCACTTCCCACCCACTGCAATCTTACCAGTGTCTCCTCATAAGGACGTATTCATTGGGACTTACTCCTTGGTAAGGGGGTAGGATTGTGCTCATTTTTTAAAAAGAGGTGGTAATTCTACTCAGCAGAATTATGCCCAAATTAAAAAAAAGAAAAGAAAGTGTTTGCTCTTGTTGTCAGGTTTCACCAATTCCGTCAATGCATTTATGGGTGCTTTGTAGCTATAGAAACCAATCCGGAACCTCTGGAATGCCTGTGTGAATCCTCTTGCAGACACTCCCTGGTGTGAGATTCTGAGCTATGTAGAAAGTCGCTATCTGTTTCGAGTGGAAGGGGTGATTTGCAGGCATGGAGGGGGCCAGACAAGATAACATCTGGAGTTCCTTCCAACTCTTTAATTCTCTGATTCCATAATGCAGCCTTCCCTGACCATTGTCCATTATGCCCAGGGATTTAGAAGTTGTAGCCCAACACATCTGGAAGACACTATGGAGTGGAAGGCTGCGCACACACACACACACAGGCATAGCCAGGGGGGCAGGAGGGCAGCTGCCCCCCAAAATCAATACAAAGCAATCTGAGCTTCTCCCCCCCCAACAAAAGGCCTGCCCCCCCTTACACACACACACACACACACACACAACATTACCCATTATGTTACATTACATTACTCACCCTGAAGGGGCCCACACATTGACAGGGAAGTGAGACCTTGTTTTTGCTCCAATCTCACATACACTGTCTAACCCACTCCTGAAGTCCAAACTCAATCTGCATCAAGGACTGAGCCAGGAATCTGCAAAATTTGGGGGCAGTATGGCCAAGAACATGGCCCCATAATCACATGGAGTCCCCTGAACATGACTTCATGAACATGAAATCTAAGGCATGCATTCAGATTGCTGTTTCTGAAACCATCTTGACTGTAAAACTTTAGATTTTATTTATCTATTTAAAAAAAAAACACAGCACATGTATAGAAAACCTTACAGGACCAAATAGGCAAATCAGAATAGAGCAATTCTGATATTTCTTACCTTGCAGGACACTTTTTACAATGGTTTCTGTGTGCTCGGCCAGCAGATCTGCTTTGCTAATTGCAGCAAGGGAGAGATAACTCGACATGTTCCTGCACAGTTCTTTGTTACCCCTCTGCAGAAACTTGACTGCGATGGGGACAGCCAATGCCATGATGGGAGGACGGTTATAATTCTGTTGAGGAAAACAGAAGCACCAAAAAAGCAACATTTATTACAAGTCATTGAACCAGAATCTGCTTGGGTCCATCAGCTAAGACCATGGAGCTTCTCTAAACATGTTCCTTTTAGCACCATCTTGGGATTCTCTTGGACTCTCCTTTTAATATTAGCTGTGAAAATTATCACAAGTTTTTACACGCTATTGTAGAAAAGCAGCAATGGTCCGTCTATGTAAAAACTGAAGGAATGGTTTTTCAAGACAAAGCTGCAATGTTTTGACCTGAGAGCAGCAGTAGGGGGAGGGGTGGGGTGATGGGACTCATCCAACCTCCGCTTGCAAGTGTCACTGCTGTATAGTAGAACATAGAAGGTCAAGGTGGCAGTGAGGCTGGTGCAGTGCAAACAGACCAGCAGGAGTGCTGGACTGGCTCTGTTGGTTTGCACTGAGCCAACCTCACTGCTGACTTTTTTCTACTCGCATCAGTATGCAGCAGCAAGGTGAACAACTGGGGGCCAGGTGAGCATTACCACCCACCCCACTGTCCACTATGGCCTAAAAGGTGTGCCCTGAGATCCCTCACAATGTTTCAGACGATGTGGGACCATCAATGCGGCCATGCACAGATGCACATAACTTGAGAGCTGGATCCTAGCGATGTGGAAAGCTGCATTATACCATGTCATACTATTTGCTCAGATAGACTAGTATTGTCCACTGACTGGCAGTGGCTCTCCAAGATCTCAGGTGGGTTTTCCCCCCAGTCACTGGCCACTTGATCCTTTTAACTTGAGATGCTAGGGGTGGTGAGCCAATGTTCCAAAGGCCACATGTCAGGGGTGCAAGGGGCCAGGTGCAAAAGTGAAGCCACAAAAGTGAATGTTACTAAGCCTAGTTCCTGTACACACTCACTCACCCCTCTCTGCCCTCCATCCAAGCAAAGAAGTGGCATTATTGAGCATGTTGCAGCCAGGCAAAAACACTCAAGGGTGATGGGAAGAAGTGAGGAATGTGGCCTGGGAAGAATCCTGAGGGCCAAACTGTGAAGTAGTGGGTGAACATATCAGACGACACAGTGATTCTTCAAACAGCTCTTGTTTATTCACAGGCCAGAACAGAACTGAACTGAACTGAAGGGTTCAGCCAGCCTGCTTATATAGAGCTCCACTAGAACGCAACAGTAACCATTTTCTGTAACTATCCAATCACTGAACGTCACTCTCGATCCCTTATTTGCATATGTGGACCTGAACTATCTACAGTATCCCCCTGCTGGCCCAGGGTGAGAACTTCAGTACATAACACAGACAAGAGAGGACTTGATGGGCTGCATTTGGTCTCTAGGCCCAAGGTGCTACAATTACACCTTGTGTAATCACTGTGCTACGATTACACCTGGGAACTTCTGCAGGCCACATATGTGCTCTACAATGAGCTACGATTTGTTTTGGTTTTGCACCAACACAAAAAGGCAATTGCACTTTGCAATCCCTTTCCCAATAGCTTGGATTTCTCAGGCAACTTGTACCATCTCTGGACTTTC
The DNA here is from genome assembly GCF_965112155.1 of Podarcis liolepis. Taxonomy (NCBI): domain Eukaryota; kingdom Metazoa; phylum Chordata; class Lepidosauria; order Squamata; family Lacertidae; genus Podarcis; species Podarcis liolepis. Next base: position 82,233,601 of record NC_139556.1, read on the forward strand.
TGGCAGGAACGGAAACTGATAGCATTTCTCTCTTTGTCTCTCTCAGGTGTACTTCTTTGTATAAAAATACTGTAATGGGAATAACTTACTTAGGAGATTGCAGCCTAAGGAGCATCAAATTCAGTGGGAGGCTTTTGATCACATGCCCCTTGTTTGCGTCTTGATTACAAGTACAACTGATTTTAAGGCAATTAATATACTCCAGGCAACAAGGCCCTTTGTTTTGACAGCGTTACAATAACAAGCGAAGTGGAGACAATGGGGGCTTGTTCTGTTTATTAAAGAGTTATATTTCTGGAAATCAACACCTGTCTTGGATCCAGGATAATTTTTTCAACTTCCATTGCATAAAATGTTTATTTGGACCTCGTCCTAGAATTCTGAAGCTGAAACAGAGAGAACTGGGCATACAGAGAGTTTTAATTTGCCACCGCACTGATGGGAAACCAGGTCTAGGAGCCCTTTTTCTCCCTCTCCAATATCATGTTCTCTACCTTTTGGATGAAAACAACCAAGAGTCAAAACAGATTAGTATGATTTTTAAAGCAAGACAAATCTTTGGGGTTAGTCCTGAATGGGAGCCAGGGTGAGATAGCAAGAAACATTTTAGTGCTGTTGAAAGTTTGCAGTCAGGAATGGCAGGATTAAGAATTAAGACTGAAAACAAGGGTGTATTCACATGACCAAGTTAGAGAACAGGAAACTTGTTGGTTTTTTCAGGTGTGTTTCACAGCGCTGCCCCCCCCCCAGCTGCTCACATCAACATAGCAATTAGTGTCTGATACACTTCAATTTGGGTACACACAGGGAGGCATTGAAACAAAGGGATGTGTTTACCCTTTGTGAAGTTGTTCGCATTTTGGCTGGAGATGACTTAGGAATGGCTTAAGGACTTCAACTGGTGTGAAGCTGGTTTTAAAAACAATGCACCAAACAATTCACAGCAAAATACAGGATATATATGCACTGATAAGGCTATGTGATAAGACACATTCACCACTGAATTCCTGGTAAAAGGTAAAGGTAAAGGTACCCCTGACCATTAGGTCCAGTCGTGGACGACTCTGGGGTTGCGAGCTCATCTTGCTCTATAGGCTGAGGGAGCCGGTGTTTGTCTGCAGACAGCTTCCAGGTCATGTGGCCAGCATGACTAAGCTGCTTCTGGTGAACCAGAGCAGCACACGGAAACACTGTTTACCTTCCCGCCAGAGTGGTACCTATTTATCTACTTGCACTTTGATGTGCTTTTGACCTGCTAGGTGGGCAGGAGCTGGGACTAACAACAGGAGCTCACCCCATCGCGGGGATTCGAATCACCGACCTTCCGATCGGCAAGTCATAGGCTCTGTGGTTTAGACCACAGCGCCACCCACATCCCTGAATGCCTGGAGATAACCCAAAAGGTGAGCTGGGCTGTGTGAGAGAGGAAGAGTTACCGCATTGGCCCGAATATAAGCCACACTTTCCCGCCAAATTCTGATCCGGAAAAGTTAAAGTGTGGCTTATATTTGCAATCGCAACCTTATGATATTGCTGCTGAAACAGCTGCCCAGGAGGGCGGGGGGGTCAGAAAAAAAGTGCAGCACCCGCCCACAACTCCCAAGCCTCCCCCAGCTGTCAAAACGAACGGGGAAGACTGCTGCTCCCAAGCCTTTGCAAAGAAAGGGGAAGGCGGGTATTGTCTTTTTTCCCTTTTCCTCCCTCCAATTTTAAAGGTGCAGCTTATATTCGTGTGCGGCTTATTTTCAGACCAATACGGTACCTGAGAAAGCCTGTGACTATGGGGAGGTTCCAAATCAAGTCTAGGGCAGTTCTCCAGTCAACCAAAAGCTGGTTGTTTGTGGAAAAAAAGCATTGCCAAGGACAATGTGCTTTGGTATAACACTCTCACCTGCAAAATGCAGCTCATAATATCAGAAGCAATCTTTGCGTGTGGTGTATCTTCATCTTTCCCCGAAGGTTTCAGATTGTGCTCTAAGCAAGATTCCCAGAGTGCAACAAGGGCTTTCCCATGTTTCTCTATGGATTCTGTTTCCCTGATGGCCGTTGTGATTCGAGTGATACAGATCTCCACAACTGCCTGGTCGTTGTCATTTGTTTGGTAGTCCTGATTGAGGCAAAACAGTTTGTGAGGCTTAGGTACGGTACTCAAGTGTCATCAGAATGAACCAAGGAGGTTAAATCTCTCCCATACACCATACCAATCTATAGCTTTAGACAGAACTTTCAATTTTATTTATGTCACTGCTCTATGAGAAGGTTTTCTCTGGATTGACATTTGCTCCCATCTAGCTCTAAAGAGCGTGTTTTCTGAGGGAAAGCGGCGTGGCAAAAGCAAAACCAGTCTGACCCAAACCTAGAAAGCATGAGACAAATGGGAAACTGCTCGGACCCTTGCTTTCTCAGTACTGGACATGCAGAAGTGTAGACGAGCCCTATAAATTGGTGACACACTGTGGATGGTACTACTTTCCTCTGATCCTACTGCCAATCAGTTTGAAGGAATGACCTCATGTGCTGGTGTTGATGTGAACTTATTATCAGCCCCTCTCACGTTCCTTCCCAATCTTTCTTTCTTCCCACCCCCCAAGCGGAAAAGGCTCAAATTCTTATTCCATCCTTTGAAAGGAAAAGGTTCTCTATCCTACTCATTTTATTCATTCCTTTCTGCCCATCTCCATAATTTTTCTTTGGGGGAATGTTGGAGAATAATGATATCTGTAATTTTCTAAGGCTTCATTCACGTGACATCTTAACTGAATTATCTGAATTTGGAAATCATATGGAAGCGTGTGTGCAACGAAAAATATGTATCACTGGTGCCCTCTAGTGGGAATTAACTTTTAGACTTTTGGTTTTTTAAGCAAAATCTTTTTATGAAATGGTTTTCAAATGTTAAGAACTAAGAGTTGGTGCAATGTAAAGGAGCACGTGCAAAATGAGGGGGGGATACCTATTTTCCCCTTCCCCACCATGCTAAAAATGGACTTCTTTTCAGGTGTACATAATTGAGGCTGGCCCATTTTGAAACCCTCACACTACTATAAAAACTATCTTGCTCGTCCCCCCCCCCCCCTTTTCTCCCATTTCAGGCAGTGGATGACTGGAAATTTATTCTCACAATAATCGTGTAAAGCTCGGTCCCATTTTACCTATGGTAAACTGAGGGTGAAATTCTGCATCCACTGTGTGTGTGTGATTGTACCCTCACATTCTTCAGCTCTTTTGAGATGCTCACGTTTTCCGATCCATTATTATACATTCCATCTCACAATCAAAGAAGGGGCAATAAATGCATTACTTACTGGAGATGAACTAATAGTTTTGATTTGCTCGAGAGCTTCTGACAGACATCCTTCTATTTCAGAATCGTCTAAGGAGAAGAGGTCCCCTGCACGGGAAAGATCCTTTTGTCCCAAAACGAGTCCAAAGAGATGGTGCATAGTTGATTGTTCGGCCAGAACGTGCTTCAGTCAATAATCCATCATCAAGAACATGCCCCTCTCCCACACATAGGATTCTTTTTCACATATTTTTGGACTTCTGCTATAATCTGAGAAGAAGAAATAGATTAACAAGAATGCTTGGCTCTATAAAAAAATTTTAAAAAAATAAATAATCATGGACATAACCACAAAGACACGAGTACTATATTAATTTTTATTACAGTTATACAGTATTTAATAGGGACACGGGTGGCACTGTGGGTTAAACCACAGAGCCTAGGGCTTGCCAATCAGAAGGTCGGCAGTTAGAATTCCAGGGTGAGCTCCCGTTGCTCAGTCCCAGCTCCTGCCAACCTAGCAGTTCGAAAGCACATCAAAGTGCAAGTAGATAAATAGGTACCGCTCCAGCGGGAAGTGTGTGTTTCTGTGAGCTTCTCTGGTTCGCCAGAAGCGGCTTAGACATGCTGGCCACATGACCCGGAAGCTGTATGCCGGCTCCCTCGGCCAGTAAAGCGAGATGAGCACCGCAACCCCAGAGTCGTCTGCGACTGGACCTAATGGTTGGGGGGTCCCTTTACCTTTTTACAGTATTTAATATTTAACACAGTACTATATTAAATTTTTAAGCATTTCAATGCAGAAGTGAAATGCACTCAACTACATATCGTAACTTATTAAAAACAATTAAATACGTTTAAATAAACAAAACAATTTATTGGTCTTTTTTCTTTTCTTAAAGCAGAATCTGTTTTTTATTCATGTAATGAGCTGCTTTGGGTCCTGCACTGGGAGAAAGGCAGGATATAAAATAAATAAATATTCCCCACCCATCTAACCAGGTTATGAAATTAGATGTGTTTTGCCGAAGATAAATAACGGAATAGCAAGATCTGCCCCAAACTTTCTTGATTTCAACAGGAATTATATGCTGATGATGGAAGCATTACAGAAAATATATGGAGCATTAAAGAACAAAGAAGATGCCAATGGTGAGGAAATATACTAGTGAATGGTAAGACAACAGGAATACTCCTTTGACCCTAAAAGGCAAAACCACATGTGCTTCTCAGAAACATTTGCAGCAAATATTTTCTGTGCGTTATTAAGATCCCTCCCACCCTGCCTCCAGTAAGAAGGGCTGGAAACTTACGATACTTAAAATGAAAAGTTATACTTGGGGGAGCGGAGGGGGAACCATATTCTATGCTATGCAAAGTGATCACAAGTAGACCTTTAGTTCGTCAGGCTGAGTTGGTTTTCGTGAGAAAGTGCATTTCATCTGCTTTCCCTGCCCTTGTCAAATTCGCTGCTATCTGCATATTCTTAATTTGTGACTGCAATGTTGTGATTTTTGCATTGTTGTAATATTTTTATTTTGCAGTTTTAACTGATGGGAGCCACTTTGTGCAACGCATATCTGTTAGAAAGGTGGGGGACAAATCAACTATATAGACTCCTTAAGCTTTGAATTGATACCCCCCTATTCAATGGGTTCATGCATGAGTTCTGTTGTACAATGGAACCCACATGCACAAGCACCAGAGGAAGGGGCGATTGCTTAATGGCCCAGCAGATGTTTTGCACTGAGGTTGCAGGTTCACTATCCAGCATCTCAAGTTAAATGGAACCCTGGCAGAAGACTAAGGAAGGCCAATACAAGTCAGAAAGGCCAGGCGTTTCATTCCTTATGAGGTCGTATTATCTCTTCATACATTTCAATGGAAAATAAAATTTGGAATTCCCATTATTTTGGGCTGGAACCATGTGTTAGCATCTAACTGCAAGGCTTTTGAGCTAACGTCCCCATGTATTTTGATAGAATGGAGCAGAATGGAGCACTTTCATTGGTGAAAGCACTCTCCTCCGTTGGCATTTATTTGTCCTCCCTCTAGTTTGTGCCATAGTACAGTGGTGGAGCATTCCCCGCTGGCACAAGAGGCAGGCATGCGCCTGTAGGAACTAAGCAGGGCCAAGCTGCATCTGGCCACACAGCGGAGAGCACGGCCGCCCGACTCAGATAATGCTGCTCTGCTTTGAGAGGTGCACTCACGGCACCCTGCAAGCCCAACATCGCTTTGCGAGACTCGCAAAAACGGAGCAGGGCTGGCAGGGCACATTCCTGTTGCATCCTCCTCAAGCCGCCAGCTCAAGCCTGTTGCGTCCTCCTCCACCAGCTGGGGAGCAGGTGAGAAGGACGCAACAGCTCATTGCACTCTGCAAACACAGCACTGCTGTGTGCCCTGCCCTGTGCATCCTTCTCAACTGCCCCTCAGGCTGCAGCGTGCCGTGAGAAGCACAACAGCTCACGACATGGCAGGGTGTCAGGAGGAATGTGCCCCTGCCAGCACCCCCATGTTACCCCTCTGCCATGATAGAATATGTTGTTGGACCTATTTATCCAGACTTTCTCTACAGATGCACACAGCAGGAGCCCACAATGGACCCCTCCTGCAGAGTCTGGATCTTGCATCCCCAATCTAATCCTTGTCTTTTGCAGCCTGATCATGCCCTGTCATTAGGGCAAGGGCACCTTACTTGCCAGCAACAGCAACAGCCAAGTTGAAGGGTCTCTCTCTCTCTCTCTCACACACACACACACACGTACGTCACTGATGGCTGTGCAATTATAGCAGCTACACAGGCCATGGTGCAAACAACAACCTCCTGTAAAAACTCACTTAGCCAGGTCTGTGCAATATGTATAGCACATTTTTAAAAGAAAACAAATGTCAAGGGTAGCCACATAAACCTGCAGGATCTGGGTTCAGTCAACTTTTCAACTGCTAGCAATCTGTCATCATGAGGATATTTTTAAAAAATACAACAGGACTTAGAAAAGAAGAAGCCTCAATATTTTGCATTCAGCAAAAAACCCACCTATATAATATATATATATAAAAGAACCTATTGGTTTTTGCTTTTCCTGGCTTCGTACCTGAAATAATAACAGATGGTGTGCCATCAGGCTTCCTGCAACTCGATCTCTTCAGTGTATAATTAGAATTAGAGGCAAATGTACCTCTTTTCAGCAGAGTTTTGCTCTAAACAAATAGCTGGTTTATACATCATGGCAAGGTTTGCACACGACTGCCATGGGAGTATACAGTAGCCTAAAGTACAGTAGCCTGATGGGAGCATCGGTTCACACAAACACCTTTACCATATGAGCACAGCACAAAAGCGATCTGACAGCCGCCCCACAAACTTCCAGATTGAGTTCAGGGCCGCTCCTGAGCTCTCAGCTGTGATGTATGAAGAAGAGCCAGTGTAGCGTAGTGGTTTGATTGTTGGATTAGGATGTGGGAGAGCAGGGTTCAAAGCCCCACTGAGCCATGAAACTCACTGGATGCTCCTGGGCCACTCACAGTATCTCAGACCAATTTACCTCCCAGGGCTGTTCTGAAGATAATTAACAAGGAGACCTACAGGTGCCACCTTGAGCTCCTTGGAAGATGGGTGCAATATATTGTAATGATAAATATAAACATGAATTCAGCACATCTCAGAACTCATGTTGTCAATGTTAGCACATTGTACACTGGACACACACGCACCCAACAGTGCCTGTGGTATAAAGTCAGGCTTACAATCCCGCTTACAATTTGCAAAAGTCTGCGGCTGGCTGCCTTAGTAGAGTAGAGAGATAACCACTCCAAGGCACAAGCAATGCCACTCTCTAATTTTTTAATCTGGCATGTGCCCGCTAATGAACTGATGGATTTAATAAAATAAAAAAAAATCTCATGTCACTAATCTCATGGGCTAATTGACACCCAGAGCAAAAAAGCAAGTTTGCCTATTCACCCTTGTGATTGTTATTCTCTCTGAGTGATACTCTTATCACTGATAAGAGGGCTATGTGAATATCCTAAATGCAATCCAACTTCTTACTTCCCTATGACCCTTCTCTTTACCCTGCTAAAGAAAAGCAGCCCCTTTTCAGTTCTTGGCAACACTGCACATGGAAGTATAAGCTAAATTTTTAAAATGCTACCTTGCTTTGCACACTCACTTCCCTGTCCATTGCAATCCAGTCTTGTGTATATACTGATATATATATATATATATATATATATATATATATATATATACACACACACACACACACACACACCGTATTTTTTGCACCATAACACTCACTTTTTTCCTCCTAGAAAGTAAGGGGAAATATCTGTGCGTGTTATGGAGCGAATGCCAGCGGGTGGCAGGGGGGATCTGCTGCAGTCATGAGCAGAGGATCCATGGTTCCCTTTCCTTCCCTCCTCCGTGGTTACAAAGCACGGATCCACATGGCTCCTCAGGATTTTTGCATTGGGCTACTCCAAACTGTCAGATCACATGTCTGTGGCCACAGCATGAACCACAAAAATCATATATCCACTATTTCATTTAGAATATTTTTTTTCTTGTTTTTCTCCTCTAAAAACTACGTGCGTGTTATGGTCTGGTGCGTGTTATAGAGCGAAAAATACGGTGTGTGTGTGTGTGTGTGTGTGTGTATATATATATATATATATATATATCAGTATATATCAGTGTGTGTGTGTGTGTGTGTGTGAATGATAGGCCACATTATGGAATGGAAGCCACCTTCCCATTTATATAATTCTGCTAGGCATGCAGTAGGAAGAGGTCACCTCCAGCACACATTTCACTGCCAGTACCTTTCAGTCCTGGTACAAAATGTAGTCACAGCGGCTCTAAGCTCAAAAAGCACACAGTCTTTTCCTGACTCTTCCTGAGAAAAACATTCAAATTGTATCTCACCTAAAATGTCAGTCTGACCTTTAACTGCAAAGCTGGAAGAGTAAAATAGTTTGTACTGAACCACCTCCTTCCATTAGTCCCAATGACACTGATTTAATACCATTCATGTCAATAGAAGTTAAAAAGAAAATTGTGTAGAACACAATAAAGTATAGTGGCAGGAAATGCCTCTATAAAAACATCCAGTTTGTGTATTATTTTTCCTGCCATAAAATGGACACCTGTCATCTTTTCCTCTTGCCCTTTTAAAAACTAATATTACAGAGTTATCCATAAATGAGTATGCATCTTGGTAATTAACAAACACAGCCTAGCAATAAAACAAGAGGCAGGGGGTAAATCAAAACTGCACTGCCAAGTCAGGTTCTCTGTCTGATTCAGTAGCCTAAATGACAAAACACTTGAAATTAACAAAAGTACTGTGGCATGAGAAAACAGGTTCAAAATAGAGGTGCTTTTTCAGCATTTCTGATTTTACTTTAGAAAGGAACCCTTTTAGAAAGGAAGCATATACAATGCTTTACCTGAACATGACTCCAGAACAGCATCCACAGGTAGGGTTTTTTGGTTTCTCTCTCTCTCTTTTTTTTTTGCAGCGGCAAAGTTGCGTATTTTAGGAATCAGGGTTGATGTGCAGCTTTGCCTGTTTGTTGCAACAGTCCAGCATCCAAGGGCACAACAAGTGGAAAGTTATGGAATCTACTGTTAACGCAGTGAACCTGAAGCTGTTAATTACAGGGCCACGAATAAAGAATTTGAGGAATGCAGCCTAAAGCAGCCTTAAAAAGTTACCAAGGGCTTCGTCAGGTGACCAGAAAGGACCTAAAAGCAGAGCAGCCTTAACTGTGAATGAAAGCCTCTATTATTGGGACAAAAGCCGAAAAAGCCTGTTCGACTTGAGTGCCTGTTGTTTCCAGTGGATAAAAGAGAGCTCTCTGTTGATGGAAAACTATCCTCTCCTGGGAAGAAACCCCAGTGGGCTTGCAATATTTTTTGTTCTTTGAAAGAGAGCAAATGAATGAAACTTCTATGGAGAAGCCATTATTTCTCCAAAGAATAAAACAGCTCATGAATACAAAAAAGGCCTGAAGGAGCTGCCTGCAGCCCTCTTGGGTCAGTTTATGATATGTAATACCCACAACCCCAACATATTTGTGCACTTCAACATGAACATGTCATAGCACTGCAACTCAGGAAGCCTCTACACACAGAGAGAGTTCAATTGGTTTGTCATTTCCTCGAAACCAGGGAATCTTGGGAACTGTAGTTCTGTGCAGATTTTAACAAGAGAATTATCAGTGCCCTCAGTTCTCAGGACTGGAGTAGCCATAGCAACAGAGCTCTTCTGAAGCCAATATAACAAGGCTGGCCTACCCATGCCACCTCATGAGAAGAGAAGACTCCCTGGAAAAGACCCTGATGTTGGGAAAGATGGAGGGCACAAGGTGCGGCAACCACCTCAGGCGGCAGTATCAACGGCGGGGGGCACACTTTTTTGAAAAAATCCTAATGTGTAATACGGCCCCAGTATTACAATTCCTGAATTCGTTTCAGCCTCTCGTTTCTTTATACATTCCAGGAATAAACACAAGATGGAAGTGAAATGAAGCGTCAGCAACTGCTGTCAAAATCAGTGTTTCTCATCTTGGCCCACCATCATTTTGTCCAAGGATAGGGAACTCTCCAGATAGCTGCTCTCCAGATGTAGATCCACTCCCACTAACCCCAGCCAGCATGGCCAATGTTCAGGGATGATGGGAATTATAATCCAACAACATCTGGAGGGTCACAGATTTCCCAGCCCAATAGGAGGCTGGTGAGTGGAATCCACAGCTTTTGATTTTCACATTACAGTGCGGCGCAGCCCTTACCACAAGATCGTGTTTCTTTAAAAACATGGAAAGCTGTCTTAGTCAACCATTGATCCATCCAGCCTGGTGCTGTCTGCTTTGACTGACAATGGTTTTTTGGGGTCTTGGGCAGTGGCCTTTCTTCATCTTTTCAACTAGAGATGTCCAGGAATAAATCTGGGACCTTTGCATGTGCTCTACTGCTAAACTCTAGTTCTTCCCTGAAGGAGGGTTTTTTTTGGGGGGGGGATTCATCCCAGATGTATTTTGCAATGTGTTTATTAGGTATATATGACACAATATAAGGTGTGCTGCCTGCCTCTGGGGCCTATATAAGCCTTGTGTCATTTACCTCTTATCACTAGAGCCTGAATAGAACTAGATTAAGTGATTTATAGCACAAAGCAAACTTGCCGGCTTACATTTTTTGCCCCTTTGCTTTAAGGAAACAGGAACAATTCTAAGAAAAATGCATTTGGCTCAAGCAGTTATTTAAGGAAGTTATAAATGAGACTTGCCCTTTTAGGTGTAACATGTTTCAGTCAAAGGTTTTTCCCTCAAGCTTTGTTTTTTCCTCCTAATATTTTCTTCCAGAAAAATAAAACCTTCTTCCTCATGCTAACTGAACAAGAGAATAATTGTTACATGTTTTGAAGGCAACTTCTACATATTTGAAATTTATCACTTGCCCTCCCTGCTCTCCTTAATTTTCTTCACGTTAACTAGCAAACATTCACTTCCTTCAACCTTTCATTTTATGTCTTGCTTCTCAACCTTCTCCAAAAAAGACCTTACTGTTCAGGTACTGTACTTACATATGGGAGAAGAGGGTATTCTTGATAAACTGATCCCAAGTTGTTTAGGGCTTTAAAGATTAAAACCAGTACTTTAAATTGGGCCCACAAATGGATGGGGAGCCAGGGCAGCTGACAAGGACAGACATAAATGGTCAAAGGGACCGGTACCACTTAATAACCTTGCAGTATTAGTCTGAGCTAACTGTTCCAGACCATCTTTAAAGGCAGCCCCATCCACCACACATTACATTAGTCTAAACAGGAGGTTACCAGAGCATGGGCTAATTGCAGCCCAGGCTCTCTCCTTCCAGCTTAGATCACAGCTGGTATATGAGATGAGGCAAACTGTGTGGAGGTTTCAACAACACACATTTAAAACTAGCTTTTACATTCTGATAGTTTATGTCCGTGCCTTTAAAAGTAACATAGCAGCAATATGTTTGCAGGGAATGTTTTGCCCAAGGATGGTGGGGCTACCTAACTTGACTGTGGGGAAAGTAGCTTCTAGACAGTGGGATGAACCCAACACAACAATGTCTCACCTGATGGCCTGTTTGTTCTGATGCTGAAAACAGATGTGTGAATCTACATTCTACACAATTTATTAATCACAAATTCTCTAACCGAACCTTAAATATGAAACACAACCCAGACCTGACTTTGTTCAACATAAATGTCATGTTTGCATTGATTTTAATGAAATGATGCAGGCATTCTGGCTAGCAAGGTTTATGCTAAAACTAGACTGGTTTCAATCCTTCATCAGACACGTGGCAAATTGTAACTTTTGAGTACCAAGTGTTCATTTTCTCATTCTGGATAATATTAAAGTCCTATCAGGGGAAAAGGCAAGGTATAAATAAATAACTATATAATAGTAATAATAATAAATTTTCCTCTTTGGCCATAACATGTTTGCCATCCTTTGCATCCTTCCAGAGCAACATAAGTTGTTTTATTTTTATTGTTGTAGAATTCATAGAATCTCCCAGGCAACTTTTCAACAACATTCACAAATATGTTTCCAGTGAAAGGAAAGGATTAACAATATCTTGAAAGAGAGCATCTTACTTCCACAAAGCATGTATGGTCTACTGCAGTTCCCATGGGATCAGACACATACATTGAGACACTTCCTACAAAACAGCCATTGTTTCTTACATGTCTCTCAGTTTCCTTCTGTCACGACGGGTTCCTGCCCTTCATTTTGACTAACCAGGCCATAGACAGCATGTAAACTCACGTAAGCAAATAAAGATGCCAGCTGCAACCAAAGTATTCAGCGAAGTGATTCAGTCCAAGTTGTTCTGCATATGTTTTATACTTTGCACTTGTAAATTCAGCTCTTTATACTGCTTATAGTTAATGAAGCTGTTCCCAAGAGTTAGTTTTCATCTATATGGTTCACTATACAGTGGTACCTCGGGTTACATACACTTCAGGTTACATACGCTTCAGGTTACACACTCCGCTAACCCAGAAATATTGCTTCAGGTTAAGAACTTTGCTTCAGGATAAAAACAGAAATCGGGCTCCGGCGGCCCGGCGGCAGCAGGAGGCCCCATTAGCTAAAGTGGTACCTCAGGTTAAGAACAGTTTCAGGTTAAGAACAGACCTCCGGAACGAATTAAGTACTTAACCCGAGGTACCACTGTACACACACTGTCATTTTCAGCTACAAATTTCACATTACTAACTTAAAAGATTCCTTACCATATTGAAAGGGGGAGATTTATTACAGAGGGAAAGTTATTATAAAGATGGTTTTCTTATAGTAGAGTCTAATTTGGGGGTATATACCGTATTTTTCGCTCTATAACACGTACCCGACCATAACACGCACGTAGTTTTCAGAGGAGGAAAATCCGTAGGCATGCCACCCGTAGGCATTCCCTCCAAAACACGCACAGACATTTCCCCTTACTTTTTAGGAGGAAAAAAGTGAGTGTTATGGTGCAAAAAATACGGTACATGTCTTTCATTGTCGTTAGAGCTTATGTTCCTGTAGATGGGCAAAACCCAAAGATCCACAGTGGTAGAGTATGTGTTTTGCAAGCCTGAGATTCCAGGTTTAGTCCCTGGCATCTCCAGGTAGAACAACCGGGAATGTCCCATCTGGAACCCTGGAGAGCTGCTGCCAGTCATTGCAGACAAGCTGAGCTAGATCAGCCTTTCTCAACCTTGGGTACCCAGAAGTTGTTGGACTACAAATCCCATCATCCGTGACCACTGCTCCTGCTAGCTAGGGGTGATGGGAGTTGTAGTCCAACAAATCTGGGGACCCAAGGTTAAGAAAGGCTGGGCTAGATAGACCAGAAGTCTGACTTATTATATTACATTCTAGACCCATTTAGGGGCTGCCTCTGCTGCAGCGCTGGTAGGAAACGAAAAGTTGGAAATCGACAATATGCAAGAGTTTCTTTAAATCTCAGCGTACATTTTAGCATCCTTCTGGTGTGGCCAACTTGAAAGGCTGCCTTCTCTCATATGAACCTGTCCAAACACTGCAGTTATTCAGAATGCCTTGCTTCACATCCTGTTATGTTCAGAGGCTCATCAGGCTGCTGGAGTGCAAGACAGGATCTTGTCGTTTGTTGTGCCCACAACTCCCAGGCAGCCAGATGGACCTTTCTTCATGTTTTTTTTTAAAATGAATTTAAAAACAAAAACAAAACAAAACCACATACACACACCTTTGCTTCACCAGATCTCTGCTAGTCTGGGGTTTTATTCCTCTTCTGTGAAATCTTTTGATAGCTTTAATTTTAGGGGATTAAAAAAATTAGTGACTGTATTTTTTTAACCTTATGTTTGTATTTAATGATGTTTTAAACTTTTTGATGATTAAAAGATGCCCTGAAGGTCAATCTGGGCAGAAAACTGATGTAAAAATATTTAAATACAATAAATAAGATTTTTTTTAAAAGGGTTTTTCAAAATACTGGTGTTCAGCATCAGGGATGGGCAGAACAGCTGGAACCCAACAGGTGTGAGGCACAGTGTAGAAAAAGATAGACTTTACCTCCTCTCCAGACACCACTATGGGTGACATGATAAAATACAGTTTCACTGGTTGGGCCACTAACATATTTCCTGGTTGGTAGGCCTACCTGTATCCAAATTACCCAGCGTCAGTTTCTGGTGATGCCTCATAGGTAAATAGTTTGACTTCAGAGGAATAGAAGGACTGACCTAGTCCACTGAAAGCCTCCAGTTCTACATTCCAGTTTTTGAACACTAATCAATTATAGAAAGAAAAAACAAATCAATCAGATGTAGATGCTTAGGGAGCAATCCTAAATATGGAAGCCAGCATAAATTATGATGGTTTAAATTAAGATGGCATAAAGTATGCTAGATCCAAACTCTGTTCAGGGGCAGGGCTACTATTGGCTGGAGCTGGCCTAAATCCCAGCAGAAGCTGTAAAATAGTTTGTTAAAGTAAAGGGACCCTGACCATTAGGTCCAGTCGTGACCGATTCTGGGGCTGCGGCGCTCATCTCGCTTTATTGTCCGAGGAAGGTGGCGTACAGCTTCCGGTTCATGTGGCCAGCATGACTATGCCGCTTCTGGCGAACCAGAGCAGCGCACGGAAACGCCGTTTACCTTCCCGCCGGAGAGGTACCTATTTATCTACTTGCACTTTGACGTGCTTTTGAACTGCTAGGTTGGCAGGAGCTGGGACCAAGCAATGGGAGCTCACCCCGTCATGGGGATTCAAACTGCTGACCTTCTGATCAGCAAGTCCTAGGCTCTGTGGTTTATCCCACAGCGCCACCCAAAATAGTTTGTTACAGCCCCCTTTTTACTGGATTAATTTATGCCACATCATGTGACAATGCTGGAGAAACTTAGGATCCAGCCTAAAACTTCCTCCTGTCCCACTCCACAACACCCTCAGAATGCCTGCTTTTCAGCACTTATATCAGCTTAAGAACCACCAGGCTTGGTTCAGCCAGCTGTGTCCCAGCTGAGCCAAGCTAAGAAGTAGATATGCTCAGCTGGAGATCTGCTAGACCCTAACCTGGGGGATATAGCTTTAGGATTGTCTTTAGTCTATATAATATTTAGCATGAGGATGTAGTCTTCCTTCCTTGACAAAAGGAGGTCATAAAATCCACTCCACTTTGTTAAATTAAAATACAGTGGTACCTCAGGTTAAGTACCGGTACTTAATTCGTTCCGGAGGTCCGTTCTTAACCTGAAACTGTTCTTAACCTGAAGCACCACTTTAACTAATGGGGCCTCCTGCTGCTGCTGCGCCACCACAGCACAATTTCTGTTCTTATCCTGAAGCAAAGTTCTTAACCTGAAGCGCTATTTCTGGCTTAGTGGAGTGTGTAACCTGAAGAGTATGTAACCCGAGGTACCACTGTAAACCTACATTTTAAAGGCTATGAATATATTATATATTTTTATTTGTGAGGTGATTCTTCAGCCAGAATCAGAAGCAAACACTGCCCCCTTTTAACCATTAGATTAGAAACATGACCAACACCTGGGATCAGGTACAGGCAATATGTCCTTCCGAATTTAGTTGACCAACATAAATGCCCATAATCAGGTTATTACAGGACAACAGTTCTTTGAGGACTATCGCCTGAAATGCTGAAACAAATGTAGCTAACTTTTGTTACAGTATTTGAGCCGCTCATGTATCCTTCTGAGCTGTTTAGTGACAACTGAGCAGTAACAATACATTTGCAGAAGATGAAGGAATATCACAATGTTATTTTATAATCTTCTACAGTACTTTGCAATACTTCTGCATTGAATATTCAATCACAAATTAATGTTTCTATAAAGAGTTGAAGGTTAAGAGGTGCAGAGTTGACAAAACGTAAGTAAATAAGGATATAACCCTAGAAACACTTACCTGGGAGTAAGCCCCACTGAATTTATGGGGCTGAATTCATGCTGGATTGCGCTGTTAGCATGAAGTCTTGTATTCACTGACCTGGAAGTGTGGGTGGGGAGAAATTCAATTCAGTTCACATTTAAAGGTGAACCAACCTAATTCATACATTGCTAAACAAATTTGTAAACCGAAATACAGCTATCCTTTGAAATTCACACTTCTCCAAATTTTGCAGTGCAGTTCTCCAGCCAAGTAATATGTACCAAGAGACATATACTTGCGTAAAGCGTGCATAAAAATAATATATTAGTGAAAAATAATATACAAAAATGCATTATATTTGGGGGAAAATCCATATGCAAAAAACATTACATTGTGCAAAATTGCATAAAAAATGCATATCTTAGGGAAAATTTGCACTATAATTCTGCTTACTTTTCACAAGAATTTTTTTAAAATTGGAAACTGATATCAAAATATGGAGAAATGAACTTAAAATGGGAACAATGAGAAACCAAAATACAATTCCACATACAATCTGGGAGTAAGCCCCTTTGAACACAATGAAACTTACCTCTGAGTAAGCATGCATAACATGTTGTTGTTAGTTATTATTTATTTTCATAATATTTAGTGTATTAGTACTTAGGTGAGCCAAAACAGTTCTAGACACGTTACAAACTTATAGCTAAACTTGATTTTGGTTTAAACTGGAGGCAGACAGAATGAAGCATCCCAGAGAAGCCTAAACTCAGAAAAAGTTCAATTCAAAATATCACAATCAGTCGACTGGGACCCTCAGAATCCATTGTGAGTGGATACTACATAGCGTTTCCTCAATGCTCTTGGGGTCTGCCTCAGTGACTGGCAACTAGACATCTATTAAAGAAACTCTGCAATGAAACAATGATATTTTTGTTCTCCTAAACTGAACTTGCCCCCAAATTAAGGCTGCCACAATACAGCATTTTGTAAACAAAGGCGGCGGGAGAGAAAATGCGTTGTCCTGGAGAACTGAAGTGAAATTAAGAAAGGTGAAAAGAATCCATCTATATGTACACAGTGAAACATTGCGGTCTAAACAGAGCCTGCTTCCTCTTCCAGTAGCATCTGAACCCAATTCACGCCATAGCCAGCCCACATATTAAAGAGCAACGTTAATGCCAGTTCACACACAAACATCTGTAGCAATAGCCATGTCGTTTCCCAAACCGCCACAACTTCTAAGGTTGCGTTTTATGCTCCCTCAGAAATCAACTTTGGTGTTTTGACATGCAGAAATCTGAGGCTCTGCCCCCCCCCAACCCCGCACACAATTCATTATTCATCAGTGAAAAAAACTAATAGGAATGCATATTGGTTTAAGTTAATAGTCATTCATTACCTCACAGAAAGAGGGGCAAACAACCCCTCTGCAAAGCATTAATAATTGAAGAGAAAACAGTCAAGCCTTTGGAGAAATTCTGATAAAATCCATTACAACTGTCAGAGTCCCCCTGCCAACCCCCTGCCTCTGGTATGTGAAGCTGCTGGCTGAATGTTCTGCCTTGTCAAACCAACCGTACAGTCTATTCAGTTACCCTGGAGTTGTCATGTGGAATCAAGCAAACAAATATCTTCCCTCTGTTTCTCTCCCCAAACTCCGCCACTCCAAAACCAGATTAATTGGTTACAAAACTTAAGTGGCCAGAGTGAAAAAGGCAACAGGAGTAGATTTGCGCCTTTGAATCATTACAGTTCTAATAGTACAGGGTTGGGGTTCTTTGTTTTGTTTTTCTTCCTGAAAGAGGAGATGAGTGCTTCTCTATTCAGTTAATGAATAAACTGCTCAACGTAGCAAAGAGCATTTTTTAGAAGTTAATATAAGTCGTAGGGCCTCTTATCAGGGAAAGAAAAGTTAGGAGACTGAACTTTTTCTCTCTTTTTTTTTTAAGGAATACAAGAGGCTAAAGAAGGAGAGTGGAGAGCCTTTCAAAAACAGTAGCTGGCATTGCACCAAACCCCCAATTTAAAACTTAAAGTGTTATGTGGATTTATGCAAACGCTGGATCCTTGGATATGACAGACTGTGTTGGCATGACCTATATAGCCCTAATAGGACTGGCTTCTGAGGGCAGCCAGTTTGAGCAACTGTCAGATGCATTTATGGGAAGGGCAATAGCTTAAGCAGTACAGCATTTCTCTTGCAAGCAGGTCCCAGGTTCAGTCACTGGCATCTCCAAGTGCGGACAATAGTCGACGTATTATAACGCAGCATCATTTTTTTTCCATTTGGCAAAAGATCCAGTGGCCACAAAATTAAAAGACGCCTGCTTCTTGGGAGAAAAGCAATGACAAACCTAGACGGCATCTTAAAAAGCAGAGACATCACCTTGCCAAGAAAGATCTGTATAGTTAAAGCTATGGTTTTCCCAATAGTGATGTACAGAAGTGAGAGCTGGACCATAAAGAAGGCTGATCGCCGAAGAATTGATGCTTTTGAATTATGGTGCTGGAGGAGACTCTTGAGAGTCCCATGGACTGCAAGAAGATCAAACCTATCCATTCTTAAGGAAATCAGCCCTGAGTGCTCACTGGAAAGACAGATCCTGAAGCTGAGGCTCCAATACTTTGGCCACCTCATGAGAAGAGAAGACTCCCTGGAAAAGACCCTGATGTTGGGAAAGATGGAGGGCACAAGGAGAAGGGGACAACAGAGGACGAGATGGTTGGATAGTGTTCTCGAAGCTACCAGCATGAGTTTGACCAAACTGCGGGAGGCAGTGGAAGACAGGAGTGCCTGGCGTGCTCTGGTCCATGGAGTCACGAAGAGTCGGACATGACAAAACGACTAAACAACAACAACAACAACCAGTGGCCCTGTTCTCGTTTTGCCCAAGAATCCCAAGAAACTCAAAGGCACTATGCGAAAATTCACACATGAGATCAGAAGGGGTTCCCTGGGTGTGCCTTCTCCAAAGCTCCCCCTGGCGTACAAATCCTGGAGCTGAGCCCTCATTTGAGTCTCCTGATTTCCCCTGCCATGTCTGCTCATTAACATCGGTCCTGTCCGTTTCGCTCTCTGATTCCTACCAGGTGGTTTCCTACTAGGTGATTCCTTGCCAGTGTGGTTACTGTCAGACTAGGACCTGGGAGATCAGGCTTCAATCCCTGCTTGTCCATGATGCTTGGGCCAGTCATTGTCCCTCAGCCTAGTCCATCTCACAGGGTTGGTGTGGAGATTAAAGGAAGAGGGCAGGGGGAAAGCATGTGTGCCACCTTAAGCTCCTTGGAGGAAAAAGTGGGGTATAAATGCAATAAAATAATCAATGTCGTAAGTAGCCTGTAGCCATCAAAAACAATACCAACAGCAGGTGGATACAATCAAGGTGTGCAGGTATGAGAGATTTCCTTTGTTTCAAGGATGTTTTTGTTTTGGATATGAAAGACGCGCCAGCAGGAAGAACTTTCCCTCTGAATTCAAATAGCAGCATTGTTGGTGAAGGAGGCCATTTTCATTCTCTGCAAGGTGAAGTGGGAGGGATTATAAACCTTTTCCTCCCCACCCATTGCAGTGCCAAGGGTGCTTCACCTTTGCATGAAAGAGTGAAGCAATGATTCTTCAACATCAGCTTCGCTGGACTGGTCATGTTGTGTGGATGCCTGATTATCGTCTTCCAAAGCAACTACTCTATTCCGAACTTATAAATGGTAAGTGTAATGCTGGTGGTCAACAAAGGAGGCTCAAAGACTCTCTCAAGGCAAACCTTTAAAAAGTGTAGTATAAACACAGACAACTGGGAAACACTGGCCTGCGAGCACTCCAGTTGGAGAACAGCCGCTACCAAAGGTGTCATGGGCTTTGAAGACTCTCGAACTCGGGACAAAAGGGAGAAACGCGCTAAGAGGAAGACACGCTTGGCAAACCCTCGCCGTGATCCACTCCCACCCAGAAACCTATGTCCCCACTGTGGAAGGACATGTGGATCCAGAATTGGTCTCCATAGTCACTTACAGACTCACTGTTAAAACGTGTCCATGGAAGAAAATCTTACTTGGCTACGAGTGATCACCAAAGAAGAAGCAAATGTGTGTGTGTGTGTGTGTGTGTGTGTGTGTTAGCTGCATCCACACAATTAACGTCATGTTGAGTTTGGCCCTTAGACTGAAGTTTAAAGCATGAGCCAGTCAGATATATAAGCATATGCTCAACAATCCACTTGACATCAACAGGACTTAAAAATGCTTAACTTGGCTGGACGGTGCCCATTTATGCTAAATATAGAAACAGCCTCTTGGCCCCATTTTTGCACAGTGTCTCTTTTGTTCCCCTGTTCAGGAATGAGAATGCTTGCTAGCAAGCAAATTATGATAATTACTTGGTCTGCTGCATCCTTTGCCTGACTAGCTAGCAAGAAAAGGGGAACAATCTGTGTACATGAATGCAATTTTAAATTCACTCCAAATGCTGCTGAGATAGTGATATTGAGAAAGTTTTTCTTTATAACCTGGTTGGATAGGACTCATAAATTAGTTATGCTAGGAGTATTAGCTAATGTGGTTTTGGAATATTAGAAATAAAACACCCGCATATTTGTTTTATGGTGGATTTGCAGTTGCTTATGGCTAAGGCAAATAATTAAAATAATTGATAATCTCAGAAAGGATACCACAAAATTAGAAAAGGTGTAGAAAAGAGCAAGGAAAATTATTAAACACTTGCAACTCGATTTGTTCTTTTATAGAGAGTTGCAGTGTTGCATTTACTGTCCTAGGGCTGAAATAGAGAAACTATTTTACCTAGATGTAATTATGTACTGATAGGGAGAAAAACGTTTTAGTATTCATGACACTTAAACTAAATGAGGTATGTTAACTACTTCTCAAAGAATGCATTTTAATTTTAATAATGGTAATGCTGACACTTACAATTTCATTTTAAACTGAAACTTGCTTGTAAATAATTAACCATTATGGTCTATCAATTGAATGTTTTAATTTTAAAAATAAGCTCTGTTGATTTCATATAAGTAGGAAATCATACTGGAAACATATAATCTTGAAAGAAAGAAAAAACACCACACATTGATGCATGCCATCAGATATAAGATTATAAGATAACACACAACAAGACCAGGACTGGGTCTCTTTGCATTAGGGCCAAACCAAACAAATAAATGAAATCACATTACAAAAGAAAATGTATACACCAGACTATAGCCAGTGCTTCCCCCCCCCCTAAAATATGTTTAGGGGTACTCTCATTTTCCTACTCATATTGAAATATTGCCCCTCAATGAGACCAAACTTAAGTCCACAAAATGTTTAGGGGTATGCGTATCTCTGCGTCCTCCCAGAAAAAAGCACTGATTATAGCCTAGCCAAACCTTAAAAGGGTTGCCTCAAGTTGATTTTTAGTTGAGATGCAGCCCATTAACAAAGTAGGAAATTTAGCAAAAACGCCACAACATATCGGTTTTGAGCTATTTTTATGGGGAAACGGCAAAAACGGCACTGCTGACATGGGCTCCCATACGTCAAGATATTCCTGGACCCTGAATTCTAACGGGCAAGTCTCTAAATCATACAGAATGTCAATTCAGCAAGTTACAGGGGACTAAACAATGTTCTGAAATTGTGGGAGTCAGAGGGATGATTTCTGATGGTAAGTTTTGAAGTTCCAAGATGAAGTTCCAAGCCACCTTCTTGTACAACCACATTCCTCCATTCCTCAACTGAGTCATTTTTATTATTCAAAATTTACTGTTGTCCACATTATGTATAGTTGTGGTGGGAATCCAAACTGCACCATTTGTGATGTGGTGGAGCATACAGGTATGTGCACCAGATGTGCCAGGTCTGTTTGGGGATCGTGAAAAGGGGTGAGTATGCATTAGACACATAGCTAACAGATTTGAAAATAAGGGACCAGCAGCCAAAATAAGGTATTTTAGTCAATCAGCTCCTTTCCTTTTCCCCTTAACAGTCAATCGAAGAAACCTCCAAAACAAATCCAAAAGCCCCACCTCCCACGAGATCGCCACCCGCCATTGTACTGAACTAGCTCCTTTCCTTTTCCCACACCATGTGCCCCCACTCCAGACAGACCTTTTCCCCGGCAAGGGTGAGTGGGCCGTTGATGACGTATCCATCCGATTCCAAGGACAGGCATGTTCAACTTTTGAGCCCCTCCAAGCCAAAGGCAGAAAGCCCAGCCAGCAGCCAAACGAAGCCTCAAGCGGTGGTTCCCACAGCGCAGCAACCCAGCAAAGAGGATGCAGCAAGGAAAACCACCGTCACCTCTCTGCTGGGAAGCGCTGAGCAAAGGCGAGTCCCCAGGCAACGCGGCCGATTTGATTGGCACAAGGCATGCAAGCTCCCCCCCCCAGTCGTTCTTAGACTCCTTATTGGGTGAGCAACACAGCCAAGCAACACATAGAATCATAGAATCATAGAGTTGGAATAGACCACAAGGGCCATCGAGTCCAACCCCCTGCCACAGTTGGAGCCTCCCTCCTCCCTGGCCAGCAGGGAGGGAGGGAGAGGAGCTGTTTCCTTTGAAACCTGGGAAATTTAAGGGACATCATCAGTAAGGGACAGGAAAGGACATCATCAGTAAGGGACGGGAAACGGCGCTGGGATAAGGGAGTTTCCCGCCAAATAAGGGACAGTTGACAGCTATGATTAGACACCTGGCTCGCTTAGCTTCCGTGAGAAGTGGCAGTAGGGAAGAAAGCAAGCAGACAGAGATACTGGCAGAAGAAAAACACCTGGATGGATCCTGAATGGATCTGCAGTGTCTGGTGTTTCTGTATCTGGAAGTGGTGGTGGCCATGGGGTGACTGGCTCCAATGGCAGCAGCAATGGAGGAGGAGGGACTCCTCCAGTGCCAATCACCCCACCACTGCTTCTAAAGACAGACAGACATTGCAGATCCATTCCAGCCTTTTTCTTCTGCCTGCACCTGTCTCTGTCTCATGACCCTGTCTCTCCCTTCTTCCACCACCTACCAAGCTCACCACCTTTTGTGGAGACTCTCTAGGACAGGAAAATGAAGAAACCTTCATCTGCTTTGGTCAATCTCGGTTAGTTCACTATCTGGTTAAAGATAAAGATCATGAAAATTGACTATCTCTTTGCATATGCCTGATTATCACTGCAGCAACAAATGATATTTTGTATCTCATTTTTTTAAGTTTCTTAGTTTAGTTGTTAGTTTCAAAAGTTTTAATTTATTTAGTTTGTTTGATGAATTAAAAATAGTGTCATTTAGTATTGAGCATGAACATTCAATAAATGTTTGCAAAATAAAAAATAAAAATCCCCTGGATGCACACCCTAATGAAATGTGTTGTGCATGCCTATGGTGGAACATCTCTTTTCCATGCAGAAGGTCCCAGGTTCAAACCCTGACATTTGCACTCAGGACTGAGAAAGGTTTCTGTCTGAAACTCTGGAGAGCTACTGCCAATCAACAGTGAGCTAAACAGACCAATGGTCTGACTCCGTATAAGGCAGCTTCCTATGTTCCCTGCTCATAGTAAATTAACACGAATAATCTCTGACATGTTAACAATTTTTTCCATGAGAAAACATTTTTTTAAAGGTGTATATTGGTTGATTATGTTAGCTGCTGCCTTTGCACAAAGAGGTTCGAAATGGACTGTAACACACCTATGTACAATAACCATGAGTAAAACAGAAAAGCACAATTCACAACTATAATTTAAAAATATAATTCCCCACCTGCAATTTGAAGTGGTACTATTCAGAATTCTACCACCTGATTCCATGCAAAGTGTAGATCAATTCTCAGTAAGCCAGGGGCGCACAGATCAGCAAAGGAATGGTAAAACTGAGCAAGTATCACGGTTGGTATTTCTCATCCCCATCATACAAACACGACAACTGTTGTTAATGGATAGGCTGAAAATTTAACTAGTCATCCATCTTCTAGTTGGAAGATCAAGTTACATATTTTAATTTTCAACCTGCATGGATTGCTAATTGAGCTGCATATTTTATTGGCCTGGAGAACTGCATTTCATGTCACTATTGTTACCAATCCAGGGAGCTTTGCTAATTGAGTTGCATACTTGATGAACTCTGGAGCACTCTGTGCTAACTGAAGAGCATTACTGAGCTGCTGAGCTCCTAGGTGATGCTTTGAACTCACAGAAGTATGAGGCATGGTTGGACGTGCCATTTGAGATACGTACTCCACTACTGGAGTACCTGACCAGTTCAGCTGGCAAAATGTTGCATACTTTTCTTATTATATTTTAAAAGCTCCAGGAGTTGCACTGAAGACCACCTGCCTTGAGCAAATACTTCCCAAGTATGACTAAGGTAAGCAGTACAGTTTAATTCAACTTTAAGAGAAAAGTACTTCTGCTGTATAACTAATGCCTGATTATTTCTGATTCTGATATTGCACTCTGAATGCCAAGAAAAGGTCTCAAAAGCTCAGCATAGAACACCTATTCTGCATGCAAGAAGTCCCAGGCATTAAAAGTTATGGGAAAGATTCTAGAAAACATTTGCCTCTTAGACAACACTGGGCTAGATGAGCAAATAGACTGAGACATAGATCTGATATGTGGCAGCTTCTTACATACCTATTACGAAAAAGGGGATATGGGATTGGAACAAGGGCAAACAATACTTTTCTTCATCTGTCTGTCGTCTTGTATATAAAGATCTTGGCCCACCACGTGGGAATCAGAAGTGAGAGGAATTGTCATAATCCACTTGTAATAACAGAGCTGATTTATAAAATTAAGGATTTTATACTATTTCAGAATTTAATTTTGATTTATTTTTTTCAGTGCTGGGCCTTTTCAGATTGACTGTTGAAATTTGCCTTGGAAGAACCCCCATGTAACAATGTAGATCTTGAGGACCAACAACTAAAATAAGAGTGTTAAGGATGCAATGATTTTTGCAAGCCCCCTAAATTCAAGAATATCCTTAATTTCTAATAATGAAATAGTTCAAATTTGGAGAACATGTGCGTTAAATACAGCGGGAGGATTAAAAGTGCATAAAAACACATCTTAGTTGTAATCATTGTTTTAGGCAGTAGGAATCTCAAGAAGGTTTCTTTATGTTGCTGCCACCGCAAAAATCAGAGTCAGGTCACAAGGCTATGAACTATGATACCTATGATTTATGATTCGCCAAATGTTTCGCTAACACATTGTGACTTAACTGAGAGGCCTTTTATGGAGTTTTTACACCTTTCCTCACTCCAGTTCTCCCTCACCCCGACCACTGGAAAACCAGATTAGCATGAGAACACCTTACTCCAGACTTACTCTTTTAGTACACTGAAACACACCATAGATCATGAATTGCCACCACTTGCTGATTTTTGATGTTGTTTACTAAGACATTTTAGATATGCTGGATCAGAAATCTAGGTTGCATTCACAAAGTTCCAGCTCTCCAGTCCCTATCAAAATTAATCAAATATGATAATATTTTACAAGTATCTTAATCACATTATCAGGTAGTAAGGTGGGGAAACCTGAGCTTTTATTTAAAATTACAGTGAGGCAGTAGAACAAGCAGCAAATGACGGGCTACTGGAAATGGCAGAAGATTTCTGGATCCTGGCCATACTGGTTATTACAGTCCTCCCATGCTATCTTTATCCTGTGTCTCATTACTCTGCTATTCAATAAAAAAAAAACCAAGTTAGTTCAATATTATCTCCCAAGAAAGAGACCATTATTTTAAAATGATACACAACTTCTAGTAAGCACCTGAACAGAAAAAAGACTCACTAAACTTCTACAATATATTGTGGAGGATCAATTTTTTTCCTCATAAGGTTAAAAAATTTAAACCAATAATCTCTATTATATAAGTCAACAGATAGTCCTTTGCGTTCACAATATAACTTGGTAGCGCTGTCCCCAAGGTTTGAATTTATCAAGTGCCCAAGCATACACATTGCATAAAAATTGAGAAGCAGAAAATTGAGCACTGGCCTTTCAGCCCAGCTCAGTAGTAAAAACGATTGAATTTTGCTGTCAAGTACATTAGGGAGAGAGATCGCAAAATGGAGATAAATCAGATTAACACTTTAAAAGATAAATGGTACTCTAGCCAAGTTTAATCTTACTTTTGAAATGTGCAAACTCATCACAAACCTTTATTGTAGATCAAAAACATGGTGCAGTGCCCTGGAAGTCACTATAGGACACGTAATCACCCTCTCATCATGTTCAGGGCTTCCCCTGGCAAATATCATGGATACAATTAGTTCGCTACATCACAGGAATGATGCACTGGTGGAGGAAGAGGAGTGCAGGGGGAGCGCCCCGCCCCCGGCAGTGCATTCCCGGTGGGGTGCCATCATGGCTGACCCCCCAACCCGCCACACCCCCAGGACGTGTGCCCACCCCTGCCTGCTGCCCGCCACTGGAATGATGTTCCAAAATCCAGGTCAACCAGTAGCCACAAATACATTTTCTTCCCCCCAGTCCTTATATTGTTGCCTTCCAAGCTCTGCTTGTGGGTTTCTTGGTGACATCTGGTTAGCATCTGTAGGAAAGAATATTGGATGAAATGGACTGTTGGTTTGATTTGGCAGTGCTCTTCTTAGAGTCACTTGATAAGAAAAGAATTACGGTGCATTAAAAAATAGCCTTAATTAAAAATATAATGACTTTGAGAATCTTTTTTTTTATAATACAAGAGAAAGCTGTGCCCTAATGTTAAGAAGAAAAAAACTTTATTGGTTGAATATGTTGGTTCAAGACCTAGACCTTCCATTGTCTACCTTGGTGTCTTGCATAAAGTGCTCATCTTGGGTGGTTCAGGATCTAGACCTTCCATTGCCTACCATGGTGTCTTGCATAAAGTGCTCTGTTTGGGTGGAAGCAGACTGCCACTGACTTGGGAGTGAATTGGGAGCTTCAATTCAGCTAGACTTGTCTTGGTGGACTACCTGGGACAGTACATTTTCAGGTCTCGAAACCAGCTTCAGGCACAGAGGGTATTAGTAATATGGAATACCACCACCCCACAGTTGGGAGCAAGGATTGACCAAGTTTGCTGTAGATGCTGGGAGTTTGGCCCTTAGCCTTGCTTACCCAATAGACCAGAGCAGTAACTTCTGCCTGCTGTACTACACCAGTTGACCACTGATACCCTGGAGAAGACACCCATAAGGTTTAGATTTTGACACAGCTACTTAGGGCCCACACTAATAAAGAAAACTTAGAACTACAGAATAGCTGAGATGATGGTAACTATAATATGAACGACAGGGCTTGAACAACAGGCTTGGGGGAACTATCAGTTTAGCTATCAGCATACACAGAATTGCAGCAGTATTCACATTTTGTCTGTTTAAAAAATACATCAAAGTTGCAAGAAGCTCATAATTTCAGAATTATGTATTATTCATTTTGCTATTGCATGGCAGGTGAACCAAATCATCTCCATAAATACGTAATGTTGTATCCCACTTTTCATATTTATTAAACGTAACTCACATTACAAAAAATAACCTGACTTCATTCAAACAGAATGAATGAAAATAGCTGCCGTGTAGAACACTGGTTTAGATGGAGCTCAGGATGAACCTTGGCCAGTTGATGAGTTCCTGAATATGCTGAATTTGGAGTTGTTGTTCCACATTACTCTACACCCATTCCATGGCAGCTTCTATGCAGTTTCCCTAAAAACTCATTATAATTAAAGGCAGTCTGGGCCTAATAGGCCTGGTAAAAACCTAGATTGGCCTCTATTTTTGAATAACTTTGTTGAGCTCACTTCTGGAGCTGGGTCAGGTCCTTAAGGATGGCTTTGGGTCCATCATGCAGATGTTGTTTAGAGGACTGCTCATGTTTTCCATCTGCCTTGTGACGCCATTGACTGTGCCTCCTCTCCATGCCCACTAGGAATTAAGGGCCTTTTCTGATTCCCTTTCCTTTCCCCATCCTTCCCTGCAGTTTAAAATCCATTTACTGTATCCATTTACTCTATAGATTTACCAACTGCAGAGGCACAAGAAAACTGGAAGCCATTTCTAGTAGCGGCACTGACTCACTGCTCATGTACTTTAAAAAACGTGTTAGTATCCAGATTTCCAGTGAATGAATGGAAAGGGGGGGGGGACCAACGATTTTCAGTTATGAAAAAACCTATTTCATTCACAACTCTAGCTCCTTGAGTAATTGTGCGAGTAGCAAGTAGTAGGGCATGTGCTTTCCAGACAACACAGATGAGGTTTGAACAAGTAATCAGGAAATTTAACAGTGCCAAGCAAATCTGCTTCACTGCCAAAGACAACAGTAAGCAATTGACTGGGCAGTAATTAAACCAGAACAAAACACGTCCCCCAAGCTTTTGATAATTCATTTCAAAAATACCATGCTAATCTTTCAGACCATAAGCTTACAGAATTCCTTAGTATCATGGACACTATGTGAAGTGCCTCGGTTAGCTTTACTGAAAACTATCTGCTACCATATTTGAATTTGATCAGCTGTGTCTGTCTGGCAGTCAGCTTCTGTTCTGATTCATCCTAGAATCTTGGGAACTGTAGTTTACTCCCACCAGTGCTACAATTCCCAGCATGTTTAACCAAGTACTGTACAGTTCCCAATATTCTTTGGTGTGTGTGCTTTAAATGTATGGTGTAAATGCAGGCTTGCAGTCTGCTGTCCAGGTGATCGTTTATTGATGGGCAATGCTAGGACCCCTGCTCTCTCCTCTTATACTTTCTTATCTTTAGATCAGACAACCTTTCTATTATTAAACATGGGGGGCGAGAGAGAGAAGAGAAGCAAAATTGTATGGGTGGATCTCCTAAACAAACTATGGGAACTATTGAAGGAAAGAAGATAATTTAAGTCACTTTTTACTTTGGGTTTACCGGGAGCAATAGCAACTCCTGATTCCAAATGTGTTCAAAGATGTCACAAAAGGATTCTCAACTCGTAGCATTCTAATAAAATCTCAATAACTGCTAATTTATTTTTATTTATAAGGGGACTTAGCATTAGATAAAAGCCATCTGTCTGTTCATAGGACAGAAGCACCCCAACAATTGGAGAGAGATGAATAAATTATTCCAGTAGACACTTTGCATTTTCCTTTATACTTTGGATCTCAAATGTTTGACTGCTTCTTCTAGAGACTGAAGTGCTTCAGTATTTAACCACTGCTAGAGCTCCATAGTAGGTAGGAAGGCAAAGTTGAGGATTATATTGATGTAATAAATAGAAATAATGCTATTGGTTTTGATAGAATGTCCTTCCACACAATGGATTTCAGGCTGGAGTGTTAAATTGCCAAGCAGTTTTCAGAGGTGAGCTTAGTATCCATTGCCTTACAGTGGTTGCTAGCGAGCTATTCCAATTTCAGTTGTGTTTTGCATTCTAACAGAATAGGACAGACAACAGAGTTCGTGTAATTCTCCTCTCTCTATAAAACAGGGTTGTTGTTTTTTTCGCAGTTTTCATACAGCACATTCATGATTTCTGGACTTGCTGTGACATAATGTGGAAGTAACCAATGGTATAAGGGGATTCAGAGATTGCCGCTTTAAGCGAACAACAACAACAGGCAGTGTGGGGTAACTACCTCACTACCTCAGTTACCCCTGAGGAAGGTGTTACCCATTCCTGATCCCCTCTCTCCCCTCCATACCTCTTGCCCAGGGGAGCTGCCTCCTCATGTCCAGACTAACTTGTTGTTTAGTCATTTAGTCGTGTCCGACTCTTTGTGACCCCATGGACCAGAGCACACCAGGCACTCCTGTCTTCCACTGCCTCCTGCAGCTTGGTCAAACTCATGCTGGTAGCTTCAAGAACAGTGTCCAACCATCTCGTCCTCTGTCGTCCCCTTCTCCTTGTGCCCTCCATCTTTCCCAACATCAGGGTCTTTTCCAGGGAGTCTTCTCTTCTCATGAGGCGGCCAAAGTATTGGAGCCTCAGCTTCAGGATCTGTCCTTCCAGTGAGCAATCAGGGCTGATTTCCTTAAGAATGGATAGGTTTGATCTTCTTGCGGTCCATGGGACTCTCAAGAGTCTCCTCCAGCACCACAATTCAAAAGCATCAATTCTTCTGTGATCAGCCTTCTTTATGGTTCAGCTCTCACCTCCATACATCACTGCTGGGAAAACCATGGCTTTAACTATATGGACCTTTGTTGGCAAGGTGATGTCCCCCCTAAAGCTGTAATCCTCCACCCACTTACCTAAGGGTAAGTGCCACCAAATTCAATGTAACTTACTTCTCAGTAGGCATACATACACTTGCGCTGCAAGATACCATTTAGGGGCAGTCACCACCTTCCCACAATCCATGTTATATAGTCCACATATGATTCTTACTCGTAATACAACTGTGGCCAGCTCACTGGTTTTAGAAACTGAATATTAAGTGGCCCACGAAGTAAGTTTCTGTTCATGAAAACTTCTTCTCAGTAATGTCTTCTGAAACTTTGCAGCTGGTTAAGGACCTGATTCAGAAACATACTCTTCAGAAAATCCACCCACCTAGCAAACCATTTAATACATTCTTTCAGTGCATTTACCATTCCCAAACAGGCATGTTCCCTACCCCCAATCACAGCTGCGTTCAGCCATGAATGCTATAGTAAATGTAGGGTGACTCACATCAGATCATATACTATGATACGTGGTTTCAGAAACCAGGCTTTGGGGAAACAGACATTGAGCATTCTGAATGAACTAAAGAGACAGTGTCATCTTGCTCAGCTAGTTAAGTCTATACACTTACCTGGGGATTAGTATAATTGAACTCAGTGGGATTTATCTCTGACTGTGCTGTGTAAAAGCTTTAGCAAACCAGGTCTATCTGAACCAGCAGCCTATTACAGAGTACTATTCCACATGCTTCAATGAAACAATTGTCAACAGAAGATCAAAATGGCAAAATTCTCTATCTGCTGTCAGTCATTCACAACTTTCAACATTTTAAAGTTTAAAATTGGGCATCATTTCAGATTTGGGATAGTGGTAGGGGTTTTCAGTAAGAGGTGCAAGATTAAGCAAGGTCCAAATCGCGAGTCTTGGAACTGCAAGATATGAGTATGTACTTATTGCATGCATCCCCTTCTTCATGAGGGTCTTCTAGTTTTGACAAGGCTATTTTGGAGCCATTGCATCTTAAACTTGTCGCTGTTATGGCACAGCAGCTTTTTAAAAATAAAAATTTGGAGCCACTCCAACATTTCTCTGGCTTTTATAATAACTCATAGTGAAGACAGATTAGTGAGAAAACTGCAGGCGAGGCAATTAGTGGTGTATGGTAAATGTAATTTATCACATGATGTTATTCATCACACTGATGGCATCAAGGCTACTAGGTACAGTATACAGTACTGTATTGACAAAGCAGATGTCCAGCAGAGGGCAGTAGTATGTAAGTGCAAAGCTATTTATTAGATGGTGCCTTGCTTCATTCATAATAAGCAATATATAGTACTACTGTTGCATTGAATTTCTTTAATAAGAACTGAAGGCAGCTTTGCACATGTATTTAACATGTTGATGTTAATTTTAAAAGATGTGCAATGCTTGCAGATGTAGAAGAAGAAGAAGAAGAGTTTGGATTTGATATCCCGCTTTATCACTACCCGAAGGAGTCTCAAAGCGGCTAACATTCTCCTTTCCCTTCCTCCCCCACAACAAACACTCTGTGAGGTGAGTGGGGCTGAGAGACTTCAGAGAAGTGTGACTGGCCCAAGGTCACCCAGCAGCGGCATGTGGAGGAGCGGAGACGCGAACCCGGTTCACCAGATTATGAGTCTATCGCTCTTAACCACTACACCACACTGGCTCTCAACTGGATAGACAACTGTATAGACAAATGTATAGACAACTGGATGTTCAATCAAAGCCATTCTTAAAAGAAGATGCTAATGAATACTTTGGATTGTGATACAGACTGTTATAAAGTGTTTGAGGAACTATAAAACTCAATGCATGGTGAAACAGAAAAGCCTGTGCTAACCTCAGATAACATTGGTTTCCTCGCTCACTGAGGTTACTACTAGAACTAGTGTCATCAAAAATAGTTAGGAGAACTCCTCTGAGGCCAATCCACAGAAAGTATCTTTTTCTCAAGCTAGCCGGTAAGTGATATGTGGCTTTATGGCTAAACCTGCCAAGTGGCTTTTTCAGATCAACTTTTCAGATATAAGTTTGCAGGGCTACAAGGCAATCTTCTTTTCAGTGCGGCTATATAGCTGATGAAATAAGCAGCGGGAAAGTAAGCAACAACTCAGGATCTATAAGGTTTCAGTCCTAAACACATGGTAAGTCCGAGTGAAGTAAGTCCGACTGAATTTGCAGACATGCAGCTCTAAATAAACAGGAATAAAATCAGGATACCTGCAATGAACATGGATAGAAAGTTTTTCTAGATTTCCCCCCACTAATCCTCCTTACATTTACTATTGAAAACACAGGACTCCTATATCACGTTCTGCAGTAAGAGTAATTGGGCATCCAGTGCCAATTTTGTGCTGGCAGATGCTTGTTTGATTTCTTTTCTATGAGTGCCTAGTGGGAAACATGGATCACAAATACAATTGTGTGTGTTGAAACATTGCATTCGAAATATATTAGGATCAACGTAGAAGAGATACAAAACAGCTATGGTAAATATGTAAAATATGGGGGGGGGGGTCCTTAAAGATGATTTAGGTGGTAAAGGGAGAACCACTAGCCTTACTTCATTTCCTAGCCTTGTACAACTTCCCTCTCCCCAGGGGAGATGACTTTGTGGAGGCGATCCCTGCTTGCAGGCTGGTATGCTCAGGCCGGTATTATAGTCTAACCCACGTTCAAAACAATTGTGCCCTCCAAGTGTGACCAGATGTTGCAAAATTAGATGAATTTCCGTTTTTTGTGCTTGCACAGGGGAGGGAAATTTTGGCAGGCGCGGAGGGGGCGAGGTGAAAAGAAGAAAGCATGCTCCAATAATAATAATAATAATAATAATAATAATAATAATAATAATATGTTATTTATACCTCGCCCTCCCTGGCCAGAGCTGGGCTCAGGGCGGCTAACACCAGAAAGCATTTTCCATTGTGGAACCGTAATAGAAATCCTAATGGGTCCAGGTGCGAATTGAAGCAACTGGACAAGGTTGCTGGAAGCATCCAGATTTCCACACCTCAGATTTTTCATGAGAAATAATAATAATAATAATAATAATAATAATAATAATAATAATAATAAACAAACAACAACAATAATAATAATTCATAATAATAATAAACTTATTATTATCATCATCAACAACAACAACAAATGAGAGGCACAAATACAAGATGGGTGACACCTGGCTTGAGAGCAGTACATGTGAAAAGGATCTAGGAGTCTTGGTTGACCACAAACTTGACATGAGCCAACAGTGTGACACGGCAGCTAAAAAAGCCAATGCAATTCTGGGCTGCATCAATAGGAGTATAGCATCTAGATCAAGGGAAGTAATAGTGCCACTGTATTCTGCTCTGGTCAGACCTCACCTGGAGTACTGTGTCCAGTTCTGGGCACCACAGTTCAAGAAGGACACTGACAAACTGGAACATGTCCAGAGGAGGGCAACCAAAATGGTCAAAGGCCTGGAAACGATGCCTTATGA
This sequence comes from Podarcis liolepis, assembly GCF_965112155.1. Taxonomy (NCBI): domain Eukaryota; kingdom Metazoa; phylum Chordata; class Lepidosauria; order Squamata; family Lacertidae; genus Podarcis; species Podarcis liolepis. Next base: position 82,266,938 of record NC_139556.1, read on the forward strand.
GGAACGGCTAAGGGAGCTGGGCATGTTTAGCCTGGAGAAGAGGAGGTTAAGGGGTGATATGATAGCCATGTTCAAATATATAAAAGGATGTCACATAGAGGAGGGAGAAAGGTTGTTTTCTGCTGCTCCAGAGAAGCGGACACGGAGCAATGGATCCAAACTACAAGAAAGAAGATTCCACCTAAACATTAGGAAGAACTTCGTGACAGTAAGAGCTGTTCGACAGTGGAATTTGCTGCCAAGGAGTGTGGTGGAGTCTCCTACTTTGGAGGTCTTTAAGCAGAGGCTTGACAACCATATGTCAGGAGTGCTCTGATGGTGTTTCCTGCTTGGCAGGGGGTTGGACTCGATGGCCCTTGTGGTCTCTTCCAACTCTATGATTCTATGAACAGCCGTTCTTTTTACTCCAAAGGAAGCCCCTCACGACGACCGAGCGGAGCAGGGCCCTAGGCCGCCTACTCTCTCGGAGCCCCCGCGGCCTTTCCTCTCCTCCTCCTCCTGCTCGGAGGTTTCCCTCAGGGAAGGCGGCCAACTGTCAGCAGAGGGAGCTGCAGGCCAGCCGGCGCCATCTCCGGCTTCTCTCCCGCAGCTCCGGGCTTGGACAGCAGGGAGAGGAAGGAAGAGGCCTGCCTGGGCTGCCGGCCCTCCTCGCCGCGCTCGGTCTCAGCCCGGCTCAACGGCAACGGATTCGGCTGCTGCGACGAAGCCTTTCCCGCGACCGGCTCTCTCTCTCGGCTTGCGGGGGTGGGTGCCTCTCCTATACTGGGGGGTGGGCTGGGGTAGCGGCTTCATCCTTAATAGAGTTTCTAAAATATGTTTTTCTCCACAAAAGCTGGAGCCGGGTTCTCTTCCTGGGTGTAAAATAAACGGCATTGTGGTGAGATCTCCGTTGCGTCTAGGGCAAAGTGTCAGAAACTTCCATCTGCCTGGATGGATGGATTGATTGATTGATTTACAAATGTTTTGTTTCTGACATCTTTTCTCCGCACAGGCTCCGCCCTCGTGGAATGTAACGTGTGAACGCCCGCAAATCAGCTGGGGTTGAGGGTTTAGCATCTTCCCGGGACCAGATCGAAAGGTAAAGAAACTCCCGCAGCCACCTCTCTTCCTGTTCACACGTAGCCTTACCCGGGAGGTGGGCATATGTGGAGAAGGGGGGGGGGGTTGGCTTCACACCTGCTGCCCCTGTTTCTGACCTCCTGGGTGCTCGTTCAGAAGATCAAATGAATGCGTGGAGCTTTGGAGAAGGGAAAGCAGGTGCACCCCCCAAAAAAATCCATTCACTGTTCATCCAAAAAGGTTGACGTTAACGTTTTTCTGGTAGGCCAGTGAATAGGTGAAAAATGTAAACGCAGCAAGAATTTCTTAATCCCAGCACCTCTGGGTGCCCTTGTGTTTATTGTGGGATAGGTACACTCATACATTCTTATTTATTTATTGCTGCATCCACACAACACCATTGACATCTAAAGGCCAGTCTATGCACTCATCCCTCCCTTAAACTGGATGTACCCTTTCCAGGATCTTTTGAGAAGTAAATAATAATAATAATAATAATAATAATAATAATAATAATAATAATAGTAGCAACAATCCTGTAGCCAATGTTCCATTTCAGGCGCGGGGTGGGGACTATATATTCACAGTAAAAAAATAATAATACAGTAATTTAAAAGTGGTGGGATGATCCTGATCACACAGTGTCACCAAAGTTTTAAGAGCTATCTATGTGTTTACTTACCACCCATGTCACTGCAGGAATGCTCCCTTTACAAGAAGTGATCCTGTCTATGCTTATCTACCCTTGCATTTTGGTAGTTCTGGCCTGTTTTTGGTGTAGCTGCATATTGTTCTTAACAGCACAATCCTAAGCTTGTTCAGAAGCACCTTTCTGTTAAATGCGGTTTCCTTCCAGGTAAAGTGATACAGCTTTGAAGCTAAAGCAAGAAGTCTTGAATTTCCACCCTCCTTGATAAGCCCTTGAAGCTGAGCCTATGTAGGTGAAGTGCAGGATTTGGCAAAAAGCATCTAAGTGTCTTGACCAGCTGACAGGTTTTCTATGAAAGCTTTTAGTTGATACTAAGCATACTCCTTGACAATGGCTGGTGTTGCATAAATGTTAACTAGCAAAAGACAACAGAATAACATGCACCAGAGGAGATGTTGTGCAGCAGGGGGCCAAAGGCCAGACCTTCAGCCTCCTGAGGATTGTCAGCTTACCTGTATAATTCCTTTTGAACTGCTTGCTTCCTATAATAACTGGTGCTGGTTAGCGTCCTGATGTGTCAGGTTAAACATGAAAAGCAAGTTACCCAAGATGACTGTAGATATTTAGCTATACTTTCAGTAAGTACTGAGGTATTCACCTGACTAAACCAGAATGTGCTCTCCCCCCCCCCCCCACTTCCAGGTCACATGATGCTAATTCCCAACAATATTAACTGCTAGTTTGATACTCCAACATGTACCACGTTGTGTTGTTAGAGCTACCACAGAGGCCTCCCAGGGATATGCAAGCCCCGAGGTAATGAAGTGAGTTCTACTTTAATAATGCATTGCATTGATTTTTTTCCCAGTGTATTAGACTTTTAGTTTTATGGTTGTTATCTTGGATTTTTTTTCCAGTTTGATTTTTCTTTGTCTCCATTTCAAATTTGAAAAGAGCCAGGGAAATAATACAGTCTGGTGGCGCTTTTTTTTTTTTCCTTAATAGGTTGTTGCCAATGCCTTTAATGCGTGGCAGAGGGGAAACTTTCAAAGGAACGAAGGTAATAAAGTCAAGTAGAAAGGAAATATGTAGCTATCTTTGTTTACATAAAATGGGACGATACCTTATGTACCTTTAGATTAAAAAGTGGGGTTGCGGCACCTTGGGTAGATCAGGGTAGATCAAATGGGTAATTTGTAGCAGCTCGGTAACGAGTTCTAAGTTCCAGTTTTTCCATATGCCCTGTTTATTAAGCATTCATTCTGATTTGTTTGCAGATGACTTTGTGTCAAAGCAAGCATTGTCCCACAATTTCCAGTACACCCCCCCCCATCACTTTCCATATTGCAAAAAGTCTGGTTTATGGGCAAAGGGGTTTGTTGCACAAGACTTCACAATCAACTCATGGAGGACATGGAATGGAGATTTAGCCTATTGGTGTGTGTAATTCTTAGCTAACACTGTAAAATCTCAAGAGAATGATGCAGTCCCATGCTATATCCTTCTCTTCTGCTAAACACACTGTGCTGCAAATCAACCTTGTACCAGCAGCCCCTCTTTGTTTTCCCACCCCTTCATACAGTTCTATTTGTGCTAATTATTACACTTAAGAGACAAGACTCAAAGGAATCCAAAGTTTTGTAATAATATTTTCCCTCCATAATATTTTGTGAATTTTAGAGAGTACCAGCAACATGACATACTGCTGTTACCTTCCAAAGCACCTTCATATTTTATTAAATAAATTTTTGAACTCTAGAGATTTATATGAAAATCCTAGCTTTAATTTGCAGTACAAATTAGTCACATAGGATGCAGATAACTGTATAAATTTTACTCGTTAAAGCCCTTGAACCACTCTATACAGTACTTAACAGTTAGTCTGGCAAAAGGTTGGGTCACAGATGAGGGATTTGTATCCATATCTGTGGTTGCAAGCATGGGATCAGTGACTGCCAGTTATTCCGTATTACTTAACAAACAATATAAAAATATGGTGCTTAGTTTTAATTTATTTTGTTCTGTAGTACATATTCACATCGCAAATGTTCTACCATTTTTCTTCTCTTTTTCTTTTTTCCCTTTGCTTTAGGATTAATTGTTTTAATAATAAAAACAATTAATCAAAGTGTTATTTAGACAGCATGAAGACATATACAAGAAGGCTGTAAATGAGAAGAAACTGAAACATTCCAAAACAAGTTTACAAACCCCATCCAAGTCATATTGACTGCATCAAATATTGCCTCCCAATTTAACGTTTAAAACTAGGGTAACAGTGGCAAGTCAACTGGACTATGAGCCATGCAAGAGTATTGTAGCTGCTGTTTACTTCAACAGGGCTTGTACTGGAGAATTTCCAGATGGATTGATCCCTCTGTTATTAGCTTATGAAAAGTCTTGGGGGCAAGGAAGGAAATGAAAAATACAATCAGTAAACTGCTGCACCCAGGCAAATATGAAGCTTCTCCCACCGCACCCCCATGTCATTAGTGTTAAGTAATGACATAAAATGGAATTTATGCAATATGCAATGTAGCAAATGATATTAAGGAAAACCATTATAAACAGTTCAACACTTGTTTTTCCTTCTGTTACTCTAATGCAGTTGTTTGTTTATTTATAGTAATACATCCCATATATGAATGTATCATGCTTTCAAAGGTGGAGAAATGTTAAATTACAATTTTGCTGTAGTGGACACTTTAGCAGGTACAACTATATTACTGTTTTTACAGTTCTCCGACTGTCTTATGATAGCAAAGTAATGGCACTTAAGAAACTGCGCCCTGAGATCCAGTATAGAAAAGTGGCCCATTTCAACTGGCATAAGAATACTCAAATACTGAGTGGGTTAACATCTATATTTTAAATTTTCTTTCTTGCTTTGGAGTTTGCCTTTCATATGTGTCCAAATAGAATAATTAGCTGGATTTGTCTTTTAAATTGATGTATGAATGCTGGATGTATTTTATTTTCTTTGAATTTGGCAGGCCCTCCTGTGAGGTTGGAAACAAATTGTTGTACCCAATCATCCATCTGGATGTGGGAGCTTTGAAGGGGAAGAGAGAATATTCAGAACTGGTAAATGGATTTGCATGGGGTTCAGAACTGAGCCAACTTCTGAAATAATATCCCTCAACTTGAATAGATGGCTCTTCAGCAGCCTCCACATGCTTTTAATATCTCCCCAGTCGCGGATAGGAGATTGTGTCTAAATGGAACACCCTGGATTTGGCATCTCCTGGAAGAGTGTGTCGGGAATGCGTGGGAGTATTGGAGTGTTGTCATAGGCCTGATCTCCATTGTCTGCTTTCTGTTTGCTGCACTACCGTGAGTTTAAAATCTTTAAGTACTTCTCAGATTCATACATGAGTAATCTTGCCTGAAGCTCTTCTCAGAAGCTGCCTCTCTCTCTCTCTCTTTTTTTTTAAGGTTCATTCTTTGATGCATTTCTGTCCCTATCTGCATCGAATAAATAGGATATGCCAGAGCAGCATGTTTCTCCTGTTTAAAGCAATATTTGATGGTTGACAAATTAGCTTGCTACACTCTACTGTTGTGGTGACTTACGCTAATCTTTGCTATTTGGAGCAAATAAAAACACGTCACCCCCTTCTCCTTTGATCTCTGCATCATTAAAACGTGTGATTTCACACACTTAAATGGAGAGGGCAGAGTACATTATTATTATTATTATTATTATTATTATTATTATTATTATATAATAGTAACAACAACAACAATTTGTTATTTATACCCCACCCATCTGGCTGGGTTTCCCCAGCCACTCTGGGTGGACCCCAACAGAATAATAATAATAATAATAATAATAATAATAATAATAATAATAAAGCGATAAAACATAAAACATTAAAAACTTCCCTAAACAGGGCTGCCTTCAGATGTCCTCTAAAAGTTAGATAGTTGTTTATTTCCTTGGCATCTGGTGGGAGGGCGTTCCACAGGGTGGGCACCACTAGCGAGAAGGCCCTCTGCCTAGTTCCCTCTAACCTCATACCTCGCAGGGAGGGAACCGCTAGAAGGCCCTCGGAGCTGGACCTCAGTATCCGGGCTGAACAATGGGAGGTGGAGACGCTCCTTCAGGTATACTGGGCCGAGGCAGTATTCTGTCCATTCTGTTGTTTGGTTCAAATGACAAGCTGCCACACCTGTGTTTCTTCCCGCACCCCGACTGCAAGGAGACTGACCCACATATGGTGGGGATAAAAAGTAGAGGTAGGAGTGTGTAACATAGTATTCTGGAATCAGGTGCCCTCAAGATGCTGTTGGAGTGTAACTTTCATCCTCTCTGGCAACCATTGAGTGCAGAGGAAGAAGTGCTGTTTTTCCCGCTCCACCAGCCTGCACCTGTATGCAATTCCTCATCACCTATGGTTCCAGGCAGGAACTTAAATACAACGTTTGTGCTGCAGTTTGTTTCCCCGGTACATACATCACTTGCAGTAACAAAGTATAACAATCTAGCTGGTTGAACCTGAAGAGGTCATAAAAGAGTTTTAAGTCACCTACTGTGATAGTCTTCTCTTGGAAAAGAGCAACCAACTTCCCCCCTGGTATCATGATGTAACCCAGGGGTAGGAAATGCCCTCCAGGTGTTTTGAACTGCAACTCCTGTCCTCCCTGAACAGTCGCCATGCTGGTCAGGACTGATGGGAGTTTGGGCATAAAGTATAGAGTCTTGGGTTTGGAAGGCTAGGTTCAAAAAAGATTTCATTCAGTGATGAATTCGCTCTCTCAATTCCTCACTTGTACAACAGGAATACCAGAGACCATCACCACAGGTTTATTGGGAGGGAAAATGGGAGGTTTGTAAAACACTTCGCTCAGTGAAATATTGTGAAAATGGATACAGCCATTGTCACATAGCAAGAAAGAGAGGGGAAGAAGAATGTGTTTTCCCCATTGATATCACTGGAGCTTACTTCTGAGTAGATATTTAGCACTGCAGCTCCCCTATTCTTCCTTCTGCTTTCTGCCAATGTTCTCTCTAACCTACAGAGCGTTGAAATTGTTCAAAGCAATCCATATCCCATTTGAGATCAATGGCAAAATTCCCATTGATTCTTTTCCTGGATTGCCCCCATTGTACCACTTATTGCTTCTCTTTCAATTGCTGGTTAGTCTCTGTGCATTCATTTCAAGTATGTAGGTTGGCAATAGCAGGAACAGAGCATGGAATTCTCCCAGCAGGGAGGAAATGGCTGAAGTTAAGTGGGATTCATTTTGAAGTCTGTTATCTTGGGGAAGCCTGTAACTTATTGAACCAACTGTCTGGAAATTTGTGCCGAATAAAACCTGTGTTGCAAAGCCTTTGAGCCCCTTGGGTTTTACTCAAAAGGGGCGTCGTCATTAAAAATGTCACTTTTTGTAGAATGGGATTTTTTTTTATGGGTCACTTTTGGTAATGAGCTCCATGAACAGTTTAACAATTCAAAGACTTGAATAAAGCTCTCAAGTCTGTTATGAAAGCTTTGTGTGACCCTAGCCATTTTTAAGTGTGAATGTGCACTTTTTCAGGATTACTGAGCGTGACAACTGAAGCATTATAAAAGCTGTTGCTCATAGCTCCTTCTTGTCTTTATTTCTGTGCTGTTAGTATGTATGATATGTTTATATATTTTTCATTAGGGCTGATTAGCAAAGTGTAAGAACTATTACTGTGCTATTCATTTTATGTATTATTAATTACAATTTCCAACCCCACACTTCTTGAGCTAGTGAACTCACAATGATTAGCAGCACAGAAATAATCAGAGCAGTATTAGAACATTATATGATAAACACTTATAACTGTTTTGAACATGTTTGGTGTGAGCTTCCTTGGGGGCTGCCCACTTCACATCTTCTGCAGTTTGCACTTATTTTTAGATTTTATTTGTGTATAATGCAGCGCATCCTTTGGATTATTTTTTTTCTCCCCCAGTCAACTGTATGTTGCCTATCGGAATGGAAAAGTGGATCAAGCACTTTCATTGGGCTTTCTGCTATGCTGGATTGCTGGAGACCTCACCAGTTTTATTGGGTGCTACTTGACAAATCAACTTCCAATACAGGTAAGTAGTCCAAGTTTTCAATACAGTGGTACCACGGGATGCGAACGGGATCCATTCCAGAGCCCCGTTCACATCCCGAATGGAACGTAAGACACAACGGCGCATCTGCGCATGCGCTGGTCATGTTTTGCTGCTTCCCCACATGCGTGTGACGTCATTTTGAGCGTCTGCGCATGCGTGAGCGGCAAAACCTGGAAGTAACATGATCCATTACTTCCGGGTTGCCACAGTGCGCAACCCGAAAGCGCTCAAACTGAACCACATTCAACCTGAGGTATGCCTGTATCTGGCTTAGTAGAGACCTGAGGCCAATTTTGCCTGTTTTTTTTAATTTCACCAACTCAACGGGAGTCATTAACCATGAAAAAGACCCCCCCCCATTTTTTTACACTCGGTGCTTCTTTTAAGCCAGTGCTCTATTAATGCTCCCTCTCTTTGTACTCCATAGCACGCTCTCTCTTCCCTCTCTCCCCGCACCACCACAGATATATATGAACCCCTTTGTTAACCTTTCCTTCCTCTTCTCTTTACACCTCATTGTGTACCCTCTTCTATTTCTCTCTTCACTCCCATCCGGTTGCCAATGAGAGAACAAAATGCTGGGTTTGCTAGGCCTTTGGCCCGGTTCAGCAGGCCTCCTCTTATATTCTTATCTCTGTCTTTGTCTCGCTTCTCACACACAAATCTCTTTGAAGTTCATCTCTGTAGCAACCCTCCCTTTCTCTCTACAACCCACAGAGTACTCTCCAACCTCCTGGCCTCCTATCCTTGTTCCTCGCTTCCTGCCACTTTTCTCACCTCCGCTCTTCTTCAGCATAAGAGGTTTTTGCTCTCCCTTCACCTCACACTCTCTCTGTTAAGAGATTGGGCCACATGGTGTCGTGGGGCTGGTTGGCAGCAACAGGCTGGGAAGTTGGCACCCAGTCTGCCATAGATTTCTGAATACGCAGAAGGAAAGGAGCAATGTGGACATAGTGATATAGTCAATCCTTGCCCCACATTTCATAGCCTTCCTTTGGTCTTAAATTCCCCCCCCCCCCAAGAGGTGGAAAAGGACCACAGACAACAGAAGTTTGGAATTCTTTTTTATTGCCTGTTACCTTGATTTGCATAAAAGATAAAAATGGGATATAAGTAAAGATGCTATTTTGCCTACTTTGGATGTTTTGCACTAAAGTATGCACCGTTCTTTTCATCTTTTTCAGATAATCACTGCCATCTTTTACGTTAACATGGACATTATTATGATATCCCAGTTTGCCTATTATAAGCTAAAAAATCAGAAGACGACAAAATGTGAGTGTTGATTGGAGACTGCAGCTGGATGTAATTTGCTGCTGCTTTTAAAAATAAACTCTTAACACTTAGAAACTGCTTTAACCCCGGGTGTGTTTTTAAATAGCATGCTTGCAGTAGATAGCTTAGACTTGAGATGCCTTAAACACTAAATGTTCTTGCAGTTAGGATGCACCTACTTCTAGAAAAGGTTGCATTCCTGAATTATGAGAGTTGCACACATTCTCTTCCTGGCACTAAACAAGGGAAGAAGAACTTGGGACCAGCATTAAAAACTCCCATTGTTCTAGGCATGTTTTGTGACAGGGAATTTCATTAGCGTGAGCAGTTTCCGAGCTCTGGGTGCAGTCCTGCGCCTAAGATTTCAGATTAAAACTGCACAGTGGAAGGAAAGGGGGACGTTTTTCTGCCTCCCCACTTCCAGCCACTCTCTGGAGAAGACTGGAGAAGAGATCTTCTTAAGAATATTAGAGGGGCAGGCAGGGGACGCACGGCTTTGGTTTTTGCAATCTTCAGATGAGGACTAAACCATGTGAAAAATGAACATAATATTTTAGCTGCAGTTCATTCATTTTCAGCTTTGTAGTCTTGTTATAAAAAAGCGTGCCTGGACATTCTGTTGTCGCTCCCATACACTGCTTGGGACTCATTTATTTTAAATAGATATCCTGGATAATGATTGGATAGTAAACGGGTTGCTAAATCAATCCAGAAAATATGCCCAGGTTTAGGCTACAACCCTAACCGCCCCCCCCTACTGAGTAAAATACAATTGAACTCAGTAAGGCTAACTTCAGAGCAGACTGACATAGGATTGCACTGTCCTGCATTCATCCATGTTCCATGGTTTACTACTTTTAGCATGATAGTTACTTGTATAATTTGCTAATAACGCTCAGCTGCTTTTTGTAGACAAGCCTTTGTGCTTTATGGGATCCACTCCAGAGGGCCCCAGACTTGGGAGGCAGTTTTGAGGGAGGGTCTGGCATTTGAAAGGAAGAGGGGGGGGGGTTGTTTGTTTTTTTAAAAAAAACCATGCTATTGCCACCAGTTCAGATGCTGGCCTGAAACTATTGGTATCACATATTATGTCTCTGTATTTCACAAACAAATGTTAGATTTCTTTAAAAGCAATAATGAAGTACTTAGTTGGCCCTGATTTTCATTTGCTTTTCAAGGTGGCATAAACTTGAAAAACTGTTGTGTCATCTGGGTCTTGATGTGCATCATACTCGGTTTGATTTTACCTGGTCCGTTACTGCTGCGGAACCAAGTCCAGAATACTCTTTCAGGAACGAATGAGGTACAACTTTTAAATGTTTCTATTTTATTACTTTGCTTGTGCTGTTCTTGATACTGATGGTAAGGTAAAGGTAAAGGGACCCCTGACCATTAGGTCCAGTCATGGCCGACTCTGGCGTTGCGGCGCTCATCTCGCTTTACTGGCCGAGGGAGCTGGTGTACAGCTTCTGGGTCATGTGGCCAGCATGACTAAGCCGCTTCTGGCAAACCAGAGCAGTGCATGGAAATGCCGTTTACCTTCCCGCCGGAGCGGTACCTATTTATCTACTTGCACTTTGATGTGCTTTCGAACTGCTAGGTTGGCAGGAGCAGGGACCAAACAATGGGAGCTCACCCCGTCGCAGGGATTCACACCGCCAACCTTCTTATCTGCAAGTCCTAGGCTCTGTGGTTTAACCCACAGCGCCACCCACGTCCCTACACTGATGGTAGTGTGGTATAACTATTTCCAATTTCCCTACACTGATTTCCCTACACTGATGGTAGTGTGGTATAAAATGTCCAAGTAGTTAAAACCCCAATGCTAACTAGCAGACTCAGTTTAGCACCACTTTCCCCCATTTATTTAAATGATTTCTTAATTAATTGCATTGACTGCTGTGCATAGGTTAGGAGGAAATGCTGCCTTTTGTGTTTAAACTTCTGTCAGTCTTGAAATTATTATTTTTCTCTCTGTGTGTGTGCGTTTTGTTATCTTCAGAAGTCTCATGGCATGATTGAGATGTCAGGATTTGTGTGTGGCTACATATCGTGTCTCTTTTATTTGGGATCTAGAATTCCCCAGCTGTATAAAAATGTAAGTATTTTATTACTTATTTCTAAAGACAGTGCACGCCACATGCAACATTTATTGATCAAGTTGGGGGTCAGCTGCAGAGACTGGGAGCACTGGATTGTTCGGCATTTGAGGCTAATTTGAATAAATTCCTATAATTCCACTAAAGGTAGCAAAGATTTAATAGGTTGCCTATTAGGTTTACGATGCTGTATCTATAAAGGTAAAGGGACCCCTGACCATTAGGTCCGGTCATGGCTGGCTCTGGGGTTGCGGTGCTCATCTCGCTTTATTGGCCAAGGGAGCCAGCGTACAGCTTCCGGGTCAGGTGGCCAACATGACTAAGCTGCTTCTGGCGAGCCAGAGCAGCGCACGGAAATGCCGTTTACCTTCCCGCTGGAGCAGTACCTATTTATCTACTTGCACTTTGATGTGCTTTCGAACTGCTAGATTGGCAGGAGCAGGGACCAAGCAACGGGAGCACACCCCGTCGCGTGGATTCAAACCGCTGACCTTCTTATCTGCAAGTCCTAGGCTCTGTGGTTTAACCCATAGTGGCCTGTAAATTTGGGAAAGTATTTAGTAGTAGAAAGCCTGTTTTGCATGCCAAGGTTCTAGATTCAATTCTTGACATCGCCTGGTAGGGCTGGGGGGAATCCCTTTGTGGAATCCCAGAGAGCTGATCCCAGTCATTGTAGACAGTGTTGAGCTAGATGAACCAATAGTAAAAAGTTATTCCTGTGTTCCTTTCTTACTCTTAAAAGGTTGCCAATGAGAAAGACACATGGAGGCCAAGATAGTTATCACAGGATTCCTAATTTATTTCTGGTCATGCATGTAAAAGAAAAAGAAAAAAGTATGTGTGGTTTTGCTATAACACTGCTTTCACATTTATTTTTTAGTTCCAAAGAAGATCCACAGAAGGCACCTCTTATCTGCTTTTTGCTTTAGCCATGATGGGAAACTGTACCTATGGTCTAAGCATTGTCTTAAAGATGCCTACAACACAGCATCTCATAAATCTTTATTTCTGGCATCATCTCCCCTGGCTTATTGGGAGCTTTGGGGTTTTGTTTTTAGATATTTTTGTATCCTTTTCAGATGAAAATGACTAGTATCACTGCAGCCTCCTGGTAAATAGCATTTTGCAGGCATATGATGAAGTAATAGCTTTTAGGTGAAAAGGCCTTTGGGACTGTAGTAAGGAAACAGTATTCAGTAGGGTACCCTGTCATCAAATCCTTGCCCAGTTGGCACAGGTTTACCAAGTTTAGCTTCAGGTAGGTAGCTGTGTTGGTCAGTTTAAATAAATAAATAAAATTAAAAAATTGTCCAGTAGCACCTTAGAGACCAACTAAGTTTGTTCTGGGTATAAGCTTTCGTGTATCTGAAGAAGTGTGCATGCACACGAAAGCTTATACCCAGAACGAACTTAGTTGGTCTCTAAGGTGCTACTGGACAATTTTTAAATATTTTTATTTATTTAGCTGTTATATCATAGCACACACATTTGTTCAGTTTGCTTGGTTGAGAACACATCTTTGAATGTGTTCAGCCTATATTTGTTGTTATATGGGATTCAAAAAGGTATATCACATCCATCTGTCCATATACTGTATCATTATACTTGAAAGTGTGGCTTTGAAAAACTGTCAGAAGGAAGAAGAATGCTTAAGTCTACAATCTTAACGTAGAAACTTCCCTGGGAGATAAGCTCTACTGAACACAGCTGAGATTTACTTCTGAGTAAACATGCATACGATTGAGCCCTACGTCTGCTACCCTGTATATACACCAAGTCCCGTTGTATAGGATTGGGCTGTAAAATACATACAATTTTATATAGCATGTAGCACACCTACCATAAAGTTTTGTGGTTACAAGTTGATTAATAAGTAATTGAGGACAACCTTAAATCATGGGTCTCTAGCATAATTTGCACCAGGAAGCATTCATTAAATAAATGCTGTACCTTATTGGCTTGACCTATGCTGTTTGTTTCTGGTTTTGGTTTGGCAAATTGCACTCTGTCCCAGATAAAAGCTTATGGTTAGTCTATAAAGCCATCTGCTAAATGACACAAAATGCTCCAGAATTAGAGGAGGGGGGAGGAATCTTTTCACCAAATGAAATATGGTTGGCTTCACATTCCATATATGTGCTTCATGCCCACTCTAATATATAAAGGAATTGTTTCAGATAAGCCTTAATTTTGTTAAAGAAGTGCATTTTTTAAACAGCTGGCATTATCTATCAGAATACTTGTTCAGATTAAAGCGCCAGACTAGACTGTCAAGTCTTTAAACCCAGAAAAAGAACATTTTAGTCCACTCCACTTTATTCGTTTGCTAGGGTAATAATACGTATGTCTAACAATCCACTCCATAACACAGTTCAGTGACATTACTCCACTTCGGTGGGTTATATTGACTTTAATCCAACAGGTTTCACTTAACCTGAGTGAGCTGCACCTTGAGCTTTAAATGTTGCTTTACAGCCATCTCCTATTCACTAAAGGTAAAAGGTAAAGGACCTCTGACAGTTAAGTCCAGTGGTGAACAACTCTGGGGTTGCGGCACTCATCTTGCTTTACTGGCTGAGGGAGCCGACGTTTGTCTGCAGACAGTTTTTCTGGGTCATGTGGCCAGCATGACTAAGCCGTTTCTGGCGAAACCAGAGCAGCGCACGGAAATGCCATTTACCTATTTATGCCGGTACCTATTTATCTACTTGCACTTTGACGTGCTTTCGAACTGCTAGGTTGGCAGGAGCAGGGACCGAGCAACGGGAGCTCACCCCATCGTGGGGATTTGAACCGCCGACCTTCCGATCGGCAAGCCCTAGGCTCTGTGGTTTAGACCACAGCACCACCCACATCCCTTCTCCTATCCCCTGGTTAACAATAAACTGCTAGCATAATTACCAAAAGGTTAATTAACCAAAGATGGTTGGGAGGCTAGGTTTTCATTTTTGATAAGTCAAAGCAGACTTGATAACATGGCTGCGGCAGATCAGCCAATATTGTGTTTAAGTGTGCCCTGTCAAGAGAATAATAGAAGTGCCAAAGGGGGTGGAAGCCACTCAGTATTGGTGTAGAAAAAGCTGCATGTGTCCTGTGATACACTTAGTGCATCGTTCCGTGAATATGCACAGCACTGGGAGAACCAAGACAAATCATGGCAAAGCGCAAGAACTGAGGTCCCATAGGCCCCTCTCTTTTAATTCTTACTTTAATTGAAATGAATCCTAGTTAACAGGCTTGAAGCAGTCCATAATTCCCACTGTAGTACAAAAACAGTGTTGCCTGCTGCTGTGGTCGTTTTGCCTATTGGCAGCCTTCTGGAATGTATGGCTTCTAGCCATAGTTTGAACAAAAAGCATTTTATTCCCCCAACGGTGAAAACCATGTCCAGGTCTATTTGGCTTTAGCTGGAAACATAACACTGGGAGGATTTTTCTCTCAAAAATCTGCTTCTGACCTCCGTGACCATGGCGGTGTGTTTCTTGCCCGTTTTCTAACGTTTTACGGCACTGAACTTAAAAGGACTTGAAAAGCACTAGCCACAAAGTTCTCCATGAGCAAAATGGCACACAATTCCCTGGCCACAAATATCTGCGCAGATTATTCTGTTGTGTGTCCTGTGTGAAGTCTGAATTGAATCTTAACGGTGGATGATATCCAATTGTGGTCATCTGTTAGTAGGATGACTTTAAAGGGAGGTTAGTCAAATTCATGGAAATTAAGGATATTGGTGGCTACAATTCTCATGGCCATATTTTGTCCAGTAACGGAGGCAGTTTGCCTCCGAATACCAGTTGATTGCTGGGGTTTATAAGCAGGAGAGTTCTTCTGTGCTCATGTCTTGCTTGTGGGTTTCCACTCTGCATCTGGTTGACTACTGTGGGAACAGAATATTAGACTTGATGGGCCTTTCAGGACGCTTCTAATGTCCTTCTGGCTGCTTAATTTAAACATTCACTTTTGTTGCTCGTAACTCGAAAGCGATCACTGTATAAATTGTCTTTCTGTCTCAAGTGACTAATAATTTCCCTGACTTCAGCACCCAGATAACTGCACAGTTTATTTTGTATCGCAAGCGGAAGGAGAGAAGACCCAGCTTGGTGGCCTTGGAAGTTGAACCTCTGCTCATAAATGAAGATTCCTAACCTCCATATTTTTGCAGCGTTTCATTCTGAAGTCTGGAAGGCTTTTCTTAAGCAAGGGGTGATGCTCATTAAAGACTCAACATACCATCAGGTGCTTACGCTTGGACAGATACAATATCACAAAGGAGGGGGAAAGCCAAAGCTAAAGTTCCAGGATATTGTTTGAGCTTCGGTTACTGGACTTCAAGAAGAGCTAACTCTTAAGGGGATTTCCATCCCAAAAATAAAGTTATTTCCCCCCCCCCCAATATTAAATCCATAGTTGCAAATATTTTATTTACTTTTTAACTACTTGGTTCATTCCTGCAATCTAGATCTGCATTTCTTTTCTATGTGACAGTGTGATTCTAGTGACATTCTAGTGATATCCTGGCTTTAGTCATTCTCAGTCTAAAACATTTTACAGTGGTACCTCTGGTTACGTACTTAATTCGTTCCAGAGGTCCGTTCTTAACCTGAAACTGTTCTTAACCTGAAGCACCACTTTAGCTAATGGGGCCTCCTGCTGCTGCCGCACTGCTGCAGCACGATTTCTGTTCTCATCCTGAAGCAAAGTTCTTAACCCAAGGTACTATTTCTGGGTTAGCGGAGTCTGTAACCTGAAGTGTATGTAACCTGAAGCATATGTAACCCGAGGTACCACTGTACTACTACTACTTCTCCTCCTCCTCCTTCTTCGGCAACCACTCATAACTGAGTAAGATTGTCTTCCATGAATGTGTTCTTACCAGTGTGTCTGTAAGTGACTGTGGAGGCCAATTGTGGATCTGCACATCCTTCCACAGTGGGAACACAGTAGGTTTCCAGGTGGGAGTTGATCACAGTGAGGATTTGTCAAACATGCCTTCTTTGCTCGCTTCTCCCTTTCGTCCTGAGTTCGTGCTTCTTCAAAGTCCACAATGTCTTTGGTTAAGGCTGTTCTTCAGTTGGAGCACTCGCAGGCCAGTGATTTCCAGTTGTCGGTGTTTATACTGCATTTTTAAAGATTTGCCTTAAGAGCATATTTAAACCTCTTTTGTTGTCCACCAGCGTTACCATTTGGGATACTAAGGTTCTCAAACTGTGAGATGGGCCACCTTAAAGGACACAGTACAGTAGAACAGGCACAGTCTGATGCCTAGCCCTGATTAAAAAATATGAACATGAAGAAACAGACAAACAAAAGTTCATAAAATTAAAAAATTGTGATGTTCAGATCCCCCTCTCCATATATGCAAAATAACTACAGCCCAACCTCCCCAAAAAACAGGCCAATAGAGGAAACAACTCTTTCTGCAACCAAACAAGAAAGTTCTTGCCTGTGAATCCCATGATTCCCATGTAGCAACCAAGTGAGTCTAAGACATCAGAGCACATCTTTTCATCTCTCTGGGATTTTAAAACTTGGAATATTCCTTTCCCTGTCCAGTTTTTAAGTCAAAAGAGAGTATTTATTGTATATATCCCTCTCCACTTGTACTTCAGGTACAGCACCAGTGGGCTGCATTCTCCATGGGTGCAGCATCTGTGGATCAGGTCCATGTGTTTACTGTATACATATTTTACTATGTGCAATGTTTCTTAATTGTTCCACTGTATGGGGGGCGGGCACACCAAATTTTATATGGATTTTCTAGCTAGAACTGTAAATAAACTGATTTTCTGGGGTGGGGGAGTACAGTACAGTCTAACTTGGAGACAGATGTTGTTTCGGTTGTTGCTATTTTTCTAGAAAAAGAGGTGCTGGAACTCACCATGAAAACTTCCCTTAATCTGTCACAATGGCATTGGTGCCCAAATGAGAGGTGCTAGTACTGAGTTTCCACAAGTTCCAGCTGGGAAAAAAAGCCCTGGTTTCGGTTGAGCTGGGCTACGCAATTAAGGCAGTGGGTTAACTTTCTGAACCAGATCTTCTAGGGCATTTATTCACAGAACCACATGGATTTTGAACTGACCTCAGGCAATTCAAGTAAGAACCATGTTCAGTGTATTGTAGAAATCCTTTCAGACTTAGGGTATATTGAATGATGGTACCTTCCTATTGTCTCAGTTCCATATTTCCGTTGTGTGAAGTGTCCAGATTTAGTTGCCGCATTTCAAGACACATTCCCCAGAGCAGAAGGAGATGCAGAAGAGGACAAAGAGAAGAAGCTGAAGGTTTTAGGATACAGGCGTATTTTAGACCTCGAACGCCTTGGTACTCAGAACGCCACAAACTCAGAAGTGAGTGTTCTGGTTTGCTAACGTTCTTTGGAACACAAACATCCAATGGTGCTTCCACGGCTTCTGATTGGCTGCTAGAGCTTCCTGCAGCCAATCAGAAGCCGCACTTTGGTTTCCGGACATTTTGGAAGTTGAACGGACTTTCGGAACGGATTCTGTTTGACTTCCAAGATATGACTGTACTTTCCTTATAAAGAAAAGCTAAAGAGATTGTGGAGGCTCAGTTTTGAGTGTGTGTGTGTGTGTGTGTGTTTAGATAGATAGATAGATAGATAGATAGATGAGACACAATATAGTTTTATCACATTATGAGCAACATGGCAAGAGTGAAAAGAAGGAATCTCACTCTTAGAAAAAACTATTGGTATCAGGTTTTTGGTGTGATCCCATGCTGCAGATATCCCTCCCTTCATTCCTCACCATTGGCCATGCTGCCTGGGATTGATGGTAACTGGAGTCCCAACAACATCGTGGGAGATCCCTGAACTAGAGCATGACAAAGACAAGCCCTAATAATAGGATTTCATTACTATGCTTATCTGGAAATGAGCCTACGAGGTGCGGGAGTGGAACAATGTAGTCAGATAATGAGGGTTTGGGGTGACATCTTTTAATTTAGCTTTTAATTTCCTTATAATGCAGGATTTACACTGCAGCCTGTGGCAGCTCCTTGCAGTATCACGGTGAACCTGGGATGCTATGATAATTGGTAACTATTACATCTGATGTACCATAATGACTTGGCATATCACATTGCTAGGTCTTGTGTTAATTTTCCTGGTCCACCAAATGTTGACAAATGTCAAAGTAAACTTGTGTTCCCTGTGGATTTCATTTTTCTTTTGTAGATTTCTAAAAGCATAATAACTGTCATGAAATCTGGCAGCCGGGCACTGGGATATTTTTAAGTCTCTGGTTTCAGGCAAAATTCCTAGAACGGATCAGATTCCATTATCTGAAACTGACTCTAAAGCAAGAGACCTCATTACTAGGAAAGAAAGAAAAAAAAGACTGTTGTGCAATGCCTATGAATTCTGGTTCATGAGTATTTCCAACCAATTCTTTTGACATTTAGTGTATCACTGAGTTTCTGTATAACAAGAAAGGTAACTGTATCGCTATCAGCGTGGAGCGTTCACGATGATGCAGATTGTTCATGAATAATAATTTTGAGCACAAATTCTTGCTCCAGAGATGCTATCTTTATGCATGGTTCCAGCAAATTAAGAACCCCACATATTATGATCCAAGAATGCATAGGGATCTTATGTTTCAGATCCCTGATCTTAGCATACTTGGGTCCGCATGAATCAGCTGTGTTGATATTGCTCAGGCTGCTGGGCCTCTGCTCCTAAAACTAACACAGGTGAGCTATATGACCTGCCTATCAAACATTAAAAGATGCTAACCCACCAACAGGTCGTGGGCCATCAACCACCCAGACTTGGACAGGTTTTTTACTGTTTACTGCTAAAGATAGCTGCTGCTGTTTTTATCTATTATTATTTTTTTGTACCCCACTGTTCAGGTACCTAACAGCAATAAAATATTGACACAATTGTTATTTGCTTGTTGCCGTTTTTTTATTTTTTATCCTGCTCTTTTGGCGGTGGGGGGGAGCACCCTGAGTGGCTTACAAAGATCAGTGATAAGACGATCCTTGCCTCCAAGCTTACAATCTTACAGTGCAGCAGGAGAGCGGCTGGGGGCAGGGAATTGCATCTGGCAACCCATGAGCTTCTTTGGTTTCAAGGAATGCGGGTGGTGCTGTGATCTAAACCACTGCACCTCTTGGGCATGCTGATCAGAAGGTCGACGGTTTAAATCCCCGCAATGGAGTGAGCCTCCGTTGCTCTGTCCCAGCTCGTGCCAACCTAGCAGTTTGAAAGCATGCCAGCACAAGTAGATAAATAGGTACTGCTGTGGCGGGAAGGTAAACTCTGTGCGCTCTGGCTTCCGTCACGGTGTTCCGTTGCGCCAGAAGCGATTTAGTCATGCTGGCCACATGACCCGGAAAGCTGTCTGTGGACAAACACCGACTCCCTCAGCCTGAAAGTGAGATGAACACCGCAACCCCATAGTCACCTTTGACTGGACTTAACCGTCCAGGAGTCCTTTACCTTTTACCTTTACCTTACCCTTTGGTTTCAGATAGTACATGGGCAGACGAGTCTAAAAAGCCTGGGACACAAATTTTCATGGCCCTCTAGCAGCTATGGTGGCTCATTTACCAGAAGTAATGTATTTAGTATTAACTCTGGAAGTGTAAACTCGATTCTGCAGCTGCCTAGAGCAAAATATACCATATTTCCCTGTGTATAAGACTAGGGTTTTTCCCTAAAAAACAATGTATAAAATTTGGGGGCATCTTAGACATGGGGGCCATCTCCCCCCATTTTCTTAAATCAGAGTCCCCCAAAATAGGGGGGTGTTATACATGGGGGAATCTTATAGACGGAAAATACGGTAAAGTGGTACCTCGGGTTACAAATGCTTCAGGTTACATACACTTCAGGTTACAGACTCCGCTAACCCAAAAATAATACCTTGGGATAAGAACTTTACTTCAGGGCGACAACAGAAATCGCGCAGCGGCGGCGGCGGCACGGCTGCAGCAGGAGGCCCCATTATCGAAAGTGGTACCTCAGGTTAAGAACAGTTTCAGGTTAAGAACGGACCTCCAGAATGAATTAAGTTCTTAACCCGAGGTACCACTGTACATACATTTGTGTCCCGGGCTTTTTAGACTTGTCTACCCATTTACTATCTGAAACCAAAGGGGCGCATGGGTTGCCAGATGTGAAGTATATTGGCATTATTTTCAGCTCTCCTACCCTACTATAAAAGACATGACACAAGCGGGGGGGAGGGGGGAGGGAGGAGGAAGAAAGCAAGCTCATGCATCAGTTCTTATAGTGACCTGCTTGGATGGAAAACAGTTGAGGCAGCCAGATGGAAAAGCTAATTTCAATAGGCACCTGGGCTTGAAGGTGGGCACCATTTGCTGTTCCATCGCAGGTAGCAAAATGTGTTTGACTGACCTTGGGAGGAGTGCCTATTAACTCTTTGCCAATGCCTCCAGCTAGAAACATGAGGAAACAACATATGGTTTGGCCCTCTCTGGTGTTATATCAAAAGGAAAAGACACATACAATCAGATGTTTTAAGATTCTTCTTTCATTTTCCGCCCCCACCCTCATAATTTCTGAAATAACATTTTCTTAAAAAAATAATATGCAACCAGAAGTGGAAATAAACAACAGATTTTCATCTGCTGCTTGCTCTTTTCAACAACTGTCAGTAAATCAATATTTTAAGGTCCTCCACATTCCATTAGATTTACAAAAGGCAAGATCTCCATTTAAAGTAGTGGGGAAATGTAGGTTTTCTGGGTTATCGGCAAATCTCGCCTCTGACATATTGAAAAGACCTCGGTACACTACTGCGGCAGGCTTGTTGAAGTTTTGGCAGATGAACTTTTCAGGAACGGAAACGTCTGTTTCGGGGATGCTTTCAAAATTGCTGTGTCTAACCTGAACCTTTCAAGTTGGTTCAGTAAAGATGTGCACCCCCAGGGATATTCCCAAACACCTTGCACGGGTGTAATCCTGCTGAACCTAATTGAACTAAATCAGTGTAAGCAGCCTGTTCAGTGAGAATTTTTGCTGCTTATTCACTTAGCAGGCTTACCAATGTAACGGGCCATGTGTTTTTTTCTTTTCTTTTGTACTCCCGGGACTTTGTTAATAAGGAGCTTATGATAACTGCAAGATCATTTATTTTCACAGGAACTCGTCAGACAGTCTCTCTGGTCCCTACTTAGACGTTTTCTAACGTTGCTTACCAATTTCTTAGTGTCTACTAAATTTGTAAGCAGTCTTGCAGCAGTCCACAGGCAAGGCATCAAACAAATTTCCTTCTGTTTAGCCCATATTCTGACATGATCCTAGTTCTAGCGTCCAGGGAATGGAAAGAGACGCTGCAAATCTCAGCAACAGTGAGTGCTGTTTGATGGCGCTCTAATCTGAATCCAGCTAGATGCTATGAGGAGACATCTGGGGCACCATCAGTGGGAAAGTTAAATAGGGACAGCGCGAGAAGGATTCACTTTTCATAAATGTTCTCAGCAACATGAAACAGCACCCCACTTTTTAAGTAATATTTTAAGGGCGGCATTAAAAGATGAAAACATGCAGTTGTACAGAATGACGGCAACAAGTCATCTAAGTGTCTGGATCCTCCATATGGACAATCTCCTTTCTTTCTCAATCAACTTCACTTGTCGTTAGTGACATCACATGGCCAAATCTGAATGGCTGCATAGCACCGTGATGTCATCATATATATACAGTGGTACCTCAGGTTAAGTACTTAATTCGTTCCGGAGGTCTGTTCTTAACCTGAAACTGTTCTTAACCTGAAGCACCACTTTAGCTAATGGGGCCTCCTGCTGCCGCTGCGCTGCCACTGCACGATTTCTGTTCTCACCTGAAGCAAAGTTCTCAACCTGAGGTAATATTTCTGGGTTAGCAGAGTCTGTAACCTGAAGCGTATGTAACCTGAAGCGTATGTAACCCGAGGTACCACTGTATATATACCGCTGATTGGCTGGGATAACTCTATGAAGGAGAAAGAAACCCCAAGCTAAGTAAAAATGACACCAAAACTATGAAAATAAAGTTGAACAGTAATCAATAGGCTTGAAGCAAAGTGGTGAAATATATTTTCCGACACCACTTCAGGAATCAGGTGGTGTAACAGATAATACATGTTTAATGCAACATAGCTTAGTCAGTAAATTTATTACACTTCTATCTGTTTGTCTTCTGGGGGTGTCGGAGCCATTTACGTACAAGACAGTAGCCAAACAGTAGAAGAAACTTCTTAACAGGAAGTTCAGTTTGACAAATGCTTTGGGGGGCTGGTGTCCTTCATTGAGGGTCTTCAGACAGAGGCTTGACCAGAACCTGCTCTAGCTCTGTCATCAAGCTCAGAGCTAGACTAGATGGCTCTACCTCCCATCTCTATGATTCTAGATGCATTCTCCTATCAAAGCCAAACCCAATGATAACCAGCAGTTGAAAACGAGTCCCATATAGCCCCCAACATTTTCTGCAACATATAAGTGGCTAAACTAACACTGTTCCCTCCACCAATTCCATCCATAATTTGCTAATAACAGCTAGATTGTGCCTATGATGTTGGGAATCTGTGTACGTGCAGCTACTCACACAGTCAATTAAGGTTTGGCAGATAGCCAAACAGTCATGTGAAGGAGTAAGTCTGCCTGGTGATACAGAAGGCATGGAGACAGCTCCATGATTGGTCAAGCTCTCTCAAGGGAGTGATAATTAATGGCCTACTAACTGGAATGTGTTAGTTCAGAAGTTCAGTGGTTCAGTGAGTGTAGGAGTTGTGAGTCGTGTATGAGAGAGCTACCTAAAGATCCATGTTCTGTTTCTGTTCCACTGTATATAATAAACACCTAACTACAAGTTCCTGTTTCGTCTGTCCTGTCTGCAGCCAAGTTGCCAATTGCTTCTGTGGATTCTGCATTTACTCTGCTAGGTCTGGCTAAGGTCCTGCAACTAGTCAGAAAGTTGCGAAACATCAATAGGTTTTGCCAATATATGATTCCAATAGGGCTACTTTTAAAAATAATAAAGTAATAAAATAATAATTATTATAATAGCAAAATTTAGAACTTGCTTCTTATGAAGAGAATGGGGTGGGGGTGAGGAGAGAGAACGCTAACCCATTAATGGATGGCTTATTCACGTGACTAATTTGTGAATGCTATCATTCAGGAAAGATCCTGAATATCCAGAATGTGCTTGCTTCCTTGCCATCTGGACCCATCTTTAAGTATGCCAAAGGCCAGCATTTGCCAACACCTACTGACGGGTGAATCCTGCACATGGTTGCATGAAAGGTGACCCCAAGCAAGGACTCAGGATGCTCTCTTGACCACTGTGTCTAGAACAGTCCAGTTAAAAGGACCTTGGTAGTGTTATAGGAATTCTAAGGTCATATATATATATATATATATATATATATATATATATATATATATGCAGGTTTTGGTGTCTTCGGGTGTCTTCCCGTGTAAGAGTTGGGGTGTCTAGGTGACGTTTCGACGAGGTCTCACTCGTCATCTTCAGGCTGGTGCTTTCGGCTTCTTGTTACTGGAACAGAGCAGGATCTCAGTGTTTGAGTTCCTATAAATACTGTGGAGGGGGTGTGGTGTATAGCCTCCAACGTTCTGGGCAGAGAGTCTCTGCCCAGAACGTTGGAGGCTATACACCACACCCCCTCCACAGTATTTATAGGAACTCAAACACTGAGATCCTGCTCTGTTCCAGTAACAAGAAGCCGAAAGCACCAGCCTGAAGATGACGAGTGAGACCTCGTCGAAACGTCGCCTAGACACCCCAACTCTTACACGGGAAGACACCCGAAGACACCAAAACCTGCATTCCTGTACCCGTGAAAATCTACGAAAGCATATATATATATATATATATATATATATATATATATATATATATATAATGTTCATAAATGTACAAGGTAAACATTTACATAAGTATATAAACACATACATAAGTATATAAACCATGTGTCTGAAATAGTATAGGAGAGCAACCCTGAAGCCATTTTGACTCTTCCAGTTGCCCAGTGACCTCAAATATTCCTCTGCAGTGATGAAGCCTCCCCATCATCTCTTTACTAACAAATCCTGTCTTAAGGGCATATTTGTGCATGAATAGGGTGAGCCTGGATTCAGGAACTAAGTATTTAGCATCTCAAACGGAATGGCCAGGCTGCCCAGGTAAAGCAATCAGTGACCATTACCAGATATCCTGACAAACAGGATTTCTGTTGGAGACTGCCTCCTTCTGTGATGTATGTATGATGTTTTTTGGGGTGGTCTGGAGCTACAGGGTGGGCAATTTCTAAAGCCTACATAAGGGCTTGCACACCATTGTTCTGGGTTCCTCCTCCCTTCTGTGTGTGGTGAGTGAGGGCCCTGTTACAACAGTTTAATAAAGATCAGGCTTACTAGCTGCTTTTCTTCTCAATATACGCTGGTTGGCCTCTGTTATTTTCTCCTTCCAATAGGGAAACTACTTAAGGACTCTATACCGGCTCTTGGGTACCCCATAAGGGAAAAGGAGCAAATCTTCGTGGTGTGTCTAAGCTAGAAAATAAGACGCTGCCTTATTAGATGGTTGGTCCATCTAGTTTGGTATTATCTCCTTTGCCTGGTTAGGGGTTCATCAGGTTTCAAATAGCAGTCTTTCTCAGCATCACCTGTAGATGCCAGCAACTGAACCTGGGACCTTCCTCATGCTTTGTGTTCTACCACTTATTGACAGCCTTTACCCTATCACTGTGGACAGTCAAACTATGCCTAAGCTTCCTTGAACCACACCAGGCATAGGCAAACTCCAGCCCTCCAGATGTTTGAGACTACAATTCCCATCATCCCTATCTAACAGGACCGGTGGTCAGGGATGATGGGAATTGTAGTCCCAAACATCTGGAGGGCCGGAGTTTGCCTATGCCTGAACTACACTGATAAAGGGCCAGATTAGTCGATATACAGATTTCCCCAGGCAACTAATACCAGTGGAGAAATTACTTCAGTTCCATCCCAGAGCTACTTCAAGCACCATTAGGAGACTTGCAGCGGGCAGATTGCTGGTTTTGTGCACGGCACGTTGATTTCTCATATGTAGTTGAGCATTGTGATGTTCAAGCTCCTCTTTCCACCAGATGTCATTTCGAATATGCTTGCAGAAAAGTTCTTGCATCCAACTTTGAATTGCCTTTTCAGACAGGTTTCCCATTCTGCGGAAAGTTTACCTCTCTTCCTGCAGTTGATCTTCTCGAATGGCAGTGTTTGCATATGTTCTGTTTGTGTGTTCCCTTCCCCACCTAGAAAGCAAATAAAGTTCTGAAAACGCCTCTCGTAGTTTCGCTATCTTTGTCCATATGTTTGACTGCTTCTGCAGAAATCATCTGATGTGTTGTTTGAGCATCAGCACAGAATCTGACTTCCAAGCTTGCAATACATAGAGTTTTCAGCTCTCTACTTTGTGGTTAGACAGTCTCTGGCTTTTCACCATTTCCCTGGGTAGTTATTTCTTAGATGCCTGTCATCATTTTGAGTCTGCTGGGGTTAGAGTTACTGACATTGAGGCTATGCAGTCCTAGGCTTGTAAATTCCTCTTCACATGCCTCTGGACAAGAGGACTAGGGATCGAATACTCTTTATTATTCCTTTGCAACCTATAAAGCAGGACTATCCCAAACCCTTGTTAGTGCAGATCCCGCAAATTATCCCGTCTGTCCACAGAACTGTCTACAGAGTACCGATAATGACAGTATGTGTGATTCTGATTTACAAATTTGATTAGCTAGGATGCTGACAGAGGGTGGTATCCAAGAGGCATCAGATGATCAGAGAGTAATCTCCAGGTCAGGGTTTGTCACCTGCTGGGGAATCACTGTCAGCGAGAGATCATTTGGAACAAGATGGGGAAGTGCAAGGGAGAGGCAAGCTTGAAGCCAGAATCTATTAATATTATTGTTAATTAAATTTATATACCGCCCTTCCCCCAAACATCACCGGGTGGTTCACAATATAAAAATAAAAACAAAACAAAAACAAACCAATAACCCCCCTCCCACAAAAACATTGAAAAATACAGTAGTGCCCCGCAAGACGAATGCCTCGCAAGACGGAAAACCCGCTAGACGAAAGGGTTTTCCGTTTTGGAGGTGCTTCACAAAACGAATTTCCTATGGGCTTGCTTCGCAAGACGACAATGTCTTGCGAGTTCCTGCTGGTTTTTTCCCCCTTCCCCCCCTTTTCTAAGCCGCTGAGCCGCTTATCAGCTGATCCGATCAGCAGATAAGACGCTAAAAACCGCTAAAAGCCGCTAATAGCTCTAATCCGCTAATCCGTCAATGGGCTTGCTTCGCAAGACGAAAAAACCGCTAGACGAAGAGAATCACAGAACGGATTCTTTTCGTCTTGCGAGGCACCACTGTACCCAGAATGTTTAATCAGCCAAAGGCCTGGTTACAAAGAAACCTTTTTGTCTGGTGCCTGAAGATATGTAATGAAGGAGGCAGCCAAACCTCTCTGGAGAGAGCATTTCACCAACAGGGGGCCACCACAGAGAAGGCCCATTCTTGTGTTGCTATGCTCTGGACCTCTTGTGGAGGAGGTACATGAAGAAGGACCTCAGATTACGATCTCAGGGCCCAGGTCAGTTCATATGAGGAGAGGCGGTCCATGAGGTATTGTGGTCCTGAGCCGTATGTTTTAGGCGAGGAATAGATGGACAAACTAGCTATGAGTCTGTACACAGACCAGCAAGCAACTGTGCAAGCAGAAGTGTTTTTCCTGCATGCTTGGGATCCAGCTCCTAGTTTCCAGAATTGTCTCATTGACACACACACACACAAACACTCTAAGCTGACTTCTCAGATTATCACCAGTTGTGCATCGTCTTACTTGTTTGGATTGATGGTGCTGCATTAAAACCTGCTAGACAATACTTGGGATAAAACACAACTGCTGTTGGCCAAATGAAGCAAGTGTGATAGGAAGCTCAGTGTCTTAATTTTGGTGGCAGCACCAACATGGAACTGCTAAACTGCATTCCTCCTCAGTGCATACACAAACACACACACACACACACACACACACACACACACACACACACACTTGAGACTGACTCTTTTTAAAAAACAACAACCCACAAACCTGTGATTTCAATAATTATAATTGCAGAAAGTTCATAAGCTGTAACGTTTTATTAAGATACAAAGACCAACTGATGTTTGCAAAAGAAAACCATTAACCACTAGATGGAGCACTTGTGATTCTGAAATGAAATATCAGGCCATAAAGAGCTTAAAGCTGTTTAGAAAAGGGGGGGGGGAGCTATTCTGCCTATCAATCTCCAGCTGCATTAACAAGAGGGACCCCATATGCCTTG
Source organism: Podarcis liolepis (assembly GCF_965112155.1). Taxonomy (NCBI): domain Eukaryota; kingdom Metazoa; phylum Chordata; class Lepidosauria; order Squamata; family Lacertidae; genus Podarcis; species Podarcis liolepis. Next base: position 82,294,481 of record NC_139556.1, read on the forward strand.
AAGACTATTCTTTCTGTTCCCCGCCTTGGTACATTTTTCTACCTCCCCTTGGGCCAGGTCAGCTGTGCTGTGCCACACACATTGGGAAGTTGCTGCCTACCTATGGTATTATTTTTTTCCAGCTGGCCACATCTTAATGTTAAACGATTGACTGATATTATTCACTCCTTGACGATTCGCTACTAGCTGTGTGCACAGCTGATCACATAATCATAACAAGTCCCAACACCACCACCACCACCCAGGATGCAATAAACAAGACAGGGTGGAAATAGACCTTACCCTTGACATGACCTCCACCAAGAGGCCTCTCTCCATCCCTGCCCATGCCTGCATCTGGCTGCAATGCTTCTGATGGAGAGGAGCAGCATTTCAGGGTCTGCCTGTGAAGATCCCTCTACCTTCTGGGCACAGCTCCAGAGAAACCATCACCCAGTCCACTCCACTCTGCAGCACCTCTTTAAAAACGGGCATTGAGGAGGTGATGGCCTGTAAAAGGCTCCATTTTTTGGATGTCTTTTTGGACCACTTCCTTATTTGTGGTACGGTTATGGGGTGTTTCATTTTTGCTGTTGTTTTGTTTTTTTTAAATAGATTTGATGTTTAAAATGTCGTTTTTCACTTTGTTTAGCCTGGCCTTGTCCCTTAAGCCATTCGGTCAACTTTGATTGCGAGCACGCTGGTGGGGAGGGACTACTAACAGTTTCCATTTACACACGAATGAATGAATCTTCAGAATAATAAATGGGATTAGAGAGATTCACAGAAGACAAGGCGGCCAATGGCTACTAGCCACTGTCAGAGACATTATGCCTCTGAATACTAGTTGCTGAGAATCACAGATGGGCAGACTCGTGTTGTGCTTATGTTCATCTTGCAGGCTTCCAACGGGCATCTGGTCAGCCACTGTGGGACCAGGATGGTAGGCTTGATCCAATAAACTCATTTTACATTCTTCTGTGGCATCATTAAACTGTACATTTCCTTGCTCGTGCTCCACATCTTTGATTGGTTGTGCAGGTGAGATGCAGAATGTGACAACAGTGGTGAGAAAGCCAATCTTCTGGAGATTCTCAACACAAGGTTGCCATTTTCCTGTTAGCAACTGATTTGAATAAGGCTCACTGTTCCATTATCTGCATCCTTTGAAATTATAAGATACCCAACCAAACAAAAAACCGGGGCCTGATTCAACAGTTTCTTCATTTCTTACTTGAGGTGTGTGGAGTAGAAACTCTCAGTTCACATTTAACAGACTACCTGATTGGCCACAGTCAACCGATACAGACCAAAAGTTCAAAATCTGTGGAAAAAGTCAACAAAATCAAAATTGATCATTCCAAACAGTTCAGGCACTCCCTGTACAGTGTTCCTCAGAAAGACACACATCGCTTAATTTACAATAGAAGTAATTAACCCTTGTCAATTACAGTGTAATTACTCAGTGACTTGAGTGTCTAATTGACACTGATAATTAACTTTTCACACCATTAGGTGAATTGTGATTTAGTTTTTCCTGAACAGCGTTGAATAAGTCATTTGAACCAAAGTGGACACACAGATCAGCCCATAACATGTGATCACCTTATGTGTTTAATTACTAGAGTGTAGTAACTGAAGGAGTATAAATATTATGACACATGATTCATCTTTTTTTAATTTTAATTTGTGTGGTGCGTAATGAGTCAACAATGGTCGCTGACTGCAGGATCAGCCATATCTGTTTATAGTTTCCCTCACATGAGCATTATTTCATTAAAAGCTTAGATTATTCTTCAGGATGAGATCTTTGAAGTATTGCTTCATTTAGGAAATTCCAGACTTCTCTCTCTCAGCTGATTTTGCTTCATTGTGGAAGGAGGCACCTTCTGTTTCAGCCTTTAAATGCCTGCAGAATGCTTTTCTATTCTGCCAAGCTTAGACTGAATTCAAACAGCAGTTTATTTCACATTCTCGATGTTTCCCTAACTGTTAATTTCCACATGATGCCTATTGGAGCGTTCACACGATGTAAAAACCATTTCTGGAAATATAATGGAATGTACTGCAAATTCAGTGCTCCTTTCCATGTTATTTGCTTCAGGAAAAAAATCTGCTTGCAAATAACACAGAAATAAGCACTAAACTTGCTCAAATATAACATGCAAGTTAACAGTAAGGAAAATGGAAATAGCTTCTGTGCGACTACAGCCTTATGCAGGCAATTAAGAATACATATTTCCATTACAGTTATTTGATAGTCCCTGATGTTGGTTTTTATGTCTTTTTGTTCTATCTGGATATTATTCTAAATTGCTTTGATTTTAAAAAATCATATAGCATTGTATAAACAATTGTATAAAATTAAAATAAAGGAAAGGAAAGGGCACAAGGACTCTTGAATACTTAGCTCTTCAGTGCATGAATCTGTCAGTTTGGGTTCTCTCAGTTTCTCATTTTTTTTCAATCTTAAATTCAGTTTTCCACATTACTGCAGCAATCTGCGGTATTTTTTAAAATCCTTATTAAAACTCACCAGCATTTTAGTGCAAATTTCTCCTAAGAAACACATTTTTTTGATGCAGTTTTGGCTAACGTGTACATTTATGCAACCAGTCCTCCCGAATGGAATGTTGGAAGCCTCCCAGAGTGGCTTGGGCAACCCAGTCAGAGGGGTGGGGTATAAATAGTAACATTATTATTATGGAATAGGATGTCCCTATTTTCATTGGAGAAATGTTGGAGGGTATAGGGTGACGGGACCAAGAGAAGGGCCTGCCCCAAAGATTTTAAAACCTGGACAGATTTGTACGAGGGAATAAGGTCTTTCAGATAGCTTGGACCTAAGGCATGTGGGACTTTATAGGTCATAATTAGTACTTCCAATCGTGCCCGGAAACAGATTGGCCTGGTTATGACCTATAAAGTCCTACACGTCCAAAGCTATTCTGAACACACAGAGCTAGTCCCATAGCTTTCCAGATTGCTACCTTTCCTGTCGTTACTTAGTTAGAAAGGTAGGCATTGCTAGATACAGGAACATGTTTACTGTTCTATAGTGATGTGTCAAACTGTTCAAGCCCAACTAATACTACACTGTTACACAAAGGAGATTGAGGAGTATCATAGTTTCAATCAGCATTAGGGTTACATTAGGGTTGTGCACCCAATTTGTCCAAGGTACATTATTTAATATAAGAGCTTGGTCGTGTAAATGATCGCGTCAGTAATCTACTGGAAATTGTTACCAGTTTTCACATAGTACGTTATAAGCAGCTATCTGTGGAATGTACACCAGTAACAAGATGATTGATCTCAGCTAGAAGTATTTCTGCAACAAGGGAAATAACACTGGATCAGTAACTCAAAATAATAAGGGAAGTTCCTATTATCAGTATTAGTACATAGGTGGGAGTAATCAAATATACTCCATTATCTTTCTAAGTTCTTTCAATGCACGGATACACTAAGTCACTGCTGATAAAATCCAGAATGAGCTATAATATCACATCATGAAACTATAGTTTGTTTATTAGATCTATTGCTAAGCCACATTTTACGGTAGGTATCTATGAGTCCAAATTTACAGATACTCCTAAAGTTAGGGTGGTTTCTCAGTAGAAAGCTTTTTGGGGCAATCTGAGGTTGAGTGGTTCCTGCTTACTCTCTTGAAATATTGCCCTTTTTGTTGTTGCTTCATTTTTCTTTTGGTCTAGTTTATTGTGTATTTTTAACTAGGCATCTCACTGATTCTAACATCGTTTTAACTGATTTTAATATTGCATTTTTCTTTTGTTGATTTATTTATTTATAAAAAGTGTTTCTGTATCACCAGCTCATACAATACAACATGATAGAGAAAGTACAAAACACCATAAAACCAGTACAAAATGATCATTAACTTGACTGGCTGGTGGGGGCAGGGAAACTAAACAGTTGCATGCATGGACTTAGACAGGATTTATGCTGGGGGGGGGGGCTGGCCAGGACACCCACCTGTCATCAACATCTGACTCTAGCAGATTTGGAATGAAATGTTTTAAATCACTTTCTATTGAACCTGAGTGCTCAGAAAAATCTGTCAAAATCTTTCTACAGTTTCTACGTTTAGTCAAGTATTTTTATTTATTTACCTGATGTGGGGGGCAGCTGCCCCCCTGTCCCCTGGCTATGCCCATGGTTGCATAGGACTAACTACATAAAAAGGTCTTTGAGAGGCATCTGACAATCAAAAGTGACGGTGCCTGCGAAATCACTGCTGGAACAGTATTTCACAGTGTGGGATGTTAAATGTTGTAACCCAATTAGTAATAACAATATATTATTACTATTACTATTAGTTTATTCAAGTACAGGAAAAACCTGCTCCTGGCACTGAGCAACATGACTTCTTCTTTAATTTAAATAACTGATAACTAAGCAGCTCACAAAGAGGCAATACAAAAAATAAAAATCAGTTCAAACTATAAAACCAAACCACAGTATTTAGTAGGTGCTGGAAGTTCAACAGGGAGGGAGCCTGCCTGACCTCAACTGGAGTCCCATAAAACGAGGACTACCATACTAAACACTTAGCCCTAATGATTGCACTCAAAGGCTTCATATAGACGTTAAATATCTGATAGGGACCTCACAGCCAGAGGATGGAGCAATGGGCACCGCAGTATTTTTCTTTTACTTCTTCCCACTTGCCATAATTAGAGGTGTTTTGATCTTTAAAAGTCATCTGTAAAAGAAAGGATATAGTTGAATACTATACTTTCCCCCCCTTGCGCAAGGTCTTAGATTGTTGGGTTCTCTCCCCCACCCACATCCCTGAAAAGGATATCCTTAAGATATAGAAATAATATCTGAGATGACCTGCCAGTTTTCTGAACTGCTGTAATGGTTATACTGTAAAGAAACTCTTGACAATGATGAATAACCGCTGAAACTTCAGAATAGTGGGCTTTGTTTATTTTGCCATCTTGTTGCATTTATGTCAGGTTTTTCACTTGGGGCTACACTTATTCTTTGAAAGCTGAACTGGTTCTCTGTCATTTAACATTCTCTTCCCCCTTCCCTCCTCTTCCCTCCCTCCCACCCTACCTTACTTTTCTGAGGCATTACATGGAAAAATGATGGCTTAAGATGTTGCAATTTGGACTTTCACATTGATTATCTGCTGCTGCAAACCTTTGAAAAAGCTGGGGCTAGGCCCCACGGCAGGGCTTCTCTCCACGAGAAGAGGGCTCAGTACGTGTGCATTTCTGGACTGGAAATTTCAAGGACTCCTGTTCTGCGCTGCTAGGCTGAATATGTTTCTGCTTGATGGTTGCTACCCTCCAACCACTGAGAACTTTTTGGTTCTTTTGGCCGCGTGTACACAAATGTGTCCTCAGCCTGCTACCTGTTCCATGGGGTGAGCCCTGAAACAAAAGCAGGAAACCAACCACAGAACCAGAGTGGCACCCTTATTTGGGGGAGAATAGGAAAGTCTCATTCATAAGCGAAATGTCAGTGATTCAAGACAACCCTACATACAACCATACAATAAAAAAGTATTAAAAGGTTAAAACCAGAAATCAGAAAACCGAAATAAGGTATGAAACAAACAAATAAATATGCACAGAACCACCACCCACCCATATTCAGTGAACGTGTGAGGGGTTAGTGGGATTGTGTCTATTTGTCATGCCCTTGATAATAAACAAATACCGGTATGTGACTTTTAGAAGACATCTGAAGGCAATCCTGTTCAGGGAAGTTTTTAATGTTTGATGTTTTATTGTGTTTTAAATATTCTGTTAGGAGCCGCCCAGAGTGGCTGGGGAAACCCAACCAGATGGGCAGGGTATAAATAAAATGTTGTTGTTGTTGTTGTTGTTGTTGTTGTTGTTGTTGTTGTTGTTGTTGTTGTTGCTGTTGTTGTTGTTGTTGTTGTTGTTGTTGTTGCTGCTGCTGCTGCTGCTGGTTGGCCATGCCTCTTTAGCCACACATTCAACATTCATGTGAAATCCCACCTCTTCAACTTCGCTATCCAATCTGGAACATTGCTTAGCTGCACTTCCCAATGGCATAGAGGAACTCTACTCACATACATCACAGCAATTTGAGCCTGAGCATAGAAGGCCCCTTTCACACTAATGCTGTACATAGGGCATTCAACCAATCTGTGCTGTCAGAGCCAGGATTTCTACCTGCTCAATGGGACTTTCCTGCCTCCCCTTCCTCTGCGTTCTCCCCAGAGGGTTGGCAGAACCCTTACAACAGATTTAGGGGTCTGTGGGGGCGGAAATGCATTGTGCAACTGGAAATCCTTGTGCTGATGGGACACTCAGTGCTCCTTTGGAAACAAACAACCCAGGGTCTTTGGGTGTGTAGCCAGCAAGTGTGTTAGCATGGAGGTGTGGCCAGTGAGCAAGACTTGCTCCTTCCCTGACGTGTTCCCTGAATACATGCTTGATGTAGTTTCTCAGTCTACCAAGGCTCAGAAAAAAGGCACCCACTGGAAACTAAATTAACCTTACTTTAAAAAATGAATGAATGAAAAGCCTGCCTAGCTTTCTCAGGAGGTTCTTGTTTAACGTCCCCTCCCTCCCTTTTTCGAAAGGAAGACAATTTCACCTCATTTAATTTGGCCAAAGAAAAGGAAAAACAAGTACAAGGAAATGGTCTGAAGATGCAGATTAAGTTTGGTGGGTTGAAGCGTGCTGAGATGCAAGGAGGTCAGTTTTTGAATTGCAATTGGCTCTGAGGCAACAACTTTCCCTCACCCGCATTGAGCAAACAAAACAGCATTGTGTGTGGAGATGAGGAGCCAAATGGCCTGGCCATGGGAATAAACCCAGAGGGCGAATGGCATGGCAACTTAAAATAACACAACACTGTATTTGAGTTCCAGACCAAAGGACTAATAGCTCCTTCTGATAAAGCTGTGGTAATTAATACCTCTGTGGTTTATTACAGGACCTCTATTCTTGCTCTGCGCTATTGAAGGGTGTAAGACGTGACCCTGGGTGGTTTGTGGAACAGTTTGATTTCTGGTGTCTGAGGAAGAGAAGATCCAGTAAGCCTGGAAAAAAGAGAGTTTCCAAGAAAAAGCATGATTTGGCCTGTCACCTTCAAACCCGAAGGTAAAAATCCCCTGGCAGGAGGAATATCATATGGAATTTATATTTGGGCTGCTGCATTCTTACAGAGCTCAAACACAGGTACGGCTACACAATCAATACGGCACATGGCAATTGGCAAGTGCGGCGGCATTGTGTAAATGCTACAAAGAGATAGTCTAGTGCTGTGGGCAAGTGGCTGTAGCCAAGCTACCTCTTCATTGCATTTAAACCTTTTAACTGCAGAAGGACAACAGCATCTTTCTAGGTTTTTTATGACCCTGGATTAAGTGGCACTATTATTTTCAATATGGCCTTTTCATTTTGCCGCAGCGTCTTCCCCCTTCTCTTCCACACTATCCTCAGTCCTCAGGACTGCAGATTTTATAAATCTGGAATGTGCAACAAAGGAACTTGGTTGGGTCTGGTAAATTTAGAAACTCCTCTTCACTAAGCGTTATTGAAGGCACAATTTCCTATCTAAAACAACTCACAAAGAATGATGTGCAGCTTCAGAGCAGCGGCCATACTGCCAGTAAAATCATTGAAATCTAGCATAACCCATCCAAACGCAACTCAAATCAGGTATAAAACATGCTGGAACAGTTGCCCAACTTTTAAAAAGTCATTTTCTGGTAATGAAAAGTTGTAAGCGTTGGCAGCAGGCGAGCTTTTCTGGGGAAGACAGTGATTGTGTTAGGCACCCATGACTGAGAAGGCCACCCTCCTGGGTACGTCTCTGCACATAACAGGTGATATCTGATGGTAATCCTACTCAGAGTAAACCCTTTGAAACCAATGACTTACTGGGATATTACCCAATAAATTTAACTTGACCTACATCTAATGCCACAACAGCCATTTAGTGGCCAAAGTCCTATTGGAACAAGGAAGTATTTGCCTGCTGGCAAAAGAAAAGCAGAGAGGAGGCTAGTCTAAGCCAGATGGAAGAGAGTGTCACAACTGGGAGCAGCCACCAAGAAGGCCCTCTGTCATCTCCTCATCACATGTGTCTGTGAAGGTGGTGGGACTGAGAGAAAAGCCTCCCCAGAAGAGCTCAAAACATGGGCAAGCTCATGTAGAGGAGATACAGTCCTTCAAATAGCCTGGATCCAAGCTACATCGGACTGTGTTGGTCATAACTGTGCCTGGAAACAGTTAATCTGCCAGCTCATCCCACACCTGATACCAAGTGTGCCCACCCAACTCTGCCCTCCTGGCGTTATTTGCCTAAATTTGTAGCTCTAAGCTTTGAGAGGGCATGCCATAATTTGGTCTGGTGCTCATAAAAACCAAGTTGCAAAACTTTCAAAATGATAATAATAATAATAATAATAATAATAATAATAATAATAATAATAAACACAAGTGTCTAAATCTGAGGCCTCCTGTTGAACTTGAGGTCCAAGCCTCCTGCCCTCACCCTGGGCACTGGCACCCTCCACTCAGAGGGCTAATGATGGCTTCTCTTACCAATGAACCCTTTAAGCTTCACTAGAACTTCGAAAGAAACCTTTTCTTGTTTTCCTTTACCTTATTCTTAAAAGTTTTCATTCACTGCTAATTCTAGAAGCTAATGTACTGCTAATTTATTTAGTAAAGGTCAACCCTATTTTCCTGTTATATCCCATTTTTGTTGTTTTGCTATTTCTGTTTTGTTTTCTAATAGTACATCAGAATAACTGATAAGGTCAGGTAAGTTGTCCAAGCCCATGTCTAATTAATAGTAATATTTATATTTTAAAGGATCAATACCAGCGCTTGACCTCAATGTACAATTTAAGCTATTACTACATCACTAAATATGAAATGAACTATAATACATTTGAGAGGCAAACCACTTATATCGAACCCAGTTAATACTGATGACGATCTTTTATTATACCAAATGAAAGTGGTGTGGTTCAATTTAAATACAACAAATAAATGAAAGGGTGCATTGAAAGATTTTTCCATAGTTAATTTACTGAGGAGGAGGCTAACCGGGGCCTTCAATATGCATTATCCTTCCCAAGGAAGAAAAACAAACGTTTCCATGTGATAGACCATACAACCTGGACTGACGAAAATAGCTCACTAATGTATTCCAAATATAGTGCTTACAGTATATAGAAGAAACTATAAATTTTGGTGGGAGAATAAAAGCAGACTACAAAGCACAATGAAGGAATTTAATTTCAGTTATAAGATGCCAGCCAGTATGTTTATCACAAACACTGTTAGCTGACTGAATGCAGTACTCAAAAGCTATTTACTCAATGGTGTGAGATAACTTTTTGACTCATGGATTTCCCCTTCCTCCAACACACACTAACATAAAAAGAAAATGTGTGGTTATATTGACTGGACTATGTTTAAAGGTAAAGGGACGCCTGACCATTAGGTCCAGTCATGACCGACTCTGGGGTTCCGGCGCTCATCTCGCTTTATTGGCCAAGGGAGCTGGCGTACAGCTTCCAGGTCATGTGGCCAGCATGACTAAGCCGCTTCTGGCGAACCAGAGCAGCACACGGAAAAGCCGTTTACCTTCCCGCCGGTAGGTACTTTGCACTTTGATGTGCTTTCGAACTGCTAGGTTGGCAGGAGCAGGGACTGAACAATGGGAGCTCACCACGTCACGGGGATTCGAACCGCCGACCTTCTGATCGGCAAGTCCTACGCTCTGTGGTTTAACCCACAGTGCCACCCGCGTCCCTGGACTATGTTTACTCAAGAGTATATTTTCATCAACAGGAAATAAGAGAGTTAGACCCACTGAATCTAATGGACCCAAGTTATTCATGTCCATTAATTTCAAAGGGTCTATTTTGAGTATGAAGAATATTGGATACAGCCCTTACAATGAACTGGTAAAAATCAGAATGACTTCACTATCAACTTCTGCCATTGTGTTCAGAGTCACTACAAGGAAAAGCCACTCCATCTAGCAACTCTGGTTCCAAAGGAAGGTCTCCAAGGAAGGAGAGAGAATCCATCCTAGAAACTGGGTCCACGTTCTTAAGAAATATCATTGTATTGTTCATTTTGGCAGCCGCTTAGGACATTCCTGAATAGCTGGGAATTTACTTGAGACTCATTCACAACACACTGCCACAACCTACAACATTTGATTCCTGATGGCAGTGTGCCAGAGTTGGACGCACTGGTTGGTTACCTCTGTTCCTTTCATTTCACAGCACTCATAAACAATGTGTTCACACTGTTCCCCCCCCCGCCCAACGACTTCTGCAATATTCATATGAAAGGGTCTCCAATGAAAAGAGTCCATACTCTCCTTACATGGAGGACAAAATTAAGTACTTTGAGGGACTGTAGCCAGTGTGTGCTGGTCCTAGAGCAGTCCTAGAGCGGGGTGACTATGGTTGAACAAGATCTTCTGAGATTCCCACTTCTTTTAGGAACCCACAATGTCACTTACCATGTCAGGCTCCCCTTCCATAGAATGAATGCAATGGCAATGTATTGTACCATTAATCATTTATCGGAATCATGGATCATTTCAGACAATCCTTCGCTATGGGGATCCCACTGCATGGTTGCTGCAAAAATAGCTGCTGTGGGGTGGAGGGAATGTTAGTCACCACTAATGTGATAGATCTGATATAATGAAGAGTAGTGAGCAAAAGCTACCATCCTTGCAGACCTGGGTTTCAATCTGCATGAAATGAATGAGTGAGTGAAGGAGCTCAGAATTATTGCATATCCTTCTCAGGAGAAATACTGCACAAAGTCAATAGACCCACTGTAATCAACAGACTTAAGTCATGGCCAGCTTACGTGCAATGGGCTGGATTCAGCTAAGTTGTGCTAGCAGAAGCCAGTGTAATGAATCCTAAGTTGCCCAACAAGACTTTCTCCCTTCTGCTCCTCCACATGATCCCCATGTCCTCCCCAGATCTCCTTTAGAGGGTTGGAAGAAGTCCTAGACCATGGTGGAGCTGGGAGGAGAGGGAATATCTGCAAGAAAAGCTTGCCCTGACAAAACGACCATCTTAGCGTGACGTCAAATTCTACCCATTGGTTGACTCTATCAGAGATGTCCCATCTTTTATCATGTAAGATTGCCTTTAGAAATAATTGGCCTGACTATAACAATAACATTTGTGGTAAGCATAAACATTGTAATGAAATCTTGGTACGAATAAGAAACCAAAGAACCGATTGTTGAGAAATGATCTAAATAACAATTGACAAAGAAAGTAATTTAATCTCTCCCTTTCTCTCTGCCGCCCTCTCTCTAATGCGCTAAAGGTTTGTCATCAATAACATACTCCTAATTAACTGTAAGTTTAAAAGTTTTTTCCCCTACCACATGGGTAAGCAATCTCTCGGAGTAATATAAGGGTTGTCAATTATTCTTTTATGTTCAAAACCCCCTATATTGTACTGTAGGTCAATGAGAAGCCACAAAAGGTGAAAATTGTTCAATACTCATGGCCTAAGGTCTGCAGAAATTTCCATAATATAAAAATGGAATCTGCTGGGACAAGAATGCTAAAATACAACCTGACTCCAGGCGATTGGTGTTATGTTGCTTAGTGTGCCATAAACATTTCTAATGAACCTTTTTTTCAGAGGTGGATTTTAAAAAAACAAACACACACAGTGTTTGTAATTAAAGCATTATCTCTGCAATAGTACTTCAGCCATAAAATTAGGCAGATTTATCAGAGAATGCAGTTTCATGGGGAAAGCATATGACCTTTGGGGGGAAAATATTGGGCATTTACATAGAATGTATTCCTTCCATTAAATGAACAAAGGGCACCATTTTAAGTTTCAGACTGGAAAGTGTGGGGGGTACTTTCACAACATGCTTCAAAGGCCTAATCTTCAAGAGAAACTCCCTCCCTCAACCCCCATGTATTTAATTGAATTAGTCATGGTTGCATTTTATATTTGCTGGTTTGTTTGTTTACAAATCTGTGCCCTGGTCTTCAGCCCTGAAGGGTTCTCAGAGTGGCCAACACAGCAATCAATTTAAAACAGCCCATCATTGATATTAAAGCAGCAGACCATTAACAAACAAGATAGGAAGATTTTTTTTTTAAGCACATTATCAACAGCAGCTAAAAGGCCTTGACAAAAATAAAAGGGGTAGTCACATGGTGCTTAAAGGATAGCATAATCAGGGCTAGGTGAGCATCCTTTGGTAGGGCATTACAATAATGTAAAAATACATTATTATGGATTGTGAACAGCCTCACTACAGATGGTAGGGTAACCTGTGAAATACTGATGAGTCCTTCACCTCCTTCAGGAATGCTGAAACACAGGGGCATGAGAAGTGCTGCCCTAGCCTCCCTAAATTCCCTCCTTATGCTATTTATTATTTAATCTATGAAGACTCAATTTGAATGCATTGGCCACTCTGGTTTTCTTACATTTCTACCCTGCCTTTCTTTCATCGTGGAACCCAAGGCAGCATACATGTGGTTTTGAGGCAGTCATCCATCCAAATACTGACCACAATCAAACCTTGCTAAATTTTGCCATGCGCCTTGAGACCATAACTAGGGACTATCCAATATTCTTTATTAGGTAGGGTAACCTAGTTTGTTTTCATCATTCATTCAGCCACTCATTCATCAGAGATAGCATGATATTCAGTTGAAGATGATGAGCAATTGGAGGAATTACCCTTAGTTATAGTTGTATCACAGTCTTTGAGAGCCACTGGATGGCAGAACAATGAGAAGGACCACTTCCGCTGATCTTAATGTGTGATAGAGAGTAGGGATGGGTGAATCTATCCATTTTAGTTTCTCTCAGTTTCCCATTTTTCCACTCATAAGTGCAATTCTTCACATTGCTGCAATGTTAAGAAAAAGGTCCTCGTGAAAATTCGCCAGTTAATTTATCCTAATATACACACATTCACATGCAATTTTTTGCCTAATGTACATGTTTTTGCAAAGCAATTTCTTCTAACATAACTCAGTTTTAATATTTTCACTAATATATGCATTTTATCTTAGCATATGCATTTGTGTACACGTTAGCGGGCTGAAGAACTGCAAAATTCAGAGAACTGCGAATTTCAAAGGCTGGCTGTGCTTCAGTTCATGGATAGATTGGGAAAGTAAGAACTAAGTAGGTTCACCTTTAAATGCAAACTTAAATGAATTTCTTCCCCCATCCCCAATAAAGAGGCAGGTATTCCTTCAGATATCTGGGCCCCAAGTCATTTAGAGATCTGCATGTTCATGTAAATATCTTAAATGTGCTCATCAGTGTACCAGCAACAAAGGCAGGCTCCACAGGACCAGTCTTATATGGTCTCATCTGGCTTTGCCACTCAATGTCATGTTGAAGCAGGAAGGGCAAAATAAGGGAGGCTATTCTCAGTATAAAAATATTGAGGACCTCTCCCTCAAATCAGTAAGCACTGTGCCATACTAACAACTTAAGACAGTGGCAGCCTCTGTTCCTCCCAGGCAAATATTATCTTCCTAAGCCTTGCTTTTCTCTGCCTGCGGTATAAAATGAGGGGGTTTTCCCTCGCATGTACCATCCCAAAGGAAAGGTTTGTGAGTGAATGCTGATCACTCCTCTTTAGTTTAAATTAATTAAACGACACTGCTATCTATTGTATGATATAAATGGGAATCATTTTACATTGTATATTGTATAGAGTGATTAGGAAGTATTGGAAAACAATGTAGTTGAGCTTGCTAGAACATGGTCTATAGAGTGCAGGGGGATGTCTTGCAACGGCTTGTTAGCAGCAAGGCACCGTAATCCATCTTGGCTTAATAACTAACATGACAAATATATAATCTGGAGTAATGTACAGCATTGAAAGTACAACTTGCATGTGACTTCGACTTCATGCAAACCATGTGTTAGTGGCCAACTTCCGTGCGCTGCGTTATCAAAAAAGAAATACTGAACCGGTGCCAAGGGTAACATTTATCAATTGTCATGTGAGCTGTGTAACTTTGTTAATGTGTTCGGTCTGTGCTAAATTAATTACACAATGTGATTTTTACATTATTATTATCCAGGCTGAGCCAAAACTACTAACTCATTTCAGTGAATGTTTTTGGCAGCACCAACAAACGCCTCTTTTTTTTGTCAAGATTTCTCAGCGCAATTGTTCACTTATTTATCGATTTGATTTAGTAGACTTGCATGCTGATTTTCAGGATAGTATCCTCACAAAGCAGCTAGAAAAGTACACAAACTGAAGAAACCATAAATGATAGGATCATCAAAAAGGCGAATATTCATAAATATTGTTTCAGGAGCTCCTATCATTAAAGTAAATAAGGCAGCTTGCGCAAGCCGTGAAGCTCCTGTTGTGCATGAATATTTGTTTTTGGTGAATGCAAGAAGGAAGCATCCTTATCATCGACTGATGCAAAAACTTGGACAACTCAAATTTGTCCAGCCTGAGCATCACCCTCAGGAATTCAGGGTGAATTCAGATGCAATGGCCAATACATATGGAGACAGCCGCATTATATACAGTTAGTAGGTGATACAGTGATGGGGATCCAGTCCAGTATTCTTGGGCTGATGTTCTTTAAGCTTCAAGCTCTCCTGAGAATGATCCACAAGTCACAGAGACAACAGGCTTAGTTATTGTGGTTTGTATCCACCATGCCTTCAGGCTCCTATTTGGATAATTCATGAAGCAATTCACAGCATTCTCATTTTTCATTATCTAACTGCAAAAGTATGTTAACATTCTACCCTTTTTATTTAATATGTTATTAGGTAAAGGTAAAGGGACCCCTGACCATTAGGTCCAGTCATGACTGACTCTGGGGTTGCGGTGCTCATCTCACTTTATTGGCCGAGGGAGCTGGCGTACAGCTTCTGGGTCATGTGGTCAGCATGACTAAGCTGCTTCTGATGAACCAGAGCAGCGCACAGAAATGCCGTTTACCTTCCTGCTGGAGCGGTACCTATTTATCTACTTGCACTTTGACGTGCTTTCAAACTGCTAGGTTGGCAGGAGCAGGGACCGAGCAACGGGAGCTCACCCCGTTGCAGGGATTCGAACCGCCGACCTTCTGATTAGCAAGTCCTAGGCTCTGTGGTTTAACCCACAGCACCACCTGTGTCCCTAATACGTTATTATATCCCCCCCCAATTTATTTGTGTAACTTCTATTGCACAGTAAATTTATTTATCTGAAAGCTTTGTTTTCTTTTTAAAAAATGACATGGTAAGATTGCAATGGAAGTTACCTGGAAGTAAATCCCACTCAGTGGGACTTGTGGTTTTTTCCTGAGGAGACACGTATAGGACACTTTTGCCTTTGCACAATGCCTCCACAAACTTGGTCATTGGAAACTTGGCCCTGGCTTGGCCTGGCCTCGTTCTTTCTATTTATTCTGAGGGCAGAAGGATGGGGACAATCTCAGTATGCCACTGTGAATGAGTCAAGTTTGGTTAAACTGTTTTTGCATGAAACATTCCAAGAGCCACCAAGAGCTCTGTGTTTACACATATATATATATCCTCTGGTTTTTGACTCTGTGGACATTTTGGATCCACTAAAATCATTTGGATGGATACTGTTGTAAGACAGAAGAATCAATACAATCATTCAGCCAACACAGAAACATTTCTGGCGAAACAATGTTGGGATCTAGAAGCATTCCAAAAGGTTTCTTGGCTATAAATAGTAGACTAGGCTTTGTGAAAAACTGATGTACCAGATTAGCAAATAAGAGTTTTACTATATACTTCATAATGTCAAAGCCCAGTGTTGAGGTTCTTTCAGAAGCAACGTGAGACTGTTTTTGGTATTGATTTCCTGGCTAGTGATAAGATGATATGGTATGGAATTTTAACATCTGTAAACTTTTATCTTGTAATTGGTGCATAATATATACAACCTTTTCACATGTGGTCAGCCACATGATGTTTGAATGAGGCAGACTATGCACTGAATGAATGAAATCAGTATTTATTAATGGTTTCTAACAATTTCCAGTGGGGTAGTCATGCTAGTCTGATGCAGCAACTAGTCGTGAGGCACCCTGAAAACTAACCAATTTAGAAGGGCAAGAATATTTGTGAGCCGTAATCCATTTCAACACATGCACGATGCATCTGATGAAGTGAACTCTGGCCTGTGAAAGCTTATGGCATATTATTATGTCTACTAATATTCCGGGGTGTATGGGGCATTGGGGGAGGGGTAGTACTTCTAGTGAGGGGACATGTCATGTTCCTTCTGGAGTAGTTTGTCCACCTTTGGTCCCCATCCTGAACCCAGCTCTCACCTGTGGCTCACAGAAACTGCCAGCATGTGACAGCAGCCACACCGTGGAAACAGCTTTGACTACTGGCCGGCTAAACCAGGTGAGGGTAACCAATGGGTCTCAAACCCTTGGTGAATTAGAGACTTCCCCCACATGCAAAGACAGTGGATTGAGTGGATGGGATCAATAGTGGGTCCAATGATCAAGAAGGCACTTTCTGAATATGCTGAAGAGGGAAGTGAGGGGCAGATGGGTCTCATCAACCTGGGAAGGTGTCCCATCTAGAATGAAGACTCTGATCCTAAACCTCTGCTGCTTTGCGGGATATCTTTGGGAGAAGAAAAGTCTAAAGGGTAAACCCTACACAAATCTAGAGTGGAGTCCCTAAGACGGTTGGATGGTGCCTTGTATGCCTTCCTTTGGCAGCTCCTGCAGCCCCACTGGTGCCAAGTCTCGTCTTCATCAGCAAGGCTGAGAGGTGGGACTTGTCATTTGGGCAGCCCAGGAGCTCCATACACACTGCCCAGGTTTTCGCCTTGAGGAGGTCACTTTGGCGCTGCTAGCACAGTGGTTTGACTTCACCCCCAGAGGCGCACTCTGTTGTTGTTCTCATCACACCACGTTCAATGACAGAAAGGTGTTGAGGTATCGAAAGATACGTTTAGAATGTCTATGCTGCTTAAAACATTCCATGGCGGCTCATAGAACAGCAGCTTATGAATGCACAGTTGGAGTTTACACAGCCTCGCCCCAATCCAACTCAGAAGATCTGCATATGGAATCAAGCTTCCTCATGGACAACTGCTGCACATGTTTCCTGTTAGGTGTGCTGCAACAGAGAGGGGAAATGTCCCAAGCAGTTTTTGTCAAGAAGCGTAACATTTCCCCCTTGATAAAGAATTTCCTCAGAATGCATTGGGAACTGTATCCATCTGTGCAGCTGCCTCCCCTCCTTCAGTGCTTTTAAATTGAATTTGAGTTTTTATGTTTTCAGTTGGAATGCTCATTTTTATTTTTATTTTTAAAGAGAACTGGCTCCTCGTAGAATCAGAGGTATCCTGGACCTCCTAGAAAAATAGGCGTCATTGCAGCAAGTGGTTGGCCTTTGTTAGGGAGATTGCTTGCTAATAGCCCAGAATAGTTGGTGTGGCGTTAACACATGAGAGTGCTGGTGGTGAAATAGTTAAAAAGGTTACCCAATCAGGACCCAGGGGGTGGAGTCAGAGGGACTATAAAACCAGCTCTGGGAGGGGCAAAGGGAGGAGTTCTTTGGGAGTTGGGTGGTTGGTTGGAGTGGGAGTGAATTGGGATAGAGTTTGTGGGTAGGTTGAGTTGGTGTTGCGAAATAAGCTGAGTCAGGAACAGTTAGGGGCTAGGAAGACAAGTAAATATCTGAGAGGTGGTTTAGTGAGTGAGACCAGGTAGCGGAAGTTATAGGTCTGGATAGGCACTCCGTGACTGTAATTGACCGATACCGTTTATGAAACCACACGCTTGTTAAACTGCAATAAATAAACAAAAGTTTATGTTCCAATTTAACACTGACTGGACTCAGTATTGTACTAGGTAGGGCCTGGGTGGTGGCAGCAAGAAATAAAGTGGTGGCACAGGGATCAATAGATGGTGAAACATCTGGGGACCCTATGTGATACCAGTTGGTTACAATTTTCTCAGTGTCTGGTAACGGATGGGAATCTCATCTGCATGTTTTGAATGAGATACGCATCAGAACTTAGAGAAGGTGACACCCAGGGCCTGCCCAAGACATTTTGCCATCTAAGGCAAAGGACAAGATGGTGCCTCATTCCACCTACAGAACCTGATGTGATTGGAAGGTTCAACATTGATGACAGGACAACATCATCTCCTGTACCTGAAGCAGCAGGACAGATTACGGGTCCCAAGACAGGCTGTGTGTCAACAGAGGGGAATGGCAGGGGAGCTCAGAAGAGACCCAGGAGGCTGCTGCTGTCCTTTGCCCAAGTATCTGCAACCTATGGCGAATGGCTCATTCTGCCAATTAGTAGGGGCATCCATAGCGACCCCTTCTGTAGCTAAGTGGGGAGAGACTGCTTAAAAGTGTCAAAATAAATAAATAAATAAAAATTGTCCAGTAGCACCTTAGAGACTACTAAGAGGTAGACTAACTAAGTTTGTTCTGGGTATAAGCTTTTGTTTGCATGCACACTTCTTCAGATACACTAAAGCTTATACCCAGAACAAACTTAGTTGGTCTCTAAGGTGCTACTGGGACGCGGGTGGCGCTGTGGGTTAAACCACAGAGCCTAGGACTTGCTGCTCAGAAGGTCGGCGGTTCGAATCCCTGTGACGGGGTGAGTTCCCGTTGCTTGGTCTCTGCTCCTGCCAACCTAGCAGTTCAAAAGCACATCAAAGTGCAAGTAGATAAGTACCGCTCGGGCGGGAAGGTAAACGGTGTTTCCTTGCGCTGCTCTGGTTTGCCAGAAGCGGCTTAGTCATCTGGCCACATGACCTGGAAGCTGTACACCGGCTCCCTCGGCCAATAAAGCGAGATGAGCGCCGCAACCCCAGAGTCGGTCACGACTGGACCTAATGGTCAGGGGTCCCCTTTAAGGTGCTACTGGACAATTTTTTAATTTATTTCGACTGCGCCTGATCAACATGGCTACCTACCTGAATGCTTAAAAGTGTGAGAGAGACATAGGGAGAGTAAGGGCAGATACAGCAGCTTTTGCAGAATATTGGGTAGGGTTTTGGGCTGCCAACACAGGGACAGCTTTGTTGGTAGAGCATGAAACTCTTAATCTCATTAGTTGTGGGTTCAAGCCCCATGTTGGGTTGGACTAGATTCCTGCACTGAAGGGGGTTGGATGAGATGATTCCATTCATCTCTACAATTCTGTGATTCTGTGACTTTGGGGCAGTTTTCCAGGGCCCCACTCAGCAAAATGAGCAGGAGTTTTCCCAAACATGGCAGGGCTGGATTGACACATTTTCAAGTAGGTGAAGTTACACAGGTTACCATTTAAAGAGGGGAGCCAGTAAGACTATGAAATCAGGAGTCTAAATATATATATAAACTGGTTTGGTACTATAGGAAATGCAGTTAAGCATAAAAATGTAAGCATCACATACAGCCGCCAGCCCTTATTTACTCAACCATATCCCCTTAGAAAGTTTATCGTATATGTTCTGCAAGTTAAATGCATTTTCAAAAGGTATGCTGAAATAATAATAAAAAAGGATAAAAGGATAAACCACCCTTTGCATTTCCCCCCTCTTTCCGCCCAGGCATAACGTTGCATTGAAAATGAGCTACTAAAGGACTAATATTGAACCTTGTAAGCAAAAGCAGCAGATCCAGTCAATGTAAATACGGGCTTGTGCGACACGTTTCAAATGAATATGAGTTGATGAATCCTTTGCTGCTGACCTGTTCGAAAGAGCCCCAGTCGCAAATGAATGGACTGCTTCTCCAAGAGAGGTAGACACCAGTTGCAGCCTGGGGAAAGAGGAAGCACATAAAAGCAAATCTAGATTTGCCTTGCAATGACAGCTGCATATTAATCTAAAGAATTTCTCAAAAATCAAAAAGACATTTTTCAGCAAAATACACCCCTAGAGCCGCTATCATAAAGCAGGGGAATAAACTTGAAACGGGATTGATTTCATCTTAAAGGGAATATCTCTTTGAAACGCTACCAGCTGCAGTTGTCTTATTTGGTTTTCAATACTATAACAAAATTATGCCATATTGTGTCAAATAAGGAGATAATATAACAGCTTTAAACAAATTTTGTAATTATGGGATCAGTCAAAAAAAATGAATTAGATTTGTATGCATTAGGTAAGTAATGTCACCGAATATTGAATAGATCCAAACACCAACTTTCCCCCCCCCTTTCTCTTCCTGCTTTGAAGACCTGTCATTCTAAATATGGCCTTTTAAAAATAATAGAATGACAACCATAAAGGGAGAAAAAGGTACATGCAAATTTTAACTACTGAGAAGTTCAATGCAATCTTTTGCCAAAAGATCACAAACAAATCCCTTTTTGTTAATACAATGAAAGAGAAATATTGAACATGATTTGTATCAAAAATATATATATCCAAACAGCCCTTCCCCTTCTGTATTTGCTTGGTTTAGCTGCCAGGGCAGTGACTTGGAATGTACTCACTGCTCATTTTGTATAGCGTCTTCATGGTGCTAGACTGCTATTAAGTTGTAAGAAGAGTAAAACATTCTGTTCACGTGTGATGCTTACTTTTCCTCCAATTACCTGGAGTTGAATTTTAGCATCTGGTGTTTAAAAAGCCTTTTATCTGGAAACTGCATATCGCCCAGACACAGGTGTTGTGATATCTCCCTTCCAGGTGGGACAGAGGTGTGGAGGGAACAGGAACCATGGGGGATTTCTGCTTCCTTTACCCTTCAGAACACCACCCCGTCGCAAAAGATCTGATGAACCAGGAGCCAACCCTCTGAAAGGACACCCGACTAAATAATGTAGCTTGCCTTTTCGACTAAGAAGAACTCACCTTAGGCTATAGGCTTCCTCACATGCTATTTGCATGAGGAAGGTAAGTGTGCTGACAAGAAGGGGTCTGAATTTGATTTGAACGAATCCCCCCAAAAAGCAGGCAACTCTGGAGAGATGTGAGAATTGCCTCAGCTGAAGTAGGAGTTCTATGAAGCAAAGCGATTCGGAACAATTTGGACATTTGCAAAAACTGCAGACATTTGAAACATTTGATCCCAAGTTTTCCACAAAAGATAAATATGAAGGGGAGGGAGCTCTTTGGTGACTGACAGGCCTAGCTTCTAATCACGCAGAATGGTTTTACAAGAGCTGTTCAAACACAGCGCTTTGGGGAAGGGATATTGAAGCAGAGTGTAGCAGACCCACCACTTAATACCACCAACTAATAATGGGGCGGATCCAGTCCCGCTAACTGCCCCCAATTAAATATAGTACACCCACCTCACAATACACCAATTACACAAATTTCAACAATTTACCACAGATTATCTAGTGGGGGACTTGTGTGAGGGAAAACTTAATGATTTAGAGTGCCAGGCTTCTAGAATATTCAGGTTTCTAGAATAGATGGTAGAATGCTCAACTCCGTTTCTGTCACTTAGATGTTACAATCAAAAAACCTTCAACACCATACTGCTTCCTTCACAGCTGAATACTTTGATTCAGGAGCGAGGGGCACTTCTCCTCAGTTAACAATCCCACACCTGAGGTCTTCTAAATGGTATAACAGACTCACCCCTTGTTACTGGTTTGGGAGTCTTCTGTACCTAGAAGAACTCTCCCCTCCTGCCTATACTGAGGCCCAGGTAGCCTGTATTCCCATAGGATCTACCTCTCCCGTTCCATCACAGACTCCTGTCTGTATATCTGTCAGGATGTTGTCAGCAGCTCCCAGCTGGTTGCTCGGGAAAGTATAAAGACAAGGAAAAGTTTCTTACTGTGCTTTTTATTTCAGTCTTTACAGAGAGAGGCTATAGAACCCAGCTTCTTGGATAATGGCATTGTCCCGAGTGAATCTCCACCCCCACCCGGTCTCTCCCACTTCCTCATTCGTCACTTCTACAGGTGCTGCTACATGGCCTCTGCATCTGATCTCTTTGCCCTCCTACTTTTAAGGCTCGTCAGGTTCTGGGAGATGGAGGGTCTGAAATACTTTCTAATGGTAACATGTTAGCCGGGTGTTGTTCTGGCTGTCTCATGATTTCCCAGCTTACCCCCTCATTTGCCTCTGAGCTGTTACCTCCCTCAAACCCCTGTTGCAAACCCATTCTGTCTTCCTCTTCCTCCTCCATGAAAGGGTCAGGATGGGGAGGTGGTCTCTACCATTCCTCCTGTGCCCAGACAATACCTTCCCCAGACCCTCAACCCAGTCTCCCTATCCAAGCTGTGAGGCTTTGTCATCTCGCTTTGGATAGTCTCCTCAATGTGTATGCTTAACTTTACTCAGAACCAATTCTCCCTCAGTCAAATCCTATAGTACTCCTCAAATCCAGCCCTATCTCCAAAACCAAACCCTATCTAACCCCCTCCCTCCAAAACTGCTCCTTTTATTCTCCACCCGATAAAAATGCTGTTCTTCCCCTTGCTTGTTGACTCTGTTGCCCATAACCAAGAGGCTCCAGCATTCTGGTAGAGTTTCTTTTTTTTCTTTTTTATATATATTTTATTAGTTTTTTAACATAGCATTTTCAACAATTATTAAACATATTTTAATATCTTATACAATTTTTTTGACTTCCATCAATCACATCTGAAAATTTTCCAATTTACATTTCTTACTTTCACTATTACATTTAAATATCATAATTAATGTCTCTCTTCTTTCTCTTCTTTGCAGTATTTCATATATTTCTCATTACAAAACTTCTTGTAGTCCTACTAGCGTAATTTGTTGATTACAGTTGCTCTTCAAATAATTCGTACATTTCTTCCAATCTTCTGTAAATCTCTGGTCCCGCAGGTTTCAAATCCTTCCTGTCATTTTATCCAATTCTGCGTAGTCCCTTAATTTTGTCTGCCATTCTTCTTTCATCAGTATTTCTTCTTGCTTCCATTTCTGGGCCAACAATACTCTTGCCGCTGTTGTTGCGTATAAAAACAATTTAACATCCTGTCTATTAATTTCCTCACTTATAATACCAAATAAAAATGCTTCTGGTTTTTTAAAAAATGTATATTTCAACATCTTTTTCATTTCATTATATATCATTTCCCAGAAGTTAGAGTTTCAGAGGGACTGCATTACCAGACTCTTATCTGGCTCTGCTGTCCATCACACAGAGTATCACAGCTTGTTCTTGCCTGTACTACTGTACTGTCATCTTTGCTTGTTCTGGTTGTAGGTGGAAATTTCAGGCAAAATATATATATATATATATATATATATATATATATATATATATGTGCTGTGCTAGCAATTCTTGTCCCTTCAAACCTGGAAGTCCTTTGGTAGAGTTGAAATACTTCCTATTTCCTAATGGTTATAGATTTACATGGTCACATATGCACATACTGAGCCCAGAGTTTTATTAAGCTTCACATAGTATTCTCTATATTTTTCATTTTCCATTCTAGAGGAAAGGGGAAAATCTAGTTGATTTCAATGGGAATCGGAGTCAAACCAGTGCTGGCTTTATCTGAAAATTCCAGCTGTGGCTCAAGGGGCAATAAAGCCTTCTACTGACACTGAGCTGGAAAACCATTAATCCTCCTTCCTCGAATTTCTTCCAACAAGCTCTTGAACAATATCAAGTCTGAATTTCAGTGCACCATTAAGTAACTGTGTGCATTTCAGAGGATTTACATAAACACACACACACACACACAGAGAGAGAGAGAGAGAGAGAGAATTAAAAGGCAAAATACAGAGATTTCAAACATAATGGTAATAACATCTTGGGTGCGGGGTGCTTTTCCTGTCCTGGTCATTAGTTTAAAATGATACTTTAATGGTGTTATATGACCTTGAGTAGCCCTTCCTGGTAGGCTATATCTCCCATCAGTTCCAGGCAGCATGGACAATGGTCAGGGATGATGGGAATTGTGGTCCAAAACACTGGGAGGGTACTAGGTTGGGGGAGACCTAGGGAGGTTGTGGACTCTTCTTCACTGGAAGTTTTTAAGCAGAGGTTGGGTGGCCATCTGTCATGGATGCTTTAGCTGAGATTCCTGCATTGCAGGGGGTTGGACTAGATGATCCATGGTTTCTCTTCCATCTCTACAATTCTATGATCGTGAGTATATACCCTAGGAGAGAGGTAGATTTGTCACATTACTTTACGCCTAATTCAAGGCAGCACTTCACTTTCTAAGGGAGTATTGACATAGATTTTATGCCTGACTAAATTTTATGCTCTCTAGATGGGCAGTAACCGGAGCAATCTCCCAGAAGATACTATCAATCGGACATTGTTATGGCTATTCTAGGTTGAACCCAATGCATTTTAAAGACACCAAATAACAAAATAAATAAAAATGATTACACTATGTTATCCAGTCTCTGCCGGGAGTAATCCTCGTCAAAAAATAACGCAAACAATAAGGTTCTGCAGTGTTTTTGGAAGATGCTCGGGTACCAACTTTAGCTAGTATCCAGAGAATGGGAGTCCAAGAGTTTGGAAGCAGCCACTGAATATGCATTGTATATGTAATGTTGCAATTTTTGCATGAAATATATTACTTGTTTTCTTAATGCATTTCATACTACTCTGCTGTCGGCTCCATGTCTCCAGCATAATACCGTATTTTTTGCTCTATAAGACTCACTTTTTCCCTCCTAAAATGTAAGGGGAAATGTGTGTGCGTCTTATGGAGCAAATGCTGGTTGCGCAGCTATCCCAGAAGCCAGAACAGCAAGAGGGATTGCTGCTTTCACTGCACAGCGATCCCTCTTGCTGTTCTGGCTTCTGAGATTCAGAATATTTTTTTTCTTGTTTTCCTCCTCCAAAAACTAGGTGCGTCTTGTGGTCTCGTGTGTCTTATAGAGCGAAAAATACGGTACTTCATCTTCACTTTCCTATCACTCCAAATGCTCTTTTCAGAGGCTTCAGTGCCGCGATTTCCTCCTCCAAGTTGCTTTGTGTTTAAGCAGCACAGCTGCCTTCAATGCTGCTAACAGTTTGAATTTCCCCCTTGCTTGGTTCCTCAGATTTCTACACTTGTTGTCTAGCCTGGCTTTTCTTTATTGCCTAAAGAGATAAAGGAACTGAACTCACAAGTTTTAAGACACGCTTTGCCAGACTCGAGGAAACACAGAAGTGAATTCCTCCCTCCCAGCTGTAATGCACTCTGTGTCCAGTTGAAAGAAAAGGGATAATGGGTTTTGCATGGAGTAAAATTACATCGCGCTAGAGAAAATGCAGCTGCGGGTATTATCTACAGCATGCATGCCAAATAAGCAGACTTAGTCTTGTTCGCAGTTTAAAGTTAGGTAAAAGCACTGCCAAACAAATTCAGCTATTTGAGCAGTAGAATAAATGGTCAAGCATCTCAGATATATAGTAAGAAGTGTTGGTTGGTTTATTCTTTTCTTTTTTTAAGGAACATCAGCTTCAGGCAACAAAAGGCCAATATGAAGTCCACAATTTCACTTGTACGTAGCATATATGATAGCAAGAATCAATGGCACACAATGGAATAAGACAAAGCAAAAAATCTTTGTCAGAAGAGGAGAGAACTTCACAGACACTCTTAGCAGAGAATTACAAAGCATAAAACAGCCTCTAGTCTTTTTTACCCCACAGTTACTCAAATAGCATTAACCTCCACAGTTAGCTTTTTTCTGAAGTTATAATTACCTGGGAAAACCAAGTCCAGTATTTACTAGTCAAACTAATTACTGTCCAAAGGCAGATAATAAGGATCACCAAAATCACACAGGTTTCTGAAGCAGTTGGAGAAAGCACTTTTTAATACCCTTAGGGCTGCTGGTTTTAATCCATGGTTTTGATGTAGCTTATGAGGGAAATGAACCAGAAAAAAACAACAAAGAGAGTGTGTGCAATATTTCTAGCTTGCCTCTTCAGGAAAAACCCTCCCAAGGCGGCTTGCATAAAAAGGACAATGCATAATTTCAATAAAAAGAATCAAAACAACAGTTAAAATTGATAAAAGTTTTCGGTGCTGCTGTGGGTTTGCTATGCTGATTTTATCTTCTTTTTCTCCTACTATGCTGTGCTAACTGTTATGTTTTAATTTCTGTATTTGTGGTCTAGAAACGCCATACATAAATATCTTAAGCAGTGACGTAGCACAGTTTGCTAGCACCCGGGGCTACACAGAGGGTGGGGGTGGGAGGGAGGGAAATGGACAGAGTACGCATACGCATTCAACTGTGAATGTCAGCTGTGTGTGTCACCCAGGAGATCGAAACTGAAATTGTCTGGAGGTGTTACTTCCTGGTTTGCACAGAGAAGCTGTTTTCAATGGAGTCCAGTGATGGACGCACACAGGTGTATTGAGTCAGCATTGAGTGTTGAAATTTTGCACCCCTGACAAATTTGCCCCCAGAGCAACCGCCCCATGCTACACTACTGATCTTAAGTGCCACCTGATTCCTTACATCCCTGCTCAATGAATGAGGTCTTTGGGGACTGTTCATGGTCCCCGATTGCTTAGACAAATAGTTCATACCCACCAAAAGCTATGTGTTCAGTACTGTGGGCCCAATTCTGTGGAATTCTCTCACAGCAGAGATCTGAGAGGCCCAACGCTTGTTGAATTTCAAATGCTTGGTGAAGACTATTTTATTTCAGCAGACATTTTAAGTGCATTTTTCTGATTTTAATGCTACGTTTTACTGTTTTTATCCCTGTGGTATCATTTTTGTAACCTTCTTGTAGATAAGTTAATAACTAGGTGCAAAGCAGTATATAAATTGTTGAAATTTGCATTGCACGGGGTCGCTTCCAACTCTACAATTGTATTTATTATTCTATGAAATAAATATGAATTTTGTTTGTCCCCTTCTAAAGACATCTAAGAGACTGGCCACCACCACATCTCATGACAGAAAACTATATAAATCAATTACATCTCGTAGGCAGAAATACTCCATTTTGTTGGTTCTGTGGCCTGATTTTGGCCAGCAAGCTCAGCAGTAAATTCCTGATTTCTCTTCCCTCCATCGGGCCATTCCTGTGGTTAATGTCAGTGCCTCCTTTTCTGTACCTGAATCCTACTACTTTGCAGGCTGCAGAAAGCCCACTTAAAGTAAAGTATTAAATAAACATTATTGCACGCTAACTTGCTAGTGCATACAATCCTTTAGATCGGACATGCCTCCAGGTTCATGATATGTTAGAAAAAGAGATATGACCTTTAATTGATCTGTGTCTCTGTTTCACTACGCAACCCCCAAATTTAAACAGAAGTATGCAGTGGTCAAACTGATGGCACCGAAAAGCTTTCTCTCTCCTCTAATTATCCCT
Source organism: Podarcis liolepis (assembly GCF_965112155.1). Classification (NCBI taxonomy): domain Eukaryota; kingdom Metazoa; phylum Chordata; class Lepidosauria; order Squamata; family Lacertidae; genus Podarcis; species Podarcis liolepis. Next base: position 82,321,723 of record NC_139556.1, read on the forward strand.
GACATTTTAAGGAGTTAGAGACTAGAATTGCAAAGCACAACTATGGATCAGACCTGCCTCCCCAAACCCGGAGTTCTTTTCAGCTTTTGACATAGCAGAGGAGCAGTGGAGAAGTTCAGCAGCGCCCATAGTTCAAGGCGTTGCAAGCGTCTGTATTCAGGTTCACTGCTAATTTGTAACCAAAGTGGTTTTTTGCTGACCTGACATTTACTTGAATTTTATATCAAGTCAATATTCATGCAGCCCATGAGCCACCTGCACAATCTAGGTCTTGAGTCAGCGAGTGAGTGAACAGAGGAGAGTAACATTTTTTCCATGCTTCTTTTGCATGTAATGTGTTGTGTCTGGTGCCCAAGTGTTTGGAGTCTAGGACGTTCTGGGATTTAGCCATCTAAGGGCCTTCTTCTTGAGATTTAGGACAGATGTGATAGCTCCGTTGGTAGAGCGCGAGACTCTTAATCTCAGGTTCGTGGGTCAAGCCCCATTTTGGATGAAAGATTCCTGCATTTTAGGGAATGGGACGCGATGACCCTCGTAGTCCCTACTCTACAATTCTATGATTCTATGCTGCTCTAAGTGTTCCAGTGCAGAGTATTCAAGGCAGTAGAGCAGCCTTTCTCAACCTGTGGGTCCTCAGATGTTGTTGAACTACAACTCCCATCACCCCTAGCTAGCAAGGCCAGAGCTCAGGGATGATGGGAGTTATAGTCCAACAACATCTGAGGACCCACAGGTTGAGAACCACTGCGGTGGAGGTTCTTCCCACCCATTCACTGGTTCTGTTATCTGCTACCTCCTGCAACTGATGTGTAACATAACTGGAGACCTGCTTGTCCTGTCAACTGAGGGCTAGAGGGCAGATGAAAAGGTGAGAGCTGTTGTGTGTGCCTTCGCACCCACTGCACTGTGGTGTTTAAAGGTGTCCATTCAGTATCTAGTGTGGGAAGTGAAACCCATAACTTCTCTCACCAGAAACCAGGATTGGGCTGAAGGGGAAGACTCCTGACCCATTTGTCAACAGCACAGTTACTTCTATTAGTGCCCCCGTGTTTCTGCTCCATGGTTCAGTGGTTCTTTTAAAGGACTTTTACCTGGCCTTCCTTGGGGCAGGGAGGAAATGAGGAGATTTGGAAGCTTCCTCGGTGAATGGATACTTGGAAGAACTTAGGGCAGTGTTGGCCAAACTTGGGTCTCCAGCTGTTTTTGGACTACAATCCCCATCACCCCTGACCACTGGTCCTGCTAGCTAGGGATGATGGGAGTTGCAGTCCAAAATCAGCTGGAGACCCAAGTTTGGCCAACACTGACTTAGGGCATTGGCAGAGGTGACCCTAGTTTGGTTGCTGATCACAGGTGGCTTTACTTCCAACATTGTGTAGTAGCAGTGACCCTAGTTTGGATGTTGAGAAGAGGCATCCTTAGTTGTGGCATCGTGCAGAGTGGGGATGCTGAGCAGACCAGACCCTAGTTTCGTGGTGATTCAGCTTTTCTCTTTCCATGTTGCCATGATTAATAAAAAGAGCACTGTCGTGGTAAGGTTTGGTACCATTCTGAGAACCAACACAATGCACACCACCAGAGTCCATTAGTGAGGCCGCCACCTCAGATGTTAACCCCTGCAAAGAAGTGCTGGTCTCCCTGGCCTCTAGGTGCAGAGAGGGATTGGCAGCAAAACTCTGAGGAACACCTCCCCTTCTGACGAATCAAGATGGAAGAAGCCTGCCAAATTCCCACCACTGGGCAGGATCAGGGGATAAAGGCGGAATTACGGCAGCAGGACCAAATCTGCTGCACTGGGTACTGCTTACGGGGCACTGCAAATATGACGTAGTGAATTGAGCAGAACAGAAGGCGAGAGGCAGGAGGGGTGCCAGATTTTGGTCTCACACGGGACGCCACTGAAATTTGAAAGACCAAAGTCTGCAGAGGATCTGGAAAAGATATTTCCCCCCTCTCCAGCCAGGCAGTGTGGTGGGGCTTCATAGGAGCAGCAGCAGGGTGTTTTGCCTCCGGGACCAAAATGCCTTGGGCTGCCCATTTTTGATGATTTTTGTTTCTTTCTTTAGAATACTTACATTATACTTTATAGCCCAAGGAGGCTCTCATAACATCTCAGAAAAGAGTACTACTACTACTACTACTACTACTACTACTACTAATTTATTACTTATACCCCACCCATCTGACCAGGCCTCCCCAGCCACTCTGGGCGGCTTCCAACAAAATATTAAAGTACAGTAGTCCGCCAAACATTAAAAGCTTCCCTAAACAGGGAACATTAAAAGCTTCCCTAAACAGGGCTGTCTTCAGATGTCTTCTAGAAGTCTGGTAGTTGTTGTTCTCTTTGACATCTGGTGGGAGGGTGTTCCACAGGGCGGGTTCCACTACCGAGAAGGCCCTCTGCCTGGTTCCCTGTAACTTGGCTTCTCGCAGCGAGGGAACCGCCAGAAGGCCTCAACCCCAGGCAGAACAATGGGGGTGGAGACTGAAATAAAATCACACTCAAACCTAGTACATGAACAGAAAAGGTGTGGTGTCCAGTTGGAAGCAGGATCATGGCAGGCAGCATTTCTTGCTCTTCTTTTCCTCCAATTTCATCCCAGACATCTCCCACCTTAACCTTCTGAAACATGGCAATGGGGCCTAGCAGTTGGATCTTGCTCAGACTGCCATCTAATGAACACAGACTAAGTTCAGATTCTTATTTCAACTTCTTATTTCTAAGAGCCCCACACTTCTGAATATATCAGGGAGGTGTGGTGTGGTAAGTCTTATATAAGAAGCCTTGGTGGATTCGAAGGTTCTGACCTTACATAGTCAGTTGAAATCCTATATAAAAGTAATACATTTCACAGTTTGTTCTGCTTGCTGAGCTTGTGGTACCTCCTACTTCCCAGCAAGGCAGAGTGCTTTTTGAGGGGGTCGGGGTGTTTAAAAATGTTGCTATGTATATATACACAACATTTCTTGGTTCAAGTGCAAAGAATAACATTCTAATCAGCTGGTTTCCTCTCACTTAAACCTAATTAGTTTGACATAAGCATCCTGAATAAGCAAGTATTGAGCACTTAGTAATCATTAGGAAAAAGACAAATCACACACAGAGCTTTGCAAACAAAAGATTAAGAGGGAGAACATTTATAATTTTTTACAGATGACACACTCGATGGAATGCACGTATGATCTCCCTCAGGAAGCCTCAGACAACCCTGGAATAGAGTAAAAAATAAAATAAAAGGAAGGCACTATTAAAAATTTCATTTTAATGAGCTTCTGATATATATTTTACTCCGTTTATAAACAAGTTTAATGGGGTGCCATGCTGTTAGCAATACTGATTAAATTTAGATAAGTTACCATCTCATTGGAAGAAATTCTAAAGCAAGGAAGAAGGGTGGTCCTTCACAAATATTCACTGCACACAGCACATTAACATTTATATTATATTGGGTGTACATTTCACCAAAACGGTGTACTGTAGATTTCTTGATTCTCCAATACGGCTTTCTTTTGTCATTCTAAAAATAACATGGAGAAATGATGAGAGCTTCTCTGCTTTTGCTTGCCACAGAATTAATGACCAGTGGGAAATGGGGGGAACAGAAGAAGCAGACTGGTTTCACTAGTCAGCTTTTTCTCCAGGGATGCCACCTTTCCAAGAAGCTCATTTGCACTATGGCCTCCCTCTGCGCATAGGTGGCCTGGGCAGCTGTCATAGGAACCAGGCCATCATGGCCTCCCATAATCTTTGGTCACTCCCAGTTAGCGATGGCCAAATTGATCAGTTTCACTCAGTTTCTCATTCTTCTAGTCGTAAGTTCAGCTCTCTACATTTCCAAATTTATTTGTTTGTTTGTTTCTGTTGGAAGTCCAATGGCAGGCTCCCCAAAAAGTATGTATGTATGTATGCATTTAAATGAATAAATAAAAGTCCTCATGCAGATTCATCAGTATAATGGCGTGAATTTTTCCTAATATACACATGCTTCTATGCCATTCTGCCTAATACATTTTTGCAAAACATGTTTTCCATAATATTATAATATTTGTATTTTCCTTATGCTTATATGTTATTTTCACTAACATACACATTTGTGTGCATCTTTTACTACACTACAGGCATTTTGGATTCTTTTATTAAAAATTTCCAACATATAATACAGTAAAAACCAAACTGTTCTATGTGTTTTGTGAGTTCCCCAACAGCCAAGCCTAACACCTGACAGCAAAACCAGCCCTGTGGAAGTCCTTGTTCTGTCCCCAACCTCTTCTTACTATTAGGCAGCGTGAGGTGGCATTTTGAAAACCCACCCACCCCATCTCTCCAGCTTGAAGAAGTGTAAATGGCTTTCCCCCCATCATTGCTAATAAGCTGATGACTGGCTCACTCTAGTCCACCATGTGTTTGCCTTTAAAGTGTCTTCATGACCTCTTACTGGTTTTGTGACAGCAGACTAAGATGGCTAACATAGGAACCTGTTACTCCCAAAAGGTGTTCATGAGAATCACGGAAGCCGTGGGAATGAAAACCATGCATAACCTTGCAGGATTAGTTTCCTAAAATAGCAGTCACATTCAACATCAGCTTGGATATGATAATAAATTCAAGATCACTTTGCATTGTCATGTGCCTACTGTATAAAGTCTCTGTATCCACCTCTGGCATTTGTAGAGCTACAATGGGGATTTTTTGGTGAGTCAAGTCTACGATGTTGTGCGATGGGTGTGTAAGCCTTCCGAGGTCTAGGACTGATTCACACTGTTGGTGATATCTCCTTTGCAGCAAGAGCTGTTTGAAAATCAAGGTGGGAATTGTCATTTAGCTGTGCTTTTCTTAAAATAAAAAAACACAAAAATTACATCTCAAACATATTCCCCTAAGCTATTGAATTTTTGAAGATTGAAGACTTTCCCTTAATAGGAATATAAATTAGGATATTTCACTTAAAGGTCTCTCTGGAGCTTTTTAAATAAAACACCCACTAGAATGAGTATTATTCTAAGTGAAAACTTAAATTATGGTCCAAGTAACAGACTACAGTGGTGAAATGTCCCATGGATGGAATACATCTCTGACTGCTCATTATCATGTAGAATATTAACTTGCTTCAAAGAAGAAAACCCGCATTTGCTCTCATAGGCAAATGAGCCCCTCAACTTGCTACTGCTGCCGAGACGCACATGAGCAAAACATATCAGTGCCGGGAAAGAAATCCCCACCATCATCACTGCATTAGCTGCAGCTTGTTAACCAATTAACGTTTTGTGAGGATGCCAAGAGCAGCATTTGTTTTCCAAATGCTTCCATCCATTTTGCCCCGGCTGTCAGTCTTCATCATGAATGCACCTGCTTTAAGCGAACAGAGCCAAATCAGCATTAATAGGCGTTTGTATAGAGGGCAGAGATCATATTTATTAAATCAGTGTTATCCACTTGTCCATCACCCGGTTGCCAATTTACCCCATGTTGATTGATTTCACACTTCATAAAATTAGCCCCAAGGTGCCATTAGAGAATTTTTGTTGCTGTTGCCCCACAGAGTGTGCTTTAGATCTATCTGTCTGTCTATCTAAGCATGTCATCTATGGCCTGAATGTTTCCGCCTAAGTGTGCGAAGAAGAAACCAGTCTAAGCCTACAACAAAAAGTAAGGGCTTAGAGGAAGTCTTTCAGCCAGAAGCTGGCCTTCTGGGTCATAGCTGTTTCCCTTAAAAAGGCCATGTGACAGATATTTGGTTCATAATGCACCTCTGACCTCAGAGACAACTCTGACATAAGAGAGAGAGAAGCCTAATGTTGGAGCCTTCCTCTCCGATGATGATGCCCTGGACCAACTGATGTCAGAGCTCCAAAACTGGTAGGGTCCAAAAGGGAGTATTTTCTTGGTTCAAAGCTCTCCTGGTCCCCAATTGGGGGCAAATTTAGACATGCTTCTCAGTGAATCTAAACCTCTCCCTCTCATTATTTTGAATGGAAGGGAAAATGAACAGCAAATTAAAAATTAAAGGCTTGAAATGGACAGAGGAACACAAAGCAAATCCTGTCCCCTCACTTTGACACTCTTGGCAGCATCCGGAAGGATGAACCTTAAAATTTAATTAGTGTCTGAAAAATGCAGCTATATTAAAGTTTGGACAATATGCAATTTGTTTAAATCTAATCACATTGTTAGACAGTTTGAAGGCATATATTAACAAATAGATATTATGCTGTTGATGCTTTGGTGGTGAAAGATCATGGGCAGTTTAAAAATCACTGTTAGCCACCATCCTGCTGTTGCTAGTCTGCTAGAAGTGCCATTAATAATAATAATAATAATAATAATAATAATAATAATAATAATAATAATAACAACAACCCTATATAATAGCCATCTTGATTCCACTGTGTTGATGAGAACAATGGTAATTGTGATCAATATTATTGAAGAAGGACTTTGGTACTAGAATCATTAATGAAGTCCTGGCAATTTACTTTAATGCTGCAAAGGAAAGCTCTTCCATGTGGCCTGGTGGCAGCTGCTTTCACCTAGGCACACTTTCCCAAGAAAACAGGGTTCCTGCATCTGTAATTAGAACTCGGCCCTTTGTTGTTAGCAATAGCCACACCAAAGCGTGAGATGCGCGGAGAAAACTATGGCACAAGCTAACACTCGTTTGCAGAAGCTGGGATGTACCGTTACCTTGTCTTCCAACCTGCAGCTGGTCAGTTGAATAGTTTTGCAGCTTGTTGTATAAATAGAATGTTTGTTCTACATAATGGATTTCGGTGTGATATGGTAAATATCGACTCCCGGGTGGGCTGAAATGCATAATTCATTGTGCAGCGCATTCCGACCACTCTGCCTCTTGCATGATTAACACGGGAGGAATACATTTCACTTTTTCCAGGGACGTAGAGACTAGCATAGAAAGTTACGGAGATGAATGCCTAATGCTCAGATGTGCTGCAGAAAATTACCCGGCTCCGTTGCAGGATATCTTCGGCAACCAGCCACCTCTGTCACTTCCAAACATTATCATTAAGGCAATGCGGTGATTTTAAGGATTCGGAGATTGAATGTGCCTCGGTCAGGCCACCCCAAAACGGTTATCTTGGCCACATTGCACATATTGCTCTCTGTGCTATACATGAATAAGTAAAGGTAATATGTTATGGTTTGCATTTAATAAGAAAAAGAGCCACATAATTCATTAAATAATAGTGGGGAACGTAGATTTCCAATAAAAGGGAACTTTTCAAATGCGTTGGGGGAGGATTCACTCAAACAATAAGGTGGTCTATGATGGAAAGGCAGTGTGTTTCTAAGACAGTCACTGCCTGGTTGATTTTACATTACTAACTTCTATTGGTTTAATGCCAATTTAACTTTCCATAATCTTTATTGGTTTAGGCTCCCTTGTATCCTAGGAGCAACTTCAGTCCTCCAACTGCTCCTGGGTGAGGTTTTCAGCCCAGCTGAACTGACAACTTTCTCCTTCCTCACAGAAATTGGACTGCAAAACTCTTTAGTCCCTCAGCAACCAAACATTCTGAGTCGTTATTTTAGTTCAACCAATAAGTGCCAGAGCCTTTCCCCCATGAGCACAATGCAATCTCATCTCAGCCCCATATAACTTTAAGCCCAATTTTTTTTTATTATTATTATTATTATTATTATTATTATTATTATTATTATTATTATTATTATTATTTTGCAGAAGACTCAATCAATGCATAGAGGTGGGGGGGGGGGTGTTAGCTGGTACAATTCTGACCCTCGCTCGCATGCAGTGATTGCACACTGAATTGTAATCTGCATAGGGATTATATGAAACAATATAACTTTTCAACAGACAGATTTCATGAAACTATAAGTTGCGTCATTTAGAAAGAGCCATTCATCTCTAACTTATGCTCAGCAGAGAAAGGCAGACACTGAGCGCTTCAAACTTCAGGATTTTGAAAACAGCATTGATCCTCATTTATCTGTGTGAGGTCTACATCAAAAGCCCAACATAGTCTTGACTTTGTACCTTTTGAAATATTTGATGTGTGTCATAATTAATCAAGCTCTTGCTTAACATCCTATAGATTTCTTCAGAATTGTCCCTGTTCTTGTTTGCAGAAGCTCCTAATTCACAAAGTCAGAGACTCTCCCTGCTGCCAAGTTGCACTAGTTGAGGGGAAACTGTCAGGTCCTTGTGATTACTGGATAGTTCAAGAGAGGCCCAAATAGACTAGCTGTAATTACTTGTTCCTCGAGCTTCTGTAAATGAGAGAACAGATGGTGTCAAGCAATTGCTAACATTTTCAGTACAAATAATTTCCTTTTTGCAGGAAACACCAAAAGAATTACCAGTGTTCACTCTCTCTTTTCTCTCTCTCTCTCTCCAATCACTAGCCCATTATAAGGGCTGGTGTTGTAGGGAAATAACTGGGAATACCAGTTAATCCTGAAGTCCCATATATGTGGGGAAATGCAAAAGAATAATGGCTGCCTCACTCTCTATACAAAAAAACAAAAACAAACCTCAGCAGAGTTTAAAACAGAAATATACCCAGTGTTTACAAAGCACGGGAAATATAGGTTGTTAGACCCTTAAATGCCCCAGTATTAAGCACTTACAATTGTGCTCTCCCAATAGACCACAACCTTAAGTAAGTTTAAATGCTTTACTTACATGAATAAGTGGTCTCACTCATGCATCATCAATGCCACATCAGAAACAACACAGGTAAGGTATGTTGGGTTACAAAATGCAGAAGTTAGTCTCAAACAGAAGATCTGAGTCCCGAGCCCCAGCTTTAGATGTCTGCTCAGTTACATGGTTCAATGAGGAGAGAGAAAGTAACAGGTAACAACTCTTATTTCTTCCCTCCCCCCTAGCCCCCGGAGGTGAGGGATCATGACTAATCTGAGTCTTCTCTAGCAATTTAGAACTCTGTGATCCTTAACCCCTTTCTCACTGCCAATTATGCACAGTTATGTTTGGCTGCATATATCTCCCACAGGTGTGTGTGTGTGTGTGTGTGTGTGTGTGAGAGAGAGAGAGAGAGAGAGAGAGAGAGAGAGAGAGCGCTGTTATATTGTGCGTACTAAGTGGCTTGGTGTTTTTGCAACCTATGATGCACTGAATTGCAGGGAGAGTAGTTTTTAAGTGGAGTACAGTGGTACCTCTGGTTGCGAACGGGATCCATTCCAGAGGCCCATTCGCAACATGAAAAGAGCGCAACCCACAGTGGCACGTCTGTGCACGTGCGGGCTGTGATTTGCCGCTTCTGTGCATGACATAATTTTGCACTTCTGTGTATGCGCAAGTGGCGAAACACGGAAGTAACCCTTTCCGGTACTTCCGGGTTGCCACGGGACGTAACCTGAAAGAACGTAACATGAAGCGGACGTAACATGAGGTATGACTGTATATGTTTTTAGCTTTTTAAAGAGCTTTGCTCTGTCATATTATTTCCTATAGACATGTTAAATCACATCTCTGAGATGTGTTTGCTCACATGATTGCTTTGATAGTGACTTTCCCCTGCATGGTGCTTTGTGGTGTGTGTGTGTGTGTGTGTGTGTGTGTTTCTATGCTGTGGCCCCAACCCGAAACGCCATGTGGAAAACTGTTTTTGAAACTGAAGCTGTGGGAAGGATGAGCTTTTTGAAGGAAAGCAAGTTTTCAAAAGATCAGAACTAAACCAGGCAGATGCCTCTTGCATGAGCCTAACTGGCTCTCTGACCCATTTTACTTATGGTATTTGGAGTATAGGAAGCTGCCTTACACCAAGTCAGTCCATTGGTCCATCTAGCTCAGTAATGTTGGCACTGACTGGCAGCAGCTCACCAGGAGGTCCTTCCCAGCCCTACCTACAGACACTAGAAATTGAAACCATTTGGATGCATAGCATGTGCTCTCTAATACTCAGCTGTAGCCCTTTGGAATTGACCTGTTTTCCTCTTAGTCCAAGACTATATTTAAGTCAAGTTTTTCTGCTACTTTACTGGGTATTTGCTTCTCTTCCATATTCTCTTTTTCGCTTTTTCACTCATGTAATGGCAGCATAACAAAAAGCCATCTTGGTAAATGAAAGAAATGTCATTCAGCAATGTAGTTTAAGGCCTCAATAAGTCAGATGTTAAACACCTAAGGGGTATCATCTCCTTTTAATGTGAGCACGGTCCCCATTAACATTAATGGGGGTTATTCTGGAGCTTCAAAAGGAAATGGTGCACCTAAAATTGCAAATGATCCCTTACAAACTCCACTGATAAATTATTCATGCATATCATTAAAGCCAAGCCACGCCTCCACAGGCCGCGGCAAAACCAGCCTCAGCATTCCTTCTTTAAAACAAGAGGGAAGCTATGTTCCAGCAGGCAAAATGAATTTTATGTAAATATTGATTGATTAATGAATTAAATTTCTATCCTGGCCTTCTTTCCCCAAAGAGCCCAGGTTAACAAACAACACAAAAGCAAAACCATACTTTTTAAAAAATTAAAATAAAATAAAACCTTGGAAAACACAGAAAACATTTGAAAATGCTTACCTGAGCTCTGATGGGCTTAACTTTTGATACTAGGAATACATATTTAGAAGTAAGACTCACTGATTTAACAGAGCGTTCCAAGCTCCCAGGTTCGCGAGGTAGAGAGGTGGCTTACTCTATAGGGATTGCACCCCTCTGAAATGGCCTGGGACTCCTAGATCCAACATTGTCACGAGAGGCTCGGGTAGTTTCGGTCGCTACGACTTTCAATTTCAGCTTTGGCCAGTTCAGCAGCTCCAACCCAATTTGGGCACAGATGACTTGGCCACCGTACTATGGTGTGCTCCAGATTAGGCTATCACAACACGCTGTAGCATGTGATGCTGCTCTTGGAAACCACTTGGAAGTCGCAGCTGGTGCACAACACAGCAGCCAAGTTGTCAGTGGAGATGGCTGTGAGAACAAACCATTTGTCCATGATTAAATAAGCATTTGGGACACGGGTGGCGCTGTGGTCTAAACCACTGAGCCTCTTGGGCTTGCCGATCAGAAGGTCGGTGGTTTGAATCCCCGCAACAGGGTGAGCTCCTGTTGCTCGGTCCCAGCTCCTGCCCACCCAGCAGTTCGAAAGCACGTAAAAGTGCAAGTAGATAAATAGGTACTGCTCCGGTAGGAAGGTAAACAGCGTTTCCGTGTGCTGCTCTGGTTCGCCAGAAGCGGCTTGGTCATGCTGGCCACATGACTCGGAAACTGTCTGTGGACAAACGCCAGCTCCCTTGGCCTATAGAGCGAGATGAGCACGCAACCCCAGAGTCATCCGCGACTGGACCTAATGGTCAGGGGTACCTTTACCTAAAAAAGCATTTGATATGTCCCCTATGTTTCACTCCTTCGTGGATCACTGCCTTGTCGTGGCAAAGGGGCTTGAATAACTCAGAGAAGCTATGAGCTATGCCGTGCAGGGCCACCCAAGATGGACAGGTCATAGTGGAGAGTTTTGATTCAGCTGGAGCAGGAACCGGCAAGCCACTCCAGTATCCCTGCCAAGAAAACTCCATGGACAAAAACAACTGGCATATAGAAGTTATGACGCTGGAAGATGAGCCCCTCAGGTTGGAAGGCGTCCAACATGTAGCTACTAACATGAGTTTGACCAAACTGTGGGAGGCAGTGAAAGACAGGAGTTCCTGGCGTGCTCTGGTTCATGGGGTTACAAAGAGTCGGACATGACTAAACAACTAAACACCAACAATGTTTCACATCTAACTGATTTTCAGGTTGCCTAATCATCAATATTTGTCAAAATTGCAACTTCTCTCCAGAAGGCAACCATAGCCAGTGGCATAGTGTGGGGGGGTGGACACAGGGGCAGTCACCCCAAGTACAAAATGGTTTGGGATGCAAAATTTCAACACCCGGTGCTGCCTCAATACAGCTGCCAGCTTTCTTCGCTGTGCTCTGTTGAAAACATCTTCTCCATGAGAACCAAGAAGTAACTTCTCCAGACAACAGAATGATACTTCTTATCTCTACAGCTGCAATCTCCTGGGTGACATAGACACCATTAGGCAGTTGAACGTGCATGCATACTCCATCCATTTCCCTCCTTCCTATCCTCCTTCCACACGGCCCTAGGCGCCGACAACCCACGCTATGCCACTGCCAATAGCAACTTATCATGTTCTTCACCAACAGTAACTTTTCCTCACAGGAGAGTTGCTCCAACCCCTTGTTAATTTTGAATGCCTTCTTCTGAACCTTTTCCAGCTCTATATGCTTTCTGAGGTGTAATGACCAAAACGGTACACAGTATTCCAAGTGTGGCTGCATGATAGATTCATATATATGGCCTAGGACCCTCGTACCTATGGGACCGCGTCTCCTGGTATGCCCCACAGAGGACCTTAAGGTCTGCAAATAATAACACCCTGAAGATTCCAGGCCCCAGGGAGATTAGACTGGCCTCGACCAGAGCCAGGGCCTTTTTGGCCGTGGCCCTGGCCTGGTGGAACACTCTCTCACAAGAGACCAGGGCCCTGCATGATTTGACATCTTTCCACAGGGCCTGCAAGACGGAACTATTCCATCAGGCCTTTGGTCAGGGTTCAGTCTGATTCTTTTCTTTCTGTATAAGAACAAGCATTAAAGAGGCCGCTCACAGGTCCTTTATAAGACCAGTGGTAACAGTTGGCCCTGGAGAATATTAACCACTCTCAATTTTACCCGTGGACTGCCATCTGACCAGATTTTAATTAGCTCTGAACTAATTTTAAGATGTATTTTAATTAATTGATTGCCTGTTTTTATGTTTTTATGTTCTTTGTATACTGTATTAGTTTATGATGTTAGCCGCCCTGAGCCTGGCTCTGACTGGGGAGGGCAGGGTACAAATTTATTTATTTATTTATTATTATTATTATTATTATTATTATTATTATTATTATTATTATTATTTAAAAGTATGATATTGGAAGTTTTATTTTTGAAGTTTTCCCTCTGCACATGAGAGGTAGAGGTTTGCATTCTTCCCAAACCCTATTTATCAATACTGTTATGTCACCAATTCAAAGCCTTGCCTCACTGACACTTCAGTGCTGTAGGGGGGAGGAGTGTTAAAAAAAACCAAAAGCCCTCAACTTTTATGTCTTTTTTAATGAGTCTAAATTAACTAGAATGAAGCACATTCCCTTTCTCATTGCTTTCCAAGGCTAGGAAACCCATTTGAGCTTAGGGACAATTTTTTAATTATTGTGCAGATTAAGTTTAATAAACAACCAACAACGACATGTTTAAAACCCATGATACTAAAAATATGTTATCCCCCTAATAGAAGACTATTAATTAGGAAATGTTGACCTAATGAGCTGTGTTCATTTGGTGGATGATAAACATTGCTTTTAATCAGAGCTTTTACAAGCCGGCAATTGTTAACTTCAGGTTGTTAATTATTCACACTTTTAAATGTTAAGGTGGATAGAATATTTCATGAATGCTCTCTTTTTAATAAAAAGTGACACTGGGTTTTTATGAGCTTGGAATCGCACTTACTAATTTACAGTCATTTTGCACTTCTGTGCCAGTCGTTTATAATTAACTCTCTCTTTAAAAATAATAAATGACCTCTAGCTCGCTATTGTCTGTCATAATTAGCATACTGTCTTTTAAAGAGGAAAGTCTGTTTTCTCTTCATTAACAGTAATACTACCTAGGCAGACAATCAGTAAGTCCATGATCTGGAAACCGCGGTGGACGCCAAATTACCCTCTCTACCAGGACAAAATCAATTAACACCACAAGGGATGTCATTATTGTCACATTATGTCACCTGATATCCTCCAGGGTAAATAAATGATTTGTGGAATTTTTAATGAAACAAAAACACACGAGAACTTTGGCTGAATTATGCATTCTTTAGTGTGCTATGATATGCCAGAGATTCTGAATGCTGGAGAAGTCTCCCTCTTGCTATTGTGGGTATCTCGACAATCCCACTTGTCCAGTCTATGCCACCCTGGAGCAGTAGAGGCTCCGCCATTAGGGCAAGTGGGGAACTGCCCCACCACCCTCGGCTAGCCCTCACCTGCCTGCCTTCTTGCTTCTAACTACTCTTTGAGGTGGGCGTTACTGTCAGGGGCTCGTCCTACACTCGAGTAGGACACTGGTAGAGACACATGCGGGACTGACATGTTCTCTCCCTCCTGGTCGTTCATATGGGAGCTTCAAAAGCTTTCTTCAGCCTGAACATCACAGCAACCGATGCCAACAGACACCGGCACACTTAGGGATCCGCAGAGTCTTCATAGCTTGCGTATCAGACCTCAGCAACTCAGCATTTTGGCTAATCTACTTTATTTACATATAAACACACACGGAGCACTGCAACATGCTCCCTGTCTCTCTAGCATCAGAGAGCAAAAAGAGAAAACAAAGGACAATAGTCCCACTTCACGGAACACAGTAACACAAAACATCCTGTCTCCATCACTTCCCACTCTGTGGAATGAAAACATACACCATCATGTGATAGACAACCATCCTATGACTGCAATCTCGGAGCAGGAATCTTAACAGTTACTGCCTGTCAGCTTATTTCCCCTCCATCTTGCTGTTGTAGAACTCAGCAGAGAGTAGACGGTGGGACGATGACGATATTGGCTTGTTCGTCCTTGGCCCTGGCTTGGCTCCACCAGTCCTGGAGTTTGGCCCCACCTCCCAGGTTGGCCTCCCTCCCAGGTCCCATGGTCACATGGGAATTTATTAATTTCAGTCACAGACTAGTTCCAGCTCACATACAATATCAGGGAAGTCATAAGACACGATAGTGATACATTTGAATTTGCAGTTGGGTATAACAGGAACAATACAGATATAGCAGCAGTTAAAAATATGTAAGTTAAATCTCAATCACTAAAATATAACCTAAAACTGTCATTCAAAGCCTTAGCAACCACCTGTGCAATGAAGACTGGACGCATTCCCTTGCCTCCAGAAATCCCCTCCCCTTAAATTAGCATTTCTGCAAGTGAGTTAAAACAGATTTCTTTGGTATAAATTAAATAATTGGAGAGCCCCAGTCAGTGTAGACTATACCGATTTTGATGGACCAATGGTCCGGCTTGGATTTAGGCATATTCCTATATTCTTCTACTAGATGACTACTTCTTCTTCTTCTTCTTCTTCTTCTTCTTCTTCTTCTTCTTCTTCTTCTTCTTCTTCTTCTTTATATGCCGCCCATCTGACGGGGTTGCCCCAGCCACTATGCTTAACCCTACATGTTAACTGGGTGCACTTGAACACAAAAAAGGCATGGAATACATCCACTATCACAGTTTTCCTTTCTTTACCCATGTTCTGGTCCAAATTCCAGCACATTGTTACGTGAACTGTTTTCATTTCAATTGGTTTTCAATAAGATATTAAGCCGGAGCTTGAACACGGAGAAGAAACACTCCTTCTTCTTAAGGGATATATTTAAAGACAAAAGGACACCATCTTCTTTCGTAGGGGACATCTTCAATATCCAGTCATGTCTTGATGTGTGAGGCAGGACCACAGCGAATCTGTCATGGGGTTGACCTCCCATTTTGAATTCCAGTGGCTAAATACCAGGAGAAATATGTCCCAAATTTCATACATAATGTGTGACATTAATCAGGGGGAAGGCATATCATTAATTTTATTTGATCCCATTGCCTCCTCCCCTCCCCCATCCCCCTGCATTCGCTTAATCAGTGTGGCTTAGTGGTTGTAATACAATTTATTTTTAAACAACTACAGGACATTTGGGGGGGGGGAGGTTGTTGGTTATATATTTTTGTTTCCCAGCTGCATTTAATAACATTCACATCTCTTTTAAAGAAAAGTATACACAACTTCTATATTTTTGGCCTACATCAGGGGGTATTTAATTAAGTCTATTCTGTCTAACATGATCTGATGTCATTGTACAAGGATATGTTCTTTGTTAGCAGCACTCTTAGTTTCAGACTCCTCTGTGTATTTGAAACCATGGTAACAGAACAGTAAGCTAAAGCCAATGAGATAATGAGATATTCTCATTGTAATTGTGTTTCATGAGGGCACACAATCCCATGGGTGGTATCTGACTGCCTTACAACTGCTAACAGAATTTAAGAAACAGGCATATATTAACATGGTACAATTTTTCACAACAGTAAACACTTCTGACATGGCATTTTTTTTTAGTTGTTTCCAGCATGTTCAAGTCCATAATATGCCTTTATGTCGCAGGAAGCCGTTCTATTAATGAATATCAATATTTTAAAATCCTCAGAACTTCAAGGAACTTAAGGTCTGCAATGCATTAATGAGACTGAGAGATGCTGTTTTGCATTATAATTATGGTCTGGGTTCTAGCTGGTGCCCAGCAGAAGCTGTGGAGGCAAAAAGCCGGGGAGGAGGGTAAATGAATTTAAACCACCACAACTCTTGAACATGAAAAAATGCTTAAGTCAGAATTCAGATTTACAAAGAAAGAGCTCAAGCAGCTCCTTGTATCTTTATCCCACGGTTTTGTGTTCTAATTATAAACTTTGACAAGGCTTTTAATTGTACAACTTTGGGGGGAAACCGGTCATAAATAAGGCATGCGACTGTTACGTGGTTTCCCCACTGTCTGTTCAGAAAAATGGGGAAAAAAAGAACGATGGGATTAGGTTTGAAATATTTGAAGTTTATCAACCATCCCCTGTCCACCCCCCACCCCTTTTGAAGTAAGGAAAGAAGGTTGCCACATTTTATTCCCAAGTGTGGCTAAAGACACTTTAATCCTGTTTATGCTACTGGCCCTGTATGACTTTTTTGTCCTTTAATCAATAATTTAAAATTATTTTAAATATATATTCAGAGATGATAAGAAAACAGCGGGATGAATTAAGCAGGGCTCCGGCTAATATTCTCCAACAAAGGGGTTGGATTGTAATGTCACCGGAGCCACTCATGGCCCCATGTTTGTCCTTACAGAAGTAAAAGAGGCTTAAGACCCTGAATTACAAGTACTCTGAAATATTTATGTGAATGTTACTAGCGAGTCTAACGTGAATTATAAGCCTTTTGGGCAAAGGGGCTCCTTTTCCTTTTCTAATTACAGTATTTCACTATGAGAACCCAAAGGAAGCCCATGCAAAAGTTGGTGCCTAAAATGTATTTAATGGCGGGTGGAAAACTAACTTACCTCTTAGCTCACGTGGTTTTACATAAGAGGGACCCTGACTCTGGGTTGGCTGTCTTTGTCCTACACCGGGAATGAAGGTTGGACACATAGATACGATTAAAGGTTGACGTATAACAAGGGAAATCTCTGTCAAAGCAAAGTGTGAGCAGACATAACCTAGGCTAGCAGGCAGAAAATCCCATGCCTCTTGCAGAGGGCAAAACTGCCCCAGAGAAACTTCCTTACAGAAGCTACAATGATGGATGGTGAAACCATCTTTCCACAAAGGGAAGTTGTAGGTGTATGACCTGGCGGGTGCCAGCTACCCCTGCTGTTTGGCGAGTGGCACGTGCCAGTTCGCAAGAGCGCCACACCAAGCAGCTAGACTGGTGACTGGGGGCGGCCACCAAGACCATATAACACCAGTCCTGAAAGATCTTCATTGGCTCCCAGTACGTTTCTGAGCACAATTCAAAGTGTTGGTGCTGACCTTTAAAGCCCTAAACGGCCTCGGTCCTGTATACCTGAAGAAGCATCTCCACCCCCATCATCCAGCCTGGATACTGAGGTCCAGTGCCAAGGGCCTTCTGGCGGTTCCCTCGCTGCAAGAAGTGAGGTTACAGTGAACCAGGCAGAGGGCCTTCTCGGTAGTGGCGTCTGCCCTGTGGAACGCCCTCCCAGCAGATGTCAAGGCAATAAACAACTATTTTACTTTTAAAAGACAACTGAAGGCGACCCTGTTTAGGGAAGTTTTTAATGTCTGATGCTGTATTGTTTTTAATATTCAGTTGGAAGCCGCCCAGAGTGGCTGGGGAAACCCAGGCAAATGGGCGGGGTATAAAGCAATGACAAACCTAGACAGCATCTTAAAAAGCAGACATCACCTTGCCAACAAAGGTCCGTATAGTTAAAGCTATGGTTTTCCCAGTAGTGATGTATGGAAGTGAGAGCTGGACCATAAAGAAGGCTGATCACCGAAGAATTGATGCTTTTGAATTATGGTGCTGGAGGAGGCTCTTGAGAGTCCCATGGACTGCAAGAAGATCAAACCTCTCCATTCTGAAGGAAATCAGCCCTGAGTGCTCACTGGAAGGACAGATCGTGAAGCTGAGGCTCCAATACTTTGGCCACCTCATGAGAAGAGAAGACTCCCTGGAAAAGACCCTGATGTTGGGAAAGATGGAGGGCACAAGGAGAAGGGGGTGACAGAGGATGAGATGGTTGGACAGTGTCCTCGAAGCTATGAACATGAGTTTGACCAAACTGCGGGAGGCAGTGGAAGACAGGAGTGCCTGGCATGATCTGGTCCATGGGGTCACGAAGAGTCGGACACGACTAAACGACTAAACAACAACAACATTATTATTATTATTATTATTATTATTATTATTATTTATTATCAATTGACAACAGGGTGTGTGTGTGTGTGTGTGTGTGTGTGTAGTGCCTTCAACCCAGCATACCTCAGGGTGCTGGCCCTTGTCTAAACCTGCCTGTACTTAATACCAAATAAACCAACCAGCCAGATTTAGCTCTATCCCACCATCAAATTCAGAGCAAAGTAGGTGAAAAATGGAACTCCAAATTCAGGGTGATTCCCCCTCCCCTCAAAAATCCTAGTCAGTTCCATTCAGCAGCTGTCTAAACCCATTCTGCACCAGCCCCAATGCCAGTGTCTCCTCCTGAACGGAGCAACAACTTCAATGCAATTTTCAGGATGAAACCGGTGGGAAGGGAAAGGGTTAAAGCCCCTCTCTTTGCACCCCATGAACCGGACCCAGATGAGTCCCCCACCCCTACAGCTCCTACTTAACTCTCAAAACCAATATATGTTAAATGCAATTATGCTTTTCATGTACCATCTCCTTCGGCCCCCACTTTCAACTTTATCCTCCCTTACGGCCCTGTCACACTCCCATGCTGTGAGCTTCATCATTCCAGCTACTTCCTTCCATCTGCAAAGTCCATCTTCCTGAAAACACAATAATAATTTAGGGGATTTCCACCAATACGAAAACCAATTCCTCATTTCAATGACTCTTCAGCGGAAGTGCTTAGTAAATTACATGTTAGATTAATAAGGAGACAGAATCACATTTTGTTTATTATCCTGCCTGTTATAACTGTGTTCTGAAATAATTATTAAGCTTAGCATTCATTAACTGGATTGTTCCCAAAGAATGATTAATCAGTTAGTTTAATTTACTTAACTGAGAGCAAAAGGCTTTCTGAATACTCAATGCAGAACCTTTCCTCCCACCCCCTTTCCTGTAGCTTCATAGTGTGGATGTAGCAGGGCCTTACAAATTGTGAAATTCTCTTTGGTGCTATTGCTATTGCTGCTGCTGCTACTTATTTTGTGTATTTATTTTAAGTATTTATATACCACTTTTCATCAGAAAAGATCACTAAGTGGTTTACGAAGAAAAGGCAAACAATAATACGCAAATCAATAACAATTGAATACATCATTGAAAACATCAAAACCAATAAAGAATAGAATACAGAAAACATCAAACTCTATTTCATAGAACACTCACTCAATGCACTTATAATCAGTAGCCATGTCCATTAACACATCTGAGCTTGTGTGGTGTAGTGGTCAGAGTGTTGGACTAAGAGCCTGGGAGCCCAGCGTTCAAGTCCCACTTGACCATGAAGCTCACTGGGTCAGTTTCGGCCAGTCGCAGTCTCTCAGCCTAACCTATTTAACAGGGTTGTTGCAAAGATAAAATGGAGGCGGCACCACTTTGAGCTCCTTGGAGGAAAGTTGGGATATAAATGTAATGATATTAATCTCTCAGTATATCTATGTTTATACAGTGGTACCTCGGGTTACATACGCTTTAGGTTACATACTCCGCTAACCCAGAAATAGTACCTTGGGTTAAGAACGTTTGCTTCAGGATGAGAACAGAAATCGTGCTCCAGCGGCATGGCAGCACCGGGAGGCCACATTAGCTAAAGTGGTGCTTCAGGTTAAGAACAGTTTCAGGTTAAGAACGGACCTCTGGAACAAATTAAGTACTTAACCCGAGGTACCACTGTATACGTATATATATTTAAGGAGAAACATACATTTTCAGAGAAAACATGGATTTAAATGCATAATAAACTACATGTTTATATTTAAATGCAAATGTTGTTATTTTTAATTGCAGGTTAATGTCAACTCAAAAGAATGCAATTATGGGTTGAAAAAAGACACAAAATGGAAAGAGATTTGTCTGTCCATAAACCTGCAGCCTTTGGCTGAATGCCAAAGGAGCCTTAGCTGGCCTGTGTCTAGGGGAGCCCAAGTTCCTTTGGGGTAGAACGAATGTTTTCTGACACGATAAAGAATGCTGGATTTAGGCACACACTAAACACTGCATCCTATATTGCTGCTTAGACCTCCAGACAGTGGTGGACCTATATTTTTATTCTTGAACTGTTATATGGGGGCCCTTTCTCAGCCAGCAACTAGGTCTGAGTAACCACTGTTATTTTCTTCAGTGGGGTTGTTCCACAACAGATATCTATCTATCTATCTATCTATCTATCTATCTATCTATCTATCATCTATCTATCTATCATCTATCATCTATCTATCATCTATCTATCATCTATCTATCTATCATCTATCTATCATCTATCTATCTATCTATCTATCTATCTATCTATCTATCTATCTATCTATCTATCTGTCTGTCTGTCTGTCTGTCTGTCTGTCTATCTATCTATCTATCTATCTATCTATCTATCTATCTATCTATCTATCTATCATCTTAAATAACTACTGCATCTCATATTTTGATTAAAATTACTGCATTGGACTATCTCATAGTTACCACGACAGTCCACCTTTATAACATCTGTGTTACCGTCTCTCAAGCTTTGGGATTGTTGAGCTATGCACAACAAAAAATTAAACAGATGGGGTGTTCTAGACTCAAAATTCTTATGCCATTCTAGGTTAGCTTAAATCACTTCTGAGCCCCGCTCTGGGATTAGAGGCCCTGAAGTTTATGCTTCATTCGCTTCATAGTAGACTGCTACCCTGCCTCCAGCATAGTCAGCCTCACAGCCAGGGTGTATGGAAGTATCCATAAATCAGTTTCCGCCAGCACCAACTGAGGCTGATGGGAGTTGTAGTCCAAACTTTATGGAGGGCAAAGGGCTGGTAAATGCTGCCATAAAGGCACTAACTTGCTTTTAAACCAATTGCATCATTATAAGCAGTAATAAAGAAGGGGGGGAGAAAAGCAATGTAGCAATGCTGGCAACATATATTTGCTTGTTTTTAAAGCGCTATCTTGCTTTCCCTTTGAAGATTTAGCTCAGCGAGAAGATTTAAATGAAGGCAGAGGTTTTCATAGGAGGCTCCAATCAATCTTTAATTCTCGGCCCTTTCTTCTAGTTCAGGCTATTTATAAATAACTAAACAGCCACGACCATTTCAAAACAAAAGCTTGTTTTCTCTCTTACAGTCTTGAGCTATCTGTCTTGTTAAGATTCCCCCCCCCCTCCCTTCTCCCTTAAGCGTGTTATTACAGCTCTGGATCATAGTTCAATGCTTGTAACATAAATCTGTTATCGTAGCTTGCATATAATTAGTTCTAAATGTCTGTGGTTTTATTTTTCAACATCAGGGTGTACATTAGGCATCAGAAAC
Organism: Podarcis liolepis; assembly: GCF_965112155.1. NCBI lineage: Eukaryota > Metazoa > Chordata > Lepidosauria > Squamata > Lacertidae > Podarcis > Podarcis liolepis. The sequence goes on from NC_139556.1 coordinate 82,343,520, forward strand.
ACTTAAGAGCTTGGCTATCGCTGCACTTTATGATTCTGCTGCTCATTGAGCCAAAGAAACAAATATTTAATGAGACAGTGACATTAAAATATGGCTCAGCAGAATTTTTTTTTAAACGTGTTTAGCAATTTGCATTGCATGATGCAATAATGAGGCTTACATGTTAACTGTCACGTAACTCATCTCATTTGCAAGGAGTTTATAGCAGGATGCCATGCTACTAAGACTGTGGTATACAAAAAAAGAAGCAGCTTACTTAGGGTCAAAATATACATTAAAATGTGTAACGGTGTTAAAAGGAACTCTGTGTAGTGAGTACTTTTAAAAAAACAAAACCAGAAGCAAAGGTTTCATAATACCTTTTTATTGAGTATGAATAAAACATTTTAAAAATAGTGAGAAAGCTTCCAAAACTATTCTTCTTGTATGCCACAACAGCAGGAAGACTACTCCTCACACAGAGATGGAAACAACAGGATATTCCGACAACTGAAGAATGGCAACAGAAAGTATTGGAGTATGCAGAAATAGCAAGGCTAACCGGAAGAATCCAACAGCAGGACGATGAGAAATTCCAAAAAGAATGGTCTAAATTTATGGTATACCGTGGTACCTTCAGGTTACATGCGCTTCAGGTTACAGACTCTGCTAACCCAGAAATAGTACCTCAGGTTAAGAACTTTGCTTCAGGATGAGAACAGAAATCGCGCAGCAGCAGCAGGAGGCCCCATTAGTTAAAGTGATGCTTCAGGTTAAGAACAGTTTCAGGTTAAGAACGGACCTCCGGAACGAATTAAGTTCTTAACCTGAGGTACCACAGTACTTAGAGAAAACTGTACATAAATAAAGACACTCACAGGACTGAAATAAAACTCATAATGTTTATTGTAAACATTTGGTTAGACCATAAGATGTAATGCTATAATATAATAAGGACTGTATGTTTAAAGTATAATAAAAAAATTATTAAGGAATTATAGACATTTATAGAATGTATATATAGTAAACACGCTTAAGTAAGAGCAATGTAGAGAAGCCAGAAGAGGGGTGGAAGGAAGTTGATTCGGATAAGATATAGATTTAAAGGAGAATAATATTGTTAAGCTGTATTGTGCTTAAGATATTTGGAAAAAAATAATAAAAATTATTGGGGGGTGGGGAGAAAGCTTCCAAAACTATCGTTGCTTTTCGACACTCCAGTTGACTTTTTTTGTTGTTAAGAAGGTAACAAATTGGGCAAAACAAAAGGAGGGGCTTAACCCTTTCCATGCTGACACAAGAACAATGCCAATGGGGTTCAGGAGGCAGAGTTAACTCACAGAAACACACACAGAGGGTCTTCATCGGAGGGGAGATGCAAATTCAAGTGGGGATTAGGAGCAGGAAAACAGGCAGTAAAGGTGTGTGTGTGTGTGTGTGTGTGTGTGTGTGTGTGTGTGTCAACTAGGGCTTGTTGGGTGAGAACGCTGAGGCCAGTGCCTCCCCCCCCCCCCCAATGCAGTGTTGCCCAGGATTCATCACTCCGGTCTCCTGTCACGCTGAAGAGGAAGAAGAAGAAGAAGAAGAAGAAGAAGAAGAAGAAGAAGAAGAAGAAGAGGAGGAGGAGGAGGAGGAGTTTGGATTTGATATCCCGCTTTGTCACTTCCCGAAGGAGTCTCAAAGCAGCTAACAATCTCCTTTCCCTTCCTCGCCCACAACAAACACTCTGTGAGGTGAGTGGGGCTGAGAGACTTTAGAGAAGTGTGACCAGCCCATGGTCACCCAGCAGCTGCAGGTGGAGGAGCGGGGAAGCGAACCCGGTTCACCAGATTACGAGTCTACCGTTCTTAACCACTACACCACACTGGCTCCAAGGACATGAGCACATGACTAGCAGAGTCCAAACAGAAGCTGAGCTTTGAGGTGTAACATCTAAGCCTCATTTATTGCGCACAAAACCAAACATAACATAACAAAGAAAACATGGCTTCTTCTGTGTCTTTCTTCCTTGCAGAGAGAAATGCAAAAGCAATAGCTATACAGAACGGAAAAGCGTATCTCAATTTACGCTCACAAGACTCCAACAAAGCGTGTTCTCCTTCATGGAGTGCACGTGTTGCGGTGGGGTCTGCTGAGCCACCCCTCTGTTACCAGGCAGGGTCTCTAAAGATGGCCTGGGGCAGTGATTGGTTCACTGGGTTGCTGGGGTAAAAGTTATGTTGCAATTTTGGTGGGAGGGGTAAAATGTTTAAATACTCTACACGCAGCCTGGAGCTTTCTCTTTGCTGCGTACAACGGATCACCCGCCCACCCACCCTTGAGTAAGGGGTTGTTGCATTGACCTTGCTATGCCTGTCATGGGGTCGTCTGCCGATGGGCAGGGGCCTGGTAGGAATTTTGTCCATCTGGGTGATTGGCTGGGCCATTTGGTTTTTGCCTACTGAGTAGCAAATCGTCACAACTTGTAAGGTTGCAGTTAGGCATTGGTTATAAATTGGTGGAGGAGGGGTTAGGATAGGCTGGGCCTGCCCCTCCATGGTTGCTGCGGAAAGGGAATTCCGTTAAAGGAATCCTAGAATCACAGAATCATAGAATCATAGAGTTGGAAGAGACCACAAGGGCCATCGAGTCCAACCCCCTGCCAAGCAGGAAACACCATCACAGCACTCCTGACATATGGTTGTCAAGCCTCTGCTTAAAGACCTCCAAAGTAGGAGACTCCACCACACTCCTTGGCAGCAAATTCCACTGTTGAACAGCTCTTACTGTCAGGAAGTTCTTCCTGATGTTTAGGTGGAATCTTCTTTCTTGTAGTTTGGATCCATTGCTCCGTGTCCGCTTCTCTGGAGCTGCAGAAAACAACCTTTCTCCCTCCTCTATGTGACATCCTTTTATATATTTGAACATGACTATCATATCACCCCTTAACCTCCTCTTCTCCAGGCTAAACATGCCCAGCTCCCTTAGCCGTTCCTCATAAGGCATCATTTCCAGGCCTTTGACCATTTTGGTTGCCCTCCTCTGGACACGTTCCAGTTTGTCAGTGTCCTTCTTGAACTGTGGTGCCCAGAACTGGACACAGTACTCCAGGTGAGTACTCCAGGTGAGGTCTGACCAGAGCAGAATACAGTGGCACTATTACTTCCCTTGATCTAGATGCTATACTCCTGTTGATCCTGGGGCTTGCCATCTTTTCGTCCAATCCCTGGAATGGGACTAGGGCCGGCAAGCCTTCGGGGAGCATGCGGATGAGAATTGAGGGTCTGTGACTCAGCTCCATTTCTCCCCGACTTGCTTTCCCCCGCACTGTCTTTCGGTGGTGCCCGGAAGTCAGTTCTGTCCCCAGGCGGGGGGACAGATAGTCTTAACCTATGCCTAAACAACCACTCACGGTTTTGTATTTAAATAAAGTTGTGGCCAAAATTATGCCAAAAACCTTAAACAAACATTAAGTGTGCGTTGTGAGTTATTTGGGGGGTGGCTTGGGGACCTCGACACGCAATTAGTGCTGGAATGTAAACACAGACATGTGACGTGTAACAATCCCACACATCTGCAGCACAGGAGGAATGGAATTCCCAACAGGGCTACCATATGTCTGGGTGTTCCTGGACATGTCCGGGAATTGCTCAGAAAAATGGCGTCTGGGCAGATTTTTGCTGAATCGGCAAAAAATGTCTGGGGAAACCAGAATGAATGACAAGTTGGGCTATTTTTATTTTTAAGAAATCTTTTAAAATCAAAGAAAAGCCTCAAAACTATTTGTTTGTTTGTTTGTTTGTTTGTTTGGGGGGGGATGCCTGGATTTTCACTTTGGGGAATGTGACAACCCTAGTGTGAGCACAGATGTTGTTAATACAGTTCTTTCCACTACTTCAATGTTGTCCTTTCAGCTGTGTCCACAAAGCTATCCAACAGAGATGGACCACAGGGTCACTTAATGACAGCAATATTTTCTATCGCAAAGGTAAAAGGATCCTCCAGATATTTTGGATTACAACTCCAATCAACTCCAGCCCATTCCAGCTCTGCTGATGGGGGCTGACTGGAGTTGTACCATTTGTGGGGAACCAGGTTGGGAAAGTCTTCACTAAACAGCTACCCTAAAAATGACCTCTGATATGATTCTTAAAAGCCCTCCCATCTCCTGCTGAACTGACGTTTGTACTAATGAAGGTAAGAGCCTTTTAAACTACTTTTAGCTATTTTTATTGACAATTTCAATAGATCTTGTAAACAGCTTAGAGGTCTCAGTACAAACAAGTGGTAGATAAATTTTTGCCCAGATCTGTCTCCAGTGAAACATAATGTTCTCTTAAAGATGTTTCAACCAGTTCCCTGGACCGAAAGTAAATTCTGTAAATATACATGCACATAGCTCTCTGACCATTGTTTTGAATGTGAGATTAATCAGGTGATAGCCAACTGCTGGGAATTTCAGGAATTAAATTAACGCAGGTTTTAGAAGAATCTAGGGTGGGGATCCTTGTTCCTGTGGAGTTCTAACATTTTAGAACATGCAAGAAAAGAGCTCGTAAAGTCCCTGTGGCCTTCGCCTGCCAATGAAATAGTGCAAAAACGTATTTGCTTCTTAAATCCTTCATTGTTCCTTGCCATTATTATTACAGATTAAAAGATGAAAGAGCGCTGAAGAGCAAACTCTATTAAGTACCCGGGGTTTTATTGAAAAGTGCTTCAGGTAATAGCATTGTGAACATTCCTCAAGGAGGTTTATGCCACCATCATTCTTTGGAATTAGTTCCATGCTCTTGTGGAAATTTTAAGCTCGGGCCTGAACGACCGTGCTCATTTTTGTTTATTGACACTGTTGTGCTTCCATCTGGCGAGGCTGCTTTAGCAAGAGCTTCATAAGCTGCGTTTTGTGGTTTCAGGTTGTCAGTGAGGTCACTCACCGATGACTCAGATACACTGGCCTGGAGGTATTTATGTGATCACCACCGTCAGCAGGAAAAAGCTGCCCTTCAGAACAAGGCGAATAATATATCCCCACCCTGGATGGCTTCAGGCTCAGAAATGGGGGCAGACCTGAAACCGCCTGTCCTGAGGGAGAAATAAAGAGAACGAAACACATGCTACGTCGATGGATTCCTACTCATCTGCTGTTAAGAAATTCACTTGAGACGCTGGCGATAAAAAGGTTCTGCGGCTGGTGTGTCCGGGCAGAAAAGAAAGGAACTGTAACATGTACAAATACTTAGCTTCAGCACTGCAAACACAAAGGCACATCAGAAGGGCATGTCATGTAGAAGAGTGCCGTTAACTGAAGGAACTGCATCTACTATTCCAAACTATCAATGGATGTTTGTCTGAATGCATATTTACAACATCTGGTCTCCATGTGGTTTACATTTGGATAGCAATCCAACAACCATTTTGCCTGAAGTTTGGGGGTGGGTTCCCCCCCCCCCACAAGCTGTCCATAGCAATTGCCCTTAATCAAATATCATCTTTTCAGATGTTTACAGATGCACTGAGAGAGAAGATTATTTTAGAAATCACTCAAAAGAATGCCATCCAAGAAAGAAATATGAACCAAATGCTATTGCAAGTATTCCTTTTGGTTGTTGTATTTTTGGGGAGGCGGGGGGGGGGGAGTCATGTTAAAATGAAAAGATCCTTCTGACTGCAGATTTAACAGAAACAAACAAAAAAAAACCCCCTTCCACAATTTTACAGTGTCCATACAGGAAACCGAAGTTTTGCTGTGCCTTTTTTTAATTTAAACAATATACACAAATCAAGTGTATTTATTAAATCAATGTTTAGCCGTTTTTACGAGGAAGCGCAATTTAAAGAACCGACATAAAAGATTTTCATCATGATGATACACATCTCTTTGGGGAAAAGTTATTTCAGGGATCCACGATAATTGCTTCTCAAATAAAACTGAAGCTAAATGAAGAAGAAAAGAGAGAGACTTGTGCTGAAGAGCAAGACCATTTGACTACGGTGCAGACCGCCACTTATTGATACTGAAAGCTGATGCAGTTCTCAACAACACCACAGTTTCTCAGTTTTATGTACTTTTTAATTTCCTCTGTGGAAAATCTGTTCTTCATAAAAGGGCTGCAAAAGAAAACGTGGAAAAAGTTGATTCATACCATATTTACATTCTTGCTAGTACCTGGAAATGTACCAATCGCCACACTGAGCCAAAAAGGAAGTTTCACAAGTGAAGGATGGCTCAGCTAAGGAGTGGGTCATGTGAAGTGTTGGATTGTGGGAAGTGGAAGAGTTATAGCTTACTGTACCTTGTTTCCTAAACTGTGGGGGGCTGCCATTTTTTTAAAAAAACACACACCTGTAAGTGCTCCTCATCACTACATAGGGAGCAACTCTACGCACAAGAAGCTGTCACAAAGCAAGCTAGCATAAGCTAAGCCAGCACAACAACAACAACAACAACAACAACAACAACAACAACAACAACAACAACAACAACAACAACATTACAATTATGCCAGAGCCAAACCCCCTTCAGGAGCAAGGCTACTGCTGGCTGTGTCTTTCCAAGCCTGCCAAAGAGGGAACAAGCCTTTATAATAGAGTTTGACTTACACGACCCTCTTTGCCAGATCATGGGACAGAGCTGAACAGAATTAGGATCCAGCATGAGTACACCTTACTGAGCCTACCTCCGCCAAGCCCCCGGAACACCCCTTTGAGAGGATGTTTGCAGGCCTTGGCTCAACCAACTGAGCCTGGCTGAGCCAGGGTGAAATAATAACACTGGCATATCTTCATATGAGCCAGGGTTGGAAACTTAACACTGGCTGAAACGAGAACCGCCTGGCTCCACCAGAGAGCACCTGCACCCCATAATAATAATAATATTATAATAATTTATTATTTGTACCTCACCCATCTGGCTGGGTTTCCCCAGCCACTCTGGGCGGCTTCCAACAAAGATTAAAAAGACATTAAAATTGTTATTGTTTAGTCGTTTAGTCGTGTCTGACTCTTCGTGACCCCATGGACCAGAGCACGCCAGGCACTTCTGTCTTCCACTGCCTCCCGCAGTTTGGTCAAACTCATGCTGGTAGTTTCAAGAACACTGTCCAACCATCTCGTCCTCTGTCGTCCCCTTCTCCTTGTGCCCTCCATCTTTCCCAACATCAGGGTCTTTTCCAGGGAGTCTTCTCTTCTCATGAGGTGGCCAAAGCATTGGACCCTGAGCTTCAGGACCTGTCCTTCCAGTGAGTACTCAGGGCTGATTTCCTTCAGAATGGAGAGGTTTGATCTACTTGCAGTCCATGGGACTCTCAAGAGTCTCCTCCAGCACCATAATTCAAAAACATCAATTCTTTGGCGATCAGCCTTCTTTATGGTCCAGCTTTCACTTCCATACATCACTACTGGGACATTAAAATATCACACATTAAAAACTTCCCTGAACAGGGCTGCCTTCAGATGTCTTCTAAATGTCAGGTAGTTGTTTATCTCTTTGACACCTGATAGGAGGGACATCCTTAGCTGCTCATCCCACCAGATCTTGCCATAGCATTTCGGCCACTGGGTTGTTCTGTTCCCATTGATGAATGCTGCCAGGCTGATGCTTATTGCAGAGCTACTGAAGCTTGATAGTGTTTATTTACTTCATATACCACCTTTCATGCAAAGATCTCAGGGTAATTCACAACATATAAAACAGTGTGTGTCCTGACCTCCTTGGCTGGCTTACTGCCTTCAGTAAAGACTGGGCTCCCACTGCTTGTTATTGAAGCCGCATTCACACAACTTGAGCCACGATCCATAACAGTTCTGTAGTTTATGGACAAATGCCGTTGTCTGAAGTGCTTTTCCCCTCAGACAAATGCAAATAGAAGTGAGGATGTAGAGTAAGCATTTATATGAGCCTGATAGCAAGATGGCTTTTGTTTACTAGTAGGGAGACTGCCGGACTCTTTGCTGCCTCTTCTAACACACTTAGTCTCACAACCTGACCAGGGAAGTGAAGAGGAGGAAAACCCAGTCATACATACAGTGGTACCTCGGGTTAAGTGCTTAATTCGTTCCAGAGGTCCGTTCTTAACCTGAAACTGTTCTTAACCTGAAGCACCACTTTAGCTAATGGGGCCACCTGCTGCTGCCGCGCCCCTGGAGCACGATTTCTGTTCTCATCCTGAAGCAAAGTTCTTAACCTGAAGCACTATTTCTGGGTTAGCAGAGTCTGTAACCTGAAGCGTATGTAACCTGAAGCATATGTAACCCGAGGTACCACTGTACTTGAATAAGCCCCAAAGCTAGTTCCTCCTCAACACCTACAAGTGACAAAAATGGCTAGGCTGAACAGTTCAGCCTGTAGAAAGAGACAGAGAGAAGGGAACAAGGGATGAGGAGTGATGGGCCCTAGATGTCTTTGGACCACAACTCCCATCATTCCTGACCATTGGCCATGCTGACTGGGGATGATGGGAGTTGCAGTACAACAACATCTGAAGGACCACAGGTTCCCCACCCCTGTGATAGGCTCTCTACAGAATACAGCTGTGGGATAATCTCACCCCACACTTCTTTCTTCCGCAAGAAAATAGAGAGAGACTGAAGAGGGTGAGATAGCTGTAGAGGAGCAGGAAATATGATGCTTGGAAGGAAATGCAGGTATTGGTGAGTATAGATAAAATATAGATAATGGAAGGTGGATTCTGCTCTGTTTTTCATGTATTGCTTACAAACGAAAACACATCCCCATAAAAGGTATCTTACGCAATGTAATTATATTATCCACATATTGTACTACATCAACTGAATTTCTATTATAACAATAAGGGGAAATGCATTAAGGACAAAAGAATGCAATTCAGCAGCATGTATTTAGGTGCATAAATTATGCACTCTGTGTTTGTTTAATTATGCAACTTTGTGTATCTTCTGTTAAGTTAATCCATTCCTAAATTATTCCTTCTGTATGGGAGGCTGACGTTGCACATTAGGAAAGCAGGACTGCTGAGGGCTTTTCTACTTTCCGTAATGCTGGTCTGAACACAGGAGTGGGGGGAAAGCCTCTTCTCAGGCCTTGCGTCAGAAACTGTACAAAGCTGGATGATGTTTCAGAGGTGAAAGTGAGAGCAATGGACAAACGTGGAGTTCTGGATTGAATGCCTCATTTCAGCTAAGGTGGCTTCCAACAGAAAACGTAAGAGTCCGATTAGATCAAACCAAAGGCCCATCTAGTCTAGCATTTTACATGTGCGTTTTTTATTGTTTTCCTCTCCCCTCTTCATTGCTTTTTCCTTTTCTGTCATCTCTTGGATTATATATACGCCAGCAGGTGACTAGTTTTTTAATGCTCTTATCCAAGCCACTTTGAAAGCCCCTCTGGGGTGGAAATGATTTAAATAAATAAACGAAATCACGTTGGAATCCTGTGTGAAGTTCTTTTGCATACTGGGGAGGTGGATAAACAGAAAAGCGCAACCAAAATGACCAAGGGGTTAGAGCAACTCTTGTACAGGGAGATGTTAGAACAGGGGTCAGCAACCTTTTTCAGCCATGGGCTGGTCCAGCGTCCCTCAGACCATGTGGTGGGACCAGACTATTTGGGGGGGGGGTGAACGAATTCCTATGCCCCACAAATAACCCAGAGATGCATTTTAAATAAAAGGACACATTCTACTCATGTAAAAACAAGCTGATTCCCGGACTGTCTGCGGGCCGGATCATAGCTGTCAACGTTTCCCCTTTTTTAAGGGAAATTCCCTTATTCTGAATAGGATTCTTCACAAGAAAAGGGAAAAGTTGACAGCTATGGGCCGACTTGAGAAGGCGATTGGGCCGCATCCAGCCCCTGGGCCTTAGGTTGCCTACCCCTGGGTTAGAACATGTGGTGCAATAGTCTATTAAACATTAAAAGCTTCCCTAAACAGGGCTGCCTTCAGATGTCTTCTAAATAATAATACTACATGCAATGATGTATCAACACACTGGATATTAAGAGAGTTTCTCTTACATTGCTAACTGTGCAGTCTATACACTTCTGCTCAGATAAATGCCCCAGTGCATTTAGTGGAACTTATCTCGGGTAAGTGTATATGTAGGGTTGCAGCCTAGATTCCTTTCAACAAATGACATTAGAATATTATGAATATAGGAGTCCTTAATTTGATAATGGTGGTGATGATTTGCATTTGTGAATCAGGTTCCCTCCACTGAAATGAACAGGGGAACTATTTCCTCCTGTCTTCTTTTTAATTGAAAGGATGTATAGCGCCATGTACACTTAACAGGTTCCACTATCAGTGTCATCATCATCATAATCTCCAGTGACACATCAGAGCTCCCAAATCCATAAACAATTACTGGATTGGGGGAACAGCCGACAATGTTTGTTTGTTGCATCCCATTGTTCCTTTAGACAGCTGGTAAGATGGGGATCCCTGTGGTTTTCCACCCAGAGATCACTGCTCAGAGTGATCTCTCACATACAAGCACTCATTAAACCTACACCTGTTCAGATTCAACAATACTATACCATCAGCTGCCCTCAAACCAGTGCCTGGACAACATAACAATACCAACCTAGCAGGTGGGTGAATGAAGAAAATAGTTTGATTTTCCACTGAGGCATGTAACTTTCAGTTAAAAACCCACTTGACCTAAGGAAACTATAACAAATTATATTGTCATCTTAGCTTCTATATTAGATAGCATCCACAGCTGTGTAAGACTATTTTTAGATAAAGGTGTGAGGTTATATGTAGAAGAGAAAAAGCAATGGGCTGTTTGTTCTTTTCAGCTGTACTAGAAGCCGGACATTGCAATGTCAATATCAATATCGTCTGCAGACACGTTCCTTGAACAAGATCAGTTCTCTATGCTGACATCTTGCTGTTATTATTTTGATGGAAATTAGCAGAACAATTCTGATATTTCAAGCATCACTCACTTGGCTGGCAGCGTGGTGGCTCTAATCACTGCCCGTGAAACCTGCGCTTGGTCACTAATGCATTAGAGCATTGCTAATGACATGGAGGTATGACAAGATAAGCGCGGCTTCATAATGAATGACTACACCAAAGGAAAGTGGCAAAAGTAATTATAGAATCACATGGGCTGCTGGCCTGGAATTGTCAGAGACATCAAATTTCATGTACCACTAAAACAACACTGAGATAACCTTATGTTCTGGAGAAGCAGCAGTCATAGCTCATATGTAATTCAGCTGACATTTGCTTCTGCTAACGCTAAACAATGGAACAGCCAAGAAATAACGTTAATTTCCCTTTTGTTAATTAGACAAATTAATTAAATCAGCCTTCATTGCTGTGAATATATTTTTATATTCAACAATAGGGTGCTGTGAAGATACTGTTAAACGGTTCAAAGAAGGCTTATTAACCCCAGACTGTATTCTGTTTTTATAAAAGCACCAACTTCAAGTGCATTTAGGCAGAAAGAAGCTTTTCAAATCAGATAGCAGAGCTACAAAAATGCAGGGCATTATCATAATCTGGCAAGTGTTTAGTTTAACACTGTTGTGTCAAGAAACCGGTAAAAAAAAGAACGAGCAAAGAGTCTGATAAAAATGTACTTAAGGGATGACAGTCTTTATTACCATTTAATTTTATCTCTTCATACATTTTTTGCAGGGCGGGGAAGGCCCTCCTGTCTGAAAATAAATAAGATTACTTTAATTCTATCTACTGTGAAAATATCAAACATTGTCTTCCTTTACCTACGGGGAGAACAGAATATTCTATTATATTTGCATTAAAAGAGCATTATCACTTTCATTCAGCTCAGTATTGCATAAGTGTTGGGAAGATCCCTACATTGCTAGATATATATTTAATTTCAGCTTATTAGTAGGCCATGATAAAGTAACACTAATCCACACTTCAGTAAGCCATGTTTCTATTTTTAAGCCCCAACTCACAACAATGTGTGTTCTTGTAAGAAGTGCTGGTTCACACACACATATAAATTTCTCGGTAACTGATGTCTGGTAGCTGAATGAGAACTGGCTTAGTTGAAAACTGTTGTCATTTGGGGCAACGTAAGGTAATAAAAAGTTCCATCTGTGCTTTTAGATCTACAATGGTTTGGTGACATGTGCAAGTAAGTCATCATAAGACTGTAAGAATAAGAAATACCTTGTAATATGGAACGCGGGTGGCGCTGTGGGTTAAACCACAGAGCCTAGGACTTGCCAATCTGAAGATCGGCAGTTCGAATTCATGTGACGGGGTGAGCTCCCATTGCTTCGCCTCTGCTCCTGCCAACCTAGCAGTTCGAAAGCACGTCAAAGTGCAAGTAGATAAATAGGTATGGCTCCAGCGGGAAGGTAAACGGCATTTCCATGCGCTGCTCTGGTTTGCCAGAAGTGGCTTAGTCATGCTGGCCACGCCGGCTCCCTCTGCCAATAAAGTGAGATGAGCACCACAACCTCAGAGTTGTCCACAACTGGACCTAATGGTCAGGGGTCCCTTTACCTTTACTATCCAGCTAACATGTCCCATCAATGCAAGGATTTAAACTTGTGCGATGAAACTTCCTTCTCTCTCCTCCCCCATGTGCACCCTATGCCCTCCCCAGTTCTGTTCCAGAGATCTGGGGAAATCACTGGAACATATTTAGGGGACATACAGAAGGGAGGAAGTTTTGAAGTGCAAAAACTACATTGGATGAAATGCCTTGGGCCAGATTCAGCAAATCCCACTAGTGGAAGCTTACACTAGTGGGGTTGGAAGAACCCTCAAAACAGCACACAGCAGGAGGAGGGGGAATTGTTCTGTCTGGTAAGCTGAAATGCTTGCACTAATGGAATGATTGCCATAGCGCTATACTGAATTCCTGAACGCTGAGGAAAGTGAAGAATGTGTAAAGTATTTGTCAGATGTTTTAGATCCACTAAACTTTATTTGACTGCAGCTAGGTACACACCAGCCCACTTGTAGCACAAAATGTAGGGGTTTTCCCCGAATCCAGAATCATTCTTGTTTATTCTTTACATACTGCTTTCATTCTAGATTTGTGATACAGTGGTACCTCTGGTTACGTACTTAATTCATTCCGGAGGTCCGTTCTTAACCTGAAACTGTTCTTAACCTGAAGCACCACTTTAGCTAATGGGGCCTCCTGCTGCTGCCACACCACCGGAGCACGATTTCTGTTCTCATCCTGAAGCAATGTTCTTAACCCAAGGTACTATTTCTGGGTGAGCAGAGTCTGTAACCTGAAGCATATGTAACCCGAGGTACCACTGTAGATCCTGCTGTCCGCAAGGGTGGGCGTGCTTACCTGATACGTATTGAATACCCTCGCAATGATTCTGTTATCCATGTCTTTTCCTCTCTGCCTATGCCTCAGGTGAATGAAGAAGGAACTAGCGATTCTGACATAATTAGGCAAGTGTGGATATACTCGCCATCGTGGATATACTTGCCACTTACATCTGTTTTCAAATGTATACCCACTGAGTGGTAATGCAGAAGCAATCTACAATAAGTCTTTATTTTTGGAATTAAACCAGTTTATCAAGAAATGCTTTTCAGGAGCAAAATATATGTGGTAGATCTACATTGTGTGTGGCTACATGGGGGGGGGGGGACGGGACGAAGACAATAACTTGTCTCCATTGATTCCAGAATATGTTGTCTACACACAGGTTCGATAGGCCCTGAAATCCCTCCAGTTTTATTTCCAGAACAATAACCACAACCATGCCTGAAATATAATGGCAATATGCAAACAAGGTTGCATATTGGACTCGATGCCCTTGTGGTCTATTCCAACTCTATGATTCTAGGTGAGGAAAATCTACCAAAGACTGTATTGTTGCACTCTTCCCTTTAACTTTTTTGCCACCCAACGGTAATCTGTATAAGTATTCTTGGTCAATTTGAACAGGAGTTCTTGGGCCTTGTACCCTTGAATGCAATCTAAACCCTCAAGAGTAAATTATCAATTCAGGGGTAACTGGGCTGCAACCATTAAGAGAGGTCTCTGCAGTAATGTACCTCCAGGCAAAGGTGATTTGGGATGCAGAAGCCAACTTATTTGCAGCTTTGCTGCAATAGGACTGCATCCCATTGCCCCATATCCTCCTTTCATACATTCCCTATATTTATGAGGTGCTAATGGATGTCAGAGACAGGAAAGAATGAGGAAGTACTGGCAGCAGCATCCCTAACCAGCGGGTTTCTCTTGACCTCATTAAATGTTCTGGGCTTGATTCAAAGGATGAGCAATAGTTTCAAAAAGTACTCAGTCTACATAATCTGTTTCATCTAGCTCCATTGGCACTTCATCATCCGCAAGACTCTTTCCTGGTCAGTTTAGTGGGATTTATTATGAACAAAATGTGCTGTAAAGTATATAATATGAAAATAAATCCCACCCACCTCCTACTTAACTGTCACTTCTTCCTTCTATAATCACAGAGTTTATAGGAATTAGATATAAAATGTCATAAAGCGATGTATATCATTTGCTTGTCCTTAGAAAACTAGACTTCAGAATGCTCGACATGAATTTCCCAGGATGCTCTGTTGTCCACGAAGCAGATTCTGTATGTTATGTCTGCTCACTTATTTCAGGTAGTGAACGTTTAACATCTATTGCAGAGGGCCCATATATTGGTAAAATGTGTTCTTTCATGCTCACTATCAAAGGTTCAATGTCCAACATGTCAAGGGAAACGATATTCAACCACATGCACAAATTGTTTGGCCCAATGTCATGCAGCTTCATATGAAACATAGGCTTACATTCAACAAACAGTGAAAGATGAAATTAAAAATTTGGGCCCGTGAGATTTCTCAATGTCCGTATAGGACACCGTCATCATTAAAAAGGAATACACACACACACACACATATATAGTCCAGTAGCATCTTAGAGATGACGAAAAAGGAGTTAAACAAAGGAGTTTAAAAAAGGAGTTAAACAAAGTAGACGGCAGTGATAAGACAACATAATCTAACTCCTGAAGCCACTGGAAAATTTAATGTCCTTTCCAAACCATAACAAATCTATATGAGGTAGGAATGCAGTAGGACATACAATAAGAAAGGGGAAGAGGTTTTTTCCCCCCTTTCCAGCATTTACTTCTTCAAAACATAAGAAAATCACAAAGAGGCCTATCTAGTCCACACAGTGGCCAACCACAGGTCTATGGGAATCCCACAGTAAGGACATGAATCCTGCCTCTGTGCCAGC
Source organism: Podarcis liolepis (assembly GCF_965112155.1). Classification (NCBI taxonomy): domain Eukaryota; kingdom Metazoa; phylum Chordata; class Lepidosauria; order Squamata; family Lacertidae; genus Podarcis; species Podarcis liolepis. The sequence goes on from NC_139556.1 coordinate 82,358,679, forward strand.
TATGACATTTGTGACTCTTTTTGCCTCAGTGTATCCATATCTGCCCAAGGGCAAGAAAGGATTTGCATAAGGTAATTTCATGAAGTACATAAGAAAAGCCCTGGTGGATCAGACCAAAGGCCCGTCTAGTCCGGCATCCTGTTCTCACAGCGGCCAAACCATGCCTGTGGGAAGCCAGGAAGCAGGCCGTGAATGCGTGATGTATAGCCAGAAACAACGTATGCCCTACATCTCAAACACCTTCTCCCCCTGTCACTGCAACAGGGGAGAGAGAAAATATATGATATATGGAGCACAATAGCTCCATTAAAGTGAATGGGAATGGTGCAAGGCTACACTGCAGCCCGTTTCTTTTTAAATAACACTTGTGCAGGATGCGTTCCAAAAGCATCATACCAATCCTTATTATTTCAGTTTTAATACATTGCTCCTCTTTGCACATCTGGATTTTAATTCTCTCTTTTTTAAAAACCACTTGTCCAGACAGAGAAGCAGGTGTAGGGAAATTGAATTAATTTACTACAACATTTGGTATTTAGAAACTCCTTTCCTCCAATGTTTTGAAGTGGGATTTTTGACCTCACTTAAATTTAATCCACACAACACTCTTGCAGGGAAGATAAATATTATCACAATCATTTCATAGCTTGGCTAAGGGAGATGCAGTCATACAAGTAGAGGCACTGAGCTTCTGCAGACCAACATCCATCTTTACTGTGAAATTTGAGTTTTCTGAATGACACCAAATGTATTATTTCCTATTGGCTTATATAAATAGTGAAGTGTTTCAAATGTGTTGAATATTTTCATTACATGATGTGTTATATATATTCCTGTACCCGTGAAAATCTACGAAAGCATATATATATATATATATATATATATATATATATATATATATATATATATATATATATATATTCTTCCTCTCTCCACCCAAGAGCAGGAGAAACTTAGGAAATAAATCTTTACTTTTTTTAAAAAAAGTTCTTTCAGTTGTAATTGTTGGCATTACTGAAAATATCTTCCGATAAAAGCTTTCCTTCTCTAGGCTGATCTTTAGGGAATACAAGCTTGCAAATAAGCAATCCATAAGCTCAACAAAGATAAAACCAACTCAAAGCCATAATTGTTATAGCAATTAGTATTATGCACAAATGGGACAGTTTTGCTTCAGTATATAGCATTTAAACTTTAATGCAGCACAGACGTTTGTCAGTGGAGCCAAATTAATATGGATGCATGCATGGAGGGAACTGACACAAATTAACACAATGGTCTGGTTTCAATGTTTACAGTATAATGGAAAAGCCACAGTAGAACTAGCAAAAAGATGCTGCCCTGTATAGGACCAAGTATTAGTACGCCGATGTAACCTTTTGCAAAATTTTACTCTGCCTTTATGTATTTTCAGTCAAGTTTCTTTACTCGAGGTCTCTTGAGGAACCTACAGCAAAGGACTGGTGCAATGGCAAACAAAACGTAACGCTCATATATCAAGCAATATCCTGCCTTGATCATACGTGTATATATGGATTCTACAGAAATGTCATCATGAATAAATAAAATATTAGATTATAGTCTTCATAAAGTTTTCTGTCTCAGACTGTTGCCACAGAATCTCTTTTGCTGGGCTCGCTCTCGGTTCCAAAAGTTCTCTGTGGCAGCAGTTCCAAAGCTGTCTTCTCAAAATGGCTGCCAACAGCTCCAAAAAGGAAATGGAAACTTCCAGGCCCTTTAAAAAAATAAATTAAAATTACATAGCCAGACAAGAAACTTATAACTTTGAGGAACTCCACAACTCTTTTCAAACTGGGAACGGAAATCTCAATACCGACCTTCTCCGAGGGCAGGGGCAGCCAACAAGTTGCCCTCCACATACTGCTAGACTACAGCTTCCATCTGCCCCATCTAACTTGGTGAATGGTCAGGAATGATGGGAGTTGTAGTCCAAAAGCATCTGGAGGGCACCATGTTGGGTACCTTTGTGGTAGGAGTTCTTGGTGTTACAGAAAGGAGGTAGCCAGGCATCCCTCTTGCCTTACCACCAGCTCCTAAATGCAGTGAGGATCAAGTCATCTTTCTTTCTCACTATAGACTCCCTGCCCAAAATGGTGGTCGCTCCACACTTTAGCTCTCCACAGAGCATGTGCAGAAATATCCTCCCTCCATAATTCTCAAAGGGTATGCGTTGGTAACACTCAGCCATGTTAGTCCATTAGCTCCTAGCTCATCTCTTAGGTTTATAAACAACAATATGTGGCCAAAAAGTGTCCTATCTAGAGCAGGTGAGACCTCACCATAACCTGGCATTTTCACCTACATAAGATAGGATGTGACAGCAGGGAACATGGTTGTGAGGGCCTGAGGGATAAGGGAAGAGAAAGCCTGCCTGCACATCAATGCGCTACTGCAGGAACCAATGTGCTTCTACTGGCACACAATGCCTTTTACCTCCTCAGGAGTAGGATCCTCACTTATACCAAAATAACTGTCGAATTTTTGTTTACAAGGGCTACTGAGTATCATTTTCAGTGTGCTTTAGTTTCCTTTAAATCCATGTTTATTTTACCAGTTATTTCATTGCAATACATTTGATTTACCCATGCTCTGCTACTGTTTGTTTTCTAAACTTTATGGTTTGCCCTGTCTTATTCCCTCAGGAGCCTTCTCACTCTTGTCGGAAACGAGAAACACACTGTTCATTCCGTTTGCCTTTCTTTTGCGTGCGCACACACACTGTTTCCGTTCTATCCTTTTGGAAATAAAGCATTTTAGGTTTGTATTTTCTATCAATTGGTGGTCATCTGCAGTTTTATCGTTTTGAGGAAATGACACGAAGCAAAACCAAAATATTCTTTCTAAAATGCTGAGAAATTATCATGAAGGGTTTTTTTAATGGAAACATGGAAGCATGGCCTTAAGGCTGGAAAAGAGGAGAAACTGAGAAAACCCAAAATTGTTTCCAACCTTTCTCTTTTTAAAACCCATTCTTGTTTCCAACCTTTCTCTTTTTAAAACCTATTTCTTCTACCATGACTTCCAAGAAAGCCAAGCTCATTTATTTTTCACAATGTAAGATACCACAACCTCCCTCTCTTCATTCCTGCTTCTCCTTTATCAAATCCTGCCCCCTCTCTTCAACTACATCCTGTCCAAATTACTTAGGTTTCACGAGTTAGTGCTAAATAAATATTAATTAGAAGCAGTAGTTGTTCCATTAGAGCAGGAGCTGAATTTTGCATAAAAGACTCTGAGTAGTTGGTTGTGATAGGAAAAAAAACCTGAATAATTTGTAGGATTGCATCCATAAATTCTGTATATTTAAGCTTCTATAGAGTCCTCCTATGATCAAAATTTATAGCTAGTCATTTAAGCACAGTAAGAAAATAGCTTTATTAGGACCAAGCAAAATGTCATATAATAATGACCAAATTTTCTGGAGTAATGGATCAGTCTATTTCTGGTCTGTGTCAATTATGTATGCATTCATAAATTCATTTCATCCCAATAATCTGTAATCCCCTCCCCAAAAAAATTCTGCACAAAAATCCATATTTTATCTTAAGGTATGCCTTTCTGTGATCTAGTTTGCACCTGGCTCATGGTTTGTTACTCTCCACACACACACCAAACTGTGACCAAGTTTCATTCTTGGTTTATCGGTCATGGTAGGAGGAGGAGGAGACAACCTTCAAACTTGGGTTTGGATGTAAAGCTGAGCCAGACCATAGGTTAGCCCAGTCAACAGCAGCAGGACTGAAGGAGGACTGACACAACCACTCCAAGAACCCGCACATTGGCTCATTCACATAAAGCAATGGTTTGGTTTAGTGGTATGTACAAACCGAGTGCAATGTGTAATCTTAAAAGATGAATTTCAACATATTTTGGTACAGTGAGTTCTTTCTTTTTTCTTTCTTTTTGGAGGGGGGTTGAACTGATAAGTGTGTGGAGAGGTGCAAAATATGGAGGGTAATTAAGCTCCAATAGTTGTATTAGTTGAGGAGGTGTGATTTAGCTCAGTTAGCTTAGAAATGCAGACTGCGGGGGGCAGGGACTCTCTTTCATTCCTAGGAGTGTTTGGATTCTCCAAAACTCTTTTTTTCAGGTGTTTCCTTTGTGCCCAGATTTTTGCTTGTTTTGATGGGTGCCCAGACTGAAAAAGTGCTCCAGAGGAATAAAAAACGCATATGTTACTTTGCAACATTTGACTTAGTCCTATTAAAGGCTTTGGATTCTTATGGTCAGATACTTTTCAGTCACCATCTCCAGACAGCTTCTCATCCCTTTACTGTTTGCAGCGTAGGTCTTTTGCGGCATCGTTATTTTAAACAGTCATGGCTTCCCCAAAGGATGCTGGGAAGAGTGATTTGATTTGTTCAGGGTGCTGAGAGTTGTTCTTTAGTTGTTTAGTCGTGTCCAACTCTTTGTGACCCCATGGACCAGAGCACGCCAGGCACTCCTGTCTTCCACTGCCTCCCACAGTTTGGTCAAACTCATGCTGGTAGCTTCGAGAACACTGTCCAACCATCTCGTCCTCTGTCGTCCCCTTCTCCTTGTGCCCTCCATCTTTTCCAACTGAGAGTTGTTAGGAGAGGCCTATTCCCCTCACAGAGCTACAGTTCCCAGAGTGGTTTAACAGTCAATCCCTTTTCCCAGAGAACTCTGGGAAATGTAGGCTTGTGAGGAGAATACTGATCTCCTCAGCACCCTTAACAAACTATGAAACCACTGTATGATACTGCTTTAAATACATAGTGCAGATGGTGTCTCTGTTTCCCACCTCCACCTCCTCTTTCTCCTCCAGTCACTTCCTTTTGGTCAGAATATCTCTCACTCAAGACATAGAATACTTTCATTCAAATGCATCCAAAAGATTAAAAACGCTAGCCTCACCTCAAAACATGGCACTTGAACTTCGCTGAGAGTTAGCTTGCTTTTTGGTCTGGCACTTTTACCACAAATCCTGTATCTCCCTCCCCTCATATTCTGAATATTGTGGTTTCAAATCCCAAGATTACTTTCTCTTCTCTAAATGAATTGCCATCCCCTCCCATATCACATCCATTTATAAAAAAAATATTTGGGGGCCTCCTGAGTCCTCAAGCCAACCTGTTAACAGCCTCTCCTTCACACTCGTTCAACTAGACAGCAATTCTTTCCATGAAAATACAGCTGTGGAATTGTATAACTAGTAAATTAAAAGTTTGCTGTAGCTAGTCCAGCTGGCTGGCTTTATGTTAACAATACATCACTGAGGTTTCATCCCTCTGTTGATGTTTTGTCCAGCAGCCAAATACTGGTCAGAGTGGCTAGAAAGTAAGTGTGTTGCATGGTGCATTGACCCCAAACTTAATTTAATATTTAATCCTTTTTTCAGAAATAATTTCAAAATAATCATCTAGCTGAAGAAGTGTTAGTGAGAGCATATCAACAGACAGGATGAAAAACATTTTTAAGTATTGTGTTGTAGAGGCATACTGAGACTCTAGCAGATGTCTGAAAGTGAAGGAATATTTATTTGCCTTGCATTTCTAAAAGTGAAAGGGATAAAGCAGGCTATAATCTTACAACAGAAATATAGGACTTGAAAATACCCTGAAAGTCACAGATAAGAGGGTCTTTGGCATGAGTGATAGCCATGAAGGACCAGTGTGTGTGTGTATACACACACACACACACACACACAGTGCTTTTTTCTAAAAAATAATTGGTTAGGGGTACTCTCATTTTTTACTCAAGAAAATCACAATTTTATAGTTGAAATCGGAGGAAATAAATACAGTAAATGGACAAAGTACAAAGATTCACAAAATGTTTAGGGGTATGCATATCCCTGCGTACCCCCAGAAAAAAAATAATTTCCATGGAGACCCCCCAAAATACGTTATGAAAACGTCTGTTCCCATACATACACCACAACATATAACGGTATACATCTGTAAAACATGTTCTTATTAAGTGTTCTGCAAGTTAGCACAAACCTTTGGAACTGGTCTTTGGTTTTCTGTGGAATTCCTAAACAAAATAAAGCTCCACCATTCTCCTGCAAATGTATATTTGTGCTTTATTCCTCTTGGCAGTCTTAATTTGTGAGCCAATTTTCTCATAAAGACAATACATAACACTCTATAGTACCAAGCGATCAAATTCACACCTTTTAAGTCCTCCCAAAATGTGGCTATAACCATATGTGCTGCCACTAAGAGACATCCACCAAGTCCTGATCACATTTAAATACATATTTGGTAACACAAGCTCTGGAAACTTCATGATAAATAATTTTACTTAGCTCATTAAAAAACTTGTTCCCAAAAATTTGCCACCTTTGGGCATGACCACCACATGTGCCTATAGATGCCTCTCTCCCCACAACCTCACCAGCACATAAGTAAAGTATATTTGAAAGTTTAACTGGAAGTAAGCAGAATTTCTGCATTGTCTTCAGCATGGTATCCATGATGCTGGCAGAGATGGTTTTATAGGAAAACCTGCCTCACAGATTACTCCAAGATTCATCCTCTATTCCGTTCTCCATGTCTAGAACACTTGTTATCATGGCTTCAGGTTGTATAAGCACCCTTGTGGATTGCTGTTTAATATGTACCAATCTTATAAAGTTGCCAGTTTGGTTCCAAGACAGCCGGCCGACATTTTTCTCTTTCAGTTGAGCCCTCCCTAAATCCCTCTGAAGGGGCTATCGTAATCAAATTATCAAATATAGATATAAACAAACATTTTTTAAAAACAACAACAACACAAATGTTCATAATAAAATGACATGTGCCTGGGTAGGGTCGCCCAAAGAAAAAGGTTTTTAGCAGGTGGAGAAAACAGTATGGCAAAATTATAGCGATGGTGACTGTCAATTGAAATATTGTGTAGGGTTAGGTTGGAAAAGGAGAGAAAGAAATCTAATTGCATCCAACCAGGAGAGAGGGGGGGGGAGGGAGGGAGGGAGGGAGGGAGGGAGAAAGAAAGAAAGAAAGAAAGAAAGAAAGAAAGAAAGAAAGAAAGAAAGAACGAACTTTTTTTTTTTGCCTCTTGCTCCTTTTCTCTACTATCAACACCCAGTAGAGTAATTTCTCATTTAACAGTTTCCAAGCATGCAAGCAAAACAGGTCTTATTGAAATCAACTGAAACGCTTCTCCCCCCCTCTTTCCTTTTTGTACCACAGTAGCTGAAACCTTGTTTCACCACTTCTGCATTTCATTTTTAAAAAGTAAAAATAAAATAGCAGCCTATGTTCGGGGATCAGGTCTTTCAAAAGGCCTGAACTACAGCAGTCTACAATCTTTGCCCCCTACTGTTCTGTCAAATGGAGACATTGGTTGATCCAGGGCAGGGGGAAAGGTCGTTACTTCTGTTTCAAAGCTGGAAGAAGCAGATAGGGGACACGCCGTAGTAAATATTAGGAAGATAAAGCAGAGAAAATGCTGGCCTGTATTTAAAAGCATAAATGAAGTTCACCACAGGTTGTGTCGGGGTAATTTCCTCAAAAGCTCTTTTAAAGCTTCTCTGCGTTCCGCTGTTGCTCCTGTTAATGCCTACAGTTGTGTAATGATGGGATGCATACGACCTTCTATGTTTCAAAGAAAAGAGCAGCTTTAAAAGCTACTGTGTCCTCAAATTCCTCTCAGCTCAGTGAGTTTCAGCCATCTAGCTCTGCAGTTCCATACACTGAATCTGGTCTTCTCTGTTTCACACACTCACACCCCAGCTGTCCTATTTGATGTGAAGTAGTGCTTCAAACTAGGGACGCGGGTGGCGCTGTGGGTAAAACCTCAGTGCCTAGGACTTGCCGATCGTATGGTTGGCCGTTCAAATCCCCGCGGCGGGGTGAGCTCCCGTCGTTCGGACCCAGCTCCTGCCCAGTTCGATAGCACGTCAAAGTGGAAGTAGATAAATAGGCTTTATAGCGGGAAGGTAAACGGCATTTCCGTGCGCTGCGCTGGTGCTGGCTCGCCAGAGCAGCTTCGTCACGCTGGCCACATGACCCAGAAGTGTCTTCGGACAGTGCTGGCTCCCGGCCTCTTAAGCGAGATGAGCACGCAACCCCAGAGTCGGTCACGACTGGCCCGTACGGGCAGGGGTACCTTTACCTTTACCTTTACTAGTGCTTCAAACTACAGCTAACTCAAAATTATTCTTCCACAAAATTTTGGTCTCTCTCCCCTGGGAAGCCTTTCATTATTAATTTAGTTCCGAAATCTCTGCATATGTGAGCACTCTCCTTGCCTCTGAACCATTTTTGTATGTTCCGGATTCGTGAATGGAGGTAGATGTGCAGAGAGGAGCCTTCATTCACTTGCTTAGAAATGTGAATAATTGAGTGGCTTATGAATGCCTTAAACAAACAAACAAAAGCTTACAGAGCAGTCCTAACTATAGAAAGCTGGAGCAATTTACACCACCATAAGTTACCCCTTGGGGCGCGGGTGGCGCTGTGGGTTAAACCACAGAGCCTAGGACTTGCCGATCAGAAGGTCGGCGGTTCGAATCCCCGTGATGGGGTGAGCTCCCGTTGCTCGGTCCCTGCTCCTGCCAACCTAGCAGTTCGAAAGCACGTCAAAGTGCAAGTAGATAAATAGGTTCCACTCTGGCGGGAAGGTAAACGGTGTTTCCGTGCATTGCCCTGGTTCGCCAGAAGTGGCTTAGTCATGCTGGCCACATGACCTGGAAGCTGTACGCCAGCTCCCTCGGCCAATAAAGTGAGATGAGCACCGCAACCCCACAGTCAGTCACGACTGGACCCAATGGTCAGGGATACCTTTACCGTTTAAGTTACCCCTACCCAAACTTCTTTCAAAAGGACCTGGTTGCTAGGTCACATGACCAAGTTGACAGAGATTTGGAATAGCTGTAAATTTCTTCTTGCCCTGTCTTGCCACGCCATGCTCCCACAACACCCCTTTGGGGGAATTTAAGATACTGTAAGTTCCACTGGCTGAACCAGGGTGAGGGACGTATGCCAGCATATCTCCAGCTCAGCCATGCCATAGCTTGGACTGAGGCCCAGCTCAGCTGGGAAAGACCAAAATCTGCCAAATCTGAACTCTTTCATCCTGGTGGAACTTGGGTTTGGATCGCACTGTAAATTTGTCAATCTTGACCACCGTAATGGGTTCTATATTGACTTCCTTGAGCCTTTCTGCTTTATAATTCAGCAATCATTGGTGTTCATTGACCAGTGTCAGAGAACAGACACCTATTTGAAGGCATCCTCTGTTCGACAGCTGTCTAGTCCACATCCAGCATTAAGATTAAGGACCATGACAAGGGAGAGCAGCAGGGGACTTGAAATCGCCTATCAACAGTTAGAATTTGAACTGCAGATTGAGCAGGCATAGTGAGGTCTTCCTCACTATGGTGAGATGCATTGCTTTTCTATTTAATTATAACATTTTAAAAAATGCACCTATATAAATAAATGAGGGAATGCACATGTTATGCAAATCTGCTCCTGTTTTCATCCTTGTTTTTTGGTGATGTTCCTCTTTGTTGGTAAAGTGTGGGAAGTTGCTCCCCGGGTGCTTTGCAAGCCCGTCCCACAGTAGTCAAAGTTTTATGCAGAAGCTCTGTCAAATTAGCCAAGGCTGCACACTACTGAAGTGAGTACATTTCTGAAGGACTTGCATTTTACCTTGACTTAAGCAGAAGCAGGAAGGGACTGCCAAGGAAGAGAGCTCACATGAAAATGCAGAAATTCCTCTGCGCAGATGAAAATGGTGAGGTGATAGGAGGAAACTAAAAGAGGGCATTGAGAACACAGCTGTTGGTGGGATTCATTATCCGACTATTTGTGAAACAGGAAGTTCAAGGCCATTAATCTCAGTAAACATTTAGGATGGCTGGTTAATTGAATTTACAACAACACACGTAAACCCTAATTAAGACTCTAGTGCAGGACTGGGTGAACACCAGGAAATGTGGTATTTATTATTTACTGTATAATTCCACTTCCTAAAAATCGGAGCTTTCAAAGCTTCCCAGCTATGACGGTTGTGAAGATGTGCTTGGCAGCCAGTGTGTGGGCAAGGCCAGTGGTCAGTGGTCAGAGAACAAAATTTTGATACCCTGCAAAATTCCTGAACCTTTTCCCTAGCAGAATAATTTATGCAAAACAGTAAGCAGAATACATTATCCAAATTATACAAATCTATTCAATTTGCATTGTTAATGCAGCCTGCAGGATTCAGTTTTTCTTGTCATGGAAGTTGGGTCATCCATGCTCAAAGAATTTACTGATTTGCTTCAGGATCCGGGTTCAGGCCAGCACTGGTTGTCTTCTATAAGTCACTCCCTCCTGCCTGCTTTTATCCCTGAAAGTGCTATTCACTGCAAAGTGTTGTTTCATGAAGTTTGGCTGGCTCAGGGAAATGGGTGTGTACTGTGCTGCCTTTGCCTGGTGGCCACTGTGATGGGGGGGGGGGGAGTCCAGTTAAAATGCTTGTGAGAAAGGATTTGTAGTCTGAAACATCTGGAGGGGGCACCAGGTTGGGAAAGGATGCTGCGGTGGTCCTCTGCTAAAATGCATCCTTGATAGCAAACCTAGATGGAGTTGGCTTGTCTCTACGTACATCTTCAGAACGATTGATTCTGCCTCGCCATGTTGATGCATCTTGTGGAAGCTAATAGGGGAACATGAGAAAAACGAGAAGGTTTCGGTTCTTAATAAGCGTGTCAGCTGAATTGAATTACTTAATATTTACTTATAGTAAATACGTATCAGAAACACAAACAGCATTTCCTAAGGATAAACCACCCATTTGGTCCTCATTGACATGGATCACTGTCATATAATCACAGATCTCCCACCAAGCAAAGGCCTCATCTCCCCCTCCCTCCAAATGATTCCATATGGGAATGATTTTGCTCCCATTGGATTCAAAGAAAGGACATGTTTATCTCTCCGCTTTCAGATATCAAATTTAAAGTGATGGCAAATCTCACTGTGGCATTGCAATGATGTCATCAGGTCATTTGTAGTAACCGATCAAATGTGCCTTGAAAATAGTAGTTTGCTGCAGAAACTACTCAGCCATACAGTAGTACCTTGGGTTAAGTACTTAATTCGTTCCGGAGGTCCGTTCTTAACCTGAAACTATTCTTAACCTGAAGCACCACTTTAGCTAATGGGGTCTTCTACTGCCGCCGCGCTGCTGGAGCACAATTTCTGTTCTCATCCTGAAGCAAAGTTCTTAACCCGGTACTATTTCTGGGTTAGCGGAGTCTGTAACCTGAAGCATCTGTAACCTGAAGCGTATGTAACCCGAGATACCACTGTAGTTAAATGCCATATTTAACCCCCATAGTTTAGCATTGCATCCATTATTTCCAACACATTCTCTCTTGAAAGGAGATGAGGTGTAGCACCAGGTGCTGAAAGTAAAACCGTATGGGATATGGAAATATAGAAAGCTTTGACCACCTCAGGTTTTTTTTAGTTGTTTTTTTCTTTCCCCCACCCCCATTTGACCCCCTCAGTTAATATAAATGCAAAATGGTGTGCTTTAGGCTGCACTGCCCAAATCTGAAAACGGTATTCCGTTCTAGTCCTCATTTTTCCATCTGCTTATACAAAAGAAGAAGCAATAGCACCTAAGCTGTTCAGTTTTGTGGTTATCTGGCAAGGTGGAAAGGAAAGGAAAGGCAGGGAACTGTTTAGTCTCACCTTAAAAATTAACTATGAACCCTATGTCTGCCTCTTTCAGTTCTCACAGTACTTTCCTTCTCCCCCTCCCTGCTTCCAGGATAACTGAAGCAGTCAGGAGATAAGAAAGACTTAGTAAAGCTGGAACAATTAAGTACTTGGAAAATAATTCTTGGAGATTTCTCCCCTTGGATTCTCCAGGGAGCCAAGACCAGAGAGGTGGTTAAATAGATACTGTAGCTCAGTCAGACAGCAAGTACTGTATTCCCTTTCTATTACAAACCTGCCAAGGACAAGGCTTTTGTGAGTGCCAGTTTTTACCACAGCGATGACATTCATGAATCTGAGTTTACATTGTCTTTGCAAAATAATATCCCCGTCAGTACAGTCTTTTTCCTTTTCCTTCTTAGGTTTGCTTCATTTTACAAATCATCTTTTTGCACTTTAGAAAACATGTTTCCCAGTTCCCAACTCAGCAGAAATCCAATGAACAAGGAAGAATTCACCTAATATTGGGACTGTTGTGACATTAAAGCTTTGCTTTAATTTCATGAAGAAGAAGAAAGAGAAAGATTGCTCTTTTTGCAGGCTACTCCAAATTATTTGCTCATTAATAAAACAACATCTACTCATAAGGAACAGATGCAAACCACAAATGCCAGAACTAAGCATTGGGCAGGATTCAGCTAAGTAACTGCACAAGTGAAATGACTTACACTTGCATAATGGGGCTTTGCACCCACTCCACTATCCCCAAGTCTGCTGTGGAGGGTTAGGAGTTATAGAGCAGGCCAGTATTGATTACATCAAATCACAGAGACTGTAGACTTTGGCTGAGAGGCAGTGGCTTGACTAGACAGTGAGTCCATTGTGAGCTGAGGTAGATTTGAACTCAGGACTTTCCACCATTTTCCTCTTGCCGCATCAGGTTGATTTAGAAGCAATAGCAGCAGTGTGGTGGCAGTGGTGGTATTAGCAGCAGGATGTTCATGCACAGTTAAGATTTGTTGTTATTTAGTCGTTTTGTCGTGTCCGACTCTTCGTGACCCCATGGACCAGAGCACGCCAGGTGCTCCTGTCTTCCACTGCCTCCCGCAGTTTGGCCAAACTCATGTTAGTAGTTTCAAGAACACTGTCCAACCATCTGGAACACTGGGAACACTGGGAGGGATGGCTAACACCCCAGAGGACAGGATCACACTTCAAAACGACCTTGACAGATTAGAGAACTGGGCCAAAACAAACAAGATGAATTTTAACAGGGAGAAATGTAAAGTATTGCACTTGGGCAAAAAAAATGAGAGGCACAAATACAAGATGGGTGACACCTGGCTTGAGAGCAGTACATGTGAAAAGGATCTAGGAGTCTTGGTTGACCACAAACTTGACATGAGCCAACAGTGTGACGCGGTATTGGAGAATTGGAGCCTCAGCTTCAGGGTCTGTCCTTCCGGTGAGCACTCAGGGCTGATTTCCTTAAGAATGGATAGGTTTGATTTTCTTGCAGTCCATGGGACTCTCAAGAGTCTCCTCCAGCACCATAATTCAAAAGCATCAATTCTTCGGCAATCAGCCTTCTTTATGGTCCAGTAGGCATATTGTCCACCCACCCAGCACCCCAAGAAGTATACCGCCTAACAAGACCATAATTTTACCAAATATATTTGCCAGCCTCTGCTATGGCCATATAAGGTTGGGCAGCCTGCATGCATTTTTCAGGTGACTTGGACGCAAGCTCCTTAGAAACACCTTGCAACAAACAGGGGTTGAAGAGCTGCCGTAAACAAAGCAAGGTGCCTTATGCCAAATCAGGCCATGTCTACAGTGTTTGGCATCTGGTCTCCGGTTTTTTCAGTCAGCGTTTTCTCCCAGCCCTAACCAGGAGATGCTTGGGATCAAACCTGGGACTTTCTGCATGCAGGGCAGGGTCTCTACCGCTGAGCTACAGCCCCTTCCCCAAAGGTGCTTAGTGGATTGTGCCCCTTGTGTATTGAACGGAAGTCTTTGAAGCTGCTGGATGAAATTATTTTTGCACTGCATGGCATTATTGCGACCTTACCAAATTAAAGCTTTCTTTGCTGAGTCTGTTTCCCTATGTGCCGCAGAGAATGGATGCAAAATACTGAATAGTACATCCACCCCCACTCCCTCCATTTTCTTCCCCTTTTCTATGCACATCTTACCCCTGTGTTTTAGTCCTTGCACTCAAAGAATCATTTGTGAATAGGGCACTAATTGCATTATAGCTAATCCATTTAGTCAACAGTTTATTCTCTCACCTCAAAGATGAAACTGGATGTCAGTTCCGAAGATAACGTTGACATGAACTTATGTATCAGGCAAGATGACAAATGCCTGTATAATCATTTTTAATCCTTTACAGCTGTGACTGAGAAGTGGCATTTGGACTGGATTTAAACTTGGTATTGGCCAAGAAAAAGATTAACCACTGCAGCAAACCATTAGGAAAAAGTTTCCTCAGAAGAAATCAAAGTAGCGCAGCTTTGACTTTTTTTGAAAAAGAGCCTTACAGCATTAATTTGCAAACAATAATATTCAACTGTTAGCAGGCTCTCTCCCATTAGAATGTGAAATAATAAGGAAAATAAATGATATCCCAGTCTTAGAAAGCACTTGAGATAACCCTCCCGCCTTTTCTTCCTTGGCAAGGACAATATATTCCAGGATTATTTTGTTTTCTAGCCAGCACTTTGCAATGCTCTTCTAATTACAGCCTTCACAAACGTTGCACGAACTGGTCTGAATTAGACAGCATGCTAATGCAGCTATACAAACCATTTGTGTGTCTGCAATCCACTGGGCACTAATAAATACGTGTGCTTGAAGTGTTTATCTCCTCTCCACTAGGGAACTTCAAAGGAATTGTAAGGAGGAAGGTGTCCAGGTGAATGGAAAGACAAGTCCAGTCTGAAAAGGCAGGGTGCGTCAGCTAAATATTCTTATAGTAGATTCATGCAAAACTCTACAGAAACTCCACCCATAATGCCTTGCTCTGGAAGGGCCCTGCATTCCCTGTTTATATTACTGTAATCTGATTCATAGCTTGTTGTGTTTTATTGATTGTTATCTGCAGGGCTTTTTATCAGAAGGAACTCTCCAGAACTCAGTTCTGACACTTCTCAGGTGGGTGCCATTGCCATTATTAGAGAGCAATGGAAGCATTTGTGGTCAGCTGCCGTGATTAAAGAACAATGGAAGTGATTATGGTGAGCTCCGGCACCTCTTTTTCTAGGAAAATAGCACTGATCTTTTTTAGGGGTTGTAAACCACTTTGTAAGAAGATTGTTCTGAAAAGTGGTTTATAAGTCTTCGAAAAAAGAGTGAGCTTTGTGTGGACAATCCTATACATGCCTATTCAGAAGAAACCCCCATTGACCTCGATAAAGTTTACAAAAGTGGGTATAGGATTACAGCCCTAATAATATGATTATTACCTAGTTACAGGAAATAAACTTTATGAATCTGGCTTTGTAAGGGACGTAGATTGGATTTGTTGTCTAAATCCATTTCCACTAGCCTTTCTAAAAATATTTAACTCAAGGCATTGCCTTAATTTGTTAAGCATCAGATCATCACACTTTATATCTAAATTTAACAATACCAGTGTCAGTTTGTCATTAACTAGGTCAAATAGGAATACCTTAAATTGCCTCCTAAATCTAAGGATAGATGAATTATCAACTATATACTTAGTACAATTTTTTAAAGGAAAGTCTCTGGCACAAAACCTATTGGAACAAATTGGACTTGGACAAGTGCCCATGCTTTAAACCCCAGTGGTAATCCTATTATCAAGGAGCAAGCACCAAATGGCTCTCTGAGATGTTGTAGGCCAATGTGAATATTCCTTTTTGTTTGCCTGCCCATGTGGTTGCACATGCAGAAATTCAAAATCTAATACTCCCAGCATATTATGTGCAAAAAAAAACCAGGGGCAAACTTGCAGCAACCCCATCCTAATATCTAAGGTCCTTCTCCCACTATTACACACGATTTGAAGTGCTATCCATCTAGGCTTCCCATGGGATTTGGAACTCTAATCCTGCAGGGGTAAGATGGAAACCTCCACAAACAGAAAAAGCTTCCTGCTTCAGGATTTTTCCTAACATATAACAGGCTAGGGAAAGCCACAAGACCACAGAGGCAGGCCTAAACGCTCGACCACTTGGTATCCATATTGCTCCTTTGTGCAATAACATGTGAAGAGGGATTGCAAAGGGGTAATTTTCAAAGGGGAATTGGATAAACTCAAAGAGGATAAAGTTATCTACTAGTAATGATGGCTAAATACTGTCTCCAGGATGAGAGACAGGCCTCTGAACACCAGTTTCTGGGGAATAACAGAAACATCTAGTTGGCTGGGTGGGAAACAGGATGACGGACTAGATTTTTATTATACTTGGTCTTCGCTTTTTTTACAAAACATCTCAGAGTGACTTGCAGCATATTTAGAAACCCAACTTATCAACCATTCAAATTCCAAAATACTGTAGGATAAACAGGAAACAAACCAGAGAAATGCTAAAGCTCATCAGGAAGAATTAAAAGGACAAATCCCACCCCTCTAACTGATGAACATAAAAACATGCCATAGATCTAAATTAAGATCCAGAGACCTGGGATCCAGAGTAGGGATGGGGGAAAATTAGATTCAGTGTGCATTTAAACATAAATCTATCTAATCCACACTTTCTGAAATGCAGCTGTCCTTCGCAATGCTCACGTCTCTGAATTTTGCCGTCCAAGTAAGGTATACACCAAAATGCATATGCTAAGGTAAAGTGTGCCACAGAGGTGCATAAAGATGCGTGCAAACTGCTTTGAGGTTTTGTTACAACCGAATGGTGTATAATTTTTGTGAAATAAATAAATAAAATAGTGTATAAGTGAAAATAACATACAAAAAGGCGTTATATTAAGGGAAATATAAATAACAGGGGAAATATGCTTTGCAAAGCTGTATATCAGGCAATATTGCATCTTAAAACATGTAGATAGGGAGCAATCGCCACTAAAAAGCTGTTGAAATTTCACGAGGGCTTAAAACAAAACAAAAAATACCGCAAAGGAATGTGAAAATCTGCAGAACTGAAGTCTGGAAAAAGTGAGAAAGTGAGAGAATCTGAAATTGGCAGATTCACCTGTTCCTAGTAAACAGAAGGCTGGCAATGTTTGCACCAGGCGCATTTTCCACAGTTGGGGAGGCATGACTAAAATGGTCTGTTCTCTCATTGCCACCTTCTGCAGCTCCCTCAAAAGAGGCACACGAAGAAGGGCCTCTGGTTTTGATCATCAGGCTCAGGTAGGTTCATATGGGGAAGCGATGGTCCTTTGTGGTACTGGAGTCCTGAGTCAAACATGGATCTGTGATTTGATCCAGCAGGGCTCTTCTCCTGCTCTTGAATCTTAACATTCAATGTGACTAAATAATGTTTTCCATATTTTTCATTAGGAGAAATGCATAGCTTATGAACAACAGGCTGTTGTTCTACATGACCTTGAATAAACATGGTATTTTATTTCTGTAATAAAATGACTAGTATTTTAAAAAATGTGAATAAAACTCTGGCTGCCAAGTTCTCCCTTTTTTAAAAAAAAAAGTGAATTATGTCCTGTTCTGTTCCCCTTCCTGAATTTAGTGCTTGAGTATTTCCAAGTTCTTAAATCTGTTCAGGAGACATAATAAATACTTGGTCCTTGCTCACAAATTTCCACTAGGAAATTAGTAATTATGTTCTAACACCGCTAGCAGTGTTTATTGCCTTTCCTTGCTGTACAGCACAACATACAGCTAGGAAAGGTTTAGAAATGGTTTTTTAAAAAATAAAATAAAAATGGCAGCATTTTAAAAGCATTTGTTTCAGGAAACAGACAGCACAGGTATAAGGACTTTGTACAGCTTTCAAACTTTAAGGGACAGTTTTTCAAGGGTGCAGCTGGGACATAAATGGTCGTTTTGCATTAATAGGCTGTTAAAATTTAGCAGCTTCTTTTCATTCAAGCCTCTTTGGAAAGAAACATGCTAGAAACATCCAGGAAAGAAACATGCTAGAGCCAACTCTGCCCCAGCAGACTGCTGCTCCATCCTGGTTTCAGGCTTTGCTGCCTGGAGCTTCTGAGAGAATAAAAATGAGACCATCATCCAGAACAGTATTCTTCAACCTTGGGTCCCCATATCCCGTTGAACTACAATTTCCAGCATCCCTGACCACTGGCCAGGCCAGGGGCGGCCCATCCCATTTCACTGCCTGAGGCAAGCCGGGAAGTTGCAGCTCCCTGCTGCCGCCCCACCAATTCTCCTCGCTTCTCCAGCAGCAGCAGAGATAGCACCAGGCAGAGCGACTGCAGGGGTAGTGCCCCATGGGATTCCGCCACCTGAGGCAGCTGTCTCAATCCACCTCATGGGTGAGCCGGCACTGTCATTGGCAAAGCTGTCTATGAATGATGGGAGCTGTAATCTAACAATACCTGTGGACCCAAGGTTGAAGAAAACTATTCATGTTGTTATTATTATTATATTTATATTCTACCGTTACTCCCAGGAGCTCAAGAATGGCTGGGGAAACCCAGCCAGATTGGCGGGGTAGAAATAATCAATTATTATTATTATTATTATTATTATTATTATTATTATTATTATTAGGTGGCATAACAGGCACGATGCTTTACAACCTGCCCACTAACAAATCAGAATGAATGCTCGATATATAGCCACATTGTCTAACCTTCCCGCAAACTTTGTGTCAAGTAATCAGGCTGAATACTCAATAGACAGCTCGCCTGGAATGGCAACCTTTATTTCACCTTCAGTGGCTTAGCAGGCTGTTTCTCCAGCTTTTTAATGATATTCTGCCTCCAAATCCATCTCTATTGCTGATGGTGGTCTCTCCTCCATGGGAGGTTAAGTAGAGGCCGGATGGGCAAATTCTCAAGTATGCTCCAGCAGTGTGTCTACTGTATCAGCAGGAGGTGGGACAAAGTGGCCTTTGGGTTTCCATCCAGGTCTGTGATGGCCATGTTACATTCTATTTTGGCCCATTTTCATGTCACTTTCCTTATTGCAAACAGTCTGAGTTGGGGGCAGGGGCAAGTTTGCACTAAAACCCACTTTAATTATCCAACCTGAACTTGCTGGTACGTGAACTGAATCCCACTCCAAAACAGTAGTGGCATGGAAGTGCGTGTGCTGTTTATTTCTCTTTCGAAAACCTACTAAAACTCTCGGCTCAATCACCCACTATGTCCAGAAATAAACTTTGCATTTCTGTGTTCCTCCCATGTTTGTGTGTATCTTCTCTGTTGCAGCAGCAGGAACCCCTGTATCATAGACTACCTGTGCACTCCACAGACATTGTCCTGAGCTCCACCGAGGAGTGGCAGAAGGTCGGTTTATTAAACTGACTTAGTTTACTTTATTAACTAAGTAAAACAAGTAACCAGGCAGAAAGTAGCAGCATTGAGCCAACCAATTTTTTTTTGTGCCCCACCAGCTCTTGTAGCCATTGAAGGTGCCTTTTGGGAGAACAAATTCATATAAGAGAGGGTTCTGTACCATAGTCTAAAGAGGTGAAAAATCTGATACCACAGTAGGGAGCCATACTTCATTGTAAAGAGGAAACATTTCCAGGAAGAGCATAAAAGTTATTAGTTCAGCTAAAATCAACACTACCCTGTCATCAATATTCATATAATTCAGACAAAACATCTCATACTGTAGCTGCTCATAAATCAAATAGAAAGAAAAGGAGAGGGTGGGGGGAGAAAGGGATTGATATAAAGGAAGGAATAGCATAGGGACGGGATGATCACAAGAGGGGACTCCATTCATTCAGCCTAACATCTGCTGTGTCTGAAGTGGAACCACCTGTTAGTTTATTAAATTGTACAATTAATTTGTGTGGAAGGAAGGGAAGACCTTATCTCATCAAAATCTTCCATTTTATCCTCATCATCTAAAAATAAGGCTTTTAAAGGCCGGCAATTTATGCAGCAGCGATGGCGGAGACTTCTTTTATATTTGAAATTATGGAATCCTTCCAGAGCCTCGGCGAAATCTGTTTATTACCCAGCAGAGTGCTTGTGGTCCATTTATTCTGAGTCGCGCTCCTCAGAGTGCCATTCTTGTTACCGTAAAGCCACAGGGTAGTTTGCATGTATCCCTACGTTGTTTACGTATTTATGGTTGGAGTGAGAACTTTGTTTGGAAGCCCCAAGGTAGATTTTCTTGGTGGAAATGATCTCTTTCATTTTCTAGCTCGGGGGGCAAGGTGTGGCAGGTGGTGCTGAAAGGCTAACTTTCTAATACAAAAATGTACCTTCTAAGATCTCTCTGCCAGAAGGCACCTGAGTTTATGGACAACATTTTAAAGAAAGTAAAACTGTAAGCAGCGCAACTCTATGCATGATTAGTCAGAAACAAGTCCCATTGTGTTGCTTCTGTCCCTGTTAAGGAGGTAGCTACAGTTAGGCTCAAGCACTTGCAATTGCCCTTCCAACCATATCCTAAGAGGCTATCTTCATTCTTAGTTCTGGAGCAAACTTTTTTCTTTTTTCTTTTTCTTTTTTAGACATACATGTCCCGTGTTTGCTTTGCAGAGTTACCACCATTTACTTATCTTTAATCAGTTGCATGAACGGGATCAAGATGTTCAAATGACAACAGACAGCTGAGGTGTGAAAAGTTTAATTCTTTTTGCACAATGGCAGATAACTGAACCCAGAAGAGCTGATAAGTGGACCCAGATTTTTTTAAAAAAACATGATTCCACTGTCAAGAAGAAGAAGAAGAAGAAGAAGAAGAAGAAGAAGAAGAAGAAGAAGAAGAAGAAGAAGAAGAAGAAGTTCCCTTCATGTACAAAACGATATAGGAAATGGTACAATTTTGATTTGCTGTGTGTGATGCTTTACCAGATGGAGAGAACTGTTACTGTTCCTATCACAAAGGTTCAATGCATCTCTTTGGAAGCTGAACTTTCAAGAGAAAAAGGAATCACACATAGTTTGGCATGAACCATTTTTCCCCCTGCCATGTTTAACTCTCTCTCTCTCTCTTTTTGCTCTTCCTCAACACCATATTTAATGGCCTACGTTACACAGTAAATGAAGGAAGAGGGTGATGGGATAACTTCTTCAGTCGACCTTTCTGCGCACCTTTTGCACATGTTCTCTTCCACATTGTACCATAAACAATAAGTTGCCATTATATGGTCCTAGCAGTGGGGGTCTCTTTGTCACCGCAGGGGGCCCTTCCTCTCACTAGTTTATTGAGTTGCGTTCTATGATACTAAGATCAAGGGGGGAACATTAGGACTGGAGTAGCCATGTAGCTATAAGTTACCTTTAGAAGTTGTTGCTATGGGTGCCTTTGTGTATGCCTTTACCCCCTCTTGCTATGTATAATCTGCTCTTTGCTTTTCCGCAAAGTGAACAATAATGTTAACTCTCTGTGCACCCGTGGTCTTCCATGGGTCTTCTTTCCATGCCACTCTCACCATTTATTTCCTTGTGTCGTGTCAGAAAGTCTTATTCATTTTAACAAAAGTCTGTTGAGCAAGGTTGGTTCTTAAGTTACTAATTGGTTGGTTTTACATCCGTAATGTTCAAGAGCTACTCTGTGCTAAGGGAAATCTCAAGGGACTGGCCAATAACAATCCTATTCTGCCATCTACATTGGTTGCCAGTCAATTTAAAGGGATGGTATAAAATTTTAAAGCTGTAAATGGTTTGGGACCAGGTTACCTGAAGGATCACTTCTTACCACATATGCCTATCTGGACCCTAAGAAAATCTTCTGAAGTCCTTTTCTGGGTACCCTTCAGCAGTTGACTACTAAAATAGAGGGCATTTTCAGTGTTGACACCCCAATTACAGAATGTCCTATCCAGTGAAGCTTGTTTGGCCTATACATTGTGTTCTTTTTTATCCAGGTGAAAACTTTAAAATAAAAATTCCCAGGCTTTTCCTTGTTAAATATTTATTGCATTGCCTGCTAGACTGATGTCATTCTCTGCTGGTGGTTTAATGCTATTGTTTGTTCTATTCTGCCATAGATTTTATTTTCACAGAGACATACAGAAGGAGTTGGGCAAATGAGTAGGATGGGTTTTTGCACGTAAAATCTGGGCTGTGACTGTTTCGTAAGCTAATTCACAAAGTTGCCGAATAATATTCCTGCAAGTGCACGACCTTTAATGAGCAGACATAAAAGCTCAACATGCGCCAAGATCATAATGGCCTCATTCACATGACTCAGAAACCAGCACCAGGCAAACAGACAGTCTCCAGGACAGGACCTTATTGCCACTTTGCATCACTCCAGTCTCATTTCCTCCCTGCTGCTTGGCTCACCATGTCATCCTAACCCAGCTCGCTAACCATGAGCTGTACTTTTTGTGCTTGTGAGTCGGGCCTCAGGCTTTGGCTGGTAGGACAGCTGGGACCATTCTTGGACCAGGATAGCTTGGCTATAGTAGTCCAAGCATTGGCAACATCAAGACTAGATTGCTATAATACACTCTATGTGGGGCTTCCCTTGTAGTTGGTCCAGAAACTGCAGCTATTACACTTCTGCTGAAAGATCTTCACTTGCTTCCAGTTTGTTACTGGGCTAAATTATGTACTATAAGTACCGGTATATAAACCCTTTAACAGCTTGGGACCAGTTTACTTGAAAGATTGCCTTGCTACATGCATGCTATCCAACTGTTCAGATCTGTGAAGCTTCCCATATAACATTTGTTCCTCATCTGTTAGGAGTCAGTCCTTTAGGTGTGGCAGCACCTATACTTTGGAAATATGATCTGGCACCTTTGTTTCTTATGCCTGTTGCAAACTTTTTAAATTATTATTCCAACCAGCCTATCCAGAGACATATAATTTAGTCTTCATTCTTAAACTTTGCTGATTTTATATGCTTCATTATTATTTTACGTTGTTTTATGTACAGCACTTAGAAAGTTGTTTATATTTTGCTTTAGTGGTTTATATTTTTTTCTAAATAAAATAAGCTAAAGTTTGTGAACTGAACGTGGGAGACAACACAGTCCAGTGGACTTGTCTCCTGTGGAAAAGGATGCCAGAAAATTCTGACGCAAAACAGATAAAAAGAGCAGAAATTGCCAAATTTCATTTATTATTCCCGTGCCATCAATCTAACAAATATGATCAGTATTCACTGTTGTTGCTATTTCAGCCTGCAAACAATGGAGTGGAATAATGCAATGACAATGTAACTTGAGCAATTTATGTATTTAATTGTGCAAATTACATATATTGCGTGATTTTGCTACAGTGGATAGTGAGACAGATAATGTAGTAAGTTCTGGCAGGAGGTGAACTGCAGCAGAAGGGAAACAATGCTGCATGCAACGAATACAGGGATTTCATCAGGGAGATAAAAACTCTTTGTCCAAGCAGGAGGGAGCAAGGCTCAGTGGCAAAACACATGCATTGCCTGCAGAAGTTCCAAACTTCAATCCCTTCAACTTGAACTTCAGTATCAGTTCAAATAATTACATAGGTGGCAGATGATAGGAAAGACTTCTGCCTGAGTCAAAGAAGGCAATGCTAAGTTGTTGTTGTTGTTTAGTCATTTAGTTGTGTCCGACTCTTCGTGACCCCATGGACCAGAGCACGCCAGGCACTTCTGTCTTCCACTGCCTCCCGCAGTTTGGTCAAGCTCATGCTGGTAGCTTCGAGAACACTGTCCAACAATCTCGTCCTCTGTCGTCCCCTTCTCCTTGTTCCCTCCATTTTCCCCAACATCAGGGTCTTTTCCAGGGAGTCTTCTCTTCTCATGAGGTGGCCAAAGTATTGGAGCCTCAGCTTCAGGATCTGTCCTTCCAGTGAGCACTCAGGGCTGATTTCCTTCAGAATGGATAGGTTTGATCTTCTTGCAGTCCATGGGACTCTCAAGAGTCTCCCCCAGCACCATAATTCAAAAGCAAATGCTAAGTTACATGGACAAATTACCTCAAATGGTATAATGCAGATTCCTATGTTCAAATAATTTACATACAAGGCAGCAACCTTAGAATAAAGTGTTTCAACAGGGAACCAGAAATTTTGCATAAATCACATTGGTTTGATGAACAAGAAGGAGGCTGCATTCAGCCATAGGTTAGATTAATGGTTGCATTTTGGAAGCCAGAGATGCATTTGTGCAATTATTTTGATTTAAAAATACATTATGTTTAGAAGGGAGACGTTTTTGTAGATTTAATTTTTTAAGGACTTCGAAGAAGTTGATGGCTGAGCTGACATGCCAGCCAATGAGGTTCTTGCTTAAAACAAATGTTGAGATTCAAATAATTCTAATTAGATGGATGTCAGGAAAATGTTTCTGCTCGAAATGGCACAGAGTCCCATCACATCTTTATCCAATGACATAATTATTAATACATCAACAAAATAAAATGAATTAATGCCCTGGGCATTTTTTTATATAAAAAAGAAAAAGAGAGACATTATGCCCTGATTCTAAACCACTTTTACTTTCGAGTATGTCCAAAATTGAAGAATCATTCTGTTCAACAACTGGAAGTTGAATGCTTGTATTTGCATTTGTGCAGTTCTAAGAAAGCTTGCACTCCTGCCAACCTAGCAGTTTGAAAGCACATCAAAGTGCAAGTAGATCAATAGGTACCACTCCGGCGGGAAGGTAAACGGCGTTTCCGTGCGCTGCTCTGGTTCACCAGAAGTGGCTTAGTCATGCTGGCCACATGACCCGGAAGCTGTACGCCGGCTCCCTCAGCCAATAAAGCAAGATGAGCGCCGCAACCCCAGAGAATGCTTGCTAGGAAATGTCCAACTGAACTCAGTCAGAATTACTCATGAGTAAACCTGCCTGTGCCAGTTGTAAGCCTGTTCATGAATAAATCTGCTTAGGGCATAAACAGATTGTTTCCCCCCCCCCTTCACTGTTGGTTTTTGTTTAAATGTTAAGTATCTACAAATATTTAAAGATGGCTCATTTTCTCAACATTACAGACTACGAAGAAAAATGATGTAGGCTGAATATCTCTTACTTTCATCAGGGCCATTTGCAGCCAAAAATCTCTGGAAACTTGAGATTCTTCCTGCAGCAGAAGGATTGTAGAAGGAAAGAAAGAGAGGAATGAAAGGTGTGTGTCTATATATTTAACATCCCAGGGGTATCTTGAGATTGAGACCACACTGTACTATGCTAGATAAATCTAATAAGACTTGGCCAATGTTGCTTTCTCCATCTAACTCGTTTTGTTTTAACATACCATTAGTATTTTTAGACAAAGACTGTCAAAGGCTCTCACACTTCCATTGCTGGGCGAGTCAAAATGCAGGAGCAGATTAGCACATATCCCGGGAAACTGATCCTTCTGCCCTCCTTTCCAGGGTGCTGTTTCAGTTACCTGCTATAATGCAATTATCATGTAGTGGAGCAATTTTCAGGGAAATGACTTGACAAGAAGAACCCTGTCATTTTGTAAACAAGACTTAAAATGTTGTAATTGGATCTTAATTACACAATCCCTCCAAGAGGTTATTTTTATTTTCTGTGTTTGTTCATGCAATTATTTAGCTTCCCTATTTTAGCCTTGACCTTGCAGGAAGAGGGTATTTTCCAGTCAGCATAATGCTTTATCTTTGAAAGCTACAATCAATAAGGATAATTAATGATGCCTGCTGCAGTGATAGCCTCAGCAATCATTATCCCACATTAATCCCCGCAGTCAGACTGGGGTCAAGGCCATCTAAATCATTCACCTAGGGGTGGAGAAATTCAAATAATTTACCAATTTAAATCCTAGGAAACAAATCCAACTCCAGTTTTTCAAAGCAATTCAAATGGCCTCGCTTCCCTCAGCTTATGGCAGTCTGTGCCTCATTAACTCTTTGTACGTATCAGAAAAAAACATGCCTGGTTTGTGTGTGTGTGTGTGTCTGTATATATTTAGATGTGTGTGCATGCTTCATAGTAGAAATACACATACACACAAATGCTTCTTTTGTGAAATTCTAATATGGAAATCAGCTTGTGATCACTTATAGCCCAGCGCTCTGGTCTGCCTGGCCCAGAAGCTGGGCTGGACACCCACAGAAGTTCGTATTTGCCGGATGCATTTTCTCAAACTTAATTGGAGATGGATTTCTGTAAGGCAGGGTGCTGATTCTCAGCAAGGTTTAAAGATTAAATTTCAAAAACACAGCGGATTTCAAGAGCATTGGTTGCAGTTGCTTTTTATATACATCACAACGATAGGAATAATAACAAAGGGTCTTGTGGCATCCAAAAGACTAACAAATGAATTGTTCGTCTTCAAGAAGGCATTAATTCCCTTTGTTGTTTTTGCTGAAATGCTTCCCCCACCCCTGTAAATTATAGCAGTGCTGTCGGCAAACTTTAGCAGCTACCTCCTATTTTTAAAAAAACAACAGAAGGTGTTGCATTACCCTAAGGATACAGATCCACTGACTTGTTTACGACAACAGTCACATATTGTGTTGACCTGGTGAGGTGCTCTTCACATACATATCTAGTAACGTGGGAGCTGCTTTGCCGTGGCAACCCCATTCTGAAAGGGCACACATATTTTATTTATCATCTATTAAGAAATACCACCAACTCACATAAAATATCAAGGCAGGGTGTAAGATTTCTCCCCCACCTCCCTCACGGGAGTGACAGTCTGGAAGAGAGAAAGTGTTGATCCCATGGGAGAGAACCATGCTCTTGGTCCCATCTGTATGAGCAGCATAAGAACATCGTGTGCTGACCACCTTGCTTCTGGTGACGTTTGTGGAGATCATCTTGGATGGCCAGGCAGAATTGATCCTGGAAAGTAATCACTTGTTGTTTGAAACATGATGGGGGTGCCCTCCACAAATGGCACCAGAACTTGTGGCTTACTGTATCTGAGCATAAAGGCGTGTTGGAAAGATAACAGCCCATGGGTGGTTTGAGTCGCTGCCATCTGCAGCAGCAGTGTGCTGAGACTCTTGTGTTACCCAGCTGGTCAAAGCATCTGTGGAACTCTACTGAGTTCTGGTTCATTCCTCAATCTTCGACCTTCAGGTTTAGCTGATATTCCTGCAATGCAGGGGGTTGGACTAGATGACCCTTGGGTGCCTTCCAACTCTAAGATTCTATGATTCTACGATTCACATTGAGGAATCCCCACTTTGTGCTGGAAGGCCACAGGAAACTCAGTTTCCACACAAGTTATTCATCAAACACCATTTGCATTTTCAGAGACTTCAGGGGCTTGGCCAGTGCATTTTATAAGTGCTCATACAATAAGGTTGCCAGATTTCCCCGTTTCCCGGGGACAGTCCCTGGATTTACAAATCAGTCCCCTGACAAAATCCATCCATTCCGACTGAGGTTGAAAAGTGTCCCCGGATTCCCGGGGGGGGGGGGGGGGACCTGGTAACCTTATCATACAATCCACAAAAGTTCATTGTGCAGATATGTGCTCTGTTGATCTAGTACATCTTAGCTTGATGCTGCCCAATTGCTCTCATCAGCTATACTGTTTCCCACTCTGTGCAGATATTTTGTGTGATGCAATGAACCAAGCACATTTCCCACCTGCCTCACTGATCATTTCCCACCTTCCTAGACCCAAGACCTCAGAACAAAGCCTGTACTCACCATCTGCCTCCCAGTAGCTCTCTGCTCAGTCCTCCGATGAGACAATCAGGAGGAATGATCAGCTCAGAAGTGTCACCATGTGACCTCGGTTCATTCGCGTAGAGACGGATTGGTCAGCAGCAACAGGACCCTAAGTGAGTGAGATGAATCAGGGTGTCTTAACAGGTCATTTCAGATCGCAGAGGTCCTTGCTATACCATAAAGCGGAAATGTGAACCTTTCCTAAACCTGACTAGTATTGATCCCCATCAGCAACAGAATAGAAGACAAGGTATTCTTGTCACTTGCCATCTCCAAGGACGTCAGACTGTGTACATCAGGAATGGGGAATTTGTGGTCTTCCAGATGTTGTTGGGCATTAGCTCCCATCCATCCACTCCAGCCAGTATGGCCAATGGCCTGGGCACGATGGGAGTCGCAGTTCAACAACATCTGGACTGTCACAGGCTCCCCATCCCTCAGGTGCATGGTTCTTCCTCCATACATTTTATCCACTCAACAGCTCTGTGAGGTAGGTCAGGGTGAGAGGCAGCAACTGGCCTGAGTTCCAACCCAACAAGCTTCATTTGTGAGTGAGGATTTGAACCTGAGTCCCTCTAGTCCTATAGTTGGACCATTACACTGTCCTGGCTCACTGCACTTATCTAGCTAATGACTAATAAAATCATCAAGTGCCTAGATCACGAGCGTTGTCAGGAAAAACAAATATGTGTTTTCCAATGTCAGTTCTTAGTCTTTTTAATTCAAGTGGTTAATTTGGGGGGTGGTTTGGTAGCGGGGGGAACGTGTAGGGTTTTTAAAACCATAGATTGTTTAATTATTTCCTCCAACCACAGGTTAATGATTTGGGTGGCCTTGACCCCTGGTTGACTTCTGGGATTAATAGGAGATAGATGATTGCTTTTGCCACAATACAGCAGGCAACATTCTTTTAATTAGGATCCTGTAAGTCAAGAATACCAAATGTTACTCGGAGAAACCCCACACAATTTAATTGCACACACATCTTCTTCTTTTTTTGCAGAATGGGCCAGCCGCAAGTTGCAGAGTAGCAGACCTGCAAGGTCTTGAACTGGCAACCCTGTTGCATCTGAGTCCCTGCAACTGAATTCATGTCAGGAATGGATCTCTGAGTCTCTGCAAATGTAGTCCCAGGCACAGAGTTCTGCGTACAGTCTCTCTTCCCAAGCTCTTTCCTATGATCTCTTCCACTCAAGTGATTCTTTTGTCCTGAATACTGGAAGAGAAACCTCAGCTGTGAAAGGTGCCATCATATTTGGCCAGGCCTCCTCTGCAAGTTGAACATTGCAAACAAGGCCGTATTCATACCATGCATTTACAGTGCTATGATGCCACTTTTAACAGCCATCACTTTCCCCAAAGAATTATGGGAAGTGTAGTTTGTTAAAGGTGCTGAGAGTTATTAAGAGACCCCTATTCTCCTCACAAAGTTACAACTCGCAGAATAGTTTAGTCATCAATCCCTCTTACTCTGCAAACTGTTCTCCTCACAATTCTCATCACAATGCTACAATTCACAGAATAATTTAACCATCAGTCCCTCTTACTCTGCAAACTGTTCTCCTCACAATTCTCATCACAAAGTAAGTTTAACCATCAGTCCCTCTTACTCTGTGACCTGTAGGGAATAGGGGTCTCCTAATAACGCTCAGCACCATTAACGAACTCCAGCTCCCATAATTCTTTGGGGGGAGCCATGTCTGTTTAAAGTGGTACTGTGGTGCTTTAAATGTATTGTGTGCATGAGACCTGAGTCTCAACAACTAACGGTCACAAGTTTTATCACATAACACCTTGCCAATCGCTCTTTTCAGCCCAACCCACCTCTACTCCCAACCTTGCCGGATTGTGCAACGAGGTCTTAAGAGGCTTCTAAATATGTTTGTCAGAACATACTTGCAAGCCTCGTCCGTTATTGGGAACCCTGTGTGGTAAGAGCTTCCAATGTTGGTGAGTCCAGAAGACCTATCCAAGGGAAACACACTAACAGTCCACCTTGTTTGGCTTGAGAAGGTATGACTTATACCACACCCTCCAATGTGTCCCAGCAGAAAACAAGGACACCCATCTTCTCTGGGGCTGTGCTTCCTTGCAAGTCATGTGACCCACACAAGAGCATGGCCCCATCAAAAATGGGATGTACCAATTTAATCGGGACAGTTGAGAGGGCCCCACATGCCTCCTACATGCCTATACATTTATAACATCTTATGAGGGTTCTTGAGCTTCCTTACGTCATAAGCAGCTTTTGACTGTAGGTTACAAAGCTTATATAAAGACAGAGGTGAAGGAAAAGGGGCATGTGTGTAATATAAATATATATATTTTCTCTCACCTCCATTTCAGTAGCTGAAATCTATGGCTCATTTATGTGTTTATATTTAACTGAGGCCTGAACATTTTCTGGTCCAAGAATGTGTTAGTGATTGTGCTGAAAAGGTTATGAATGTCTGTGTGTTGGTGTTTAATTATATCAGGAAGCCTATGGGAAATGCTCTGGATTCCTCTGAGAGAATTCTTTTCTTCCTCGCGTCCCCCACCCCACACTTTCCCTCCATCTTCCCCTTCCTTGGCAAAGTTGAAAGTTCGAGCTGTCTACGGACGTAGCTGGGTTAAAGGACATGAGTGAGTGGGGAACTTGGCGTCAACATTTCTGACCAATAAAATATTTCTCCCTTGTCTGCCAGACTTCTCACACAGAGGTAGGACTAAGGCCACTCTAGTCACTAAAGCAGTCTTCCCCAACCTGGTGCCCACCAGATATTTTGAACTGCAACTCCCATCAGCCCGAGGTTGGCACTCTCCAGAGTGCCAATATTGTAAAAGTTTGGGTTCTTACATCCCTTCATTGACTTGAGAGCTCCTGCATTATTGTAGCAATTTGACATGTCCCAGTCCATGTAGAATGAGCCCAAACTGCGTCTCCTTCCCACACCAACGTGGAGTGGCTTAGCATGCAACACAGGCTCCTTGTGCATCATCCTGGACTTCTGGTATTACCCTGCCATACAGGAAAGCATATAAGAGCAACATAAACCTCACCCTCAAAGCCAAATATTACAAGATTTGTAATCAGTTCA
The DNA here is from genome assembly GCF_965112155.1 of Podarcis liolepis. Lineage (NCBI taxonomy): Eukaryota > Metazoa > Chordata > Lepidosauria > Squamata > Lacertidae > Podarcis > Podarcis liolepis. The sequence continues at coordinate 82,389,089 of NC_139556.1, forward strand.
ATCAGCTAAACCAAGAATGGAGAGCCTGAGGTCCTGTAGATGCTGATGGACTCTGGCTCCCATCATCCCTGACCATTGGCCAATCCAATCCAACAACATCTGGAGAACTACAAGTTCCCCATTCCCAGGGGGATTTTTTTCAGCTGGAACTCACTAGAACTCAGTTCCAAGACCTCTCGGGTGGGCACTATTACCATTATTAGAGAACAAGGGAGGCACTCTTGGTGAGTTCTGGCACCTCTTTTTCTAGAAAAATATAGCACTGCCCATTCCTGAACTAAATATTTCAGACCCAGTGAATAGCAGCTGTATTTGTCTATGCCCTGGGCTGATCACTGATATGATCTAGGGGAACAGTAGTAGTAGTCCCCACCACAGGCCAGAAGCATGTCAAAGTAGGAATCATATCTTCAGGGAATGGGCCCAACACTACAGAACTCCATCCCATTACGAATCAGGCAAGCACCATCCCTGACAAGTTTCAGACACCAGTTTAAAACTGTTCTGGTCCAGGAGGCCTAGGCACCATGAAGGCTGCTCTGATGTTTTAATCTCCAGTGTATGGTTTACCTTTTGTGGGTTTGTTTGTTTCTCGTAAGCTGCTTGGGGACCCAGACGATTAAGGTAATACAGCATATCCACAAAAGCTGTGGATGTCGCTGCAAATACACTGGGTTGGTTTGTTTTATTTGTATGTGTATTATAATGATCTCAAGCGGCAAAGGGCAGGATCTGATTTCAGGAGGATGACTCTTACCCCGTGCTATGCTTCCTGGACAGGGGGTGGGTGGGCCTTCCATTTGCAGCTTGAGTGGATGTTGGGATGGGGTGCATTTTTATAAGGGAGAAACATCATAGACAGTGGGATTCTGACAGTAGGGCATATCAAGAGAAGAAAATCACTGGACAGCTGCCTCCCTGCTTGGAGTCTGCCGCTTACCAAGCATTATGGTTAATTCGGGCCTGTCTGAGGTACGCTTCCGTTTCAGTATGTGTGCAGTGCTCTCCCTCCACCATCTCCCTTTTGCTAAAAAGCTCTATAAAGAAGGGATGTCACTTCCTTGACATCTCCATGTTAGAAGTTAAGACATCTCGTAGCCTGCCCTGTCTTGGAGATAATAGCTGGGAAGCTGCCAGCTCTGTGATCCCGTACCAATGCCTTCCGACACGCTGAATTGGCATTTTGAGAGGCATCAGGAAGGCATCACAGGGCTGGCAGCCTTCCAGAACAGATATTCAGGACAGCGCAGAGCAGAGGCACATTTTCCCCAATCCCACCTGCAAGCCCGGAGCCTTGGTTTTAAAAGAAAACCATGTCTCTCCTCTTTAAACCATTTCCCCTGCTTCTCATTTCAAATGCTCGATCACAATCTTCTTCTCAGTTTAAAGCAGCCTTCTCCAGCTGGTTAGGAGACCCCTGTTCCACTCCCAGAACTATGGTTTCCAGACTGGCTTTGCAATCAAGCGCTGTTCCCAGGGAACTCTGGGAATTGTAGCACTGTGAAGGGAATAGGAGTCTTCTCATCACTCTCAGCATCCTTAACAAACTACACTACCCAGGAGTCTTTGGGAGAAGTCATGACCCTTTAAAGTGGTATGATACTGCATTAAACGTACCGTGCGGATGGGAGCTGGTTAAGTGAAATATACACAGAGTGGAGAATGGATTTCATCCTCTTTATTCAGCTCATAGTAGTGAGGAGGAATGGAAGTTCCCCCAAAATCTGCCTTATATACATTATTTACACAATGGGCCCCATGTGATTGGCTAATTCTGGGATTCTCCTGTAGGCATATCAGGTTGCAGATTCCCTTCCACCTGGAGCTGGATTGGGTGGCTCCTATGGACCAATCAGACTCCTGCATTCTGAATCCTATTGTTCTAGGACCAATCAGACTGCTGCCTTTTGGATCCTGTTCAACTCAGTACATAACATTAGGTCTGATTGGAAACTCCATAGCACAGCCAATCTCAGGCCTTGCTTCCTAGGGAGCAATTGTGAGCAGGCTTAAAGTTTCCTGGTTCTTCCTTTTTTTAAAGCCAAACCTTATCTGCCCCTCACCTAACATTGCATATGAAATCAGGTGCAGTTGGGCACAGTCAGCGGAAAACAGTCTTGCGGGCCAAATTACACCCCCTGCCAGGTCTTATTTGGCCTGTTGCGCAGAGGTTCCTCACTCCTGGTGTAAGCTAATGGATCTTAGTACATGTACTGGGTCAGTTATTCCTGGGCAGACAGATGGGCAAAAAAATAAATAATAATAATAATAATAATAATAATAATAATAATAATAATAATAATAATAATAAATGATTAGGTAACATTCTGCAGATGAGTCCACCTGTTGAGAATTTTTTGTTGATCACTCTGTAGTGAACCCCAATTGTGATATAATTAGAGATGATGTGAATTATATGAAGGTTATGCTGCCGATGCCCAATGCAGCTGTTTCACAGATTTTGAGTGAAGACATGAAACCAGTTTGGTTTGTGTAAATCTCATTCTGGAATTCTCCTAGTGAAATGAGAGAAACACTATTGGATAGGATCCAAAGGGGGGGAGACTACATTCTGCTATAGAAAAGGGAAAGGGACCCCATTTAGGCCACATCTGTTTGGTAGACTAAAAATCATAGAGCAATAGAATTACAGAGTTGTCATCTAGTCCAACCCCCCCTGCTATACAGGAATCTCAGCTCAAGCATCCATGACAGATGGCCATCCAACCTCTGCTTAAAAACCTCCAATGAAGGAGAGTCTAAAACTTCCCGAGGGAGTCTATTCCACTGTCAAACAGCTCTTACTGTCAGGAGGTTCTTCCTGGTGTTGGATGGCTGTCTGTCATGGACGATTTAGCATCGCAAGGGGTTGGACTAGATGACGCTTGGGCCCCTTCCAACTCTACGACTCTATGTTTCATCAGACTCTCCTTCCTTGTAACTTGAAACCATTGGTTCTGGTCCTACCCTCCAGAACAGGAGAAAACAAGCAGTGATGGGGAAAACTACCTGTGCCCCAAGACCCTTCAGTCTCGTGGAATGGCTCCTGACATTCAGCTTCCTACAAAGAGTCTCATAGTCTCTTATGGTGGGACCCTTAAATAGCAGGTTGTAAATAGTTAATAATAATAATAATAATAATAATAATAATAATAATAACAACAACAACAACAACAACAACAACAACAACAACAATAATAATAATAATAATAATTTATTATTTATACCACGCCCATCTGGCCGGGCCTCCCCAGCCACTCTGGGCAGCTTCCAACAAAATATTAAAATACAGTAATGCATCAAACATTAAAAGCTTCCCTAAACAGGGCTGCCTTCAGTTTAATCTTTATTTAGTTTTTAATGTTCGGTGTTTTACTATGTTTTTATATGTGCTGTAAGCTGCCGAGTGGTTGGGGGGAAACCAGCCTGATGGATGGGGTATAATTATAACTACTACTACTACTATTATTATTATTATTATTATTATTATTATTATTATTATTATTATTCGTCCCTTGCTATATGTTAAAGGCTGTGTCTGGCTGTACACACATGAATCAACAGGAAGGGGTTGTGGTTAGTGGGCTTTGTAAGACTTTGTAACTTCTCTGCCATATTGTGAATCTTTGCACCTGGAAGACAGGACATCCTGTTACATCCACACACTGCTGCCTCTGTCCCCTCACTAGGGAGTCCTCTCACTGGGGAGTCATACATTTATTCCTCCTTTGGAGAGTGGCAGGAATCACTCAGTACACTGCCTCTTCCACAGTCTCTTCGGTGTGTTCTGAGGTGTGCCACTACTGCCAGTGCGGTGTAGTGGTTAAGAGCGGTAGTCTCGTAATGTGGGGAACCGGGTTTGCGTCTCCGCTCCTCCACATGCAGCTGCTGGGTGACCTTGGGCCAGTCACACTTCTTTGAAGTCTCTCAGCCCCACTCACCTCACAGAGTGTTTGTTGTGAGGGAGGAAGGGAAAGGAGAATGTTAGCCGCTTTGAGACTCCTGAAGGGGAGTGATAAAGCGGGATATCAAATCCAAACTCTTCTTCTTCTTCTTCTTGCTCCCCTGACCCAGAAGTGGGTGGGGAAGGGTATTTGGACAACCTTTTATTGCAATAACAGCTCTCTGTCAGCAAATATATGAATTAGAGACCAAAATTTATCCCATACATCTGAATCCTGAAAGGTTAGTTCGTTACTGCCTCTCTGGTCACAATTAGGCAGGTATTTGCAATGTAAACCATTTTCTAAATCCAGGGGAGCCCCTGTTTCTTTATTCTGCTGGATTTTTTCACTGGCCAGTTATGAATGACCGCCTGCAGAACATCTTCTTTCTAGAAGAAGCATCATTGGAATTTGAACTTTCCCTCTCATTCACTACCTTTCCAAGTGTGTTTATTAATCCATTGTTTGCAGCCTTTTCCTCCCATCTGTGTGTGGGGCTGGGAACGTGGAGTGTCAACTTGTAGGCTCCAGAGTTCCATCAAAACGTGCCAGGTTGGGGCTTGAACAAATCAGATTAGGTGACAGACCAAGATCTTGGAAGCAAGTCGGTTTTCAGCATACTCATCCACTATTAGTAGCCTTGGATCAGAAGGGGTTAAGGCAAGAATGGAAAACGGCTCCTCTTGAGCATTCATATTGGTGTAAAAGCAGATCTCTGAATTCAAGTTCCAATCTTGTTAGATGCCATTTAATTGTTTAGATACTGAATCATATATATAATTAATCACCACCTAATTATCTGTCGATGGAGTCTCAATAAGAGACATAAAATCAGCCATGATTCCTCCCTGGAAGTCCGTTTGGCTACTGAATCTGATAGAGAGCTCAGATCTATCCTGGCCTTAATGCACCTTCAAACTATCACCAACATCAGTTTCTTTGCTGGAAAGTCTGCAGGGCTGCACTCACAATTTATGTGTCCACTAACCCAACCCGTGTACTAATTACGGCATCAAAACCAGAAACTTCAGACTCAGCTACATTAGTCAAAAAACATTTTGAATTCAATATAAACATGTATCACTAGATGGTGCCAGAGAGCAAAAAAAATTCTAAGCAATTTTTACATAGTGGGTTTTTTTCTTTTGTTATAACAGTTTAATTTCTGCGTGTAGATCCACGCTTCCTTTTCCAATGTGTCGATTCTGCCAAAGATTCCCTCTGCAGCTTGGTTTGTAGAGACACTGATCATGTAAAAGTTGCCGCTGTGGGGGAGTTTCAATCTCTGTTGTAGCCAAGTCTATTATGCCAAAATTGTTATTACACATTGTTGAGGCTTCATTATATGGAGGAAGCTGAGGTAGTCTGGGACGATATGTATCAGCTCCTAACAAGTCCAGATCAACTGACCAGTTAACTAAGCTTTCATTAGAGCAAAACCTCTTACTTGGGATAAGGCATTTCCAGTCCCACTTCTTGCACACACACCATATAAAGAACCAGGGCTGCCCATATAAGATAAATTAACTACATCTTGCCGCAAATATTTTGCAATTGCCTCCACCTTCCTTGCTCCAGCTCCTCTGGTTGCTGATTCACAATAGTCCAGCACAGATTTGGTGCTAAATTTGGCAATTGAGTTCTGGACAATTTCTCTGAAGCACTGTGGGTCTGTGCTTGTGTGGTAACCATATTAAGATTGTTAACGACTGCAGAGTCTCCGTCCGCGGAGATGAGTTTCTAATCTTTCCTTATCAGCTGAGTCAAAACAGCTGCTCTCCCAGCGCCTGCCTTCCAATTAAAATATACGGCTTTTAAGCCCACGTAAAAGTGAGCCCACGTTAAAAAAATAAGCATTTGGAAGTTGGAAAGATGCCTATAGATACAATTAAAAATGCACAAACCATTCAGCTCCTTAGTTTCTTTAGACAGTGCCTCTAAAGTGAGGCTATCACCCCATGAGGATGGGGATGTTTTCAACAGATGCACATTACCTGACTTGTTCCCCTGTGCCTGCAGCGCCTCCCAAACGCCAATTCAATGAAGCTTTCATCTGAGCATGTGCAACTCCTGTCTGAAGTGTACACACCTCATCTTAAACACAGCCTATATTTTCAGATAGGATGGAAGCTGCTGTGAGGGGGAAACGCATCAAACAACAGTATTTCTCAAGAAGTTACAAGACAGATATGGATTGTGGTTAATGCCATGGGTACTTAGTTTCACACACCTATGGTGGGGGTGCACTGAAGCTGAATAGTAACGTGTACACAGCCAGGATCTGCACACACTTCCAGTCATGTTGCTCTTTTGGAGAAGCTGTTTTATGTGGGCCTAAGGCTGGATCTAGGCATGTCAAAGAAGTGATGCAGTTAAATGCGTTGCAAAGACAGACAGGGAAATCCGGTAGGGAAAGACGGGACTCCACAGCGCCATCTGGTGTTGCATTGTTATATCGCATATACAGTCATACCTCGGGTTGCGAACCCGAAAGTACTGGAACGGGTTATTTCCGGGTTTCAGTGTTCGCGCATGCACAGAACCAGAAAATGACATCACCCATGTGCACAGAACCACCAATACGCATCACGCGCATGCGCAGACATGGCGCTGCGGGTTGCGAACGTGCCTCCCGCACGGATCAGGTTCGCAACCCAAGGTATGACTGTACAACACATATAAAACGCTTTTTCTTTACCAATCTAGCTGAGTCCCAGGTTGCTTTGCTTCATTCCCACTTTGCAGTGTCACTTTGCTTCATTTGCATTTCCCCAAAGTATCTCCTAAAATGCTTCATTGGAAGGGGAACAGGACAAAAAAGCAGTAGAAGCAGTTAGCAAGAGCTGTAATGCAACCCTGCAAGCAATCTCAGGCATTTTTCCAGGAATAGCTAGGCCACTGGCAGTTCCATTGCTGGCCTACTCTTCGTCACAAAGGCTTCATCAAGCAACAGCGTTTCTTTTTCCATATACCAGTTTCAGACATTTTATTTCTGCTTTGTTTGCCTCCCATTTCATTTTAAACCGATTACAAAGTGCCCCTGATTGGTTTCTGATCTGAGTCGAATCCTAAGCCATTGTTCAGCCCAATTTAGTATAAGGCTTGCTATCAATAATGAAAAGTGTGTTTGTTGTTAGGATCGTCCTACACTTGTGTAGGACCCTGGTAGAGACACATGCCCAACTGGCATGTTCTCTCCCTCCTGGTTGGTCAGGAGCTTCAAAAGCTTTCTCCAGCCCGAACATCACAGCGGCTGATACCAAGAGGCATCAGCACAGTTAGGAACCTGCAGAATATTGGCGGTTCGTGACTCAATAGGACAGCATTTTGGCTAATCTACTTTTATTTACATATAATACACTCGGAGCATTCTGACTTAGCTCCTTCCTCTTTCTCATCAGACAGCAAAGAGAAAGAGACAAAGGACAATCGTCCCACTTCACGGTACACAGTAATACTAAAACATCCTGTCTCTGTCACTTCCCACTCTGTGGAATGAAAACATACACCGTCATGTGATAGACAACAATCTCATGACTGCAAACACGGAGCAGGAATTGTGTGTAGATAACAAGGAAACAAATGTGGATATGACAGAAAGAAACCAGGTGGGGGTTTTTTCTCCTCCTCCTCCTGATTAACATTCACTATCAGAAAAGTGAGAAGTAAAAAGTAACATTTACCAGCATTTATTGTCCCCTCTGTTCCTCTGGCCACCATGTAAATAGCAATCTCATTTTTCTAAGCATCTGATTTCAGTTGATGGATGTCGCCCATGCCATTCAGATACATCCAGTTGTACTATACATGCCTCATAATGCTCTCAAGCAATAATGGACAGGATCTGACTTCCAGGAGGATGAGATCTTTTTTCATTAAAGTGCAATTCAAAATGCTCACCACACAGGAGCACAATATTATGTTTCATCAACAGAATGTGGAGGTCAGGGCACGGCGCTGCTAAAGGGGGTGGCCTTTGGGGCTGCACTGGATGAACATCTCAGACAACTGGAGCAATATTGCCTCCACATCTGGCTCCTTTACTCACATGAAGCATGGGCAGTGGTGGGGAATTTCAGTCCTGGGGGCTAAATTCAGCCTTTCTGTCTAACTTAGGATTCTCCCCAGACTACAACTTCTCCCGTAAAGATAAACCCTTCACTGGCCCTGCATCCTGCCTGAATATTTTTGCCTAAAGTGTCCTTGAAATCTGGCGATGCCCCCTTACTTATCTGGATGGAGGAAAGAGAAGAAACTAGTCTACTGTACAAAATGCCTGTCTTCACTTCTGGCCCTGCCCACCATTGTCATGTGGCCCTCAGAAGGTTGCCCAGAAGGGAATATGGCCCCCAGGCTGAAGACGGTCCCATTCCTGCTTTAAGAATGGGGACAATTAGATCAAAGCAAAGGCCTTTCTAATCCTGCATTCTGTTTCCCACACAGGCCAAGCAGAGGCCTTTATGAAGCTTATTACAGACCCTCCAAGTGTCCCTGTTTTCCAGGGACAGTCGCGGATTTACAGAAGCTGTCTCAGTTTCTGATTTGACCCCAGAACTTCCTGCTTTTCCTTAGGACGTCCCAATTTCCGTTGGAGGGCATGGAGTTGTGTGACCCCTGAGCGAAGGAGATAAGTAACTACAGTATACAACCTTTAGAAGACATCTGATGGCAGCCCTGTATAGGGAAGCTTTCTAATGTTTTTCAGTGGTACCTCGGGTTAAGAACTTAATTCGTTCTGGAGGTCCGTTCTTAACCTGAAACTGTTCTTAACCTGAGGTACCACTTTAGCTAATGGGGCCTCCAGCTGCCGCCACACGATTTCTGTTCTCATCCTGAAGCAAAGTTCTTAACCCGAGGTACTATTTCTGGGTTAGCGGAGTCTGTAACCTGAAGCGTAGGTACCACTGTATTGTGTTTTTATATATGTTGGAAGCTGCCCATAGTGCCTGCGACAACTCAGTCAGATGGGCGGGGTATAAATAATAAAGTTGTTGTCGTTGTATAGGACGTCCCTCTTTTCATCGGGGAAATGTTGGGACGTATGTTATCATAACCTGTCTTGTTGCTGTTGTTTCCCAACATCTGGCATTTAGTGACATGCAGTCTCTGAGCATGGTTCTAGAAAGCTGCCACCAAGCATAAGAACAATAGAGACATCTCTCCTTCCCTTTTAAAAACCTTCTGAGCTAAACCATTGTGACTTCTCCTTCTGGCAGTGATTTTCATATAAGATAGCAGTCGAATATTTTTTAAAAAGCAGCAACCTAAAATTAGCCCAAAAATATAGAAAAGTGGGAGGGGTGTGGGAGGAGAGAATTCTTCCTCCTCCTTCTCCCCAAAGGAAGGGAAATTCGAATTAGTGTTCATTTATAACTGTATTAGGAACCATTTGATATTTTCACTAAATTCATTCCCCTTGCCCGTATTAAATTAATTCATAATGGAATAAAGTGCAATTTCTACTCTGACACACATAATAAATTATGGTCCAACTATATAGTTCTACATGTATAATTAATTATATTAAGTATCCACAGTTTAAACCTACAATTAGATAACCCTAAGAGACAATCCTGTTAGCATTTTTTAATAAATACTTGTGTTTGAAGCTGTTTAACAGAGCACCTGATAACTGATATAGCAGCGTTAACATCTGTTCCATTATTTCCAGAGAATGCTAGTTTTAACATAATGCTACTCACATAAAATATGCATTTGTTCTTGACTGTCAAGTGCCTCTATTATTTTATTAAAAAGTTTAAAAAAAGAGAATATAATCAGACTTCATAATTTATGTCTGACATTTTCATTACAGAAAACTTTATGCAAAATTGAATTCTAAAATTTAATTTCCTGTGATGTTTAAATTACTTACTATCTGGCTCCTCTCCAAACATTGTGATCATTTGAGGCCCCATATGAATTTGATTATGGATACGTTTAACTGCTGCCAAAATGTACAGGGCAGTTTACTGTATAATTCCAAGAATATGAGGGTTACATTTATTTTGTGCTGGTTTAAATAGTATTTCTTGCAAAGGGAAGAAATGAAAAATACTTTTCAAAAAAAACGTGCTTGCATTCTTTTTTCTTTTCCCTTTTTGCTCTTCTGCCACCTGCTTCCAAAGTATGGACTTGTCCTAGTCCAAAACATATTTCATAATACAATGGTAGACTATGGACAAAGTCTACATTATATGGTGCCTGTATCCTTTTCCTGCTGATCTCTCTGCCTCTTCCATGCATGACATTCTACTTTATCCTTAGCAGAAGGAGGTGAGGAATATGCAGCTGCTAGTTTTTCACTGTTAACTATAAACAGCTCATTCTGTGAGATACTTAATCTCCACCACCCTGGGGAATCGTGCTGTGTGGAATCTAGTGCAGAATTCCAGATGTACATAGACCTCCCTAGTTTGGGAAGCTGCAAGCAGCAAAGGCATACATCCTTTTCCGTGGCCTGGCAACCTGCATATGCTTTGTTCCCCTATCACTTCCCTCCTGGTTATGGCTCTGGTGAGCCTGCGTACGCCATGCCACAATTGTCACTGCTGCACATGGGATAGATAAGCAAGAGTAATGCTAGGGTCCCTGGGAGACATCACACTGGCGAACGTAGCAGACTAATGACTTGCTTATTATTTATTTTGTCAGATGATATCTACACCATGGGCTGGATTCAACCAACCCAGTCCTCTAGTTGAAGCTGGTAAGAAGGACTCCTGCTGGCACAACAGGGCTTTGCCCCTTTCTTTCTTTCTTTCTTTCTTTCTTTCTTTCTTTCTTTCTTTCTTTCTTTCTCCCACCCCCTATGTATATCTGCCCCCAAAGCTTCTCTGGAAGCTCAGGAGAATGGCCAGAACAGCATATGGGGGCAGAAGAGGGGAGATTGTTCTGGCAGGCAGAAATATTTGCACTGACAGAAGAATCATATTAGTGCAATGCTGACTTCCATTCCCTACATTCAAAACACAATACAGTGGTACCTCTGGTTACGTACTTAATTCGTTCCGAAGGTCCATTCTTAACCTGAAACTGTTCTTAACCTGAAGCACCTCTTTAACTAATGGGGCCTCCCACTGCTGCCGCGCCGCCGCCACACGATTTCTGTTCTCATCCTGAAGCAAAGTTCTTAACCCGAGTTACTATTTCTGGGTTAGTGGAGTCTGTAACCTGAAGCATATGTAACCCGAGGTACCACACCACTGTATACTGCTTCAACAATCATGGCTTCCCCCAAAGCATTCTGGGACGTGTAGGATATTGAGAGTTGTTAGGAGAACCCTATTCCCTTCACAGAGCTACAATTCTCAGAGAGGTATAACAATCTATTCCCCTTCCCAGGGAATTCAGAGAACTGTAATTCTGTGAGGGGAGTAGGGGGTCTCCCAACAACAACTCCCAACAACTCTCAGCACCCTTTGTGAACTACAGTTCCCAGGACCAGTGCCCCAGCACTCCCCCCCCAGCCCCATTAGACTAGACTTACGGTTTATTTTGTTTATGTCTTTATTTTAAAATATTTAGAAGCCCCCTTTCGGAAGCCCCCCTCTTAAGGTGACTTCCAGCACATAAATTCAAACTGGAAACCAAGAAACCATTTAAAGCCACAAAACTTCATAACCATAAAAATAACAATAAAAGTAAGGAACGACAACAATAACCCCAATCACAACAGCATTTCATACAGTAAGACCAATGAAATCACATACAATTATTAAAACTATAGTAGTTCTGCACATAGCATGCAGCAATAAATAAAAACATTCTGGATGCTGTATTCATTTAGAAGAAGAGGAAGAAGGGTTTGGATTTGATATCCCGCTTTATCACTACCCGAAGGAGTCTCAAAGCGGCTCACAATCTCCTTTTCCTTCCTCCCCCACAACAAACACTCTGTGAGGTGAGTGGGGCTGAGAGACTTCAGAGAAGTGTGACTAGCCCAAGGTCACCCAGCAGCTGCATGTGGAGGAGCGGGGAATCTAACCCAGTTCACCAGATTATGAGTCCACCACTCTTTTGTGTGGTTATAAAAGCCAAGGTATAAATCCTTGCATCTCACTAGTATGTGAAATGCATCTCACTAGTATGTGAAATGGGAGCCTGTGCATTTCTTAGCAAGGCAGTGTTTCTCCATCTTCATATATTTCTATGTATGTGGTTGGTAACCTTGAAGGCATTGATAGCATGGCCATCAACGTCTGCTAGCAACATTTTCACAAAGCATCCTCAGATGCAAAATGGGGACAATGAATTACTAAGGATGGGGGGGCAGGGAGAGACGAATTCATTCATTAGTTCATTCATAACATTTTTATACCTCCTCCCACAACCATATTGAAGTCGTGTACAAAAGTAGGGAGCTGTCCCTGGTAAATGGGACAACCCAATACAGGCACATCATCTCCCAGCTGCCAGTAAGATGGAGCCCACCACCCCATTCTGAAGGCTGCTTCCTCTCCTTCTCTTCCGGTTCCCAGTTCTCGAAATAAAAATGGGCTGGTGTTTGGGGAGAGCCTTACCACAGAACTGTCTGGGACTCAGAGCAGGGAGAGGAGGAGGAGAGGACTAGTTGGAAGAGTCGAACAAGTTAAAGGCCTGTATAGAAAGAGGATGCACTGAAAGGCTTGTGACCAGGATATTTGAAGGACTGCCTCCTCTTGCAGGAATCTGTCCATCAGTTGCAGTCCTCTTCAAAGCTCCTGCTCTGTGTTCCACTACTAAGGGAGCTGTGTAGGGACACAAGACAAGGCCTTTTTAGTGGCAGCCTCTTGATTATTGAACTCCCTCCCAAGGGAGGTTAATGTTTTCAGGTGGGTAGTTCAGACATTCGTACTCTGCCGGAGTCATTTTACATTTTATTCTTGCCAAGTATACAAAGTTCTGTCTATATATATATATATTTATTTCAAACATGCAAATAAATACATCGATAACAAATACATACTTTGGTACCTTCTATATAAATCAAATAATGTCAGACTTAAAAACCTTACTTCTCAACCTATATAAAAAGAAAAAGAAAAACAAAAAGACAAAACAAAGACAGTGACAAAAACAAATTTAATATGTGTCTTTTGTTAGATACTATTTAATACAATTCAGTCCTATAATGGCTTTTCTCGTATATGATACCTTTCCTTATGGATTGAATCTCTTTACATACTTTAATTGTTGTGGACTTCCATCCACCTCGTAATGGTTAATTTTACTTTACTACATCCACACACCCCCCACCCCGTGTTTAATGTTTTCTCCTCATCTTGGTATGAGAAAGCGATGTATCTCTGTTCTGTCTGTTCCTACTTTGCTCTTTTAAATCTCCTCTGCTTCTAACGGTATTGAGATTTTAATTGTCGTAAACTGCCCAGGTGGGTCTTTTTAGGGACAAAAGGCTATATATATATGAACACTATAAACACTGAGATCCTGCTCTGTTCCAGTAACAAGAAGCCGATAGCATCAGCCTGAAGATGACGAGTGAGACCTCGTCGAAACGTCGCCTAGACACCCCAACTCTTACACGGGAAGACACCCGAAGACACCAATATATATATATATATATATATATATATATATATATATATATATATATACACACACAGTGTGTATATATATATATATATCACTACACCAACAGACAAACTTCATTAGAAGAAGGTGGGGGGAAATCACACAGTTTTTCTCATCTATAGTTTGGTGGCAGTATTTGAACAAGTGTTCCCCAGGAGCCCCTCCTAGGACAGGAGTGATAGGAAAAGTCTTCTCCTGTTTTTAGAAACCAATTTGGCAGTCCTTTCAATGATACTGCACTTGGCCTTTTAGCCAGTCATCTCCCATCCAGGAAAGCCAGGCCTATTAAGTGCTGATATAGTGCCGTGGGATTCCGATTGAGTGGATTCCTTTTAACATGTTATATCCTTATCTTGAACTGACATTACACGCCACTCATCAGAAGCTGCACCAGCACCTGCCGCAGCGTTATCCTTTGGGGTGAAATGTCTCTTAGACTGAACGCGAATGTTGTTTTATACCAGTATCAGATTCAATGGGATTCTTTTGCAATTATGTTGGGGAATGAACCGCTGGCGCTAAGATGAATGGGCTTAGCTGCTGCATTCCTGCAGAATGAAAGAGGAAACTGCAGCCTAAGTAAGATTACACCTTACAATTCATATATGTGGCTGGTAACTAGACTGATCTGTGAGCAAAACTGTTAGAGCTAAGCCATAGGCATATCTCACTGGAAGGACAGGTCCTGAAGCTGAGGCTCCAAGACTTTGGCCACCTCATGAGAAGAAAAGACTCCCTGGAAAAGACCCTGATGTTGGGAAAGATGGAGGGCACAAGGAGAAGGGGATGACAGAGGACGCGATGGTTGGACAGTGTTCTCGAAGCTACAAACATGAGTCTGACCAAACTGCGGGAGGTAGTGGAAGATAGGAGTGCCTGGCGTGCTCTGGTCCATGGGGTCACGAAGAGTCGGACACGACTAAATGACTAAACAACAACATAGGCAGCTCTCAAGAGTGGACCAGAACCCAGGACCTGTGGTCAAGGCCAGGGAGGGAGAGGTCATACCAGGAAACCCCCCTCGGTACAGTACTCACCAGTATGGAATACTGGCAGCTCTTTTTCTTTCCTTTTTTTCGCTGCCCATGACAGCCATTTCGTGCTTGCACCCACTGCATTTTTATCACCAGCAGCTCTATTTTATTTTATTTTATTTATTTTATTTTATTTTACTTTATCCAAAAAAAGGCACTGGTCAAAGCAAAGGAACAAGCTTGGAATCAGTGCCATGAAAGAGCCAAGCCAAGCAATCTGATGAGATACACAAGCACAGCAGAACCAAGGGCTGCCCTTTGGTATTGCTGCACAAACCCCAAGTCCCATCAGGAAGACTGTTTAGACTTGGGGTGCCCAACATGGGCTGAGCATCACAGAAGGGTTGGTTCCAAAGGGCGCTCAATGATAATTTTCTTGCCCAAAGGCTCATCAAAACATTGCCATCTAAGGCCACCCTCACCCTAGGTAAGACCATTAAGTCCGAAGTTGAAAGCATCTTTGCCAACCTGGTTCCACCCAGATGTTTCAGATTACAACTCTCATCATCCCTGACCATGGATCATACCTGCAAGAGATGATGGGAGTTGTAGTCCAAAACATGTTGGAGGAACCAGGTTGGGGAAGAGTGGTCCAAAATTACCAGATTGTACCATGAACTTCGGCTCCATTGACTTCAATGGAAGTCAGGAAAGTGTCTCAATTAGACCTTGTGAAAACGTTTGGTCACACATCCATCAGTGGCAGAGCCTCCAGCTGTTTGAAAACCCAGCCGCGTTTGTCTCCTTGTGTGGGCTGCTGCAAAAGCAGGGAGATTATCAAGTACCAGGAAGACTGTAATTATATGGTTACAATGCCAAGTTCAGCACCAGGGCAACTAATTGCGCATGCTAAAGTTTAGGCAAAAATATTTGCAAAATCCAGGGTTTTCCTCTTCTGCATACTCCTTTGTTGGAAAAGTCATTACAGTGCTGTAGCACATGTGGTAACAAATCTTTTTTTATGGTGATGGTGATATTTCAGGAGACGAGTGGTTGGCAGTGACGGTAAAACTAAGAAAAAAACACAGATTTCTGGTAATGGTGCTCCACTCTCCACACATGTTCTCTGGTTTCTTTAGCCTCCTTTCTTTTATCTATTTCTTTATAGTGGGTTGTTGTGTTTTTTCCATAGCAGATCATGATGGACCAATGGGCTAACTCAGTTCCCACATTCCTAACAGCAGCCTACAGCTCAGTCAAGACAGATGGTGTCTGTAGATCAGACAGTAATTTCCTGTGCTACTGCTGTTGCTGGTTGGATATGTAGGGTTGGGACACGGTCCGTAATACTCCTAGCCCAGGAAGTCAGGTGAGATCTTGGGACCAAGCCAGAGCCACTGCTGGTCGTTGGCCTGAATAACTTCCTCCTTATGACTTTCCATCTGTCTGCCTGGCCTTGGGTTTTAGTACCTGACACATGAGATAGGTGGTAGCAGTGCATGTGGTGGGGTGAATCCACCCTCTTAACACCACTGTCGCTGCTGCTTAACTAGACAGGCCAGGACTACTCAGATGCTCCAATGAGACCATCAGCTTGGCAATGACAATCCCTCTGGTACAACCATGTTGTCCCTGTTAGAATTCCTGATCCATGATTGTAGTCATGGGATTTTTGTCTATCACATGATGGTGTATGTTTTGACTCCACAGAGTGGGAAGTGACGGAGACAGGATGTTTGTGTTACTGTGTTCCGTGAAGTGGGACTATTGTCCTTTGTTCTTTTTCTCTGTGCTTTCTGATGCTAGAGAAAGAGGGAGCCATGTTGCAGTGCTCTGTGTGTGTTTATATGTAAATAAAGTAAAGGTAAAGGGACCCCTGACCATTAGGTCCAGTCGTGACTGACTCTGGGGTTGTGGCACTCATCTCGCTTTACTGGCCAAGGGAGCCGGCATACAGCTTCCAGGTCATGTGGCCAGCATGACTAAGCCGCTTCTGGTGAACCAGAGCAGCGCACGGAAACGCCATTTACGTTCCCGCCCGAGCAGTACCTATTTATCTACTTGCATTTTGACGTACTTTCGAACTGTAGATTAGCCAAAATGCTGAGTTGCTGAGGTCTGTCACACATGATGTGCAAACTCTGCGGATCCCTAAGTGTGCTGGTGTCGGTTGGCATCGGTCGCTGTGATGTTCGGGCAGAAGAAAGCTTATGAAGCTCCCAAATGATCAACCAGGAGGGAAGGAACATGACAGTCAGGCATGTGTCTCTGCCAGGGTCCTACTCGAGTGTAGGCTGAACTCCTGACGGTCCCAACCTTTCCCCTTCCAGGGTAAGCATCAGGAATCTCAGTGTCGTGAGGGTGGCTCCACCCCACGCACCACTATTGAACACCGAAATCATCTCAAAGGCATTTTCTTAAGATTTTGGGTTACAGATGATGGAAGCGTAGAGCTGGTGTTAAACAGTGCATGCTCACTGACAGCCTCCTTCAGGAGTTACGAAATCCAATGGCAACGGTTCATAAATGTACATTGTTTTCCATGTCTCATTGGCTGCAGTATGATCTCCTTTACCTAAGGCAATATGAAATACAGGATGGAGTTGAAAGGAGTTGCTAATAATATTTTGGGTAGCTGGAGTGTTTTGCTTCACAAGTATTTCTGCACTCGAGGCTGTGGGCTCAGCAAATCTTTCAAAATTTCCCTGAGGAATTTTTAACCGGCCTTCCACTTGGGTAAAGGTGCAGTATGATTACTTCCAACAAATTGTGCAACAAATGTTTGAGAGCTGAGGCCAAAACGTATACTGTTCTACTAACCGCAAAGAATGCAACAAGATTACACAGCACTGCCACCCACCTCCAATCAAAATAATAAGGTTTGAGATCAATATAGTTGGGATGTTGGTCTTCTCTAGTTTCTGAGTCTTTTTCAGGAATGGCATTTCAAATCTCTTGGGGTGGGGGACGGCAGACAGACATCCTGGGAATGTAAGTGTTAGCTCGTAGATGCATTCAAGGTTAAACTGGGGGGGGGTGTCCCTTTTAGGAGAATATTTTGCAGTTAGTTTTTATCTCTTTTCATACAGGGGTAACCAGCCCTCCAGACGTTTTGGACTACAACTCCCATCAGCCCCAGCCAGCATGACCAACGGTCAGCGATGATGAGAGTTGTAGTGCAGCACAGTGTTGGGTATCCCCACTTCATTAGAATTTGAACTCCTTCATTATAATGGCACCCCGTCCACTGTCAGGCAGCAGAGGAACCAGCCGCCACAGCAGGTTTCCAGGAGCAGTCAAGACAATTGAAAGTCCTTACCATCTGCTTTCAATATTAGCAGAGAGAGACTTGGGAAAGCAGCCTCTTAGAATAATGGTGTTGCCCCAAGTGAATCTCCACCCCCTCCGTCTCTCCCACTTCCTCATGAGTCATCGCTGCGGGTGCTGAAAACTGCCCTCTGCCTTTGAGCTCTTTGCTCTCCTACTTTCAAGGCCCGCCGTGTTCTGGGAGACGGGGGTTCTGGAATGCTTTCTAAAGACACTGAGTCCATCAGCTGTCACTCTCCTGGTGCTTCTTTTTCCTCCTCCTCCTCTCCCATTATTTCCCAGCTTTCCCCTCATCTGTCTCTGAGCTGTGACCTCCCTCAAACCCCTGCTGTAATTCTTCTTCTCTAGAAGGGTCAGGCTGGGGAGGCAGTCTCCACCATTCCCCCTCTGCCCAGTCCCTGACATCCACACTCCAATCTCTGCCCACACCAATGGATAACAGGGGGGAGCTGGGGCAGTTATATGTAGAAAAATTGGACTGTATCCATGCTGAGAGTAAACCCACCAAAATTGCTGGAATTAAGTTAGTACAGTGGTAGCTCTGGTTGTGAATGGGATCCGTTCCGGAGGCCCATTCGCAACATGAGCAGAACGCAACCCGCATCTGCCCGTGCGAGGGTCGCAATTCACTGCTTCTGCGCACGCGCATGACGTCATTTTGCGCATCTGCACATGCGTGAGCAACGAAACCCGGAAGTAGCCCTTTCTGGTACTTCTGGGTCACTGCGGGACACAACCTGAAACGCTCAACCTGAAGCAAACATAACATGAGGTATGACTTTAATGCCCATTCAGTCTACCCTGAGTATGGCTTAGCTGGAGTCTGCCCAGCGTATTTTGAAAACCATCCCTATGAAAGCTTGAGGACCAGTGTGGTGTAGTGGTTAGTGTTGGACTAGGACCTGGAAGACTAGGGTTCAAATTTGCTCTTGGCCATGAAGCTCACTTGGGCTAGTCACTGTCTTTCAGCCTAACCTACTTCACAGGGTTGTTGTGGGGATTAAGTGAGGAAGGAAGAGAACCGTGTACACCACCTTGAGATCGCTGGAGAAACAAGTGAGATATAAATGCAATGAAGAAATAGAACTTGAGATCATCCCTTCCCCTTAGAGTAGTTGTTGTTATTGTTATTACTATTAAATTTATCAGTACCGGTAGCTTTTTTGCCACGGGCCAAGAATGCTGAAGATTGTAGTTTGTTAAGTAGACAGTGGTACCTCAGGTTAAGTACTTAATTCGTTCCGGAGGTCTGTTCTTAACCTGAAACTGTTCTTAACCTGAAGCACCACTTTAGCTAATGGGGCCTCTTGCTGCCGCTGCACCGCTGCTGTACGATTTCTGTTCTCATCGTGAAGCAAAGTTCTTAACCTGAAGCACTATTTCTGGGTTAGCGGAGTCTATAACCTGAAGCGTATATAACCTGAAGTGTATGTAACCCGACGTACCACTGTAATGTAGCTCTGAGAACTATGTACATAACATTGAGCTCCTGGGATGAAAACTCGGCATATAAATTAAACAAACAAACAAACAAACATATATAAAAACATTTACTTGGTTTACATGGTCAAAATAAAAAATTCCTTCCAGTAGCACCTTAAAGACCAACTAAGTTAGTTCTTGGTATGAGCTTTCGTGTGCATGCACACTTCTTCAGATACACTGAAATAGAAGTTGCCAGATCCTTCTATATAGTGAGAAGGTGGGGAGGGGTGTTACTCAGAAGGATGGTGGGAATGGGAGATAGGCAGATAGCTGGGAGAGCCTGTTGACGACTCTTAACGACTGTAATAGGTCTTACAGGAAAAGGCAAGGGGTGGGAAGGTGAGAAATGGTTTAGTTATGTATAGTGAGATAAGAATCCAATGTCTTTGTTAAGCCCAGGTCTTTTCATGGTTTTAAGTTTGGTAATGAGTTGTAATTCAGCAGCTTCTCTTTCCAGTCTATTTCTGAAATTCCTTTGTAGTAAAACAGCTACTTTGAGATCTTGTATAGAATGCCCTGGGAGATTGAAGTGTTCTCCTACTGGTTTCTCTGTTCTGTGATTCTTGATGTCAGATTTATGTCCGTTTATTCTTTGGCGTAAGGTTTGGCCTGTTTGTCCAATATAGAGAGCTGAAGGACACTGTTGGCATTTGATGGCATACACAATGTTAGACGATGAGCAATTAAATAGTCCCGAGATGGTATGTGTGATGTTGTTGGGGCCAGTAATGGTGTTGTCCGGGTGTATGTGGCAGCAAAGTTGGCATCTGGGTTTATTGCAGGCTCTGGTGCCAGTGTCTGTGTTAAGTCTGGTTGTAGTATTATTGTGGGTTAGGAGTTGTTTAAGATTGGGTGGCTGTCTGTAGGCAATGAAAGGTCTTCCTCCCAGAGCTTGAGAAAGAGAACTGTCATTGTCCAGGAGAGGTTGTAGATCTCTGATGATGCGTTGTACTGTTTTAACTTGGGAGCTGTATGTGATGACTAGAGGTGTTCTGTTATTTTCTTTTTTGG
This sequence comes from Podarcis liolepis, assembly GCF_965112155.1. Taxonomy (NCBI): domain Eukaryota; kingdom Metazoa; phylum Chordata; class Lepidosauria; order Squamata; family Lacertidae; genus Podarcis; species Podarcis liolepis. Next base: position 82,409,403 of record NC_139556.1, read on the forward strand.
GTCTGTCTTGTAGCAAGTTCTCTCTGGGTATCAGTCTGGCTCTGTTGATCTGTTGTCTAACTTCATCTGCTGGGTATTTTAGTTCTGAGAAGGTTTGCTGTAGATCCCTTAGGTGAGAGTCTCTGTCTGTAGAATTGGAACAGATGCGGCTGTAACGTAGTGCCTGGCTATATACAATGGACTGTTTGGTATGTTTGGGATGGTAGCTAGAGGCATGTAGATATGTTTGTCGGTCAGTTGGTTTGCGGTATAAGGTGGTGTCTATGCGCCCATCCTGTATTTTTATAGTAGTGTCCAAAAAATGTATTTCTTGCATAGATTGATTCATTGTAAGGTTGATTGTGGGGTGAAAATCATTAAATTTCTGGTGAAAGGTGTCCAGGGTCTGTTGACCATGTGTCCAGATGATAAAAATATCATCAATGTATCGCAGGTACAAGAGAGGTTTGAGTGGGTAGGAGTTCAGGAAACGTTGTTCTAAATCTGCCATGAAGATGTTGGCATACTGTGGGGCCATGCGGGTGCCCATTGCTGTGCCGCTGATCTGAAGAAACAGGTCATCACCGAATTTGAAGTTGTTGTGGGTAAGGACAAATTGGCAGAGTTTGGTGGCAAGGTCCGCTGTGGTTTTATCTGATATGGTGTTCCTTATGGCTTGTAAACCATCGTTGTGTGGGATGTTGGTGTACAGAGATTCCACATCCATAGTAGCTAGTATAGTGTTGTTGGGAAGATTATTTAAAGATTGTATTTTCCTCAGAAAATCTGTGGTGTCACGTACATAGCTGGGAGCATTGATGGCAATGTACTACAAGGTACTACTGGAAGGAATTTTTTATTTTGACTATGGCAGACCAACACGGCTACCTATCTACTATTGGTTTACATGGGAGACATTTAGAAGAACTCCTGCATAATATAAAGCACTATGATACTTTTATACATGTTTTCAACAACCAAATTTTCTTCGTGTAAAAAGATTACTAAAACATCATTTACTAAAAACGTAATAATGATTAAGGTGGAGAGAACTGAGGCGAAGCGATAGAGCAGATGTGCTTTTAAAATCATAATTTCCTATTGCATCAATTACTGTGGTTGTACTCCCATGGATTAACTTCTACTATTCTCTCACCTATTCAGATTCAAAAGTTATTTCGCTAATGTTCCTTGATGATAAAAATGTCGACTGCCTTGGGACACTGTGTGCGGCTCTCAACTTATAGCCATGAATGGTCATCCAGAGTAGGCCATAAAAAACAAAAAATCAAATCTACAAAACTGCCTACTTTAGAGGTTAAGTACAATTTCGAATGTACACTTCAGTATATGTGTTTCACCGGTGACATACCGCAGTGTCTTTAAGTTTTACGACATTTTGACTTGCACTCGAAACCAGTTGAAAGTGAACAAAAGCAGCTCCGTTGGGTTTTCACAATGAATATCATGGGACCAAACACATACAATTTCCAAATGCCTGTATAATCCACGGGATATACAGAGTCTGGCAAAAACTGTAGTATTTTTAATAAGAATAATAATAATGTTCTATGCCCGTCTCATGTGTGGCTTATTTGATTGTCCAGCTTTTTGCCATCAGGGACACAGATCCCATTTAAGAACGTGCCATAGAACTCCTGGATGATGCAGAGGATCCTAGAATATATTTTAAGTCCAGAGCATCCATTGAACAGCACTCTCATCAGGACCAATTAGGTCTCCCCTTCATCCTGTGTGAATTGAGAGTACCCTGGCACACCTAAAACCCTTCTGCAGATGTACCGTATTTTTCGCTCTATAAGATGCACCAGACCACAAGACGCACCTAGTTTTTGGAGGAGGAAAACAAGAAAAAAAATATTCTGAATCTCAGAAGCCAGAACAGCAAGAGGAATCGCTGCGCAGTGAAAGCAGCGATCCCTCTTGCTGTTCTGGCTTCTGGGATAGCTGCGCAGCCTGCATTCGCTCCATAAGACGCACTCACATTTCCCCTTACTTTTTAGGAGGGAAAAAGTGAGTCTTACAGAGCAAAAAATACGGTACATTGTAGGGAAATAAAATTTGTAGCTGGCAAGCTGTATTTCAGCAAAGGCAAATCCACCATTACAGATCTTCTCCTGAAGATACTCCTACATAACAAAATAGGAAGCTGCCTTATAGGACAATGGTGGGAAGTCCTTCTCGGCCTAGGGGCCACATTTGCTTTAGGGGAACCTTTCAGGGGCCACTAGGAGCACCAAGTATTGGGGCCTCTTGGTGCCTGAGCACCCACAAAATGTTCTGGGTGCTTAGCACCCACACTGCAGGGCCCCCATTCAACTTCTGAGATCTCGCAAGGCCTCAGACAGAATCTTTGAGGCTTCAGAGATGCTTTCTGAGGCCTTCTGAGATTACAGAACCGGCTTCCAGTTCCACCGGAAGTCAGGTTCCGAGGTCTCACAAGATCTTGGAAAGCACCTTTCCGAGGCCTTCCAAGACATCGGAACCTGGTACCACCGGAAGTCAGGTTTTGAGCCCGGGGGTATGTGTGTTGTTGTGATGTCATGATGTCATGCACGCTGGCACCCATGACCTGGTGCCCAAGTTGGCTCATCTGGGAGTCACAGTGGTTGGAGGGGTTAGACACAAAAATGTTCAGAGCAACAAATCTGATTTTCCCCCTTTTGCAAAGGAAGCTAGTTGCTGTTGTTCATGAGACTCAAGTTGCTTGTTTGTGTGTGTTCTTATTAGTCATTGGTTCATCCCTCCCCCTTAGAATAGATATTATTATTATTATTATTATTATTATTATTATTATTATTACCACAATAATAATAATAATAATAATAATAATAATAATAATAATAATCAATATTAAATTTATTCGTAGCTTTGTTGCCACAGGAAACTCAAAGTGACTTATGTACATAAATAAATTGATAAATATTAGAGTGGATTAAATGGCTGTAGGCAGATCTACACCATACAGTTAAAGCACATTCAACACACACATTTGAAGAACATGGCTTCCCCCAGAGGAAAGCTATCCTTCTGAAAGCTGGCAGGATTCACTCCCTCAGAAGGGTCTACCATGCCTGGAAATTTCATCAAATTCTCTTTTTTTTTTTTTTTTTTTTTTTTTGAAGAAGAAGAAATTATAAACATTTCCTAAAAATAAAAAAACCCAAACATTAAATGTGCCCAATACAAAAAATATCTGTAATTCACCTGTAATTCAGCAAGCTTTATCTACTCTGGAGAGGCCATTATGCCTGCAAATTTCATCCACTTCTGCCAAAGGTGGGGTAGTTATAGTCTCACTTAAAAAAATAATAATCCAGGAGTGAATAGGTGGAAACAAAACCTCGTTTCTCTGACACAAACTCACACCCCAACCCAAATGTGACAGCCTCCAAAGCAGTTCAGAATGAAGTAGTCTGTTTTCTGAAGTACCAAATTAGTTAAAGCTAGATCTTGTAAGTGCACACCTTTTCTTCTTCTTCTTCTTCTTCTTCTTCTTCTTCTTCTTCTTCTTCTTTGTACACAGCTTCCACTGACCGTGAATATTGTACAATGCTTTATGCAACTGCATCAGACCCTCTCTGATGTTATTATGGAACTGGGGGTCATAAAAACCCCAGGACAGTGGCAAGCAACTCAGATTGCATTACCACGCTTATTAGATGCAAAACTACTAAATGTTCCCTAAGATCTGGTTGTGATACTCTTCTCTGTCATGGGAACACAGGTGTCTTTTAGTGAATGGAGTCTCAATTAAAACATATTCTAAGTGAGCACAACTTTTCTTCACATAACTGCTACTGAATCTAGTTTTCCTTATTTTTTTTATCATATACATTCCCTGTAGTTCTCAAATGGGGTGATGAGAAACCCTTGAAATTTATTACCGGCCAGTTAATTTATTTATTATTGAGCACTTTATTAACCTATACATTCCACTGCATGAACATCTTTAATGGGTTTATAGTAGGATTATTCATTTATCCCTCTGCATGAAATAGAACCTCTATAATTCACATGTGGCATTGCTGGTTATTAATTTTAGGACTCTGGGCTCTTCCTGAATAGTGGAACCACTAACTGTGGAGATAAAATACATTCTTATTTCAACAGGCATATACTTTCACAAGTGTTTCCAGGAGCCAGTGACAACCCAAGTCTACTTGCAATTTTATAGAGCTCAGTTTTTAATATTACAATTATATTTTGTGTGTATGTGTGTATGAATCTGATTTAGCTTCCTAACTGGGTCAAAAACCATTAGCAGGACATTAATATATACCAAATACTCAGCGATAAAGAGGATAAATATCTCTATGTGCTCAATCACACTTGGTTTACTGGAATTGTGTAGAAATAGATTTTTCAGCATCAAAAAGAAGACATAAGTACAAGGGCACCAATAGGATATGCCAATAATAATAATAATAATAATTTATTATTTACACCCCACCCATCTGGCTGGGTTTCCCCAGCCACTCTGGGTAGCTTCCAACCGAATATTAAAAACAATACAGCATCAGACATTAAAAACTTCCCTAAACAGGGCCACCTTCAGTTGTCTTTTAAAAGTAAAATAGTTGTTTGTTGCCTTGTTGCTGGGAGGACGTTCCACAGGGCAGATGCCACTACCAAGAAGGCCCTCTGTCTGGTCTCTGTAACCTCACTTCTTGCAGTGAGGGAACCGCCAGAAGGCCCTCAGCGCTGGACCTCAGTATCCGAGCTGGATGATGGGGGTGGAGATACTCCTTCAGGTATACAGGACCAAGGCCGTTTAGGGCTTTAAAGGTCAGCACCAACACTTTGAATTGTGCTCAGAAACGTACTGGGAGCCAATGAAGATCTTTCAGGACCGGAGTTATATGGTCTCAGCAGCCACTCCCAGTCACCAGTCTAGCTGTCGCATTCTGGATTAATTGCAGTTTCCGAGTCACCTTCAAAGGTAGCCCCACATAGAGCACATTGCAGTAGTCCAAGCGGGAGATAACTAGAGCATGCACCACTCTGGCAAGACAGTCCGCAGGCAGGTAGGGTCTCAGCCTGTGTACCAGATGGAGCTGGTAAACAGCTGCCCTGGACACAGAATTAACCTGCGCCTCCATGGACAGCTGTGAGTCCAAAATGACTCCCAGGCTGTGCACCTGGTCCTTCAGGGGCACAGTTACCCCATTCAGGATCAGGGAGTACTCCACACTGTCCCCCAAGAACAGTATTTTTGTCTTGTCAGGATTCAACCTCAATCCATTAGCTGCCATCCATCCTCCAACCGCCTCCAGACACTCACACCGGACCTTCACCGCCTTCACTGGTTCTGATTTAAAAGAGAGGTAGAGCCAAGGTGTAGACAGCCCTATCTTCCTTTAGCTGAGATGGGCTACCAAATCTGCTTGCAATTAAAATCTATTCAGAGGGACCATATCAACATTTGTTGGCAGGGGGTGGCCACTCCAGGCCTCTGGCACTTGGAGATCAAGTGCAGGTTCCGGACTGTTTTCCCCTGAGGTAGGAAGGAAGAGGAACTACAGCTAGACTGGCAGAGCAAACCTCCCACCACTACTCTGGTTGTTGAGCCAAAATCTACACTTCCGACATGGGCCGCCATAGGTCCGGATTTTCCCAGACATTTCAGCAACGTTCCACCCAGATGCTTTTTCCGAGGGCTGAATACTGGCAATGCCTGGGAAATTCCTGTGTCCTGGTTGTCCAGAAGGCCTCAGTCTAGCAGGCCATGTCGCCTCTTATAAAGAGCCAACGCACAACAGGTTTTTCTTTTCCCCCACTGGATTTATCCAAGGAGAAACACACTCACACTGGAAATAGCATTATTACATCCACAGTAAGTGAAGGTGGCAGAGGAAGAATTTATGACTTGGCAAGGGGAGGGCGGCACAGATCGGATTCTGGTGCTAAAAAACACTGTGTCAGACTGGGGAGAGACGGGGAGGTTGTTATATCATCAAAAGTAAACATATATAAATAGAAATAACTTTATTCTCCCATATAGCCCTTAATGTATGCCTATAAACTGAAAGGCACAGACTTCTCCCCATTACCTTTCCTCTGCATCTCCTGCAGATCCGTCTGAGCTAGACACACTGGTGCCAGGTGTCCTTCAGTTACATATCTGTGCAGCAGCAGTCATAATGCTTTAATGAACTAGGCTGTGTGTGCGTGTGTGTGTGTGTTTGCAAAAAAAATTATCTAATATTGCTGTCTTTCCCCAACAGTTGTGTACCTGTGCCTGTCCAGTAAAACCCATTATCTCTATTAGTCTGCCAGCAGCAAATCAGTAGAATTGCTTGTTCCTTTAATTGATAGAACACACTTCTCCTCCTACTGATAGATTACCCCAAGCTAACAGCTCAGCGGCTTATTCCCCAGGGCATGCCTACCATCCAATCCAGAGCAATCGGTTTATACTTTCGGTGATAAATCCTAACCTATCAATATATAATAGCCTTTAATAATCAACAGCTATAGACTCGTGTCTGCTTCATAAGACCTCTGCAGACTTAACCATTTTTTTTATACGCCTATAATTAGCAGCAGTCAAATAACGTTTGTGTGACACGGCACAAACTTCCTGACTGCGCAGGGGCGATAACAAATTTTACATGCGTTCAAATGTCGACTCAAATCTGGCTATCTCTGCAACGTGTCTCAGTGTAGAGCAGAGCAGACGGCCTGAGAATGCATTGTAAATATAAATGCAGCCGGGAATTGTGTCTTAAATTGGGGTATTAAGAGGGCTGCTGCAGTAGTTCCCCTTGCTTAATCAGCAAAGGCACCATCACAGGACAAACATTTGATGTTTCAGTCTGACAAGCAATGAATTTTGCATGCATAGCAGGTTCTTTAATTTTGCATATGTCTTGTTCACTGATTACATCATAATGCGTGGCCCCCACGTTGCTTGTTTACTCTAGCGTAGTGGAAATCACAGAAAACCCCACCTCACCCACAAAAAACCCATAGACTACTCCTTTGCTGGTAAAGAAAAGAGGTTGCTGCTCTGTGACAGAATGCATGTTTGCATGCAAGAGGACCCACAGTCAGTCTGGGATCTCGAGGACTAGGGAGTGCCGTTGCTTGAGATCCAGAAAAACCGTGGGAGACTGGAGGAGGCACTATTGGGCAGGAATTATGGACCAATGGTCTGACATACTAGAGCTTAGAGCATTTGTCTAAAAGCAGTTGCCACACTGTGGAAATGCTCAGCTTAAGAACATGAGAAAAGCCTGCTGGACCAAGCCAGTGGGCCATCGACCCCAATATCCTGGGCTCACAGAGGCCAACCAGATGCCTATGGGAAGGACACAAGCAAGACATGAAAGCAGCAGCACTCTCCCCTCCTGCGATTTCCAGCAACAGGTATTCAGAAGCACACAACCTTCAATGGTGGAGGAAGAACATAAGCCATCAGGTTAGCTGCTCTTGATTGCCTGATCCTTCGTGAATTTGTCTAATGCTTTTCTAAATCCACAAAACTTGGAAGAAGAAGAAGAGTTTGGATTTGATATCCCGCCTTTCACTCCCTTTAAGGAGTCTCAAAGCGGCTAACATTCTCCTTTCCCTTCCTCCCCCACAACAAACACTCTGTGAGGTGAGTGGGGCTGAGAGACTTCAGAGAAGTGTGACTGGCCCAAGGTCACCCAGCAGCTGCATGTGGAGGAGCGGAGACGCGAACCCGGTTTACCAGATTAGGAGACTACCGCTCTTAACCACTACACCACACTGGCTCCTGTGGAAGAGAATTCCATAGTTTAACTATGTGCCATATGTGAACAGCCGCAGCAGGTGCTGTAACTCTCCAGTGGTTTGATTATATTCCTGAAGGTGTACTCTTCCATTGTCTCCCAAGACAGATGGATGCCAACTAAGTGAAGTACTTTATTTGTCTATTCCAAAACTTCCAACATTCAGCTTCTGTGGATATCACTCGTTCTAGTGGTATGAGAGAAGAAGAAAAGCTTCTCTCTATCCATTTTCTCTATACCATGCATGATTTTATATACTGTACTTCAATCATGCCACCTCTTGCTGGACTTTAAACTGAAAAGCCCAAAAGTTGTAGCCTTCTCATCTCTCAACAACGATATTGCCTGGTGTATTTTCCCTCCTAAGTGAGAGAATCCGGCCAAGGTTTTCTGAAGAATGAGGTGAAGGCATATTTGGACAATGGAAGTCAAGCTGATATCAGTTCCGAGAAAGCTTGGGATGTCCTATTTTATTATTATTATTATTATTATTATTATTATTATTATTATTATACCCCATCCATCTAACTGGGTTGCCCCAGAAACTCTGGGTAGCTTCCTACATATATGAAAACATAATAAAACATTTAACATTAAAAAGAACTTCCCTATACATGGCTGCCTTCAGATGTCTTCTAAAGGTTGTATAGTTACTTAGGAGTCACATAACTCCATAACCCCCAACATTTCTCCAATGAAAATAAGGACATCATAAGGAGAAGCAGGACATTGCAGGATCAAATCAGAAACTGGGAGGGCTTCTGTAAATCTGGGACTGTCCCTGGAAAATAGGGTCTGCAATGGATACTGGAGCTGAAAGTCTTCCTTGCACGTGTGATTATCAGGAAAAGGAAGTTTTTTTAAAAAGACATTGGCCAATTATGTTGGGAAGGGCTGGAAGAGCATGGCAGATGGAACGGACTGGGACCTAGGATATCTGTGGCATTTAAGGGGAGAGATTGTGGCTAAGAAAACAAGGCTCCTAGAACTCACCGTCACCCCACTGAGATGCCATACTAAGAAAGGGAGAGAACCACTTCAGGAACACTGGGAAGATGTAACCCATAACACAAAAGTAGTTGCACTCCAGTAAACTAGGTTTATCATCCCCATCCATGGTTATGGGCTTGTGGCGGCGGCGGTGGCGTTAGGGGTCTCTCCTCAAACTTTGTGGCATCTCTCCCTCTTCCCCAAATGTAAATTGCTTCTTTGTCAAATAATAATAAAAAAAAGCAACCGGGGGGACAAAATGGTCAGGTAATTTATTCACAATGAATAATGGCACTAGGTCTAGTTAACAGCTTATTTTCCAGGCAGATAATATATTTGTTACAAATCTCCTCAGAGATGCATTTGCGAGCGAAATGAAGAAACTGTTATTGAAGCAATATCAAGCTGGAGGCCGCTGCAACTCGGGCCACGCGTGCTATATTTCATCCTTTAAAAGCTATCATTTTACTTAGCGAGCTGCTTACTACAATTATACAATGTTTTTCTTGGCCTCCAGCTACATTAAACATCCATTTTATAGTGCGCACTGTATTACTCTGAAAGCCTAGCTCCTAAGAAGGTTTTTATAAAGTGGCTATACTATAAAGTGGAACACAGTTCCCTCATTAACTTTATAGTTTTATTACCTGGTTTTAAAGCACCTTTTCTTCCGTACCTCTCACCACGTTCTCCCCCACTCCCCCAGCTAAGTGCTTTGAATGACCTTATTTGAAAAGGCGACATAATTCTCAATATTTCTATAACATAATGTTTTCCTTCCAGTCCAAAATCTCAAAGCATTTTTTTTTTAAAGAACTAACTCCCAACAACCTTGTGAGGTATTTTCCCTCCTGCTATCTTATAGGCTGCTATTATGTAGTAGGGAGCAGAGAACTTAAAGATTTTATCACCCAACACACAACCAGGTTGTGTGTGTGTGTGTGTGTGTGTGTGTGTGTGTGTGCGTGTGTGTGTGATTATTACAGCACTATCCTTATTCCGTGATCAGTAGTTGAAATCACTGCTGTCTGTGGCTGAGTAAGGAAATATGCTCTCTGCCCTCTCAGGAGATGTTGCCCTCTGTGCTGTTTAGAAAGTAGATTAAACTTTTGAATGCAAATAATAATTATTATAATTATACACTGAAAATGCTTCAGACCTGGTTTTATTATTTATAATGGTGATGACAGACAGACACTAAAAAAACCAACTCGAAAGGATATTGCTTTTACCCAACCAGTGTAAAAAACTGAAGGCAGAATTAAGAGCAAATGCTTATTGCAAATCTGAACGTACTTTGTACGCTAGGGTACTTCAATTACTATGAGTATTGATACTACCTAAAATGTGCATGTTGTAATTTGAAGCAAATGTAGGTGTTTTTTAACTGGAATCATTTGTTTAACTGGAATCGTTTCGTGCCCATTTTCAGAAATAATGATAGCAACATTCAATAAACAAGCAGTATGGACCAAGCACAGCCAATCATGAAAGTTTTACAAAATGGAACAGGCAAAATGTGCCCACCCCTCCAGTAGAACAGCTGCAAAGCAGTCTAATCTGCACAGACCACCATTAGGACTTTCGGATGGAATTGGTGCTGATCACGGCCTTTAAATTGCTTTCTTTCCTCAGAAACTACTTCTCTTCCAAAGTCAAGCAACTGCTGCTACAACCAATATCTTGAGCTCGATGTAACCTTAGCTTTCCAAAATGGAGGATATACACAGATTACGTAGCTGCCCAGTCAAAATGTTGCTCATTCCTCTTGCCCTGGCTCTTAAATAACCTGAACTTGACGACCCTCCAGACATTTCACAGAGTTTACGATTCGGCTGGCGGGGAAGTGTGAAGTGGAGTTTTCTTTTGCTTGAGTTGACAGGCTGAGTTAATTTGTTAACTGTTTATGACTTTTTCATACCGCTGCCTGGCTACGTTTATGCCGTGCATATAAGACAAAGCCCTAATGCAGCTGGAAAGTTATTATTATGTTACGCTGTCCCTGCATTAATTAATTGTTTGGGCACCTAGAGTTCCTTGCATGAGCAGTTTTATTGTTGGCATAAAATAACTTAATAAGAATAGAGGGTCACACTTATGAAAGCTTCGAGTATGGGAATGCCTCTGGCCAGCAGCCTCTGTCTGCACCAATCGGGGGGGGGGAGACATGAAGAGTGTTGTGGGTGCTGTATGTCTTTTTAGAGATATTTCGTGACCTCTCATATTTAACAGCTGCCAACTCTTACACACTGCAAAGACAAAAATCTGCTTGGACCATCCTTATCCCATTGTGTTGTATGGTTTTGTATGCTTTGTGGGTGGGCGTGTTTGGATCGTGCTAGTTCACCCTAGACTTCTTGAGTTGTTTCTTTCTTTCTTTTAGCCATCTAGTTAGTTGAGGAGATGACTATTGAGACCAGAGATCTGAAAAGAACTGTTTACCTCTCCATTTTACTTCAGGGAGGAAAATGGAAGGTTTGTTTGACAGCACAGTTCTCTTCCCAGTAATACACTTGCTTTGTCTTCATTGACACAGAGGCTCCCTTGTAGGCTCATTTTTGAAAATACAATGCCTCAGTAAAGCCTCCTCAAAAAACAAAGGAGAAAGCACAATGTGTATGTTGTTCCCCTATATAATTCCAAAAAACTCCATCCATGTTGATATTCTGCATAAATTACTCTTCCAGTTCTCATCAGTGGTTGTATAACATACAGTCCACTAGGGGGCTCCATAGCAGCAGGAAGATGTTTCTAGGAATCTTATTCCTTACCATAGCTCTCTCTTCCCCATAGAATAATGGATGGCGTTATGTATTCAGTGGTCTGTGTTTGCCTAAGCTTGAGTCTGGACTAAGGATTCTGATATCATTCAATACATGATATCCAATCACAGAACACTTCAGGATTTGCGCCACTGCCATTGGCCCTTAAATTCTGAGATATGATTTGCAGTTTAGGAGTTTTGGCAGCCAATCATGTTAAGAGTGGGAGTGGCCCAGGCCTTCAGAAATGCATATAAGCAGTTGCTTTGCCCCTGTTGTCCCGTTCTGTTTGTTCAATAAAGGTTCTTGCTGTTATCACTGTGTCTTTGCTTTGTGGGAACCCACCTTCAGATGATCCAATCCAGAAGTGGTCCTCTGTGGGTGTACTATTGGCAGCACCACTGTCACATAAGCAGAAAGCACAGAGCAGCTTCTGAACAATAACCATGCCCTTCAAACAAATTAGAGCATCAATGCTTCCATGAACTGTAAGCTTCTTGGAACAAGGACCTAATTTTGTTGCTTGCGCTGTGCTGTAATAATAATAATAATAAAATATTTATACCCCGCCCTTCCTGGTTCAAAAACCAGGCTCAGGGCGCCTAACAACAAATTTAAAACACTTAATTATAAAAGCAGCATAAAATACAGTATAAAAACATGGATAACAATAAAATTCTAAAATCAATTTAGGGGAAATAAGCATTAGATAATACCCAGGGCTAGCTGGCTGAATTGGTCCTACTTGGGTCAGCGAGGAGGCCAGGGGAGAATTAGCTGTGGGGTCTCAGACCTTCATAAAAGGGGAGGGGGAGGGAAGGGAAGGGAAATAAAAGATCAGGCTGAATTCAAATTAAAGGCCAGGCGGAATAGCTCTGTCTTACAGGCCTAACGGAAGAAGGTTAAATCCTGAAGGGCCCTAGTCTCATGGGACAGAGCATTCCACCAATGTACCATGTACATTGCTCATGCCATATGGACAACAATCCAACATCGTTGGAGAACTCAGCTCCTTCATTAGATGTTGCTTCTGTATACTACAGCAAATTAGGTTTTCTCAAGCACTGTGGTGCAGGGCTGAAATTGCCAAATAAAGCACAGTGCTCTCCTTTCTGGGCTACAGGTCCTGCCCTAATATTTTTTGTTGATCTCATAAGTTAGGGGCAGTGAACCTTTTTCAACCTGAGGGCTCCATTCCCTCCTGGGTGACCTTCTGGGGGCCACATGAAAGCAGTGGGCAGGGCCAGAGGCAAGAGCAATGGACACAGCGACTAATATTATTGTTTTACCTTTATATGGTAAACGAGTTTCTACACACTCACACACACCCCTCTCTGTCATCCGTACAGGAGCACAAGAGTCATAGAATCATAGAATCATAGAGTTAAAAGGGACCCAAGGGTCATCTAATCCAGCCCCCTGCAATGCAAACTTCTTTGGTGTTTTACCCTTTGAATAATAATAATAATAATAATAATAATAATAATAATAATAATAATAATTTATTATTTATACCCCGCCCATCTGGTTGGGTTTCCCCAGCCACTCTGGCCTGCTTCCAACAAAACACTAAAATACAATAACCTATTAAACATTAAAAGCTTCCCTAAGCAGGGCTGCCTTCAGATGTCTTCTAAAAGTTTGGTAGTTATTTTTCTCTTTGACATCTGTTGGGAGGGCGTTCCACAGGGTGGGTGCCACTACTGAGAAGGCCCTCTGCCTGGCTCCCTGTAACTTGGCTTCTTGCAGCGAGGGAACCGCCAGAAGGCCCTCGGTGCTGGACCTCAGTATCCGGGCAGAACGATGGAGGTGGAGACACTTTGAATGTTTTCACAGGCTGCCTAAGATGTACATACAGTTTCTTTAAAAGCACCTCTCATTGTACAAGCCCACTCACCTACCGAAATAATCTCTGAGAGACCCTTTTTCCCCGAGTCCCTCAGTTTGGGAAGCAAGAGCATCTGGTGCTTTTTGGTGATTGCCCTGATGATTGCGGCATGCTGGCTACTAAAGCAGTTTGGATTTTAAATTTAGATTATTTTTGGATTAATCTTGCTGCATTAATAATAGTGTTTTTGAATTATTCTGAGAGCAACACTGGACATTTCAGAAATATGAGATCAATATATTTTAAGTACATTAATTTATTATTATTATTATTATTGTTGTTGTTGTTGTTGTTGTTGTTGTTATTGTTATTGCAGTTGCTCATCCTTACCAGTTGCTGGTTCAAACCAGTGAGCTACATGAGATACCTTTGCTTTCTGTTGACGGCTAGATTCCAGGTGTCCTTTCTTATAAAGATAATCTGATAGCACTTGAAGAATAACTATTTGAATTCACAGTGAAAAGTAAGCTCAACAGATTAGAATTCCAGATACCTCCTTTACTTTGTGGGTTTTGGGGGGCCTTTTCAAACTTGGGGGTGGGAAATGTTAACTTTGCTGTCTGTGTATGCACATAATGTAAAATTTCATCAACCACAATATTTTAAAAGACAGGAATCCTGATATATCACATCTAAATGGAAATATCATCTAAGCAAGGTACCATTTATCAACATCACTTTGAAATGCAGTGGATGATGTGATGGGATTATGTAGATCTCAAATATCTGTGGGTGAATGAAATTGGGTAACCTTAGCAACCCCAGGTACATCGGTGCAGCTATAAATCAAATGCCAGCACTATGAGCTGTGCACAAAATAAAGAAATAATTCTTGAAATATTCATAACAGAATGCAGTGTATTGTTTTATAACTCCATCCCCATTATATATATTACAAGCCAAGAAGGGGTAGAGGAAGCAATAGCATTTACATACTGTCACTGCTACCACCTCAATGTACAAATAGTTATAATTGAAGCAATATCTATCTATATCTAAATTTGCCACTTTGATAGTCTTTTCTTGTTTGGAAAAGAAGAAAGCCAGGCGATTCCCACCAGGCAATTAACTGGGAATAAAACATAAAATATTGCAAAGTAGATTGTTTATTAAAGCACGCACTGTATTTCATAAAATCAGATATAGATGTTTTGCCTTACATAATGTTAATTACATTTTAGTCTTCCATTAGCTCGTTTGAGCAGAATAAAAGGAGGCAAAGTGGGGGGAAAGCTCACTTAAAAATTTATGAAGGCATCAAAACGAACTGGTATCTGTAAGTTACTTATTGGCAGTTATGATGTTCTTCAGGAAGGCAAGGTTTCCAGATGAACTCAAAAATGTAGGCGGTCAAAAAAGGTGAGGGGTTTAAAAAAATACTTTGGGGAAAGCGACAGTGCTGAGATTGAAAGTATTATGAAAGAAAACATGTGGTTAAATCCCCGCCGATTCTTATTATCCATGTTTGTGGGTGATAACGATAAAATTGCATGTACAGATTTGGTTCTGTTTATGATAGTGGCAGTTCACCTGCTGGTTGCATCAGAAAGATGCCTCTGGACTGTTGATAGACAAAGGGCCTGCTATTCAGTTGAGACTCCTACTCGCAGAAAAGAGAGTGGAACGGATTTTCCCCGATTCTCCCTTCCTCTGCAACCTCCTGCAGCAGCTCCCACACTATTCTGGAGGCTCCACCAGCCCTCCAGGTTTGGGGCTGACACAGTGAGCTGCAACGGAAACCTTCTTCCATGAGCAGAAGCATTTCATGAATAGAACTTTGTTTATGGTGGGTGGTTTCAGTTGAAGATCAAATGCATCACCAATAGCTGCATGGACATCTACAGAGACCTTGGACACAATCCCACACAGAAGCGAGTGCTTAATCCATGGAGATGCACCTTGCAGCAATATACAACTGCAGAACTGATGTCACAATCTGGAACGATGAAAGACTGATACAGTGGTACCTCTGGTTACGAACTTAATTCGTTCCGGAAGTCTGTTCTTAACCTGAAACCGTTCTTAACATGAGGTACCACGCTGCCGGTGCGCCGCCACTGTGCGATTTCTGTTCTCATCCTGAGGTAAAGTTCTTAACCCGAGGTACTACCGGGTTAGCAGAGTTTGTAACCCGAGGTGTTTGTAACCTGAGGTACCACTGTATGGTAATTCTCGTTTACTAACATCACAATTCTCTCCTTCCACTGCCCGGCTGCTATCCAGCAAAAGGTCTGGGTATAACTGATTCCATTGAAATAACCACTCCCAGAAACTTCTCGTAGTGGGTTTTATGTCAAACCTTTCTAGCTTTTCCAAAATCAATTACATCATTAACAACTTTATTTTGGTTTCAATTGTTTTTCATTACATTCAGCAAAGGTAGAAAATAGATATTACTCATCTGTTTTGTAGCCAGTTAGCCCAAGTAATCACTCGTTATAAGACAGGACTAGGGAATACTCCCACCCCACCCCCCGCAACCACAGGTATGTTCCCACCTACGTTGAAGCAGCTCCCCTGTTCTCCATTTCTTGCAACCACTGATTACATTTTTTTAAAAGCAAAACTCTGGAGTAAAATTCAGAGCTCTCAAAGCCTGCGGCACAATTCGCCCTAAACTTTACTTACTTAAACCTCCACAAATGAACCCTGTAGCTCATATTCTTTTATATCTTGATACCTGTGGCAAATCAGATTTTTTTTCCTATTTTTTAAAAAAACTAAATGGAAAAAAGAAGGTGGTTTTTCTTTTCTATAATCAAAACTTTCTATAATCAAAATAAGGAGCCCCTCTGTGAGCGTATCAATTGCTTTGCAGAAATTACTTTGCCTCTGGTTTGATGGGGATACACAGGCAGAGCTCTTAATACTCAGCAGATCTGCTGACAATTTTAAATAATATCCCTGTAAACTTTAAAAATGGGAGTATTTTATTGTCTACATGTTCTGCCTATCTTTTTAAAAAGTATGCTTTAAAAAAAAATATCCTTCTGGGCTTTTCTCTCTCTGCAGTACTATACTGCATCTCTGCCCCCACTAACTGAGCCCCATGTCATCCTGGGGACCTATAGGACTTGTCACTGCCCCAAATAAAAGCAGAGGCATCAAGGGGCCTTTTTCAGCCCAAATGCTACTTTTGCTCTTGGCCAATTCTGGTAGGGGGGTTGGATTCCAGTGATTGGTGTGGCCAAGGCAAGAATGAAGA